>NW_027362763.1:723357892-724033095 GCF_046119375.1 Phyllobates terribilis
CAACTAGAGACGTCACCGGTGAGTCAGTGTGTTATCTGTACACTGACACTGTACACTATGTACAGCGATCCTGTGTATAATGGTACTTATGGTAATATTAGAATTCTGTTTTTTTATTAATGATCAGTATTGTAGTATTCGGTCACTATGTGATGTTAATATGTGATCTTGTCATGGTGTGGCGGTATTTGTTCCTTGTATGTGGTATTATTCGGTCACTATGTGGTGGTAATATGTGGTCTGGTCATGATCTAGCGGTATTTGTCCCTTGTATGTGGTATTATTCGGTCACTCTGTGGTGGTAATTTGTGGTTCGGCCATAGTGTGGCGGTATTTGTCCCTTGTATGTGGTATTATTCGGTCACTATGTGGTGGTAATATGTGGTCCGGTCATGGTGTGGCGGTATTTGTCCCTACTATGTGGTATTATTCGGTCACTATGCGGTGGAAATATGTGATATGGTCATAGTGTGGTGGTATTTATCCCTTGTATGTGATATTATTGGTCATTTTAAAAAATGTATGTGACACATTCCCATAAATAAAAATGAACCTAAAAGAGTATTGGGTATTATAATAAATGTTTAATAGGTTAGAGTAGAGTAGAGTCCGGCCAGAAGAGTCTCCTTGTCGTGGTGGCGGCTTAAAAATCTTTTGGCCAAAACAAAAGCTGCTGGCTATGTGTGTGATATGGTGTTCAATGGGAACTGTTAATGTGTGATTGGTGAAGACGTGGTGCAGAAAGTAGAGTTTTTCCAAGAGTGGGCGGTGGGACTGTGGAATGTTCGAGCGGTGGAGGCGGAGCTGGGGTGGAGCCTGGGAGGAGTCTTAAAATTTTGCCAGAATGGGGCCCTGAAATTCCTAGTGACAGCCCATGCCACAGATCATGGACATGGCTGATAGTTGGGGTCATGTGAGACTAACTAGTCACTACAATTAAATACCTCTGTATACAAAGAAAACTGCTATAGTGAGTTGGAGGTGTGCGATAGTACTGAATCATTTTTCCAAAATAGCACTCCTCCAGAAGGAATAAACCCATCTTCTCAAGTGCCACCTATAGGTTGGTGAACGTCATCTCATCAAGCCAACCAAACCCTCTGTGTCATCTACTAATGAATGTCTCTGGTTTGGTTGATATTTTTTTTCAAAACTCTTTAGGGTGAGTGGTAAGATGCCTCACTCGGCCACTTCCGGAAGTAGACTCAGGAACCGTGTTTTCTCTGCAGGCTTTATTTAGTGGCATAAAGCCATGCAGCTCCAGCAAAAGTAAACACAGCCTTACTAGCAAAACAACAAAACAAAAGATAAACAATAGCACAGTCCATAGCAGTGTGGGATTAGCCACACAGGTTGTAGGTTGTAGTGACACATACCTCCCCTCATATACCATACCAGTGACTCTGTCACATATTCCTCCCCTCTGCCCAAAGCAGGGGATTTGGGCACCTTCTGATATGAGACAGGGAATTCTAGACAGGGCATCAACGTTCCTGTGTAACTTCCCAGGCCTATGCTCTACATGAAAGTTGAAGTCCTAAAGAGCTAGGAACCATCTAGTTACCCTGGCATTTTTACCCCTCTTTTCCCTCAACCATCTCAACTGGGCATGGTCTGACACCAACTTAAACTTCCGGCCTAGTAGGTAGTATCTTAGTGTATCTATGGCCCAGATTGATGGCTAAACACTCCTTTTCTACTACTGCATAGTTTTTCTAGGGACAGGAACGCTTCCGGATCAGATAGAGAATGGGATGTTCTTCCCCATTTATCTCTTGAGAGAATGCGGCTCCTAGACCAACCTCTGAAGCGTCTGTCTTGGTCACAAACTCTTTCTTAAAGTCTGGTGTGACCACGACCGTCTGTTTACACAGTGCTGACTTCAACAGTTGAAACGCGGTCTCTGTTTCCTCCGTCCACTTCACCATGGTTGACCTGGTGTTTTTTTGGAGATCTGCCAGTGGCGCAGCAATCATGGCAAAATTTGGGATAAACTGCCGGTAATATCCCACCATTCCCAGGAATGCTCTCATTTCCTTCTTGGAGAGCGGTTGCGGACAGGTCTGGATTGCCTCCACTTTATTAACTTGCGGCTTTATTTCGCCTCTCCCGACGACATAGCCCAAGTATTTGGCCTCCTCGTTTCCAACTGCGCATTTTTTCGGATTTATTGTAAATCCTGCCTTCCTTAGAGCATCCAGAACGGCCTGTAGTTTAGGTAGATGACTAGCCCAGTCTGGGCTAAAAACTACAATGTTGTCAAGGTAGGCTGCGGCTTACATGGGGCTAGGATATGATCCATAGCCCTCTGGAAGGTTTCTGGGGCCCCCTACAGCCTGAAAGGAATCCGAGTGTATTGAAAGCACTCATCCGGTGTCGAGAAAGCCGTCTTCTCCTTGGCCGTCTGGGACTTGTGGATCTGCCAATAGCCCTTCATCAGGTCGAGAGTGGTGATGTATCTCGCCGGTCCAAGCTTCTCAATGAGTTCGTTGACTCAGGGCATCGGGTATGCGTCACACTTGGACACCTCATTCAGCCGGCACTAGTCGTTACAAAACCTCCACTTTCCGTTGGGTTTTGGCACGAGGACGATTGGGCTGGACCACTCACTCTTTGACTCCTCTATCACCCCGAGGTCTAACATCCTCTTCACCTCGGCCGAGATCACCTCCCGGCGTGCTTCCGGAATCCGATACGACTTCAGATTAACTCTTACATGTGGTTCTGTTAGCACGTCATGCTCTATCACCTTAGTATGCCCTGGCAACTCTGAGAACAGCTCCCGATTCCGCTGTTGTAGTTGCTCCTGGGCTGGCGATAGAGTCTCTGCTATAGTGACCTCTTACACGTTGCCTTTGGGAGCGGCTCCCAGACAAGGAGTTTCCCCAGGCTTCCGGTCCCACCACGGCTTGAGCAAGTTCACATGGTATATTTGGTGCGGTTTTCTTCGGCCAGGCTGGTGGACTCGGTAGTTCACTTCACCGACTTTCTCCACCACCTCATACGGGCCTTGTCACTTGGCCAGGAACTTACTTTCGACAATGGGAGTGAGAACCCCAGGCTGGAACTGTCTCAGTCTTGCCGACCGGTTAGATACACCTTCGCCTTGGCTTTCTGCGCCGAGAATAGATGTTCCTTCAAGATGGGCATCACTTTCGCCATTCTCTCCTGTAAGTGGGCAACATGTTCGATGATGCTCTGGTGGGGCGTGACCTCGGACTCCCAGGTTTCCTTGGCGATGTCTAGGAGACCCCTTGGGTGTCGGCCATATAGAAGCTTGAACGGAGAGAAGTCAGTATAGGCTCGGGAACTTCTCTGACAGAAAAAAGCAGAAACGGAAGCAGGTAGTCCCAGTCTCAACCATCCTTCTTGAGAACCTTTTTGACCATCGCTTTCAGGGTCTTATTGAAGCGCTCCACCAGGCCATCGGTCTGCAGATGGTAAACAGAGGTTCGCAGCTGGGTAATCTGAAGCACTTTACACAGCTCCTTCATCACCTTGCTCATGAATGGGGTTCCTTGGTCCATCGATTTCCTTCGTTACGCCGGTCCTGGCAAAGATGTGGACAAGTTCCCGAGCTTTGCTCCTACTGGACGAGTTCCTTAAGGGTACCGCTTCGGGGTACCGGGTCGCATAGTCCAAGACGACCAAGATGTATTGATGGCCTGGGCCGATTTAACTTAGGGACCCACGAGGTCCATGGCAATCCTCTCAAAGGGAACTTCTATCACAGGTAGTGGAACTAAGGGACTACAGAAGTGGGAGGTGGGCGCGGTTATCTGGCAGGTGGGGCAGGACCTACAATAGTTTAAGATCTCTCGGTAACATCCTGGCCAATAAAACCTCCTCACTCTTCGCTCCGGAGTTTTTTTCAACTCCTAGGTGTCCCCCCAGAATATGTGAGTGGGCCATGTCTAAAACCCTCCGACGGTATGGCCCTGGAACTAACTAACTAACTACCTCTTCACCTTTCAGTTTGGTTACCAGATATAACAACTCCCCCTGAAATGCAAAGTGTGGGTACCTGGTGTCCGCCCCCGGCTTTTGGGCAACACCATTACAAACCGTAACATTGTCCCACGCCCCTTTCAAGGTCAAGTCCCGGACTTGAGCTACCCCAAAGTTCTCTCCAGGCACCTCTAACTCAGGGAGGTCAGCCTCCTCAGTCACAGTCTCGTCCTCATCACCGACAAGGACATACAGTGGAAACCCATCCACTTCTGATGTAGACTGGGGTATTTCTCTAGGGTCCTGGCTTTTGTCCCCGTGAGTCTGGTTCCCTTCCCCCACAAATCCCAGAACAAGGTAGACTACGCCCCAATATGACAGGATGTATCAGGTCCTTGACCACCGCGACCTCGTGGGATTGAGCGCCCCAGTCTGTTCTGACTGTCACTCTGGCCACCGGGTAGTTTTTGGCGTCCCCACGTATGCAGCAGATGCCCACAGATCTGGCGGGGATCAGCTGGTGGGGAAGGGTGGCACTGATCAAGGTCACCTGACTCCCGGAGTCCAACAGCCCCAGGACTATCACTCCATTAACGGACACGGCACACACCTGCGGCCCCTCGCCGGGTTGACAGCCCCTGCAGGCTGGGTAAGCATAGTATGAACATTGTCTGCCTAGGCTGCAGTCCATTGACTCAGCAGACGTATGACACTGGGCGGCTACGTGTCCCAGACTGCGACATCGCCAACAGATCACATCCTTCACAACAGACCTTGCAGCCCCTTCAGTGGAAGTGGAACGCCCCCCAGTTGTGGCTCTGAACCCCTTCCGTGGTGAACCCACCCCCTCTTTGGCACTCCAGTAAGGGGAGGTGGCTATGTCGGGTTTCTCTAGGGATTTTTCGACCACTTGGTATCTTTCTACCAGATTTCCGAGGTCGCCTGCATTTCGAGGATCGCCCTGGGCAACCCAGGTCTGCACCGGCCTGGGTAGGGAATGGATGAACCTGTTCATAACCACACGCTCAACCATCTGGGCAGGAGAGGAAGACTCTGGCTGCAGCCATTTCTGTACAAGATGTAGCAAGGCAAACATCTGTGAGCGCGGAGGTGGACCCTTTGTGCTATAACAGACAGTCACTCCAGCGCGTGCCAATATTTTGGTTTTTAATTTGGCGTATTCTTTTGTGTCCTGTAAAGTCAGATCATAATAAGCCTTCTGCAGCTCCCTAGTCAAATATGGCGCCAGAACCTCCGCGCACTGCTCCAGCGGCAATTTTTCCCGTTCCGGCACGCTCTCAAAAACAGTCAGGAATGCCTCAACATCATCCCCCGGAGTCATCTTCTGCAACGCTCTCCTTACCGTCTTCCTGACGTATGTGTCATCACCTGGACTTGTCGGAGCCGTCGCCTTGCCACGGATCGCCTCTGCAAGTAACTCGATCTGCTGTTGCTGTAGTTTCTGGAGCTGAACCTGTTGTATCAGCAGCTTAGTGGTCTCTTGTTGCTGTTGTAGCTTCTCATGGTGCTGCTGCTGCATGCTCTGCTGGCCCTGCACCAGGTGCTTAATTAGTTCTTTCACGCTGCTGGACGTCCCCTGCTGGCTGGCAGCCTTCACTCAAGACATCCACTGGTCTCTGTAGCAGGTACATCTGTTCCTGGAATCTTGCTCGTACTCTCACACCAACTGTGGTAAGATGCCTCACTCGGCCGCTTCTGGAAGTAGTGTCAGGAGCCATGTTTGCTCTGCAGGCTTTATTTAGTGGGATAAAGCTATGCAGCTCCAGCAAAAATAAACACAGCCTTACTGGCAAAACGGCAAAACAACAAAACAAAAATAAATGATAGCATACTCCATAGCAGTGTGGGATTAGCCACACAGGTTGTAGTCCCAGCTTTCAGCTCCTCTATGAGCTGTGGCCTTCCAGTCTGGAAGCTTTGCCACTCCAAACTCAACAACGGAGAAAAAAAACAGGACTGAACATTTAAACGTTGCTCAGCCACACCCTGAGGTGGAGGTATGGGGAATGACGTCCCTTCCATCTCTATATCATTCCCATAAAACCACACCCTTTAAAAGAGTTAACCCCCAGCATATAACATGCTGTCAAAAAGTATATTGGTTCTAGTTCACACAGGCTAGCAACCTCCGTGACACATACCTCCCCTCATATACCATACCTGTGACTCTGTCACAGGTGTAAGACATTCAATTACAGGATATCAGTCTCCAATAAGTGTCACTAGAGAAACAGTTTTCTTCTTTCTGAAGAAGAGCTATTTTGTATACTTTTACCAAGTAGCATTGCTCTTAAGATTCACTACTTGTTGGATCGCAGCAAGAAGAATCAGTAACTTTCATCAACTATCTCTAGAGATTGAGTTACATAGACGGTGTAAAGTGGTAGAATGTCCGACCCTTTTAAAAGCCTTGAAACATTACTAGTAGAGATGACCAAATAAATTTGAGTGGAATTTTCACCAATTTTTTTTGTAATTCTCTTCTGGCCACCAATTTTCTGAACCATAAAAGGACCATAAAGCCATTAACCATAAAGATAAAAAAAACAACCTTATACTCACCTTAAGACTGGGGTCACATTAGCGTATAGCATCTGATACAATATGCTAAAGACACTCATCTCAAACTCTGCTGCAAGCTTGAGCCGAGTATCATGCTACTGTGATCTGATCCTTTCGCATGCGTGAATTGGATCGCAGGTTAGCAGAAGAAGGAGGTATTAGGCTGTGTTCACACGATGCGTATTTCATGCGTTTCCGCGGCGTTTTTGCAGTTGCGTAAACGCCGCGGAAACGCATGAAAAACGCATGGTAGAAGGGCAGCAATGTTCCCCAATGGAAATCCGCATGTGCTGTGCCCATGATGCGGATTTTTCCGCAGCGTTAACGCTGCGGTCAAAAATCCGCAGCATGTCAATTAATTTTGCGGAAACGCGGCGATTTCGCCGCCATTGACTTGCATTAGAACGCGCCAATTCCGCAAGACAGCATTTGTACTTGCGTAATTGGTGCGTTCTAATGTGCGGATGGTACCCGGGTGTGGAGGAGAGGAGAGTCTCCTCCACACCCAGGTACCATTGAAAAAGCTGTAAAAAGAAGAATAAAATAAAAAATAAATGTATTCTTACCATCTGTCGGCCCGCGCAGCGCTCCCGCTTGGTTCCCGGCACTTACAGTGAGTTGTAGGACCTGCGGTGACGTCAGAGTCATGTGACGGGTCACGTGACGCTGACGTCGGCAGGTCTTTCAATTCAAAGTTGCCGGCAGCCGGGAGAACAGATTGAGCAGGACAGCGCGGGCCATCGGAGGTAAGTATATACACTCTCTCGGGTCACACTATATAAATCCATGCTGTTTGCATGGATTTATATAGTGTGACCTAGTTGTCAAGCACTTTCCAAGTGATGCTAAAATCGCCTGGAAAGCGCTTGTCAATCTGCATGCGGAAACGCATGTGAATCTGCATGTGGATCCGCATGTATTCTGCAGGAAAAACGCATGCACAATCTGCATGCGTTTTTTCTGCCAGGGAGATGCAGAAATGATGCAGAAATTTTCTGCTTCATTTCTGCATCGTGTGCACATACCCTTAGTCTGTCCATCTTCTCCATTGCCTGTCTCAGTGGATATCGGATTACATCCGAGTGCAGTCCGATGTTTTGCACGCATCCATTGACTTGAATGAGTGCGCGTTGTGTGAGATACGCTGCCAATCGCATATCGGCATGAGAAAAAATTTGCAGATCTGCTCTGCTTCACTAAATAACATTGGTCAGAGTGCAATCTGAGATTTTCTCGCATTGCATGCCTCCGTATATTACGCTAGTGTGAGCGAGTCCTAATGCTCACCCTCTGCTACTCACCCCCACTCATCCGGTCCTCGCCGCATCTTCTGATCCCCTGCTGAAATCTTCAGACCTCTCATGCTGAGACAGGACTTCTGGATGTAATGAGGCCTGGGAGGGTTCTGCGCATCCGCGTAGAAGGTCACAGTGCACATCGTGACGTCATGACCTTCTGGGCACTTGTGCAGAACCCTCCCAGGCCTCATTACATCCAGAAGTCTCCGGGATTTCCAGCTCGAGCAGCGAGGGATCAGAACAGTGAGGACCAGATGGCTGGTGGTGAGTAGCGGAGGGGATTGAGAAGTGAATGGTAAGGTGAATATAAGGATTTATTTTTTACATATTATGGTCTAGGGTCTGGAGAGACCCCAGAGTATATAATAAGAGACATTAAGTTCGGGGAGAATAACTAAGAAAAAAGGTGAATTTGATTTGAAACTGATCCGTCATCTCTATTAGGAAACTTACAAAATTAGAGACACCCATGTTATATTCTTAATCATGTTGAAGTCTCTTAAATGGGTCAAATATTAACTCACTGCCATCTTTTTTGGCTTTGGGGCACCTCTTGGCTTGCATGGAGAGTGGGGAGAGGAGGTGATTGAAAGGCACCCCAGTTGGGAAACGTTGACTTACAATGAATTTTCCTATAGGTGGCACTAGTGAGTTTTTCTTTCTACTGGAGGACAGCTCATTTCCATACTGTCCTGTTTATAGTAAATAAAGTTTATTGAAACAAACTTCAACAGGATTTCTTCTATGAACCGACATTACAGTTCATGTAGTTCTGAGATTTCCTTTCAGGGCTTGCATCAGTGCAAAGAGAAGGGCAGAGTTATGAAATCGGCCTTTGTTGCCCATAGCAACCAATCTCAGTGCAGCTTTCGTTTCTCCAGACCTATACAAAAAGTGAAAGCACTCATTGGTTGCTATGGGCAACAAAGAGTTTTTTTCTCTCAGTTGTGATAAATAAGGCCCAATATCAGAGATGAGCGAATAAATTCAGAGGACACTGGGCCAGCAGCCATGTCAGTATGCCGTGAACGTCGGACTGGAGCCATGTGAACCACCTCCTATTTGTCAGCATCCACAGCTCATGCTTTGATTAGTTGGCCTGGTGTGACATCTTGTGTCCATCATACCGCAACAATCATGTTGCACCAGGCCAGCTAATCAAAAGCAGAGCCCTAGATGACAGCAAGTAGTAGGCCATTTGATGGGTTCCCATCCTATGGCCATGGAGTACTGACCTACAGTGGTGGCCAAAAGTATTGGCACCCCTGCAATTCTGTCAGATAATACTCAGTTTCTTCGTGAAAATGATTGCAATCACAAATTCTTTGGTATTATTATCTTCATTTAATTTGTCTTCAATGAAAAAACACAAAAAGAATAGTCCTAAAGCCAAATTGGATATAATTCCACACCAAACCTAAAAAAGGGGGTGGACAAAAGTATTGGCACTGTTTGAAAAATCATGTGATGCTTCTCTAATTCGTGTAATTAACAGCACCTGTAACTTACCTGTGGCACCTAACAGGTGTTGGCAATAACTAAATCACACTTGCAGCCAGTTAACATGGATTAAAGTTGACTCAACCTCTGTCCTGTGTCCTTGTGTGTACCACATTGAGCATGGAGAAAAGAAAGAAGACCAAAGAACTGTCTGAGGACTTGAGAAACCAAATTGTGAGGAAGCATGAGCAATCTCAAGGCTACAAGTCCATCTCCAAAGACCTGAATGTTCCTGTGTCTTCCGTGTGCAGTGTCATCAAGAAGTTTAAAGCCCATGGCACTGTGGCTAACCTCCCTAGATGTGGACGGAAAAGAAAAATTGACGAGAGATTTCAACGCAAGATTGTGCGGATGGTGGATAAAGAACCTCGGCTAACATCCAAACAAGTTCAAGCTGCCCTGCAGTCCGAGGGTACAACAGTGTCAACCCGTACTATCCGTCGGCGTCTGAATGAAAAGGGACTGTATGGTAGGATACCCAGGAAGATCCCACTTCTTACTCCGAGACATAAAAAAGCCAGGCTGGAGTTTGCCAAAACTTACCTGAGAAAGCCTAAAACGTTTTGGAAGAATGTTCTCTGGTCAGATGAGACAAAAGTAGAGTTTTTTGGGAAAAAGCATCAACACAGAGTGTACAGGAAAAAAAAAAAAGGCATTCAAAGAAAAGAACACGGTCCCTACAGTCAAACATGGCGGAGGTTCCCTGATATTTTGGGGTTGCTTTGTTGCCTCTGGCACTGGACTGCTTGACCATTTGCATGGCATTATGAAGTCTGAAGACTACCAACAAAATTTTGCAGCATAATGTAGGGCCCAGTGTGAGAAAGCTGGGTCTCCCTCAGAGGTCATGGGTCTTTCAGCAGGACAATAACCCAAAACACACTTCCAAAATCACTATAAAATGGTTTGAGAGAAAGCACTGGAGACTTCTAAGGTGGCCAGCAATGAGTCCAGACCTGAATCCCATAGAACACCTGTGGAGAGATCTCAAAATGGCAGTTTGGAGAAGGCACCCTTCAAATATCAGGGACCTGGAGCAGTTTGCCAAAGAAGAATGGTCTACAATTCCAGCAGAGCATTGTAAGAAACTCATTGATGGTTACCTGAAGCGGTTGTTCGCAGTTATTTTGGCTAAAGGTTGTGCAACCAAGTATTAGGCTGAGGGTGCCAATACTTTTGTCTGGCCCATTTTTGGAGTTTTGTGTGAAATGTTCAATGATTTGATTTTTGCTTCATTCTCTTTTGTGTTTTTTCCTTGCAAGCAAATTAAATGAAGATAATAATACCAAAGAATTTGTGATTGCAATCATTTCAGGAAGAAACTGAGTATTATCGGACAGAATTGCAGGGGTGCCAATACTTTTGGCCACCACTGTAAGTCAGGGTCCTGCAAACCGATTTTGCTAATTTCTAACCAATATGTTACAAAATAGGAGCAGAATGAGCGGCCATGTGCCAATTTGCTGGATTTGCATGGAGCAAATCTCAAGATTTGGATTCAGGCTGAGCTGATTTTTTTTTAAAAAATTCAAAGCAAATACAATTTGTTCATCTCAATGTACAATATAGTGGGCGATGCCTTAAATTGCAGGACTGTGTATATATTCAGCAAACACTGTATAGAGATCAAAAGATTTTTTAATATATATATATATATATATATATATATATATATATATATATATATATATACACACAGTACAGACCAAACGTTTGGACACACCTTCTCATTTAAAGATTTTTCTGTATTTTCATGACTGAAAATTGTACATTCACACTGAAGGCATCAAAACTATGAATTAACACATGCCTTCACTCTGCGGTCCAGCTCACCCCAAACCATCTCGATTGGGTTCAGGTCTGGTGACTGTGGAGGCCAGATCATCTGCCGTAGCACCCCATCACTCTCCTCCTTGGTCAAATAGCCCTTACACAGTCTGGAGGTGTGTTTGGGGTCATTGTTCTGTTGAAAAATAAATGATGGTCCAACTAAATGCAAACCGGATGGAATAGCATGCCGCTGCAAGATGCTGTGGTAGCCATGCTGGTTCAGTATGCCTTCAATTTTGAATAAATCCCCAACAGTGTCACCAGCAAAGCACCCCCACACCATCACACCTCCTCCTCCATGTTTAACGGTGGGAACCAGGCATGTAGAGTCCATCCGTTCACCTTTTCTGCGTCGCACAAAGACACGGTGGTTGGAACCAAAGATCTCAAATTTGGACTCATCAGACCAAAGCACAGATTTCCACTGGTCTAATGTCCATTTCTTGTGTTCTTTAGCCCAAACAAGTCTCTTCTGCTTGTTGCCTGTCCTTAGCAGTGGTTTCTTAGCAGCTATTTTACCATGAAGGCCTGCTGCACAAAGTCTCCTCTTAACAGTTGTTGTAGAGATGTGTCTGCTGCTAGAACTCTGTGTGGCATTGACCTGGTTTCTAATCTGAGCTGCTGTTAACCTGCGATTTCTGAGGCTGGTGACTCGGATAAACTTATCCTCAGAAGCAGAGGTGACTCTTGGTCTTTCTTTCCTGGGGCGGTCCTCATGTGAGCCAGTTTCTTTGTAGCGCTTGATGGTTTTTGCAACTGCACTTGGGGACACTTTCAAAGTTTGCCCAATTTTTCGGACTGACTGACCTTCATTTCTTAAAGTAATGATGGCCACTCGTTTTTCTTTACTTAGCAGCTTTTTTCTTGCCATAATACAAATTCTAACAGTCTATTCAGTAGGACTATCAGCTGCACATCCACCAGACTTCTGCACAACACAACTGATGGTCTCATCCCCATTTATAAGGCAAGAAATCCCACTTATTAAACCTGACAGGGCACACCTGTGAAGTGAAAACCATTTCCGGTGACTACCTCTTGAAGCTCATCAAGAGAATGCCAAGAGTGTGCAAAGCAGTCATCAAAGCAAAAGGCGGCTACTTTGAAGAACCTAGAATATAAGACATATTTTCAATTGTTTCACACTTTTTTCTTAAGTATATAATTCCACATATGTTAATTCATAGTTTTGATGCCTTCAGTGTGAATGTACAATTTTCATAGTCAGGAAAATACAGAAAAATCTTTAAATGAGAAGGTGTGTCCAAACTTTTGGTCTGTACTGTATAAACATTCAGTATTTTAACTGTTGGTAAAATATTTTTGGATCTTAAAAATAATTCAATTATTAATATCAGGTTTTGCCCGTAATTATTTTTATTTCTT
The DNA here is from genome assembly GCF_046119375.1 of Phyllobates terribilis. Lineage (NCBI taxonomy): Eukaryota > Metazoa > Chordata > Amphibia > Anura > Dendrobatidae > Phyllobates > Phyllobates terribilis. The sequence continues at coordinate 723,370,438 of NW_027362763.1, forward strand.
GACGATGTGTTTAATTAAAAATAAATATACGATGACTGAAAGAAAACGCCAAAGACGTTAGAATGAAACATAAACAGTGATTTGTCAAACCTTCCTCCTGTCCATATGGGAGTAATTCTCATTAAACTGAATTTCTATTGAAATAAATACATAATAGGAAGCCATTATTTATATTAAAATAAAACTATATCTCCCCGGTACAAAACTAATTACAGGAATAAAATGAGATCTGGTCACTGCAAAGGCAATAAATGTCCATAGTTTTAAAATGTGAAATATGATTGATAAGCCATATGCTGGGATACAGGGGAGCCAACTATTTTATAAGCAAAAAATTAAAACCGCCATAAGGTATCCCTAAAGACCTGCACATTGAAATTATACAGATTTTTTTTTTCCAATTTCATTTCCTGGTTAGTAGCAATAAGAAAAATGTCATTGTTGGCTTCTTCTGCACATGTTTAAAAGGGGAGTTTAGAACATGATCATACACATATGGTCTAGAAAGACCGGACTTAGAAAGCCATTCGTAAATCCTGCCAACTCCACAGAAGCCTCAGCAATTGTTCATCGGATCCACGGCTTACGGGAAATCAATCTGGTTTTACAATGTAAGAGCACATATCAGGGCGTTTTACATAAGTGAAATACATTGAGAGACGTAGCTTTTAGGGGGTGCAGAGGTCCAGAGGTGGCTCACCTGGTGCCCCGTATTATAAATGGCACAGGGCAGGTAGGGGGCTCTTGTACAGATTTTGCATTGGGGTCCAGGTGATTCAAGTTAAGTTTCTAAATGCATTTATTGTTTAAAAAAAAGAGGTGCAGGTGCCAAACAAATTGTCCATGACTGGTCTTTATTTGGATAAGGTCTGGATGTTGAAGTTCTTGAAGGTCAGAGTGTTTTTGGAACATTATCATTGGCATTTAGACAATGTGCAGACCCTTTGGTCAATTCGCACGTCAGTGAAACACGGACTGTGCACGGATCACAATATCCTGCCCAACCATTTGGTTTCTTGACCTTAAAGTGGTTGTCCAGTCAAAACCGATAAGTCTGCAGTCACTCTGTGTGACTGCAGACTTATGAATCCCACCAGCGCAGGTGCTTCGGGGATTCGCCTGTTTCAGATCCGGTAATGGAGGGTATGTATGCATTATACATACTCCCGGCCAGTGGGTATGGCCTCTCTCTCCATAAACTTGTATTGAGCGAGGCCGTGACCTCTATTCGCACACACCCACTGGCTGTCCACGTCACTAGATGTGGCATGACCTCGCTCAATACAAGTGTATGGAGCGAGGCTGCTCCCACTGGATGGGGGTATGTATAACCCCGCAGGTGGGATTCATAAGTCTGCAGTCACACAGAGTGACTGCAGACTTATCTGTTTGGACTGGAAAACACCTTTAACCTCATACTGTATATATTATACAGTGGCTGTTAGCTGGACCTTAGGCTGGATTCACGTGTCTGTGAAACATGGTCTGATTACTTATTGGGATGTCAGGACGGCTGCAGGTCTCCTGACTGAACTCCAGGTCCAGATATCACGTACGTGTGAATTTGGCTAAAAGGGGAGAACCGGACAGGTGATACATGCATCAGACACGGACGGTATGATTTTAGACAAGTACGTGTGATTCTGAAAAGCTGCGGATTTTGGGACAAAGGGGTAACGTTTCTCCTTGTGGAGAGTGACATGCTAAGCCTGTCTTGCCAAAGTGAGGAGACTTTTATGCATTGCAATGCTCCTCTGGGAAACTAAATATGCAAATTGCCTTTTTAGTCTTGGGATAAAAGCCAAACCAGAAACGCTGCAAAAAAACAGAGAATATAACAATCTTTTTTAATAATAATCTTTTTATTTACATAGCGCCAACATATTCCACAGCGCTTCACAATTCAGACAATTTTACAGACATTATGGGCACTGTCCCCATTGGGGCTCACAATCTACATTCCCTATCAGTATGTCTTTGAAGTGTGGAAGGAAAATGGAGAACCTGGAGGAAACCCACACAAACACGGGGAGAACATACAAACTCCTTGCAGATGTCCTTGGTGGGATTTGAACCCAGGACCCCAGCACTGCAAGGCTGCAGTGCTAACCACTGAGCCACCGTGCTGCCCTATGCCACAAAACGGGCGTTTTGAACACAGCTTTTTACTGCCAAGAGAGCAGGTTTTGCTGCGGAAAAAAAGCAGCATGTGAACATAGCTTAAGAGTTTCACCTATAATCAGAGAGTGTTTTTTAAGCCATACACTGCCCCCTAAAGCCATACACTAGCTAAAACACTGTGTACCAGTTTTTTTCTGGAGTATTCCTTTAATTCTGACTAATCAAATATCAGTTATTCACCAGGCACGACCCTCCCCAACCACGAGAAATAATTGAGATGTTAACATCTTTAGTGCCGTATGTAAATACACATCTGTACCGCAGCTGGAACACAAGTATTGGGCCATCAATCATTTATGGCAAGTGAGTAAATGATTAGCCATCAATCAGGACTGAGGAGACGGCGCTCGCTGGATACAGATCGTCCTCCTCACTCACATGTAATTTCTCAATGCTTGATAATGAGATTATATTAATGGTATTAAATAAGAAAAGGAAGCCTTCTGACAATCAGCCCTCCCCCTGGAGATTTACCATTTGTACCACTTACAATTATTATAAAATGAGTGGTGAAATGTAATTTAGGTTTACAAGATCTGACTGCAATCAACTCCTGAGAATTTCCATGTAAAAATAATAACTATCCTCAGCCTAAATGTATTTTTTTTTTTTTTTTTTAACAGAGCCTAAATGTTTTCATACAAACAAATGATAATTATATTATAATTGGCAATTGGCACAACCCAAACATGAAAAACATGAAGGCTCCAATTCATCAAAGCGATAGCGCGTAAATCGCTTTGAAAAGTTGTACATTTTTTGCGCCATACAGAGTTTTGCAAAAAACAACTTACTTTTTTTGCTGTTTTGCCCAGCTCTGTCAGAACTAGGACGTGATGCCAAGGCTTGTCTAATTCATGCCAAGCTGTGGCATGTCTTCCACCATAAATCTTACTCCAGTCTTTGACTGGAATAGGATTTGTGGCTAGGCGCATGGATGCAAACTCCATTTTTCAGACGCGCCAAATTCATCAAGAGGCTCCAGCACATCCCCTCATCAAGACCAGTGTGAACAATGTAAGTCTTCAACAATCGGGGCCATAATACGTATATCTAGTCTACAATGCAATATTCTCCACACTGCAGCATGAACCATTGCTACCAATCTCTTAAAGTGCACGTCAGGAGATCCATGCTGCCGGAGCTGCATTCAGAATGAGCCAAAAAAAAAGTCCGGACCTCAAGACATGGGAAAAAGAGTCCACTGGGTGGCTTCCTGGACATGTCAATCAAGCCCAGAACAAGGACGACGCTGCCCAGTGGATTCCTAATCTTTTGTCTGGATTTTCTCCCTGCGTCTGGCTTAGCTTAATTCTGCTCAAGTTGCATTCAGAATATGTTCACACGTTGCTTTTTAGAGGAGTTTTTTTCTGCAGCCAGAACCTGCTTTCTTGGCAGTAAAAAAGCTGCGTACAAAAACAGGTTTTGCTACTTTTTTTTGGTGCAGATTATGTGTCATTTAACTACAGTACAAGTTAAATAAAGTTTGTTTCATTTGCCAAAAAAAAAAAAACAGCAAAAATGCATGCTAGCAGTTTTTTTTTGCACTTTCTCATTTCTTTCTATGGTGGAAAAAATGCTGCAAAAACATTTAAAGAATTGACACGCTGCAGTTTAAAAAAAAACTACAGTTTTCCAATTTAGTCAAGAAAAAAAACAACGTGTTTGAATGAGATTTCTGAAGTCTCATAGCTTTTCCTGGTACTGTAAAAAGCAGCTTTTAATTTGCATAAAAAATGCATAAAAAAATGTTGCAAAAATGCAACATGTGAACATAGCCTAAATCTCCTGACAGGTGCACACTGAGCAGGTTCCTCCTGTTCCAGGCGCTCTGGTCTGACACATGATGGAAGGGCACGTGACGGGACGTGTCCATCAGCGGCTTTCAGGAACACTTCATATATTATTAGCAGTGATGTCCACAGTGTTATTCAATCGAGGTCACTAAAAGATGAGTTTGCTTACAGGCCCCTCCCATCAGCAACCATGTTCTGGATCTGGATCATGTTCTGGATCGTTGTACCATACTGCAAAGGGGAAGTATCTTAGAAATGAAGACATTACCGCTGCTCTGCAATTACACATATTAGTAAGGCACATATGAGAAAACACTGATCGATTTTCTCCACCTTCTCCTTTCTCATAGTCCATGAAAACCGGATCACACTCGGACGTCATCTGAATGCGGTCACAATTTTTCACTGACCCATCTAAGCCTCAGATCAAAATCAGACTTGTCTCTGAGATTTTCCGGATTCACAGACATGTGAATGGCCCCATAGACTATCACAGGTATGAGTGTATCCGTAAAAACCACGGATAGTACTTGTATGCGAAAATCGGACGTCTGAATGAGCTCTGTGTGGATAGAGCAGTGGCCGATCATACACAGTGCCAACTCTATTCATCCTTAATGGGAGTGCCATAGACCAGCCGAGCGCAGTGATTGGCCATCACCGGTGGTCCCTTTAAGAATTAATTCAGCAGCAGTGGACACATGATCAACAACTATTCTATTAATCAGTTCTCTGAAGATCCCCGTTTTTTTCGGATTGGTGAGGACCCTAGCAGACGGACCCCCGGCAGTTTGGAGTTATACCCGATCCTGAAGATAGGATAACTTTAGAACTTGAGAATACCCTATAAATCAATATTTCCTGCACATTTGGACAAATAATTCGAATGTGAAAAACAACAACATGGTGGTAAAACACTTTACGGCACATGTAAAACTGCAGCTGAAATGCTGTAGGAGACAGGGTAAATGGCGGCATCTGTTCTTCTTCATCTCTAGCTTTACATTTTCCAACTTTCACAAAATGTTTCATGAATAGTACAAGAGCCTACGCCGATGAAACATAAAACGTCCGTCATCTCATACCTCCTAGTTGCATCTGCATCATATGAAAGACTGGGGATATTTCTCTTATTATGAGAGGTTTACTCATCTAACACGATCTAGGTAAGAGCGTTCCCTGCAGCGGGTCTAATTATCACATTATCCGCCCGTCATGGTGTTTTTCCTTTAATTTATTTTTTGTTTTATTAAGAATTGGGCTAATAAAATCTACACCCGATGGAATCTTCTCCTCATCAGTTATTCGCAGGCTCCAGGCATCAGCCGCCTGTTTACATTACAAATACTAATAGAAATATGCTTATAGTTAGAAATCCGCATCTCCGGGGAACGTCCCAGAAGCCTACAGTGATGTCGTCTCCACTGAAATCCGTCTAGCCTCAGGAAGCATCTACTTAATTTATGCATCTCTTAAGAACTTCTTCAATGACTACTAAAGAGCTAGATCAATTATGTGAATCAGGGGTTAATGATTAAGAAAGAAATATGGCATTTTGGATCCATGGGGGCAGAGAAGAATGCTCGTGTAGATATAGTGGGAATCCCATGGCACTGCAATGGTGGCGGGGGGTTCATTTTAATATTTGCAAGTTAGATCACTTAAGGGCTGTCAGCTGTAATATCCTCCTATCAATTGGATGTGTGTTATATTAATAGTAGAAAAGAAGAATACATTTGCAAGTCAGTCATATACTGGTCCTAACTGGGATTTATAACTGAGATTTAATGGATAGTGGCAGATAACTAGCAAGCCGCTGAAATGTAGATGTTTTAACAAGACGTTGACATGAATCCAAGTTCCATCCACAGATAAAGTATTTTGAGGTACTGAGTAATCACTTATATAGACACCACTTGTGTCAAGTCTGAGGGAAGAAGATCTGTGAAAGAAGAAGATCTGTGAGGGAAGAAGATCTGTGGGGGAAGAAGATCTGTGGGGGAAGAAGATCTGTGGGGGAAGAAGATCTGTGGGGGAAGAAGATCTGTGAGGGAAGAAGATCTGTGAGGGAAGAAGATCTGTGGGGGAAGAAGTTCTGTGAGGAAAGAAGATCTGTGGGGGAATAAGATCTGTGAGGAAATGTCGTCCAATTTAAAGGTTTTCCTTTACTACATCCGTAAGATTCCAGATTGACCAATGTTGACCACCGAAAGCTGAGTTTGGTGAATTTTGGTAGTTCTGAATGTGGCCAGACATTAGATAGAAGTAGGTTGACAATTGAACAACCATTGAACAAAGGTTCGTCTAGTGAACGATTGATTCCCCGAAGCTGCCATACACTGGTTAGTTGATCTTGGCTGCTACACTTGAAAAAAGCATCCATGCTGTTCAGATGTATTGTCAGAAGTGATATTCATTATAGAAAGACAGAAGATCTTTCACACAAAAGATTTTTCACGGGATAATTGTTCATAAATCAGCCATATGTCCCATGTAACCCCGACTGCTATTCCTGTGTGTAACATCCCTGGCGGCGTGCTGGCATGGCTTACCACCTCTCACCATGCAAGACCGCAATCTTACCTATCAGGCCAGGCTGCACACTTTGCTCCAGTACCTGCTGTTTGTATGTCTCTTGTCTGCTGGGTTAGGGCGGCGGCGCAGTTGCTTCTTGATTCTTAAAGCTGCAGTGTGCGCAGCCCTAATGTGTCCCCAGCCTATAGCTGTGAGTCACTGGATACTTAAACCCCCTCCACCCAGTAGGAGGTGCCTGAGCAACACTTTCATTCAGTGTGTTCTGTGCAACTGAGTTGCCAGGTCTTGTCCTGTAACTACTCTGTTTCTGCCACCCTGGGCGCTGTATACCTAGGCCTGTTACCTGTACTTGTGACTTCTAGTCAGTTTCCGCCACCCTGGGGGCTGAGTTCCCAGGCTCGTTCCTGTATCTTATTCCTGGTTCAGATCCTGTCTGAACAGTGTCCTAGTCCATTACCTGTTTGTCTCTATGTCTGTACCTTCCCCTTTTCCTGCAGTATCTGAACCTGCACCTAACTCCAACTCGTTGTCTCTGTAGTTCTGTTTGTGAGTTTTGTGTCCACTCTCTACTTCATTGCAAGTACCTTGTGTGTATCTGGTTCTGCTCGTTCTGTTTCCCTGCCTCCGTATCTAACTTTTGTGTTCCAGCTATCTTCTTGTGTTTCCAGTCTGTTCCAAGTGAACAGAGCCCTGTCCTGTCTACCGCATCTGTGGGTATTGCTTTGCTCTGCTTGTTCACCGCACCTGCGGTTTTGCTCTGCTTTGCTTGTTCACCGCATCTGCGGGTTTTGCTCTGCTTTGCTTGTTCACCGCATCTGCGGTTTTGCTTTGCTCTGCTTGTTCACCGCACTGGCAGTTTTGCTCTGCTTTGCTTGTTCACCGCATCTGCGGGTTCTGCTCTGCTTTGCTTGTTCACTGCATCTGCGGTTTTGCTTTGCTCTGCTTGTTCACTGCATCTGCGGGTTTTGCTCTGCTTAGCTTGTTTACCGCACCTGTGGTTTTGCTCTGCTTTGCTTGTTCACTGTAATGCACACGCCCAGGCTGAGTGGCGTGTGCGTGTGTATGTAGTGATTCTGCGACACCCCAGGGGTCTGGTTGCCGCAGTAATAGAGATATTATGTCTGAGAGCAAGTGGGAGGTTTCTCTGGTCAGGATCCCTAAACATGCAACACGGTCCGCCGAGACCTGGGAGGGGAGGAATCTGCCCTTTTAAACTGGGTCTGGGTTTGATTTGAGCAGTCAGAGCCAGAGTGAAGCTGCAGACAGAGTCAGAGCCTGGAGAGGGAAAGGAAGAACTAGGAGCTCTGTAGGAGCAGTAGCAGAAGTCCAGGGGCTGGAGCTGAGCAGAGTTCGCCCTGGACGAAGATACTAAAACCGGACACAGGAGTCCGAGGCTGTGGGGACATCCAGGTCCAGCAGCAGAAACCAGCCGGCAGGGGATTCCAGGTCCTCTGGCCATAGAAGCCCGGAGGCTCAGTCACAGAGAAGGGACCAGCGCCGCCATCCAGGAGCGGAGGCTAACAGAAGGCCCCAAGTCACCAGCCATACGGGTGAGCACCACACGGTATACTCAGGGACGTGGGCTACTTGTAACCGCTGACAGCAAGGTAGCCAGGAAGAGTGCAGATTAACGGGGAGGCCTACAACTCCACCTGGCCAGGGGAACTCCTGCTTGCTCGCAGACTGACCAGGCCCCTTATACTAGCCAGTACTCCCGGGAGGGTCTGTCTTGTACCATCAGTAAAGACCCTGAACTGCACCTCACGTCTCTGTGATTCCTTGCCGCTCCAGCACCATTAGCACTGGGACCCTCACACCATCACTCCCATCATCATCCACATTAGCTGCCCTGAGGCAATACTCCTCCCGTGGGGAGTTATCCCATACTCGGCTGCGCAACCAACATCAGCCTCAGCGGTCAGCAGCGCAGCGGCGGTCCCCACTGACCGCAATCCACGGGTGGCGTAGTCGGACACTTATTTCAACAATTAGACTGCCACTGGTTTGACCGCCCTGGGCACGGACCGGGTCACCGCTACGGAGAACTACAACCCCCAGCGATCCGGCTCCGGGTATTCCCCCTGCACAGCAGCAGCGCACAGGCCCAGGGGGCGCGTCAACTTTGGCGTAGTCGGCAGGATTTCGTGCCCGCAACCACCGGGTACTGCGTGCCTGAAAAAGAGACTTTTATACTTACCTGTGGTGAAGTTTCCCGCCGTCAGGAGCGGATTCCCGCCATCAGACACCATCTTGGACCGTTTCCCGCCGTCTTCTGCCTTCTTCCCGCCATCCGCAGCTGCTTCCCGCCATCGGACGCCATCTTCGGGACGCCGAGCAGGAAGAAGAGGGGCGTGGACGCCGAAAGCGCGCGAGATCCGAAGCTCCGCCCCACGCTGACGCTGCGCAAGGTCCTGGAAGGGAGGAAGAGCGACGCTGACGTCATCGGAGCGCGACGCCAGGTCCTCAACCCCGACGATCGACTGCGGAGCCGCGGCCTACGGAAGAAGAGCATCGCAAGGTAGGCCACGGTCCACTAGGGGGGAGGAGGATGCCGGACACCGAGGGGAGCTCCACTGCCACAGCCACCGCCAGCGCAACCGCTGCAGCAGTCATGCCATTCACCATGCCCTATATCCCGGGGGCAACCTGGCTACCCCAGTACTCAGGGGAGTCACATACCCTAAATGACTTTAGAGAAAGACTGGATAGCCTCTTCCAGGTGTACCCCCTCACAGAAGAGCAAAAAGTGAGCATCCTGGTGGCCCAATTAATCGGGGCAGCCCAAAGGGAGGTAAAGTCCTGGCCACCTGGGAGGAAGAGGACTGTCAGAGAGATACTAGCCCGGCTGAAAGACACATTTGACACCCGCACCTCAGCCGAAATAAAGCTCCGATTTTACGGGTGCAAACAGCAGGCACATGAGAGTATAAGAGACTATGCTTTAAACCTACAAGAGGCCCTGAGAGCCATTAAGCAGGCAGACCCTGACAGCGTGGGAAATGAAGATAAGCTGTTGACTGAACAATTTATTGAGGGTCTACTGTGCAATGCCCACCGGACCCAGTTGCGGGCAATGGCCTTACAGGACCCTGACCTGGACTTTGCACAGTTCAAGGACAGAGCCATCCGGGTGCTCCGAGAACCGGCACCAGGTGGCGCTGTGACCCACAGGCGCCCTGCTATCACTTACCACCAGGGGACGGCGCCCTTGTCTGCAGAGCCTGTGGGAGCTGATGCGCAGGCTTTAAACAGTGACCCGGCTACAGACCTGCACCATCAGGTCCAAGAGCTGACTAAGAGCGTTGCCGCGCTAACCAGAACTGTGCAGTCTTTACAGGTCTCTTCTCCGGGAAAGATCCAGCTGGCCTCCGGACGGGAGGACGTCCCGTGGCGCCGACTGAGGAGGACCCCACCGGCCAGAGGAAGACCCAGCGACAGATACAACGAGGACGGACGACCCATCTGCAGCCGCTGCAATCAACCCGGACATGTAGCAAGGTACTGTCATTTAAACGGGCACAACCTGGGGTAGAGGGCCAACCCCCAGGCATAAGACCATCAGGCCCATCAAACTGGCGTGATAAATACGTAGGGGGACGTCCAATCTTGCCTGTGGTACTGGATAGGATTCCAATGAGTGCCCTACTAGACACCGGGTCACAGGTCACCACCATCCCGTACGTGCTCTTCAAGCAGTACTGGAATGACTCGGACATAACCCGCTACCCAGATGACGACCTGAGTATCATCGCCAGCAATGGTCAGCCCGTGCCGCAGGTGGGATTCAAAGAAGTGACCATTAAGATCGGTAAAGTCGAACTGGCGGCACAAGGACTGATAATAGTGGACATAGACCGTCATGAGAGTCACCCTAGAATAACCTTGGGAACTAATGTGATTGAAAATTGTCTTGCAGAGGTGATTTTCATTTTACAGCAGGTTGCCAAGAACGCCAGTTCCGGCCAGCAGCGTGTGCTCCAAAAAGAGATCCGGGCACTGATGAAGCGGCAACAGGTGGAACTATCTGGTGGTGAGATAGGTAGTGTGAGAATGTGTGACCCGTTCCCTATTGCCATGCCCCCAAAAAGTGAGATGATGATTTGGTGTCGGGCAGCTATTGGTCTAAGAGGTAGAGACTACCAAGCAATGGTAGAACCCGTCTACTCAGACAGTAGGCCCACCATTTTGACAGCACGGGGGGTGGTCGATGTACGCCATGGGAGGGTGCCCGTTCGCATCATAAATATCGGGGAGAGAGAAGTACACCTGCCCCGGTATGCCACGCTAGCCAAATTGTTCACCATAAACCAGAATTCTGTACAGGCCGTGGAACCCTTGCCTCCATCTCAACCAGAGGAAGGTAACGGCTCTAAGAAACCAATGGAGGACTGGTGTCAGCAACTACATTTGGGTACTGACTCCACTCCCTCACACCAGAAACAGGGAGTCTATCGGGTGGTTCAAGAGTACGAGAGAGTGTTTAGTAAACACCCGTTAGACTTCGGGCGAGTAAAGGGGGTAGAACACCACATCCCCACGGGAGACCATCCTCCCATAAAGGAGAGATACCGACCCGTACCCCCGGCACACTACCAACACGCCAAGGGGATGCTTAGAGACATGAAGGAGGCCGGGGTAATCAGGGACAGCTGTAGCCCCTGGGCAGCTCCACTAGTCTTAGTGAAAAAGAAAGACAACACTATGAGAATGTGTGTAGACTACAGGAAGGTCAACCGTATCACACACGAAGATGCGTACCCGTTACCAAGGATAGAAGAGTCCTTAGCTGCATTAAAATCGGCTAACTTCTTCTCTACTTTGGATCTCACTAGCGGATACTGGCAGGTTCCTGTAGCAGAGGCGGACCGGGAGAAGACCGCATTCACCACCCCGATGGGTCTCAGCGAATTTAACTGTATGCCGTTCGGGCTCTGCAACGCACCAGGAACCTTCCAACGGTTGATGGAATGCTGTCTGGGACACCGGAACTTCGAGACGGTCCTGTTATACCTGGACGATGTCATCGTCTATTCCAAGACCTACGAGGATCACCTGAAACACCTGGCGGAAGTGTTTGAAGCTCTGGCAAACTACGGCCTAAAGGTGAAACCCTCCAAGTGTCACCTCCTGAAACCAAAGGTGCAATACCTGGGACACGTGGTGAGTGCTGACGGAGTGGCTCCCGACCCTGATAAGATCACCGTAATTAAGGACTGGCCAAGACCCTCCAGCATAAAGGAAGTGCGGCAGTTCCTCGGGTTGGTAGGCTACTACCGAAGATTCATTCCCGGTTTCACCAAAATGGCAGCCCCTATGCAGGACCTCCTGATAGGTCAATCTCGGAAAGCCAAAAACCAGAAGCCGCCCTTCAGGTGGGAAAAGCTGGAAGAGGAGTCCTTCTGCCAGCTGAAGATGGCCCTCACGGGGGATGAAATCCTGGCATATCCAGACTACAGCCAGCCCTTTATCCTCCACACGGACGCAAGCAACATCGGGCTAGGAGCCGTACTGTCCCAGATCCAGCAGGGGAAAGAACGGGTAATCGCTTACGCCAGCCGAAAGCTACGGCCCACGGAGAGGAACCCTGAGAATTATAGCTCATTCAAGCTGGAGTTCCTGGCAGTAGTGTGGGCAGTGACCGAACGTTTCAAGCATTACCTTGCCTCCTCCAAATTCACCGTGTACACGGATAACAACCCGTTGACACACCTGGACACTGCAAGGCTCGGTGCCCTGGAACAGAGATGGATGGCCCGCCTGTCCAACTTTGAATTCACCATCAAATACCGGGCAGGACGCTCAAATGCCAACGCGGATGCCCTGTCTAGAATGCCGAACTTACCGGATGTAGGGGAAGATCCAGAAGATCTGGAAGAAGTTGAGCTCCCTGCGTTCCACCGTCATGGGATTACCCTGTATTCCCACCGTGTGAAGGACAGGCGCTCCGTGACGTTCAATCCCTTGCCCCACTACAACTGGGCGGAGACGCAAGACAGTGATCCCGCAGTCCGTTTGGTGAAGGAAATGCTGACCCAGGCCGATGCCAGTCTTGACCCAGACGCTCCAGAGGAGACCAAGCAACTGTGGAAGGAGAAAAGTAAGCTGTTCCTCTACAGGGAGAAGCTGTGCCGGAGAATGGTTAACTCTCGAACACATGAGTTGACCTGGCAGGTAGTGGTCCCAAGACGAGACGCGGCTATGATTCTGGAGGCATACCACAACGGAGCGGGGCATTTCGGATGGAAGAAGCTGGAGTTCTTGTTGCGTGAACGGTTCTACTGGGTAGGCATGAGAGGAGCCATCGAGAGGTGGTGCAGAGACTGTGGCCCGTGCCACCTGAGAAGAAAGGACCGTGCCAGCCAGAAGACTCCCTTGCAGCCCATCATCACCAGACAGCCACTGGAACTGGTAGCCCTGGACCATGTGAAACTGGCTCCAAGCAGATCTGGGTATGTCTACGCCCTCACAATCGTAGATCATTACTCCCGGTTCCTGGTGGTGGTCCCGGTCAAGGACTTAACGGCTCAAACAGCAGCTAGAGCCTTCCAGCAGCACTTCTGCCGTCCACACGGGTACCCGGACCAAGTGTTGACAGACCAAGGACCAGCCTTCGAAGCGGAGGTCTTCCAGGAGTTCTGCAACCTGTATGGCTGCAAGAAGATAAGAACAACGCCCTATCACCCTCAAACCAATGGACTCTGCGAGAAGATGAACCAGGTGGTGATAGATCTGCTAAAAACACTGCCCCTGGAAGAACGCAGTCTGTGGCCTGAGAAACTGCCCGATCTGGTGGACCTGTATAACCACATCCCTGTAGGTTCCACCAACTGTACCCCGGCTTACCTAATGAGAGCAAGACCTGGTAAGCTGCCTATTGACCTGGATATGGGAGTCCTGACGCCTGAGGACACCTCGCCAGAGGCAGACTGGGATACAGAACGGCAGCAGCAGTATCGGAAAGTGCAGGAGAGCGTCGAGCGAAGTCTGTCTCAAGCCAGAGAAAGGCAAGAGAAGGCTTATAACCAGTATGCTCCCGCTGTTCCCCTGGTACCTGGAGAGCAGGTCTTGAAGAGGAAGAGGCGGCTCCACAAGTTGGACGACCAGTGGGAGAAGGACCCGTACACCGTACTGCCATCAAGCCATGAGAACCCAAAAATCTGCGTAATCAGTAAGGATGGAGGAGAAACCACAGCCATTGTCTCCAGAGACCACCTGAAGAAGTGTCCCGAGCAGCTGCAAAGCCCTGAAGAAGATCAAGAAAACCCTCAACCCGCAGAGGAAAGGGAAGAAATGATCAGTACCGTACTCGGAGACTTCCCCCGGTCTTGGACACAAGTAAACGGCGCTGTCGTGGTACCCGTCCTCACCTTTCTCCAGCCAGCCCCGCAAGTGCCTACAGAGGAACCGGTAGAGCTGGAAGAGCAGCCGGCCCAAGAGGCAGAAGAGTCCACACCAGCAGTACAGGAGGATCAACCCTCTGCTAGTAGTGAGCCTGCTGTGCCCCTAGTGAGCCAAAGAGTGCGCAGAAAGCTGCCCAGCTTGCCCATAACACCTCCTACACCCTGTAGTGCAGGACCAGTTAGTGAGCTCCGTAGGTCCACTAGAGTCACTAGAGGTCAGATGCCCGCTCGCTGGAGAATCTAACCTGTAATGTGAATTTACCTGTAAACTGCAAATGTTGAAAATGGTTTATGTTTGTTGCCTGTTTATTAATTATGTTTCTCTAGTTACCCTTCAGGTTTATTTGGACTGACAGGTTATGGACGCTGAATAACCGGAACTACATTGTAGATAGTTGCACCTTGGTGCCTCTTGCGAAGACGGCCGCGGAAGAGAAAACCTGTCTGGCGTGGCCTACTTGCGGCCCAAAGTAGCTAGCTCCAGCCTTGCAGCCACGCCCAAGGACAACGCAAGGGGTTTGCTTTGGACAGGTCCCCTACTTCCCTTAAAACTTCACCTTGGGTGATATGGACACCCGGTCACGGAAACGCCGTGACCTCTACAGACTAAAGCTTCTTGTAAATATGTTGTCTTGTTATTGTTATACCTTGTATTTATGTTTCTTCAAAAATGTGTTTAGTCCCGGAGTACTAAAATTTACTAGGGGGGAATGCGACACCCCAGGGGTCTGGTTGCCGCAGTAATAGAGATATTATGTCTGAGAGCAAGTGGGAGGTTTCTCTGGTCAGGATCCCTAAACATGCAACACGGTCCGCCCAGACCTGGGAGGGGAGGAATCTGCCCTTTTAAACTGGGTCTGGGCGGGATTTGAGCAGTCAGAGCCAGAGTGAAGCTGCAGACAGAGTCAGAGCCTGGAGAGGGAAAGGAAGAACTAGGAGCTCTGTAGGAGCAGTAGCAGAAGTCCAGGGGCTGGAGCTGAGCAGAGTTCGCCCTGGACGAAGATACTAAAACCGGACACAGGAGTCCGAGGCTGTGGGGACATCCAGGTCCAGCAGTAGAAACCAGCCGGCAGGGGATTCCAGGTCCTCTGGCCATAGAGGCCCGGAGGCTCAGTCACAGAGAAGGGACCAGCGCCGCCATCCAGGAGCGGAGGCTAACAGAAGGCCCCAAGTCACCAGCCATACGGGTGAGCACCACACGGTATACTCAGGGACGTGGGCTACTTGTAACCGCTGACAGCAAGGTAGCCAGGAAGAGTGCAGATTAACGGGGAGGCCTACAACTCCAACTGGCCAGGGGAACTCCTGCTTGCTCGCAGACTGACCAGGCCCCTTATACTAGCCAGTACTCCCGGGAGGGTCTGTCTTGCACCATCAGTAAAGACCCTGAACTGCACCTCACGTCTCTGTGATTCCTTGCCGCTCCAGCACCATTAGCACTGGGACCCTCACACCATCACTCCCATCATCATCCACATTAGCTGCCCTGAGGCAATACTCCTCCCGTGGGGAGTTATCCCATACTCGGCTGCGCAACCAACATCAGCCTCAGCGGTCAGCAGCGCAGCGGCGGTCCCCACTGACCGCAATCCACGGGTGGCGTAGTCGGACACTTATTTCAACAATTAGACTGCCACTGGTTTGACCGCCCTGGGCACGGACCGGGTCATCGCCACGGAGAACTACAACCCCCAGCGATCCGGCTCCGGGTATTCCCCCTGCACAGCAGCAGCGCACAGGCCCAGGGGGCGCGTCAATTCCACTGGACCGTGCCGGAGAGTGAATACCTGGAGGGGCGTAACTAAGTATCCACCCGATCCTACCAGGGTCGCACGACGGCATACGACGCAAGTGCACCAAGGAGGAACCGAGCAGAGGGACCAGGTGCTACTCCAGGACAGACCCCGGACACGACTGTTGACCCACACAGGGGAATACAGGAACAGGCAGGTTAGGCTGGCACACAGACTGCTGGGTATAGGCAGACACGGCTGGTATGCAGACTGGCGGATGCTGGTAAGCATGACTGGTATGCAGGCAGGGAGGTACTGGCAGGTACGACAGGTTGGAGCACCGAGTGGATAGGACCCAGTACAGACAGGGACTCAGGAACAGAACCGCAGATGCGGTGGACAAACAGCAGAGTGAGGCCGCCCAGAGCGGTGAGCAAGAGCAGAACAAGATGAGACCGCCTGGAGCGGTGAGCGAGAGAAGAGCAGGACAAGGCCGCCTTGAGCGGTGAGCGAGAGAGGAGCAGGACGAGACTGCCGAAGCAGTGAGCAAAGGGTCAGAGCAGAGCGAGACTGCCGGAGCAGCGAGCAAAGGGTCAGAGCAGAGCGAGACTGCCGAAGCAGTGAGCAAAGGGTCAGAGCAGAGCGAGACTGCCGAAGCAGTGAGCAAAGGGTCAGAGCAAAGCGAGACTGCCGGAGCAGCGAGCAAAGGGTCAGAGCAGAGCGATACTGCCGGAGCAGCGAGCAAAGGGTCAGAGCAGAGCGAGACTGCCGGAGCAGCGAGCAAAGGGTCAGAGCAGAGCGAGACTGCCAGAGCAGCGAGCAAAGGGTCAGAGCAGAGCAAGAACCTCCGGAGCGGTGAGCAAGGCAGAGCAGAGGGGACAGGGCTCTGTTCACACGGAACAGACTGGAAGGGAAAGACAGAACCAGGTACACACAGGATACTTGCAATGAAGTAGCGAGTGGACTCTAAACTCACAAACGGGAGTACAGGGACAACGAGGAGTTAGGTACAGGATCAGATTCTGCAGGAAAAGGGAAGGTATGGACATAGAGAAAAACAGGTAACAGGCTAGGAGAGAATACAGACAAGAACAGACACAGCAGCAAGATACAGGAGTGGGTCTAGGTATGCGGCCCCTAGAAGGCGGAACGAAAAGGCTAGGAGCGTGTTCAGACAGGAACAGGCAAGATACAGGAACAGGTCTAGGTATGCGGCCCTTAGAAGGCGGAAAGAACAAGCTAGGAGCGTGTTCACACTGGCCTGGAAATACAGCCTCCAGGATAGGCAGAAGACAACAGACTAGAAGATAGTTCAGACAGGACACAGTTCAGACACGGGAACTGAAACCGCAAAGCAGGAAGCATAGACAGGACCTGGCACATCAGTGACAGGAAGCCAACTGACAGAACACAATGCTCAGGCATGGATTCCAGGGAGGAGCTGGGTTAAATACCAGGTGACAGACAGCAATAGGCTGAGGACGCAGAAGGGGTGTGCCTGCAGCAGCTACAAGAAGCAGGAAGTGATCGGGCGCCGCCCTTAAGCAGAAGAAACAGAGTCAAGCAGACAGCATGGAGGGAAGCCAGGCTAGCAGACTGGACTGGAGATCAAGTGCGCGCTCTTGCACAGTGGGAGATGGACCACTATGCAAGGACGCCGCCAGGTATGTTACAGTACCCCCCCCCCCTTATGCCCCCTCTTCTTCAGGCCTGCCAGAATGTTCCGCAGGGAATTCGAGGGCCAATCCTTCACTTCAACGAGATCACTTCCACTCTCCACAGGAAAAACTGGTCTCATCTGAGTAGCTAGGATGCTACCTCCTATCCAGCCATCCTCACTAACAGACGAAACGGGTGGAGTACCAGGAACAGCACACAAGGAAGACTGTCTCCACTTATTATCAGGTAGCACCCCAGAGGGTTCAGGAGACAACTGGAAGTCCTCCACCGGGTTGGAGGGGTGCAGAGACTCGGGGGTAACCTCTGCTTCGGGGTACATCTTGTCAAGCTCACAGGATGAAATGGGCGAGGTATCAGGTAAAAGGTGTAGAAAAGTCACCGTCTCTTTGTTATCTGGTGGTACCCCGGAGGATTCAGGAAACAACTGGGGGTCCTCCGCCGGGTCGGAAGAGTGCAGAGACTCGGGGGTAACCTCTGCTTCGGAGTACACTAGGTCGGACTCGCTGGAAGAAGCGGGAGAGGTATCAGGTACCGAGTATAGGAGAGTCCCTGTCCATTCGCTATCAGGTAGCACCCCGAAGGGTTCTGGAGACAACTGGAGGACCTCCGCCTGGTCGGAGGGGTGTAGAGACTCAGGGTTAACTACCGCTTTGAGGTACCCATTGTCAGGCTCACAGGACGGAGCGGACGAAGTATCGGGTACCGGGTGTAGGGAAGTCTCTCTCCATTTGTTATCAGGTGGTATCCCGGAGGATTCAGGAGGCAACAGGGGGTCCTCCGCCAGGTAGTAGAGATGCACAGACTCAGAGGTAATCACTGCTTCGGAGTACCCTTAGACAGGCTCACCGGTTAAAGTGGGTGAAGCATCAGATACCGGGTGCAGGAAGTCCTCCTGTGTGGATTCTAGGTGGGCAGAAGTCTCTTCGGGCAGGAGAACTGGTGCGCTACCCACGCACATTACCCGTCGGGGCTGCTCCGGGATACAGGGAAGTGAAGCTTCAGCAGGGACTTCAAGGTTGGGGTCAGGAGGTCTTTGGGAGGACAGACCCTGGCGTGACGGCTTGCCTCTACGCCTAGCACGTCTGGACTGCCTCTTGAGGTTGGGAGAAGTATTCCGGAGAGCGTAGTGATCCTGTGTGGATTCTGGATGGGCAGTAGTCTCTTCGGGCAGGAGTTCTAGTGCGCTACCCACACACATTACCCAACGGGGCTGCTCCGGGTTATTGGGAAGTGAAGCTTCAGCAGGAGCCTCCGGATTAGGGTCATCGAAGACCATTAGAAAGGCCACCAGGAAAGCCATTATGTCCAGGACGATAGGATCCTGTGCGTCCCATAGGGGGGTGATCCAATTCAAGGCATCACCCGCTAGGTAAGACATCATGAATCCCACCTTAACCCGATCGGTGGGAAAATAAAGAGGATAGAACTTGAAGTGTAACATGCATTGCTCCACAAATGCACGACTCTGTCTTGGATCTCCATAGTACCGTGGCGGATCCGCAGGAACGGGTGCAGAAAGCTCCATCTGGACGGGTGCGAAATTCGCCTGGAACTCAGCTAGTAGCAAAAAAAAAAATAATAAATTTCTTCTAGATGCAAGTATTCGCTGGAAAAGGTCTCAGAGAGCGAAGGCCGTGGGGCTCAACGGGAACCATGGCCTGAGCATGCTGTAATGCACACGCCTGGGCTGAGTGGCGTGTGCGTGTGTATGTAGTGATTCCACTGGACCGTGCCGGAGAGTGAATACCTGGAGGGGAGTAACTAAGTATCCACCCGATCCGACCAGGGTCGCACGACGGCATACGACGCCAGTGCACCAAGGAGGAACCGAGCAGAGGGACCAGGTGCTACTCCAGGACAGATCCCGGACACGACTGTTGACCCACACAGGGGAATACAGGAACAGGCAGGTTAGGCTGGCACACAGACTGCTGGGTATAGGCAGACACGGCTGGTATGCACGACTGGTATGCAGGCAGGGAGGTACTGGCAGGTACGACAGGTTGGAGCACCGAGTGGATAGGACCCAGTACAGACTGGGACTCAGGAACAGAACCGCAGATGCGGTGGACAAACCGCAGAGTGAGGCCGCCCAGAGCCGCGAGCAAGAGCAGAACAAGACGAGACCGCCTGGAGCGGTGAGCGAGAGAAGAGCAGGACAAGGCCGCCTGGAGCGGTGAGCGAGAGAGGAACAGGACGAGACTGCCGGAGCAGAGAGCAAAGGGTCAGAGCAGAGCGAGACTGCCGGAGCAGCGAGCAAAGGGTCAGAGCACAGCGAGACTGCCGGAGCAGCGAGCAAAGGGTCAGAGCAGAGCGAGACTGCCGGAGCAGCGAGCATAGGGTCAGAGCAGAGCGAGACTGCCGAAGCAGCGAGCAAAGGGTCAGAGCAGAGCGAGACTGCCGGAGCAGCGAGCAAAGGGTCAGAGCAGAGCGAGACTGCCGGAGCAGCGAGCAAAGGATCAGAGCAGAGCGAGACTGCCGAAGCAGCGAGCAAAGGGTCAGAGCAGAGCGAGACTGCCGGAGCAGCGAGCAAAGGGTCAGAGCAGAGCGAGACTGCCGGAGCAGCGAGCAAAGGGTCAGAGCAGAGCGAGACTGCCGGAGCAGCGAGCAAAGGGTCAAGCAGAGCGAGACTGCCGGAGCAGTGAGCAAAGGGTCAGAGCAGAGCGAGACTGCCGGAGCAGCGAGCAAAGGGTCAGAGCAGAGCGAGACTGCCGGAGCAGCGAGCAAAGGGTCAGAGCAGAGCAAAAACTGCCGGAGCGGTGAGCAAGGCAGAGCAGAGGGGACAGGGCTCTGTTCACACGGAACAGACTGGAAGGGAAAGGCAGAACCAGGTACACACAGGATACTTGCAATGAAGTAGCGAGTGGACTCTAAACTCACAAACGGGAGTACAGGGACAACGAGTAGGAGTTAGGTACGGGATCAGATTCTGCAGGAAAAGAGAAGGTACGGACATAGAGAAAAACAGGTAACAGGCTAGGAGAGTATACAGACAAGAACAGACACAGCAGCAAGATACAGGAGTGGGTCTAGGTATGCGGCCCCTAGAAGGCGGAACGAAAAGGCTAGGAGCGTGTTCAGACAGGAACAGGCAAGATACAGGAACAGGTCTAGGTATGCGGCCCTTAGAAGGCGGAAAGAACAAGCTAGGAGCGTGTTCACACTGGCCTGGAAATACAGCCTCCAGGATAGGCAGAAGACAACAGACTAGAAGATAGTTCATACAGGACACAGTTCAGACACGGGAACTGAAACCGCAAAGCAGGAAGCATAGACAGGACCTGGCACATCAGTGACAGGAAGCCAACTGACAGAACACAATGCTCAGGCATGGATTCCAGGGAGGAGCTGGGTTAAATACCAGGTGACAGACAGCAATAGGCTGAGGACGCAGAAGGGGTGTGCCTGCAGCAGCTACAAGAAGCAGGAAGTGATCGGGCGCCGCCCTTAAGCAGAAGAAACAGAGGCAAGCAGACAGCATGGAGGGAAGCCAGGCTAGCAGACTGGACTGGAGATCAAGTGCGCGCTCTTGCACAGTGGGAGATGGACCACTATGCAAGGACGCCGCCAGGTATGTTACATTCACCGCTTCTGCGGTTTTGCTTTGCTCTGCTTGTTCACCGCATCTGCGGGTTTTGCTCTGCTTTGCTTGTTCACCGCATCTGCGGTTTTGCTCTGCTCCGCTTGTTCACCGCATCTGCGGGTTTTGCTCTGCTCTGCTTGTTCACCGCACCTGCGGTTTTGCTCTGCTTTGCTTGTTCACCACATCTGCGGGTTTGCTCTGCTCCGCTTGTTCACCGCATCTGCGGGTTTGCTCTGCTCTGCTTGTTCACCGCATCTGCTGTTCTGCTCTGCTTTGCTTGTTCACCGCATCTGTGCGTTTTGCTTTGCTCTGCTTGTTCACCGCACCTGCGGTTTTGCTCTGCTTTGCTTGTTCACCGCATCTGAGGGTTTTGCTCTGCTCTGCTTGTTCACCGCATCTGCGGTTTTGCTCTGCTTTGCTTGTTCACCGTATCTGCGGTTTTGCTTTGCTCTACTTGTTCACCGCACCTGCGGTTTTGCTCTGCTTTGCTTGTTTACCGCACCTGCGGTTTTGCTCTGCTTTGCTTGTTCACCGCATCTGCCGTTTTGCTCTGCTTTGCTTGTTCACCGCATCTGCGGATTTTGTTTTGCTCTGCTTGTTCACTGCACCTGCGGTTTTGCTCTGATTTGCTTGTTCACCGCATCTGCGGGCTTCGCTCTGCTTGTTTACCACACCTGCGGTTTTACTCTGCTTTGCTTGTTCACCGGATCTGCGGGTTTTGCTTTTCTCTGCTTCTTCACCGCACCTGCGGTTTTGCTCTGCTTGTTCACTGCATCTGCGGGTTTTGCTCTGCTTTGCTTGTTCACCGCATCTGCGGTTTTGCTCCGCTCTGCTTGTCTACCGCACCTGCGGCTCCATTCCTGTATCCCAGTCTGTACTAGTCCCTATCCTGCCTACGTTCCTACCTGCCAGTACCCGCCACTGCATGTCAGCCATGCCTGCCTGTGCCCACCTGTCTGCACGCCAGCCGTGCCTGCCAGTACTCACCTGTCTATAAGCCAGTCTAACCTGCCTGTTCCTGCATTTCCTGGTATAGGTCAACAGCTGTGACCAGGCTCTGACCTGGAGTAGCACCTGGTCCCTCTGCTAGGTTCCTCCCTGGTTCACGGAGTCGACTGAGCCGCCGTGCGACCTTGTTTGGACCGGGTTGATACTTAGTTACGCCCCTCCAGGCACTCCTCAGTTCATGGTTCAGTGAGATCACTAATCACGCTCACGCCAGTCAGTCCGGGCGCGAGCGTAACACTGTGAAGGTTCAAACAATATGATGACTGGACTCTATGGTCAGACAATGGAGTCTAGGGGCTCAGAGGTTAGCACTGTTGCTTTGCAGAATAATCTCCAGTCCTCACAATACCTCCTTTTCTCCTCCGCTTCAGTATGTTCCTCACCCAATCGCCTCCAAGACTTCTCCAGAGTATCCCTCATCCTTTGGAATTCCATGCCGATTATCTCCCACATTCGGAACTTTGATACAGAACTTGGAAACAAATCTCTTCAAAACGCTTACACCCGGCAATGACCCTGCTGCCACCTCACCACCATCGGAGCTGCTGCAGCCCCGAACCTTTTGTCTACTTCCACATTACCCTGTAGACTGTAAGCCCACAAAGGTAAAGCCCTCTCCCCTCTGTACCAGTCTGTCATTGTTAGTCTGTTCATTGTTATTTATATTTGTATTCTGTATGTAGATCTCTTTTCACATGTATGGCACCATGGAATCAATGGTGCTTGAAAAATAAATAATAATAATTGGAGTCCTAGGTTCAAAGGGATCCAGCAATTTCAAAAATTAAACATGCAGAGATGGTGTTAATTTGCAGGTTCTAAAGCTGTGCTGCAGCCACACTTAAAGCGCAGCTGCAGGGAAGAAATTAACTTTATTTTTCCTGGAAGCCTCTGGCTTTCAGTTATGGAAGCACAGCCAGCGCAGCTTCAGTCACTGCTCAGTACATAGTGAGCAGCGGCTGTAACCGCGCCCCGGCATTGACTGACAGCCGGCTCAGCAGTGCATCAGTGGTCACAGCCACTGCTCACCAAGCTGCAGATGCTGCACCTCTTATGACAAAGTCTAAGGCTGTCAGGAGGAATAAAGTTCATTTCCTCCCAGTAGCCGGGCTTCCGAACACTATAAACTTGCAGATTAACACGATATCTCCAGGTTAATAACGTTTGGGAACATGTCAGGTTCACTTTAAATTGGACAAAAGGCAAAATCTACATGGAAATTTTTTTCCAGTTTCTCCAAAAATTATAGGTTAACTGGTTTCCTATGAAGTTGACCATTATATTTTCCAGACTTTAGATTCGTCCTTCCTTATCTTTCCTCAAAATGATCGGCGTACAGTGACGAGCTTTAAAAAACAACATGATTTTTCAACCCCTAGTTGTTGTGATATCAGTTACAGCCTGTTAAGGATTTTCTAACAATACAAAAAACAGACTTGACAAGCACCTACTAGTAAAATGAAATAAATGCACTGGTGCAGTCTGCTGTAAATGCATTGGTATAGCATACAGACAAACAAATACACTGAATACATGAATTTTGAACATTATTGCTATACAGACAATACTTATTCATTTGAGGTTGTAAGTGTACATTTCGATCAAATTGTGTGAGCCCATCTGCCTGTATTGTGAGATGTTGAAGTTCTTAAAGTACTGCATAGCCCCTTCTTCAGTTACAATATTCCCGCGCGTACAGTAAAAAACATCTTATAATCACCTCCGGTGCCAGCGACGTCCGGTCTCCTGTTGTGTGAACCCTGCAGACAATCAGTGGCCACTCTACTCTGACTTCCTTTGCATGTATCTGACATTCGGAGGGACTCGGAGAGCAGCAGCAGCTCTTACTTCTTCTGGATGTCAGTTTTGCCTGAAGTAAGTCAGAAAGAAGCGGCCAGTTAGCAGCCGCTGATTGGCTGCAGGGCTCACGTCACGTAACCGGAGGAGAGTATAAGGTGTTTTTATTCTACATGGGGGAATATTGGGATTGTCCGAGTAGTGGATGACCCCTTTAAACAAAATGTGCAGAAATGGTCGGCACAACTGCATGCTGGCACCAGATAAGTGAGATATGAAATACAACTAAAATATGCCAGGCAAGGTGGAATAATCTGACATGTTGGGAATCAGCGGCGAGGGTACACTATACAATGAAAAATTTAAGTATATTGGAAAACCTTTTATTTTTATATTTAATAACTCTGTGCCAAATTGCTTGGACCCAGTCTGTAAATTTGGCTACATATGTGTACGATATGGCAAGTAAGACTAAGTAATCAGCTGAGAATCTCCAATACAGAAAAGATTTGACATGAGAAAGTTTGCCATGATGGGATAATTAGAAAAAAAAAAATCTTTTCCTCTGTGTCTAGTTTAGGCATTGATCTTGTATTGTGTCATTGTAATTAGTGTCTTGCGACAAAGCCCAGCCCTAGTCGCCAAGAATGAGAAGCTAGAACCTAGTAAACCGGCAAATAAAAGACTCAGAAGGCCGTGGAAGCAACAGAGAGCCCCGCACACCCCAAGCTCATGTTCTACCTTGTAACAGTAAAACACTCCATTACCTTTTATACTTTTCTTTCTGCTTTTATTATCGGATTATAAAACTCAACCGGCAAACGAATGTGGCAACAACAAGAGCAAAACCAATTACAAGCTACTTCCAATATTCCTTCCCTTTAATGTATAACCCTTTGAGAAGTTTAATTGGACTGCGGGGAGACGGGCAGTTACTGGAGTTGTAAATGTGAACTATAAACACAAACAAGAAAGAAAACTAATCTAGTAAGGGAATATGGGATTCATTTTGCAAATTGTCTGATTAGTGGATTGTTGCCCATCAATAATTACCTTAAGATTTTCCCAAGACCCTTCTTTATTGGAGTCTGGCAACTCTACCTCCCGAACGGGCCTGTCAATCAACTCTTGCAGATGGGAGACCCATTAGGGAGAGAACAATTGTGAACCTGCTGGGGAAGAGGATTACACAAAGCAATAAGTGTCAGAAACCAAAACCTGCAGGTTTATTAACTAAGTGTATAATTTACTTTCTTGTAACTATCGGAATTTAGGTACCTAAAAGAGACCCACCACCACTTCCGAGAAATCTGTTTTAATAAATACTTCCAATTCCTGTGAAATAAAAATTTTGAACTATCTTTTCCTTTTACTGTTAATTATGCCCTTTTTTGTTATCATTCCTTGAATAAATTGACAATTGGGAGTTACCATTTTCTTTGTCAAATAGGTATATCCCTACATAGCATGAAGAGACAATATGGATATTTCCCAGAGGAGCATTGCAAGGCTTAAGTCTCCTCGCCTTAGCATACCAGGCTTGACATATTCGTCTCCACAAGAAGAAAGGTTGCCCCTTGGATCCCGGTCAGACGCCTCTCATCCAGCCAAACCAGATCTCATACTTTTCACTGATGAGGGGTAGTACCCCAAAACACAGCGTCTGCAAATTGAGATTTTGGCTTTGACTTTTATCCTAAGTCATGTGGCAAGGCTTGTTAGAGGGTCGATATTGACTTTTAGGATTGCTACATCCAATAGATGACACTACAGTTCTAGTCCTCTTCCACTCTGAAGAGACAATTTGCCTACATAGTCTGACACAGTCAGCACTGATTGGTTAATATGAGTGTGTAGGTACACCCTATTTCAGGGATCCCCAACCTGTGACTCGGGGGCTTATGAATCCTGGCTCATGATTGTCTGCCAGCTTGGTGCATTATCACTCTGTCTAACAAACAGAAATGAAGAGTGGACCTCCAGAAGATGACTTTTATGCATAGCCCAACACAGAAGAGCAGATCTGGATACATATACTGGCCTTGGGGGTTTAGAAATAAATTAAGGAAAGCACTCTGGAGATAGGATGATACCACCAGTCAGAGGAGGTGCTGGTAGCCGGATGCGATCGCTAGATGCAAGAATACCAAATCAGAGTAAGATGGGAACCTCTGAATGTAGTATATTGCCTCTGTGTGAGTTGTGTGAGAAAGTTTTTTCTGTCATTTCACCAGTAATGAGGGCTCTGGGTGTTGCTACTTTGAGGGGGCATGGAAAATGGATGTCACTGCTCCAGCAGGGAGGGTGGTGGGATCTGGATGTGGCTCATGAACCTTTCTCAGAGCTGAATATAAGAAAGGTTGGGGACCACGGCCTTACTGGTAACCCCCAGCTGTCAGTATATTCATATATTTCTAGAAGGAATAACAGAGGAGCGACACAACGTAAACTTTCCAGATGCTCCGCCATTATCATCAGTCGGGGCGTGTCCCAACAGTATCTCACACTGTCCAATCAGTGTTGACAGTTTTAGGTTGTGTTGGGACACACCCCTTTTATCGCTAGAACGGCAACACCCTGATGTCAATTTATTCATAAATTTCCACGAGGAATGACACAGGTATGGTACAATGCAGATTGATGAAGAAAAGATGCTCCAAATTGAGGTTATCTGGAATACGATTCAGACAAGTGACAAGAACTGACCGGTCCTCTTTGAGTCATCATTTATGACAGAAGCATTAACTAATACAACTAGATATACCAGTATTAGGGTATTGTCATCTCTGCTGCATCAAGTCCTGTAGCTGTGCTTAAGGACATTAGAAGAAGGTCTTAAGAATTAACAAGTCTTTACTAATAACTTGCTATCCATTAGCAAGTCAAAAGATCTAGCCCTAAATCCCTAATGAACTAACAAGAGCCACACTATGACAAGATTGCTCCTCATGGAAGGAGTCCATTATCCAGAAAATAGGTTTCTCCGTTAGTGGAAAACAGAAATCTCTGATGTTAAACCACTTGTACCCTGCAATCAACGCTATGGCTAGGGTTATACGGTGACACTGGCAGCGAAAGCTGTTGCAAAGTTCACATGATGCCACAGCCACATCACAGGGCTATACAAGTGAATGTGTTCGTATAGCGACACCTACACTACCGCAACAAGCAAGTCTTATAAAATCCAGCCGAATCTGATTTTTTCCGACTTGCTTGTTGTGCTAGTGTAGGTGTCGCAATATGATCCCATTCAATTGTACAGCGTTGCGATGTAGCCGCGGCACAAAGCCAACTTCACTCACATGGCGGCCACAGTCACCAACTAGCTCTGGTCTAACTGTTGTATGCTGGAGTATAGTCAAATGAAGGATTTACTTTGTAACAACATTGTGGTGGCTTTGCTTTATTTCCTATGCATTTTTCCAAAATAAAAATGAATATAAAATGGCTCCAAAAGAAAGCAAAACTTGTTCTAACAAAAATAAGGCCTCATTCAGCAACACAAAATAAATTACTTCTCTGCATTCTCGTGGTTAAATATAAGCATTTTTATCTCCTCTAAGACCAAACTGTGATGGGTCCTCAAGAGGATACACAGGCTCCCTTGGGTATCGCACATTATCTCCTGAAACCTTGACACCAATATGATGCAAAAGCAATAATGTTAACATATAACTTGGTATTTCGCATATAACAGTCTATAAGATCATGCCAGACTATCTTTATGCACCCATACACATTAGACAACTGTCAGAGCAGCTCTTCAGGAAAAGTGTTCTGGTGTATTCAAAGAGTTTTTTGAAGGTGGAAAAATACATAAGAGTTTTTCAAGAGGAATTGACACCAAAAAAACATTTTTTTTTTTCAAAGAGGATTTTGAAGGGTTAATTTTTCCCACACAGAAGCCTTTTGACTTGACTGTGGATGAATGCACCTCAAAGTGTTGACATGTCACTTCTTTTGTTCCACAGCAAATTTCCATGGCGGGAAAAAAAACAACTGAAAAAAGGCTGCTGTATGAACGGTAAAGTTGATTTTTTTCATTGAAATGAACAAGAAGAGCATTCAAAGCTTTTTAGAACACAAAAAACTCAGAGGGGTAATTAGGACCCTTAGGCTATGTTCACACTAAGGGCTCATGAAGGCGTCCGTGCAAATCGGTGCAAGCACGGACCGCAATGCATGGACTGGCCGCAGCTCTCCCAACCCGTTGTCACAGTCTCATAGATATAGGGAGCTGTCACACTCGGATGGGGAGATCTGCAGCCGGTCTGTGTATTGCGGCCGTGCTCGGACCAATTTGCACGGACATCTGCATGAGTCCTAATTACCCCACCGTCACAGGAGGATTGACAGACACTGGTACAGAAAGAGTTGATAAGCAGGCTGTGTGGACGGGTAAACCGGACTCCCCATGTTTCTCCGGTGTCATGTCCGGTCTTATTCTGCTTTTCACTCAGAAATCCTGTGCCAAATCATATGAACCACAAACCTCCTCTCTCTCCATCATATCTTGCACTCAGAGCTGCAACAATTACCAGATGGGTTCAGTTTAAATTAAACTCGGCCTATACATATTATAGCAAAGCTAGGTTGGCTAGGGTTAGGTGCACCTGGCTTGTTCTGCATATAACCAGGCTAGGTGTTCACCTTGGGCAGTCAGCTGGGGGAAGCTGAGCAGAGCGGATTGTGTTGAAGCTGGAGAGAGATAGATAAGCCAGAATCCCTCTCAGAGGAGACTGCACAGGCCGTGTGCACCAAACTACGAGTATCAGTGAATCAGTGATCGTTGTGGACAATAGCCAATTTGTCTGACCGAACTGGGACTAGCTCAGCCGTGTCTGAGGAGCCAAGGTCTATTTTGTTTAGCTAGCGCCTGGACAAGTCTAGGGATTTATATTTATGGTTTTTAGTACTGTGCAATCTGTGGAAATAAACATCACATTGTTTTGACACAAGAATCCAGTGCCTGTGTGAACGATGCCTACTGCTGAGCGTGAAGCCCTACAATATGTATACAAGAGAATTGTTAGCAGTAAATGCACACAGTGCAGCCAAGTTATCAAAAACTTTCCGTGTGATTATGCCATTCCCCACATGGCCATTAACACAACTTTTAGCTGCTCACCATGTTGGCACAGTTTCCGGACGCAATTTTGTCCGCAATGTGTGAACACAGCGGCCGTGTACATATGCACAGAAGTGTGTGGGTGTCATCTGCATAAACTGAATAGGTCTCCCAGCTGCTTGGCTGCCTTGGATCTACAACTTCTTAAGCTACACAGCTGCTTGTATACCCCCCAAGAGCACAGAGTTTGAGTCTGTAAGATCAGATGGGGAGGGTGCGGTGTAACTGTGCAGGTGGATGTGGTCTCCAGCGTACTCTTCAAAATTGGTTGCATCATGAGCAAGTAAAATGACTACGGTCATCAATAATCAAAGGAGACATACCAGAAAAAGAATCACAGAAGGCCCTTACAGGGAATCTGTCACCAAATGTATGTTTCTAAATTGGAGAGCAGTATAAAAAACGGATAGGAACCCCGATTCCAGTGCTGGGTCACTTACTGGACTTCTTGCTGTGGTTGTTATAAAATCCCTGCTTTTTCTGCTGCAACTCTGCTAGTCTTCTTAAAGATACATGCTGTTACGATCAATTGACAGTTTTCTGCGTACACTGTGCATAGACAGAAAGCTGGCAATCAGTGGGGGACTGTGATAGCTGGAGCTCATGAATATCAAAGATTAAAGAGCAGGGGTTCATCACTAAGAAGACTAGCAGAGCTGCAGTAGTTAAAGCCGTGTCTTCTCAAAATAACAGCAAGAAGCCCAGCAAGTGACAGAGCAGGATTCAAGGTCTCAGCACCTGGTGCTGGCCTGGGCAGGAAAAATCTGGTTAAGTGTATATTAAAATGTGAAAATACCTGATTTTCATGCTGAGATATGAGAAGTTGAATATAAAGGGCTAAAGTCTGAGTTTCTTTCTCGATCTCTACACCCTACATGGCACTAATGAAAGTAAATATGTGTATATTTCTAGAGGCAGGTTCACTGAAGCTTGGCAATGTCCGGCGCTCCCATTAAGAATGAATGAAACGGTAGTGAGCTTGTTCACCCCTCCACTCTATTCAACCAGGGAAGCACCGGTTCTTGGGATCGGTGAGGGCCACGGCTTCGGACCCCCAGCAATTGGAAAGTTTTCCCCTATCTAATGGATAGGATATAACTTAAAGTTGAAAACGCCCCTTTAATGTATAAGTTTATAACTAGATCACACCGAAAAAAGTATGTTTTTTTTATAGAATGCTGTGAGATTCTAATGTATTGATATAATGACAAACTGCATGAAAAACTAAGCAAAGGGTGGATACATCCGAACAGGTTCCAACAGAGCAAAATTACGCCAAAATTGTCCTCTTGTGATATGTTACAGGAGCTTGTCCTTTCAACTTTTAACTATTTCATCATGGCCATGTTAAAAATAATAAAATCACTATTTTCCTTTCCCAGATTCAGGTGATTGTTTACAGGTTGCAGCCAAATCACTGAGCTCAGCAGCTGGTGCTGTCTACATTGGTAGAGGCACTGAGCCAAGTGATTGGTTGCAGCGCTGTTGACTTAACGTCATCACTGCAGCCTGTACGCAATCCCTGGAGCTGCGATGGAGACACTGGACCTGGGGAGTGGAATTAACAGATGATTTTATTATTTTTAACACATTAGATAAAAATGAACATCCTTTTAAAGTGTTGTGCCCACGGCTGTGGAGTCGGAGTCATGGAGTGGGTGTCCATTTTGGTGGAGTCGGAATCGAAGTCGGTATAAAATGGACCGACTCCAACTCCTAAAATATATAATAAATTGGGTACAGTAGTTCAATGCAGTTTGTGGGGAATATTTTTTTCATAAGAATTTGGGAAAGTAGTGAAATGTCCTATAAATGTCTGTCCTATTCCTGATCTAAGGGTCTAGACTTTTAGCTGAGATGATTCTGTGCTACAGTAAATTTATCACTTAAACATGAGCCGTGTATGAGGGAGTCGGAGTCGTGGAAATTGAGGAGTCGGAGTTGGAGGTTTGGCTTACCGACTCCACAGCCCTGGTTGTGCCGCGGTATATATTTTTTTCTCTGGATGAAAAAAAAAAATGTACTCGAACACACAAAATAGAATATTAAAAAAAATTTATGTTTTCGGGTTGGTCTCGGTTACAAATTTTTTTCTTTAGGAGATGTAAGTTGTTTTTTTTTAAACAAAAGAATTCACTTTGAATAAAAGCTGGAAAAAAAATAATGTTCGATTACCCCTCGTAAAGTGCTCCCCGTCTTGGCGATTCTGCTCTATATTGTGGAGCGTATAAAACAAGGAGAGGACATTTCAGACGCTGACGTGAGAGGAAATAACTTGGCGTTACAAAAATAACAAAGTATCCTGCCAGAGTTTATTCCTGACTGGCATTTCGGCTCCAAATCCTAAATCACGGAGGCACTTTACATGTCAGGAGAGCAGAATTTCTCCTAACAGAAGCTTAGAGCATTGAAAAAGAATTATAAAACGCGTAAAAGGTCCAACGAAATCCTTGACTGTCTAATGTCAACATTTAGAACTTTCACTTCCACCCTCTCTCCGGGTCCTAGTCCAAGACTTCTCCTTCTCTTCTCCTTGGAAAGTTTATTTTCTGTGATATACCGCATTGGAATTAACCCGGCTTTGCCCACACCGATGTCAACAAAGACTCCGAACAATGTGGCGTTTTCCACTTTCCCGGTTAGAATGGTCCCCACCTTCAAATCTTCGAGGCAAACGATATTGGTCTTAAAATCGGTTTTGTCAAATTCTGAAATAGAGGGAACATTTCCACACAGCATTACGACAATGGCTTTAATAATTTGCATTAGTAGCTGAGAAATATATGAATTCCTTAAAGGGACTTTCAATCAACATAAAAGCAATTGAGCAAGGTTTCAAAGAACAAAAAAAAGTTGTATTTATCTTACCAGGTAAGGAGCAGCTGCACCATTTCTAACCATTTAGCCCTTTAATCACCACAACCAATAGTCACTGTTGGTCTCCCCTTCGACCAGTCAATATATACACACAGTGGATAGAAAAAGTCTACACATCCCTTTTAAAATGCCAGGTTTTTGTTACGTTAAAAAGATAAAAAAAATAAATCATACCTAGAAGAATCCTTTCAGAACTTTTTCCTCTTTTAAAGTCACCCAAATTCTTTTCAATTAAAATTAAAAATAAACAAATCTTCTTGGTTGGAAAAAGAAAAAAAAAAAGAACTAAAATAATGTGATAGCATAAATATGCACACCCTTAAACTAATATTTTATTAAAGTATCATTTGAATTTATGACAGTATTCAGTCTTTTTGTGTAGGAGACCATCAGCATGGCCCATCTAGAATTGTCAATCTTTGACCAGTCTTCCTTGTATAATCTCCAAATCTGTCAGATTGCAAGGGCATCTCCTGTGTACAGCGCCCTCTACAGGTCACCCACAACTGGATTCAGGTCTGGGCTCTAGTTGGGCCATTTTAAAACTTTGATCTTCTGGTGAAGCCATTGCTTTCTTGATTTGGAGATGCTTAGGGTCATTATCGTGCTGAAAGGTGAAATTCCTCTTCAACTTTTTAGCAGAGGCATGAATGTTTTGTTGCAAAATTTACTGATATTTGGAATTATTCATAATTCTCTCCAGCTTATGATATTTGGAATTGTTCATAATTCTCTCCACCTTAACTAAAGCCTAAGTTGCTGAAAAACAGCCATAAACCATAATGCTGCCTCCACCATGCTTCACTGTGGGTATGGTGTTCTTTTGGTGATTCGCAGTGTTGGGTTTGCACCAAATACATCTTTTGGAATTATGGCCAAAAACGTTTAAACCTTGGTCTTATCAGACCAGAACATATTTTACCACATGCCTTTGGCAGACTTTACATAGGACTTGGCAAAACACAGCCATTCTCCGATGTTTTTCTTCATCAGAAAATTCTTCCATCTTGCCACTCTACCCCACAGGCCAGAAATATGAAGAATACAGGAGATAATTGTCACATGCACTACACAACCAGTACTTGCCAGAAATTCCTGCAGGTTCTATAATGTTGCAGTAGGCCTCTTGCCAGCCAATCAGACCAATTTTCTTCTTGTCTTTTCATCATTTTTGAGGGACATCTGGTTTTAGATAATGTCACTGTTGTGTAAGATTTAAGCCACTTCTTAATAACCGTTTTCACAGTGATC
The DNA here is from genome assembly GCF_046119375.1 of Phyllobates terribilis. Taxonomy (NCBI): domain Eukaryota; kingdom Metazoa; phylum Chordata; class Amphibia; order Anura; family Dendrobatidae; genus Phyllobates; species Phyllobates terribilis. The sequence goes on from NW_027362763.1 coordinate 723,403,407, forward strand.
CATAGTAGATCAAATGCCCTGGAATTTTCTTTGTACCCTTCTTCTAACTGATAACTTTCAACAATGAGATCCCTTTGCTGTGTTGTAAGCCGTTTACATAAAATGGCTTCAGCTCTAAAATGCAACTACGAAGATGTAAAAAAAAATAATCCTACTAAAACAGCTAAACTTTATATAGGGTTAAACAGAATGATAGCAGCTGTGTACTGACTACTATGTAACATGAGGTTACATGTGATCGCTAATTCTGAACACAACCACATCCCCAATTATAAGAGGCTGTCCACACTTATGCAGCCACATTTTTATTTTTGCTATGTTTATTTTACCCCTCAAAATGATTTCAGTTTGTTTCTCAAAGGATTTGTACAAATTATGGGTGATTGTAAATATGGAAAAAGTTCTGAAATGATTCTTCTTGGTATGATTTTTTTTTTCACATGACAAAAAAAGCCATTTTAATAGGGGTGTGTAGACTTTTTGTATCTACCGTATATATTTGTATGTTATATCTTGGTCAAGGGCTCTGTTTACATCTGTTAAGGGCTTCGGTTGAGGTTTCCACCATATTTGACAGTAAGAATTGAACAACATGCCTCCATATTCTTGAAATAAAAAGGATAAAACCCCCCAAAGGAGCAATGATGTCTGTTGGGATCAATGGAGAAAGATATTGTCCTGTAGGATTTGATGAAGGTAATGCTAATCACTGAGCCACCATGCAGTCCCCCATAAATATAATTTAAATATTAAAAATAATACAACATACCAATAAAAGGTAAAGATTCCAACTAAACGATGAACTAATATACTAATGCAAGTGTGGTTTACTGGAAACCAACAAGTGTTCCCGAGAGCAGATACAGTGGGCTGACGTCTGTATTCCTAGACCGAGGGTCATTCTTCTTAAGATTACATTCATACGGAAACACACTAAAAGACGTCACATTATAACAAATCATTTCTCTCCAGCCGAATAATTTCCCTTCAATAGAAATAGAACATTAATGCCGGCAAAATAATTGCCGTAAATTCTATAGACATGTAAAAAAAATCATTTGAATCATCTAGGGAACATCTATAAAGAAAGGCAAATAATACGTGAGTAAGAAGGAAAGCTCTACTGTGAAACGACTCATTTTTGTGGTCAGGCGACCACATATTCAGGAAATGAATTCAAATCTGAAAATAAATTACATGCCATATAAATTGTGAATCAAGAAATGCGCACTTATTAAATAAAGCCACCGGAGACCTGTGGAAGACTGTGGTTAGCTCATGACAGGGCCGACTTCAAGGGCTAAATGTTATTTCTTGGGACGGTTGATGCTGGATCTGATAAATGGGTGATTTATGAGCTCGAGCAACAAAGACAAATACAGTTTTCAGTGATCTCTTCAATCAAACTCTTTGTAGTCCAGGAGATGGAGAGGATACAGTGTCCTACAACCAGACTCAAAATAGTGATTATTATTTCAGAGTGAAGCCATGTTCTGTTTAACGGCCCCAAAAGAAAAGGGCCTTTAATCCTTAATACTTGTACGGAGTACTGTAGGTTTCTTCATATATAAAATGCTACATAAATACGCTTCTAAGGGAGAAAGGAAATGGAATTCAGAGGTGGCATACATGGATTAGGCCAGGAGAGGTCATCCATTGACCACTGACCATTATGTCAAGTGGGCAGAGATGCAACCAGAGGACTCACAAAAGCCCTTGCCAGTCTACATGTCAGGTGTGTATGTCAACTATATTCTAATTCTTGTATATCTACAATGGAGGTTCCACCAACATTGTAATGTTTATAGAGTTACCGTGTCTGACCATTAAGTATGCTTAAAGGAGTTGTCCAGTCCTCTGACCACCTTTTATTAAATACTTTGTAATACCAGTATAAAATAAAAATAAGAGCACATCCAGCACCGGCGACATACCAGAGATGTCTGCACCAAGTCTTCCATGACATTGGTATGTATCGTGAGCACTGCAGCCAACCAGGGGCCACTAATGGGCTGCAATTCTCGCACTTCCGACACAAAGGAAGTGTGAGAATTGAAGCCCTTTAATGACCGCTGGTTGGCTGCAGTGCTCACGATACATAACAATGTCATGTGAGCCCTGGGAGATCCGTGGCAATATAGTATGTAAGACATGGTTGTCTAAGAAGTGGACAACCCCTTCAAACATGTTCATTCATTTGTTACTTTGGGCTAAGTATCATCATGATTATCGGGCAGAATTTATCTCTTTCTCTCTAATGTCAGTAGATGTACAAGCTCAGCTAATCAGATCCTAGAAATTAAGGGGGATGTCCATGTTTGGCACAATAGTCTGCAGTCACTCTATGTGATTGCAGACTTGTGAATCGTCACATCGCGCATAGCATGTGGTCAAGATCCTCAGGGGTCGGCAGCGAGAGTGGGTGGTCATGTGACCGCAGGGGTGCAATATGCATACTTCTTGCCATATTCCGACTAAATGCACAGCCTCGCTAAATATTGAGTGAGGCCAAGCACGTTTAGCTGCAATGTTGCTGGGAGTATGCATTTCATAGCCAGCACACAGGACAGTATTAAGGGAAGAATAGAGTCTAGATCACGTGAAGTAATCATCCCCCTCTACTCCTCCTTGGTCAGACCTCATCTGGAATACTGCGTCCAGTTCTGGGCATCACATTTAAAAAAAAGACATTGAAAAACTGGAGCAAGTTCAGAGAAGAGAAACCAGGATGGTGAGCGAACTGAAAACTATGCCCTAGTTAAAGGTTAAAGGATCTGGGAATGTTTAGCTTGCAAAAAAGAAGGGTAAGAGGAGACTTAATAGCTGTCTACAAATATCTGAAGGGATGTCACAGTGTAGAGGGATCATCCTTATTCTCATTTGCACATGGAAACACGAGAAGCAATGGAATGAAACTGAAAGGGAGAAGATACAGATTAGATATTAGAAAAAACTTCTTGATAGTTTATGAGAGGTGGTGAGTTCTCCTTCAACGGAAGTCTTCATACAGAGGCTAGACAGACATCTGTCTGAGATGGTTTAGTGACTCCTGAATTGAGCAGGGGGTTGGACACGATGACCCCGGGGGTCCCTTCCAACTCTAACCTTCTATGATTCTATGACAGTGAGGAGAAGAGGATAAGGTGACTTAAATCCTCAGGCCCACAGAAAATTTCTTCATATATTCCTCAGTTTTAATTGTAATACAAGACTAAAGGAAAGGAAGAGATTAAGGGCAAAGTGCTGAGATACCTTTGGATTTATTTCTGTATTTTAGTGTTCCTTTAATCAATCGGAAAGGCCAGCTGTAAAAGGATGAGCACTTTGAAATATTACAGATCAAATTCCCTTTGAACATTACTATAAACAGTCAACATTTTATTATCAATGGATTCAATTGAACAAGAGATTTCAATTGTGCACTGTTTAATTCCAGATAAAAGAATACATCAAGAAATGGTATGATTGTTAAGATTCACCAAAAGGTAGAGAGTGCTATAAACTAGCGTTATGATTTCTTGTAATAGTCATCAAAAATTAGGAAGGCTGTTTTTCAGGAATATGAACAAATAAGAAAGGGGAAGAGCAAAGTTGGCCAAACGAGTTGGCTTTGCCGGGAGAAGTGACATGATTAGGTATAAAGGTGTCTACTAATACACCACTGTCAGATAATGTTCATGGAAAAAATGGTCTAGCATCCTGAATTTCAACATGTCCAATCCTTTGTTTTCCATGTACATGAGCAGACAACAAACGTATCTTGGGAGTGGTTTCCTCCTTTCTCCCGACAAAAAACACAAGCACCTTTGACGGCTTGGGATCTGTAAAAACAGATGTAGGCCAAATAAGTTTTCAGCCAATAGTTATTGAAGCGTACTCTGTAAGTCTTGTGAGTTGGAGATGAAGGACTTCAGTCATGGGATTTGATTGGTCACACTATTATACTATGTATCCTTACAGGGCGGGACAGAGGTAGCGCTGTTAATATTCATGAGCAGTATTATTTTTTTTTTTTTAAATAAATGATATTCAGGAGCATCCCTAAGTAAATTACAATCGTCATACAATGTGTATGTATAATGTAGGACCATGAACTCTTTACCTGTACGCATGTCGTAACCTTCGGGTTGACAGAAACCATCAATGATGAGCTGTAAAGTGTGTACTGTCGTTTTAACTTTTTCGGCTACTCTATCAATTCCTTCTTGCTGGATGTACCCATTAATTTGCTTTTGTATTTTCTCCGTTCCTATGTCATCAGTACTTCCACCGACAAGTGCCAGAAACCTGTAATAGATATATACAAAATTTTTTAATGAAGGGGCAAATTAAGAATAAGGTGGTGACAATTATCTAACCATTCTAGAAGATCATAGCGTAGAGAGCATGTGCAGAAGCAGTAACTACTAATTGGCTGCACTAGCAAACACTACGACAGTGATACAAAACTGTCCGGAGACTCAACAGGATCCAAAAAGGAAAGGAAAAGTAATGAAGAATGACAAAACAATTCGTTATGACACGTCTCGCTCAACCGAAGATCAGTGCCAGCCACTAAAATTTTAGGGTCCGCACCGATTCAGGACCACCACTCCTCTGCCATTGCAATGGTCTACTACTGTAGTCCATTTCAATTAATTTTTTTTTAATTATTTGGTTACGACTTAGATCTGTTGAATCTGCACTATAAAACACTCTGAACTTGATCTCTATATTGTGCACAATAATAGAGAAGGGTTGACTAGTTTTGTCAGAAGATGACATTTTATAGAACATCATGCAGTCTAAGGCTGATTTTGATCTATTGATCTGTTTAATGGATACTATAAAACGCTGTTATTTCGACAAGTACTAGGGTGTTATTTAGGCATAATATTAGGGCCATATTAAAAATCCCGTACTTATTAGACTTAGAGAGGTTATCCACTGCTTTTTCATTGATGATCCATCCTTAGGATAGGTCATCAATGTCTGATCGGGAGGGGTTCGACACTAGGCACCCCTGCCGATCAGCTGTTGCCGGTGACGGCGGCGACTGCCAGCCGGAAGTACTCAATTGTAGAGCTGGCCGTCTTCTGGTAGTGGCCGAGGCTTGGTACTGCATATCTGCCTCCTATTCAAATCAATAGGAGGCGGATGTGTAGTACCCTACGGTGGCCACTATCAGAAGACGGCCAGCTCCGCAAGTGAGTACATTCGTCAGGCAGCCGCCGCTGTCACCGGCAACAGTTGATTGGAAAGGGTGCCGGGTGTCGGACCTCGGCCGATCAGACATTGTTGACCTATCCTAAGCATGGGTCATCAATGAAAAGTAGTGGATAACCTCTTTAAATCGGCGGGATCGGCAGACTATCTAATGTACATGAGGGCCTCTCGGCTCTACCATTATAGATGATATTGGCAAACAGAATAAAAGGCATGCTGAATTTCAGAGGACAATCCTTTTGTTGTTCCTGGAGATAAGTGTTGGCCAGAGGATTTTGACAGCTGCTCTCTCAAAGTGCAAAGGAACGCTTGGCCGAACCGATCGTTCTTGTGTATGGGGATGTCAGGAGAAATAACAGTCAGCCAAACATGGATGGGGACCTTTACACATTACTACTCTCCAATATGCCCCTTCAAAAAATGTTGTGACCAGGACTCTATAGATCCTGACCTGACCATGAACATATCCAATGGTGTGTAGACAAGAGAGCTACCTACTACATTTTACATATGATGATCTTTATAACATTATCATGTACCCTTTAGTTCAGCATCAAACAAAAAAACACATTAACAAAAATGATTTAATGGCAAGTCATACTTCTTACAGAAACTGTTACGAAAGATGACTCTCCTGTCTGACCACAACTGAAGACGATGAAAAATGAGAACTAAAGTGCCTAAATTCATTTTTGAGTCACATACATGAACAGATTTAAGCACTGTAACCAAATTACCGGAAGACTGTTAATCCGGTCACCTCCAGGAAAACATGAATGAAAAGTCCTTGTAGTAGCTTTATACATCATGAGAAAGAAAACACCACGTAAAGCCTTTGAAAACCCAATCTGACTTTTTACATGCCATACACAGAGATTACGTAAAGTGATTATCCACCTTCAAACGAGGGTCATATACTAAACTGAGAAAAGCAGCATAATACTCAGCTATCACTTGCAGAATGACTAGTGACAGAACTGGCCCATTTATAACAGGATGTAAGATTGCCAACGCATCCTTGTTTCTAGACTTTGAAGGACTTAATCTGGATGGATATTTAATATCCAGCTCCTGCTCAAACGCGGCTTGAGGATGCCCAGGATAAAGCTGAAGACAGGAGAGCAATCAATACACAATGTTATGCTTTAGTGATAATGCATTGTATCGATTGCCTCTATTTTTAAAAGTCATTGCTAAGGAGAAAGTTGAAGGATGACTTGAGAGCACTTCAAGGTGGGCAAGTTATGAAACAAGGCAAAATCATTTCTTGCCAGGTTCAATGTATCATCCTCTATCAGATGCCCTAAGAACATTACTGTACCTTGCGCTGCTCCAATAATAAGTGTACATTTACATGTGCTGAAATTTATAGATGTGGCCAAGAAGAGAAAGAGTCAAGGGGCAGTGGAGTATGAAGGTCGAGACAAGGGGTAGGTTAGTATAGAGGAGGAGACAAGAGGCGACTTGTTATAGAAGAGGAGATAATGGCAAACTTAGTATAGACGAGAAGACAAGCAGTGGTGTATAGAAGAGGAGACAAGTGACAAGGGGCAATTTACTACATAGGAGAGCAGGTGACAAGGGAGACCTTGGTAAGGAGGAGGAGACAAGAGGCAGCTTAGTATGGGGAGGAGGCAAGGGACAGGTTAGTATAGAGGTGGTGACAAGGCACAGCTTAGTAAAGAGGAGGAAGCAAGGGACATGTTAGTATACAGTAGGAGAAAAGCAGTAGCCAAGTATGGAGGAGGTGACAAAAAGAAGCTTAATATAAAGGAGGTGACAAAGCTCATCTTAGTATTGGGATGGAGACATGGGGCAGCTTAGTACAGTGCAGATGAAGACAATAAATAAACATAAAACATAACATAAAGAAGGTGACAAAGTGCAGTTTAGTACAGAGCAGGTGACAACAGGCAGCCTAGTATAGAAGTGGAAACAAGTGGCAGCTCTTTATAGAGGAGGAAACATGGGTCAGCTTAGTAAAGAGGAAGAGGCAATGAGCAGCTTAGTATTGAGGAGGAGACAAGGGGCAGTTCAGTATAGAGAAGACAAGGGGAGCAAAGTATAAAGGAAAAGACAAGGGGCAGCTTAATATAGAGGAGGAGACGAGGCAGCTTAGTATACTGGGGGAGACAAGGAGCAGCTCAATATAGTGGTGGAGACTAGGTGCAGCTTAATATAGATGTTGAGACAATGGGCAGCTTAGAATACAGGTGGAGGCAAGGGGCAGCTTAGCATAGAGGTGGAGACAAGGGGTAGCTTAGAATACAGGTGGAGACAAGGGGTAGCTTAGAATACAGGTGGTGACAAGGGGCAGCTTAGTATGGAGGTGGTGACAAGGGGCAGCTTAGAATACAGGTGGAGACAAGGGGCAGCTTAGTATAGAGGTGGAGACAAGGGGCAGCTTAGTATAGAGGTGGAGACAAGGGACAGCTTAGTATAGAGGTGGAGACAAGGGGCAGCTTAGTATGGAGGTGGTGACAAGGGGCAGCTTAGAATACAGGTGGAGACAAGGGGCAGCTTAGTATAGAGGTGGAGACAAGGGGCAGCTTAGTATAGAGGTGGAGACAAGGGGCAGCTTAGTATAGAGGTGGAGACAAGGGACAGCTTACTACAGAGGAGAGGACAAGGGGGCACATAGTATAAAGGAAAAGACATGGGGCAGCTTAATATAGAGGTGGTGACAAGGGTCAGCTTAGTATGGAGGTGGTGACAAGGGGCAGCTTAGAATACAGGTGGAGACAAGGTGCAGCTTAATATAGAGGTTGAGACAATGGGCAGCTTAGTATGGAGGTGGTGACAAGGGGCAGCTTAGAATACAGGTGGAGACAAGGGGCAGCTTAGAATACAGGTGGAGACAAGGGCCAGCTTACTACAGAGGAGAGGACAAGGGGGCACATAGTATAAAGGAAAAGACATGGGGCAGCTTAATATAGAGGTGGAGACAAGGGGCAGCTTAGTATGGAGGTGGTGACAAGGGGTAGCTTAGAATACAGGTGGAGACAAGGGACAGCTTAATATAGAGGTGGAGACAAGGGCCAGCTTAGTATAGAGGTGGAGACAAGGGACAGCTTAGTATAGAGGTGGAGACAAGGGGCAGCTTAGTATAGAGGTGGAGACAAGGGACAGCTTAATATAGAGGTGGAGACAAGGGGCAGCTTAGTATAGAGGTGGAGACAAGGGACAGCTTAATATAGAGGTGGAGACAAGGGCCAGCTTAGTATAGAGGTGGAGACAAGGGACAGCTTAATATAGAGGTGGAGACAAGGGCCAGCTTAGTATAGAGGTGGAGACAAGGGGCAGCTTAGTATAGAGGTGGAGACAAGGGACAGCTTAATATAGAGGTGGAGACAAGGGCCAGCTTAGTATAGAGGTGGAGACAAGGGGCAGCTTAGTATAGAGGTGGAGACAAGGGGCAGCTTAGTATAGAGGTGGAGACAAGGGACAGCTTAGTATATAGGTGGAGATAAGGGACAGCTTAATATAGAGGTTGAGACAAGGGGCACCTTAGTATAGAGGTGGAGACAAGGGGCACCTTAGTATAGAGGTGGAGACAAGGGACAGCTTAATATAGAGGTGGAGACAAGGGCCAGCTTAGTATAGAGGTGGAGACAAGGGACAGCTTAGTACAGAGGTGGAGACAAGGGGCAGCTTAGTATAGAGGTGGAGACAAGGAACAGCTTAGTATAGAGGTGGAGATAAGGGACAGCTTAATATAGAGGTTGAGACAAGGGGCACCTTAGTATAGAGGTGGAGACAAGGGGCACCTTAGTATAGAGGTGGAGACAAGGGGCAGCTTAGTATAGAGGTGGAGACAAGGGACAGCTTAATATAGAGGTGGAGACAAGGGACAGCTTAGTATAGAGGTGGAGACAAGGGGCAGCTTAGTATAGAGGTGGAGACAAGGGGCAGCTTAGTATAGAGGTGGAGACAAGGGACAGCTTAGTATAGAGGTGGAGATAAGGGACAGCTTAATATAGAGGTTGAGACAAGGGGCACCTTAGTATAGAGGTGGAGACAAGGGGCACCTTAGTATAGAGGTGGAGACAAGGGACAGCTTAGTATAGAGGTGGAGATATGGGACAGCTTAATATAGAGGTTGAGACAAGGGGCACCTTAGTATAGAGGTGGAGACAAGGGGCACCTTAGTATAGAGGTGGAGACCAGGGGCACCTTAGTATAGAGGTGGAGACAAGGGACAGCTTAGTATAGAGGTGGAGACAAGGGGCAGCTTACTACAGAGGAGAAGACAAGAGGGCACATAGTATAAAGGAAAAGACGTGGGGCAGCTTAACAGAGGAGGAGACAAAAGGGAGTGTAGTATAGAGGTGGAGACTAGAAGCAGTTTATTACAGAGGTGGGGACAAGGGGTAGCTTAGAATACAGGTGGAGACAAGGGGCAGCTTAGTATAGAGGTGGAGACAAGGGACAGCTTAGTATAGAGGTGGAGACAAGGGACAGCTTAGTATAGAGGTGGAGACAAGGGGCAGCTTAGTATAGAGGTGGAGACAAGGGGCAGCTTAGTATAGAGGTGGAGACAAGGGGCAGCTTAGTATAGAGGTGGAGACAAGGGACAGCTTAATATAGAGGTGGAGACAAGGGCCAGCTTAGTATAGAGGTGGAGACAAGGGGCAGCTTAGTATAGAGGTGGAGACAAGGGCCAGCTTAGTATAGAGGTGGAGAAAAGGGACAGCTTAGTATAGAGGTGGAGACAAGGGACAGCTTAGTATAGAGGTGGAGACAAGGGGCAGCTTAGTATAGAGGTGGAGACAAGGGGCAGCTTAGTATAGAGGTGGAGACAAGGGGCAGCTTAGTATAGAGGTGGAGACAAGGGACAGCTTAATATAGAGGTGGAGACAAGGGCCAGCTTAGTATAGAGGTGGAGACAAGGGGCAGCTTAGTATAGAGGTGGAGACAAGGGACAGCTTAATATAGAGGTGGAGACAAGGGGCAGCTTAGTATAGAGGTGGAGACAAGGGACAGCTTACTATAGAGGTGGAGACAAGGGGGCGCGTAGTATAAAGGAAAAAAGACATGGGGCAGCTTAATATAGAGGAGGAGATAAGGGGGGAGTATAGTATAGAGGTGGAGACATGGGGCAGCTTAGTAAAGAGGTGGAGACAAGACGCAGCTTAGTATAGAAGTGGAGAAAAGAAGCAGTATAGTATAAAGGTGGAGACAAGGGGCAGCTTTGAAAAATTGGTTAATCAAATCCCCCTTTTGTGTCTATAATTAAACATAAAGCTGGTAATGGATACAGTTAAAATTATTTCTTGCTGTAAAGGGATCCCTACACTAAATGGATCATCTCAGTCCTATCTTTCAAAAGTAACACTATGGGCTGTCATAGGTCTTACCTCTTTGTTATCACCTAGATCTGTCTATACACATGAAAGCAGCAAGTAAAGAGTTAACATTAGACTGCGCAGTGTGGTTACTCTCTACACAGCAAAAGCATGCTCAAGTAACATGACTGGAGTGCAAATAGTATCATGTGTTACACTACAGCAATGTGATACCCCATTACATTTTGTTCCAATACCCCAAGATTAATGGTGCTGCAACACTAGCTCTTGCAAAACAAAACAAAAAATCATTATATGCTGTTATGTGGTGTAAAATATGTATGAGCTATCATCATACAAATAAAAAAGACATGCTGAGAGACACGGGAAGAAAGTGAATGGCATCACAGGCATATCAGGTACTGTAATTAAGAGGTAATATACCAGCTATTTCAATTACAAATGCAATAAAAACCAACACACTGGACATTTATGTGGTTAAAATGTGTAGAATTATGTATTCTTATGTATGCGCTGTAGTAGTGCACTAGATATGCTTAAGAAAGGTAGAGTTAGAGAGGCTTTCCTAAATATACATGAAGCATGGGATTTCAGAGAAGTGGGGACAGTGGAATACCCCTAAGCTGGTCCATAGACCCGAATCATGTTCATTGGGGATATATGTTTGACTGATGTTCAATTGGTTGTGATTTATTTAATTTGCCAGTGTAATCCATCTCTAGCAGCAGAGAATCTCAGGATTGCACAAAGTGGGAGCTGCTCCTCATCTCAGCTCCTGCTCTCCTGTCAAAGTGGGAGCTGCTCCTCATCTCAGCTCATGCTCTCCTGTCTGTCAAAGTGGGAGCTGCTCCTCATCTCAGCTCATGCTCTCCTGTCTGTCAAAGTGGGAGCTGCACCTCATCTCTGCTCCTGCTTTTAAACTGCATACAGAGATAACAGAGATGTGGGCTTTTACTTTAGGGCAGACAAGCCATTGAAAAATAACAAGAGCAATACACGCAGGGAAGTGAAAAAAAAATAAGTTCCAGCACTCTAGCAGAATTTGTTGAGAGTACCCATGCACTGAAACAGAGAAAGCAAAATTAGAGAGCTTGAAAATTAGGACAGTTCCTGGAGATTTTAGACTAGTGCATCAAAAGGTTGTGGGTGAAAAGGGCACAAAGACCATGCTTTTCAACAGGTTTTATGTGAAAGGGCACGTACGCTTTAAAAAGCGATCTGACTGTGCGTCTATAGCCCTAGGGATTAACTCTATATGACTGAGCAAGGAGCAATACTGCACCTTATATTCTCAGAAGAACAATCTCCCTTCATGCTTTCCATGCTGCCATTTGTTAAATGGGTTTCCTAAAACAGCGCCACTCTTGTCTATTGCCTGTGTTGGGCTGTGCCCATGGAGAAGAGAGATGTAGAGTCAAAAAATACTTTTATTACTGTTCTTTTATCCAAAACTGTAGAAAAGCATGGTATTGCTGCCCTCACCCCCCACATCAAATTAAAACTGCTTTGATGCACATACTAGTCTAATATGTCCTGGAACTGTCCCCATTCACATTGTTCTTTAACTTGCCATCCACTTCTTTTTGAGTGAGTTTCCTTTTTCATCAGCATTCTGTTGGTGTTATAGGTGCTGGAACTTAATTTTTCTCATTTCCCAGCATGTATCGCTTTTGCCATGGTAAAATGACTTGTCTGCTCTGAACTGGAAATCTTCCTCTTCTCTACCCCGAGGAACCAATCCTGAAACGTGTTGTGGGGTGGGGTGGTAGGAACAGCACAGTACAACATCATGATCTGAATTCTTTTTTCATCAGCATTCGATCAGCACTAAAAGAGCTGGAACGTCCCTTCTGTCACTTTCCAGCATGCATTACTCCTGGGCTTGTACAATGACTTGTCTGCCCTGAACTGAAACCTTTGCTCTTCTCTCCCTACATAACCTGTTATGAAACGCGTGTCGGGGTGTGGGGGAAGAAGAAACAGCACAGTACATCATCATAATCTGAATAAGTGTTTACGCTTTTGAGTATAATCTGTTACATATACAGTACAGACCAAAAGTTTGGACACACCTTCTCATTTAAAGATTTTTCTGTATTTTCATGACTATGAAAATTGTACATTCACACTGAAGGCATCAAAACTATGAATTAACACATGTGGAATTATATACTTAACAAAAAAGTGTGAAACAACTGAAAATATGTCTTATATTCTACGTTCTTCAAAGTAGCCACCTTTTGCTTTGATGACTGCTTTGCACACTCTTGGCATTCCTACTTGGTGCCTTTATGCCTTAGTACTTACTGCACTGATATTTGTCTCTGGCCTAAACTTTACAACTGTATTACGTCCGCTCCTCGGCTTCTGTGTTTACATGATTTTAATATGTGTTACATCATGTGTCCCATAATAAATATATGGATTGATGCACTTGTCTTGTCTATGTACTGAATGCAAGTTTCTGTATGAATTGTGCCTGCTGTTATGCTAGTATGTAGTTTGACAGACAGGAGAGCAAGAGCAGGAAGACAGAAACCTGGCTATACTATATAGCACACATGTCAAACTCTGGCCCTCAGGGTGATTATATTTGGTTCGCGACGCCAGCACCTACTCCCCATTATACTATATAGAGCACTATGTAGGCCCATTATTCTGTATGGAGGACTATGTGGGGTCATTATACTGTATGGAGGATTATGTGTGGGGCCCATTATTCTGTATGGAGGACTATGTGGGACCATTATACTGTATGGAGGACTATGTAGGGCCCATAATGTAGCATCGGCGTCTCTGCCTCCTGCCGGGCAGAGACGCCGTTCCCCTCACCGCCGTGGTCCAGGTCCGGCGTCTTCCTGCGCCCCTGCTGCTGTGGCACGCACCGCGTGCAGCTTCCCGGGCACTGTGCTTAGGATGCGCTCCCTCCCTTTTAAAGGGGCTGCACGCGCCGTCCTATAGAGTCCCCGGCCAATGGCCGGAGGACTTCTCCTATATAAGGCACCTCCTCCAAAATGGAGGTGCATATGCAAGGTTGTTGTTCTGCGTGCTAACACTTGCTTCAGCCCTCAGGTCCCGCTGTCTGTCTAACAGTCCAGCCCGCCAGTTCGTCTACAGTCCAGCACGCCAGTCTGTCTAATAGTTCTGCCTGCCAGTCTGCCAGATACCTGCCGTGCCCACCTGCCTACCTGGAGCACCTGCCAGTTACCTGCTGTGCCCGCCAGCCTACCAACCCGGAGCACCTGCCAAGTAACCTGTCGTGCCCGCCTGCTTGCCTCCCCGGAGCGCCTGTCTGGCTATCAGCCGTACCTGCCTGCTTATCTACCTGGACCACCCGTCAGCCTTCCTGCCGTGCTCATCCGCTGTACCGGTCAGCTCCTGTCATCTGACCTGTGGGAGTCACCTGCTGTCACACAAGGTCGGTCCCAGAGTAGCACCTGGTCCACCTGCCCGGTCCCTCCCTGGTTCACGGAGTCAACTGAGCCGCCGTGTGACCTGGGTCGGTCCGAGTAGGCACTTAGTTACGCCCCTCTGGTCCCTCCTTGCACAGCAGCACAGAGGTTCCACCACCCGGACCCGTAACACATAATACTGTATGGAGGACTATGTGGGGCCATTATTCTATATGGAGGACTATGTGGGGCCATTTTACTGTATGGAGGACTGTGTGGGACCCATCATATTGTGTGGAGGGCTGTTAATAGATATCAAGGTGGTCTTTGTCCAAGTTTTTTATTTCGGCCCTCTGTGTATTTGAGTTTGACATCCCTGCCATATAGTACACTATATAATATGGACCCATTTTACATCTGTACGGTGTCCATATGTTCTCCATATGTTTTTGTGTGTTTCCTTCTGGCAACATGGGTTTCCTCTGACACTGACAGCCCTTTGTATGGACACAGAGACTGATGTGACTTGCAGACAATTATTTTATGGGGTTGAATATTTTGCTAGCCACTATATACTGCTATACTGTTGCCGATATGCGGAATCTAGCTTATATCAAAAATACAAATCAGTAGAAACCTTCCAATTAGATTGTTATAGGCTAAGATGGTCATCCCACATACTTTGCGGTGTCGCTATACATCTGTGACACCATATGCACCAATATAAAGAATTTCAAAGGGCTGCGAGAACACATTGTGCACCGCAGCTCGGAGGCTTATGTTACATCTCTGTTTTACGAATATACATCACATTTATAGGATGGAAATAATTTCCAGTATAATGTAATGTTTTACTGGTTTAGGCATCAGATATGTCATGGTCTTGAATTTATACTTTTGGAAAATGAAAACTAAAGTACAGGAAACATTTGCAGACACTGAAATTGAGTTGGCTCTGTGGTGAGCAGGCCTCGCCTTACCTCATTGCTAAGTCGTATGACTCGGGGTGAATGCACGTTTGATCCAACGGGTCTGGCCTGGTAGCAAGTGTCTGTGCAGATTTTGCCGTTTTTTTGCCTTTTTTAGCTACAGTGACCTCGGGAACTTTCACGCTTGATCCCTGGCCTCCTGATTGGTCCCTAAGAAAGCAAAATAATTTTTCCATGATTTAACGTCTGACTGTTCACTGCTCCACCGAACATTCTGCATTTATATGACTGTATCGCCAGACTGTATAACCATCTCTTTTCCTTTTAAATATCCAAGAGCATAAAATACTAAAAAATGCTAAAATAACTGGCCGACTTTTTATGTTAAATCGTAAATCATAAAAAGCTTTTAAAGTCACAGAAATGTGTGAGCAGTTTTGCTTTGTGGAGGTATGAGTACAAAGACCCTCCCAAAATCACTTAAAGGGAATCTGTTATTAGGATCAACCCTCCTAAGCCGTCTATATGGGCATGTAGGTCATAGTTAGCTGAATAAAATGATACCTTGATATTTGCAACCCGATGAATGGTTCACGAGAAATTCACATTTTTCTTATATGCAAATGAGCTGTTGAGATCTATGGGCCGGACATAGATCTCCCTGAGAATCTGCCTCCAGAGATTATTATAAATGAAAGGAGGCGATACCAGTGTAAGACATGTAATAACTGACAGTCTGCTCTCCTGATCTACATGTCCCTTTCATCTAAAATAAGCTGTGAAGGCAGATTCTCAGGGAGATCTATGTCCGGCCCATAGATCTTAACTGATCATTTACATAGTAAGAAAAACATGAATTTCTCTGGCATAAAACAACAGATCGCAGATATCGAGGTATCATTTTATTCAGCTTCCTATGACCTAAATGCTCATGTAGACGGCTTAGGAGGGCTGATCCTACTGACAAATTCCCTTTAAACACTGGAGTAGATGTGTTCAGTACTGCTCTCCTCTGAACATATTTTACCATTAGTCTTCCATAGCCTTTGTGCTGTACTGTCCACTGCTGGTTGCAGAATGACAATCTATCAGTGAGCTTGTCCTGATGGTCAGACAGGAGAGTTTGTAACTCTTTGTCCATCTTTTTCTGAGCTCCTCTCAGCTGATTTATGATCACAGGGAAACAGTGCAAAATTTTTAATGAAACCCAATTACAAAAGTGATTTTTCTTAGCCCCAAATATATGCATTAAAAAATAAAGTCCCCAATGATTTCTGCTCCATAATTTTAGTGGGTATTCTCAGCAATGGACATTACAAATCAAATTTTTGACAAGTTTCTGTAACGTCAATTTTTTTTTTTTTTTTAATGATAGTTACACTTTGACCATATATAATAAGAAATACAATTTGCGTTTATTTTTTATTTTCCATGTTACTATGATTGCATGTTACATTTCAGCTTGTGCAGAGTACACTGCGGGAAGTGTCACAATGCAAAGCTGGGGGAAGATAATGCAGGATCCACCGGTTACAATTACAGAGCTCACTTCCTCCTCCTTCCTGCACAGGTCTCAAAGTATGCCCACTATGCTCTCCCATAGAAGTCAATAGGTTTTTCGATGACTGAGGTTTCTTCCCACGCCCAAGTGTGGCAGCTGGAGCCGGAGTTCTGGTAAGAGGACTTCTCCAATAACAGTAATGGAAATAAAATATAACACAATAATAAAAAATATATAATTTTATTATACGGTGTATCTTTAATTAGTATCATAAAAGGAACACATTTACATTTGGATCAGTTTGCTATACATTAAAAAACCTCATTTATTAGAATGAAGGAGTCCACTACATTCTGATATCGGGGAATAGGGTTGTCCCAGAGGTCAGACCCCCACTGATCAATTATACGAGACTATTAATCACAAATTATTCCATCTTATAAAGTGATAGCACATCTCTAGCATATGCCATCACTTCCTTACTTTAAGAAACAATAAGGAAAAGCCCTATTAGCAGAGTCCACTATTAGGCCACGTTCAGACATTCAGTATTCGGTCAGTATTTTATATCAGTATGTGTAAGCCAAAACCAGGAGTGGGTGATAAATACAGAAGTGGTGACGTGTTTCTATTATACTTTTCCTCTGTTTGTTCCACCCCTGGTTTTGGCTACAAATACTGATGTAAAATACTGACCAAATACTGACCGTGTGAACTGAAACTGCTACCTAGAAAGTAGCATTGTGTATGGAAAGCTGCAAAGGAGCTGCAGCCCTTAAAGGGTTAACATTATAAGTTATCATCTACAGTGCCTTGTGAAAGTATTTGACCCCCTTGAACTTTTCTACCTTTTGCCACATTTCTGGCTTCAAACATAAAGATATAAAATTCTAATTTTTGGGGAAGAATCAACAACAAGTGGGACACAATTGTGAAGTGGAACGAAATTTATTGGATATTTTAAACTTTTTTAAAAAATTTAAAACTGAAAAAGCAATATTATTCGGCCCCCTTGAGTTAATACTTTGTAGCGCCACCTTTTGCTGCGATTACAGCTGCAAGTCGCTTGGGGTATGTCTCTATCAGTTTTGCACATCGAGAGGCTGAAATTCTTGCCCATTCTTACTTGCAAAACAGCTCGAGCTCATTGAGGTTGGATGGAGGGCGTTTGTGAACAGCAGTTTTTAGCTCTTTCCACAGATTCTCGATTGGATTCAGGTCTGTATGTTGACTTGACCATTCTAACACCTGGATACGTTTATTTTTGAACCAGTCCATTGTAGATTTTGCTTTATATTTGGGATCATTGTCTTGTTGGAAGATAAATCTCCGTCCCAGTCTCAGGTCTTTTGCAGACTTCAACAGGTTTTCTTCCAGAATGGTCCTGTATTTGGCTCCGTCCATCTTCCCATCAATTTTAACCATCTTCCCTGTCCCTGCTGAAGAAAAGCATGCCCAAACCATGACGCTGCCACCACCATGTTTGACAGTGGGGATGGTGTTTTGAGGGTGATGAGCTGTGTTGCTTTTACGCCAAACATATCGTTTTGCATTGTGGCCAAAAAGTTCGATTTGGTTTCATCTGACCAGAGCACCTTATTCCACATGTTTGGTGTGTCTCCCAGGTGGCTTGTGGCAAACTTCAAACGAGACTTTTTATGGATATCTTTGAGAAATGGCTTTCTTCTTGCCACTCTTCCATAAAGGCCAGATTTGTGTAGTGTACAACTGATTGTTGTCCTATGGACAGACTCTCCCACCTCAGCTGTAGATCTCTGCAGTTCATCCAGTGATCATGGGCCTTTTGGCTGCATCTCTGATCACTCTTCTCCTTGTTCGAGATGAAAGTTTAGAGGGACGGCCGGGTCTTGGTAGATTTGCAGTGGTCTGGTACTCCTTCCATTTCAATATGATCGCTTGCACAGTGCTCCTTGAGATGTTTAAAACTTGGGAAATCTTTTTGTATCGAAATCCAGCTTTAAACTTCGCCACAACAGTATCTCGGACCTGCCTGGTGTGTTCCTTGGTCTTCATGATGCTCTCTGCACTTGAAACAGAACCCTGAGACTATGACAGAGCAGGTGCATTTATACCGAGACCTGATTACACACAGGTGGATTCTATTTGTCATTACCAGTCATTTAGGACAACATTGGATCATTCAGAGATAAGCACTGAACTTCAGGAGTGAGTTTGCTGCACTGAAAGTAAAGGGGCTGAATAATATTGCACGCCCCACTTTTCAGTTTTTAATTTGTTAAAAAAGTTTAAAATATCCAATAAATTTCGTTCTACTTCACGATTGTGTCCCACTTGTTGTTGATTCTTCCCAAAAAAAATAGAATTTTATATCTTTATGTTTGAAGCCAGAAATGTGGCAAAAGATAGAAAAGTTCAAGGGGGCCAAATACTTTCACAAGGCACTGTATATAAAGTATAAATGATAGCTGGCAGATCTGTGTAGGTCTGACTACTGGGACCACCACGGATCTCAGAACAGCTCTTAGATATATTTTTAGAATGGAGTGGTGGCCGCCATCTCCGGCAGTCCTAAACAGAGTGAATGGAGAGATGGCCGACATCTCCGGCAGTCCCAAACAGAGTGATTGGAGTGGTGTACGCCATCTCCTGCAGTCCCAAACAGAGTGAATGGAGAGATGGCCGACATCTCCGGCAGTCCCAAACAGAGTGAATGGAGTGGTGTACGCCATCTCCTGCAGTCCCAAGCAGAGTGAATGGAGAGATGGCCGACATCTCCGGCAGTCCCAAACAGAGTGAATGGAGTGGTGTACGCCATCTCCTGCAGTCCCAAGCAGAGTGAATGGAGAGATGGCCGACATCTCCGGCAGTCCCAAACAGAGTGAATGGAGTGGTGTACACCATCTCCTGCAGTCCCAAACAGAGTGAATGGAGAGATGGCCGCCATCTCCCGCAGTCCTAAACTGAGTGAATGGAGAGATGGCCACCATCTCCCGCAGTCCCAAACTGAGTGAATGGAGTGGTGGCCGCCATCTCCAGCAGTCACAAACACAGTGAATGGAGTGATGGCGGTCATCTCCGGCAGTCCTAAACAAAGTGAATGGAGTTGTGGCCACCATTTCTGGCAGTCCCAAACAGAGTGAATGGAGTGGTGGCCACCATCTCTGGCAGTCCCATAAAGAAAACAATGGAGAAGTGGCCATTTGTGACAATGCAGAATTAATGGAGTGGTGGCTGCTATCTCCGGCCGCCCCATAGAGAATGAATGAATGAAGTGCTGGCTCCCTTCTGATTAGATTATGAGACGAGGCTGCATCCCATAATCTGTGTGTTGGTGATACGCTATTTTTATTGCGGCGATATTTAGCGCACAGATAAACGCTCTACGCACGGTGGGGGGAGACCGGACACCTACCTGAGCAGGTTCCTGACGTACTCCTGATTAACTCTGATGAAGCCGGCACATTGTTGGAAGCTCTTTGGCCCCAGCCCCTTCACACACTTCAGCTGCGCTCTGGTAATAAAAGGTCCATTCTTCTCTCTCCATTCAATGACATTTTTGGCCCTGACAGAATTCAACCCGGCGATATGCCTAAAATAATAAGAAAAAAATACCAAAATACCAAATATAAGTTCTCTTGATATCACAGCATAAATAAATAGTCCGACAGAGAGACTAATAGATAATTAGGCAAGATAAACAGATAGATATAGACAGATATAAGATAGATAGAAAGATAGATAATTAACTAAAAAAGGAGGGCAGCACTCCAAAATTTCATGTGCAAAAAAGATGAACTTTAATCTTCTAATGACGTGCAGTCAGTGATATTGGTACTGGTGATGCTTAAGTTTCCCTATGTTCTAGATGATTAGATATGATAAGGGCTCGCGTAGACAACTGTATAAATCGGATGAGTGCTATCTGCGGTTTTGACAGATAGCACTCATACCCATGTACATGTCCGATTTTTTCCTCGGACCGCATGCATGGTCATGCACGATTTGCCTCCGAGAATCGGATTGCACTCGCCCATTCAAGTCTTTGGGTCCATGAAAAAAATCAGACGTCCGAGTCAGGTCCGATTTTCACAGCCTGACAACATAGAGAAGGTGGAGAAACTTTTTTTTTTTTTTCTCTCCATCTCCGAGAAAATTAGAGCCCACTCTGATCAGAATCTGATTGGCATAATAGGACTGATTTTCTCAGATGGAGAGAAAATGGTCGTTTGCACTTGTCCTCAGATAGACAGATTGATAGATGAAAAAGAAAAATAAGCAGCACTCCAATATAAAAGTGCAAAAGGCGGAGGACTCTATATTAGCCAAATGTGGCAATGTTGTGGTTCCATAACAGACCCTTTCTCAAGCCACATGGGCGAATACAGAGTTCTCCACATTTTGCACATTTAAATTGGAGTGCTGCTTATTTTTCTTTTATCTAATCGGACCGAATATCTGATTGGACTTTACTATATATTTTGCAGACACCATATCTCACATCTATAGAGTTAGACAGAGAGAGATAAATGGATGGATATATAAATAGCACAGTGAAGATCTATTGCTTTGTTTGTAGTAAATGAGAAGACCTAACAAAGGCTCGTTAGGTGCAGCGCTGCTCACATAACACTATGTACACTGCAGAAAGACAAACACCACTATGCCAACAGCCTGCGGCACACAAGGTGCACCATTGTGCCAGCTCAATACGCGAGTCTCCAGAGCAGGTGGCAGTATCGGGGGAGATGACTGTGATACAGGGACTGAGCAATGTACAAGGATGGCTTTACCTTAATAATATTTCGGAGCAGATGTTTATATCCACCCCTACAAAGCTGACGCACTCCTCCACCACACTGTCCAGGGTGCCTTTCAGCAGCACCTGCGAGACGTCATGCTGCAAGAGACAAAGGGTTAACTTCAGAGAGCGGCCGCTGCTTGTGTTATATCCACACTGACCATGAACTAATGCGACATAGAAAACTACAGTTATTGCTTTGGTGACCTGTAAACACCATGTTGTTTTTAGCAGAATTTCTGTTTGTTCTTCTTTTATCTCTGCATTCTGAAAACCTGAATTTTTGTTTTTATTTTTCAGTCATCGTAGCCATATGGTGGTTGACTTTTTGCAGCACTATTTGTAATTTTAATGGCATTAGTTTAGGGCTTCATATTTAGCTTCCGTTAAGTTTTGTTGGGGGTGGAAAGATAGTAATTTGTCCTTTGCTTTGGATGTATTGTACAAAAAGCATTTATCAAGCGGTAGATGTAAGATTTTAACTTTCTTCTGCGAGTCATTGCAGTTACGCTCATAATAAAGTAATATTGTCTTTTATGTTTCACTACTTTTGTACAACAAAAAAGTAATAAAAAAAAGCTTTTGTGTCCCTGCGTTCCAAGAGTCAGAACACGTTTGTATCTCTGTGGACGGGACTGTACGGGGGCTTATTGTTTGCAGGATGAGTTGAAGTCTCGATGGCATCATTTTGGGATTCATGTGACTTTTGTGTCTGTTTTTTGGGAAACAGGAAAAACAAAAAAAGGGACTTCTGGAATGATTTTTTACATATTATACAGTATTCATTAAAAATTAATTTTGGAAAACTTTTTTTTCCATAGATAACCCAATAAGCACTAGGCTTAATTTGGTCTTCATGTCGACACATTTTGTTTTTCGATTTTTCATTGTCACATTCTAGGAGCTATAACGTTTTACTTTTTTTGCTCATATCGGCCAAACTTGGTGACAGGTTCCCTTTAAGGACTTCTTTTTTTTTTTGTGTGTGTGGAATGAGTTGTATTTGTCAGTGACACCATTTTGGGGTGGTATATACAGCCTAATACCTAACTTTATGAACTCTTTATGGAAAAAATATTTAAAAAAAAAACCCCAACTAACCAATTCTTGTTACATATGTAGTACAGAGCCTTATCCAGCTCGTCAGTGTTAAGGCCCCGTCACACTTAGCGACGCTGCAACGATCCCGACAACGATATGACCTGTCAGGGATCGTTGCTGCGTCGCTATGTGGTCGCTGGTGAGCTGTCAAACAGGCAGGCTCCCCAACGATCAGGGGAGCAGCGACATCATGGAAAGAATCTTTCCACGATGTCCTGCTCCTGGTTACCAGCCTGCTGAAGCAGGAGCAGGCTGGTAACTATGGTAAACATCAGGTTACTAGGGGCACACGCGCACCTACTAACCCGTTGTTTATCATGGTTACCACTCTGCTACAGTGAGCGGGAGGTTACCGCTCACTTTAGCAGGCTCGTAACCATGATAAACAACGGGTTACTAGGTGCGCGTGTGCCCCTAGTAACCTGATGTTTACCATAGTTACCAGCCTGATCGCTGCTCCTGCTGGTCACACACAGCGATGTGTGCTGACCAGCGGGAGAGCAACAACCAAAAAATGGTCCAGGATACTATGCAGCGATCAGCGACCTCACAGCAGGGGCCTGATCGTTGCAAAGTGTCACACATAGCGACATCGCTGGTGAGGTCGCTGTTGCGTCACCAAAACCGTGACACAGCAGTGATCTCGCTATGTGAGACGGGGGCTTAAGGCCTGGTCTATACTGTCACTTTTTTGTAAAACTACTGATTGATTTTAACCACTAAAAGGCAGCAGCAGTACAAACAATAGCATAGAACTCAATGTATTGTTCTGTGCTACAGCTGTAGCTAAAGAGTTACAATCAAATCAGTAAATGTAGTCTAAGCCCTATACCAGGAATGCCAAACTAAAAAATACAGAGGGCCAAAGTCGCGGGCCGACCTTGGTATTTATTATATAAAATGTCTAAAATTGAGGAAGTTTTTCATTATCATCAATCATAACAATAAACATTTTCATATGGAAACAAACTTAAAGGGGTTGGCCCACGAACAAAGTGCATTTTAATTAATAGATCTTAGCATATTGGAATAATATAATATGTTATGTAAGAAGCATATGGCCCAATGTAAGTATGCGATAACAAAGGATAAAAAACCTTGAGAAATATCCCCACACAAAGAATGGTGATCCTATCACAGTATGATTCTCTAACTGTAATCCCCACACAGCCCTCCATACAGTATAATGGTTACAAAAAGTGCTCCATACAGTGTAATGGTTCCCACATAGCCCGCCATACAGTATAATGGGTCTCACATAGTCCTCCATACAGAATAATGGGCTTCACATAGTCCTCCATACAGTATAATGGTCCTCACATAGTCCTCCATACAGTATAATGGGCCTCACATAGTCCTCCATACAGTATAATGGGCCTACATAGTCCTCCAAACAGTATAATGGCCTTACATAGTCCTCCATACAGAATAATGGGCCTCACATAGTCCTCCATACAATATAATGGGCCTCACATAGTCCTCCATACAATATAATGGGCCTCACATAGTCCTCCATAAAGAATAATGGGCCCCACATAGCCCTCCATACAGTATAATGGCCCTACACAGTCCTCCATACAATATAATGGCCCCACATAGCCCTCAATACAGTATAATGGCCCCACATAGTCCTCCATACAGAATAATGGACCCCACATAGTGCTCCATACAATATAATGGGCCTCACATAGTCCTTCATACAGTATAATGGGCCTCACATAGTCCTCCATAGAGAATAATGGGCCCCACATAGCCCTCCATACAGTATAATGGCCTTACATAGTCCTTCATACAGAATAATGGGCCTCACATAGTCCTTCATACAGTATAATGGGCCTCACATAGTCCTCCATAGAGAATAATGGGCCCCACATAGCCCTCCATACAGTATAATGGCCCCACATAGTCCTCCATACAGAATAATGGGCCCCACATAGTCCTCCATACAGAATAATGGGCCTGTATAGTTCTCCATACAGAATAATGGTCCCATATAGTCCTCCATACAGTATAATGGCCCACATAGTCCTCCATACAGAATAGTGGTCCCATATAGTCATCCATACAGTATAATGGCCCACATAGTCCTCCATACAGAACAATATGCCCCATAGTGAAGAAAAAAAAAATACTCCCTTCTCCCATTGCTCTGGTCTCTACATGGTGTCTTCAGATCCACTGCACATCTTGGTACAGCGGGCCTGTTGTAATGACGGCATCGCACCCGCTGTGATGAGATGTTATTGCTTGCAATTGTATCAGCATCTAGGATGACAATATAGTTGAAAGTGCAATGCTGGGGGAGGGGGGGGGCATTGCAGGTCAAATATACTCTGGGGACCCACCTGGTGTCACAGGCCAAATAAACTCACAGTGCAGCCAGAGTTTGACATATGGGCCCTATGTTGATAGGTAGCCTAATGGACTGTCATTAGAGCCGAGGAAGTGACAGAGGGAGCTATCTCCCTCTGTCATACTCTTTACATGCGGCAGTACAATGGGTACGGAAAGTATTCAGACCCCTTTCAATTTTTCACTCTTTGTTTCATTGCAGCCATTTGGTAAATTCTAAAAAGTTAATTTTTTTCTCATTAAAGTACACTCTGCACCCCATCTTGACTGAAAAAAAACAGAAATGTAGAAATTTTTGCAAATTTATTAAAAAAGAAAAACTGAAATATCACATGGTCATAAGTATTCAGACCCTTTGCTCAGTATTGAGTAAAAGCACCCTTTTGAGCTAGTACAGCCATGAGTCTTCTTGGGAATGATGCAACAAGTTTTTCACACCTGGATTTGGGGATCCTCTGCCATTCTTCCTTGCAGATCCTCTCCAGCTCCGTCAGGTTGGATGGTGAACGTTGGTGGACAGCCATTTTTAGGTCTCTCCAGAGATGTTCAATTGGGTTTAGGGCAGGGCTCTGGTTGGGCCAGTCAAGAATGGTCACAGAGTTCTTCTGAAGCCACTCCTTTGTTATTTTAGCTGTGTGCTTAGGGTCATTGTTTTGTTGGAATGTGAACCTTCGGCCAAGTCTGAGGTCCAGAACACTCTGGAAGAGGTTTTCATCCAGGATATCTAAGTACTTGGCCGCATTCATTTTTCCTTCAATTGCAACCAGTCGTCATGTCCCTGCAGCTGAAAAACACCCCCATAGCATGATGCTGCCACCACCATGTTTCCCTGTTGGGATTGTATTGGCCAGGTGATGAGCAGTGCCCGGTTTTCTCCACACATACCGCTTAGAATTATCACCAAAAAGTTCTATCTTCGTCTCATCAGACCATAGAATCTCATTTCTCATAGTCTGGGAGTCCTTCATGTGTTTTTGAGCAAACTCTATGCGGGCTTTCATATGTCTTGCACTGAGGAGAGGCTTCCGTCGGGCCATTCTGCCATAAAGGCCCGACTGTTGGAGGGCTGCAGTGATAGTTGACTTTGTGTAACTCTTTCCCATCTCCCTACTGCATCTCTGGAGCTCAGCCACAGTGATCTTGGGGTTCTTCTTTACCTCTCTCACCAAGGCTCTTCACCCGCAATTGCACAGTTTGGCTGGACGGCCAGGTCTAGGAAGACTTCTGGTGGTTCCAAACTTCTTCTATTTAAGGATTATGGAGGCCACTGTGCTCTTATGAACCTTGAGTAACGCAGAAATTCTTTTGTAACCTTGGTCAGATCTGTGCCTTGCCACAATTCTGTCTCTGAGCTCCTTGGGCAGTTCCTTTGAGCTCATGATTCTCATTTGGTCTGACATGCACTGTGAGCTGTGAGGTCTTATATAGACAGGTGTGTGCCTTTCCAAATCAAGTCCTATCAGTTTAATTAAACCCAGCTGGACTCCAATGAAGGAGTAGAACCATCTCAAGGAGGATCACAAGGAAATGGACAGCATGTGATTTAAATGAGTGTCTGAGCAAAGCGTCTGAATACTTATGACCATGTGATATTTCAGTGTTTCTTTTTAAATAAATTTGCAAAACTTTCTACATTTCTATTTTGTTTCAGTCAAGATGGGGTGCAGAGTGTACTTTAATGAGAAAAAAAATGAACTTTTTAGAATTTACCAAATGGCTGCAATGAAACAAAGAGTTAAAAATGTAAAGGGGTCTGAATACTTTCCGTACCTATTGTAGCTATTGATTTTGGCATGTAAAGAGTTAATTGACTAACTGCCAATGCTCATGCCTCACAGGGGTGATCGAACATGTTAAGCATTGTAGATCACGATCCCAGGGTGAAGATTCACTGGTTTTTCACATCCTAACTGGAAATGGGCAGCGTTTTTCCTGCCAAGAGATGCAGAAATTTCTGCACCAAATACTTAACGTGTGTACATACCCTATGGAGAAAATCTGCACGGAAAATATTTTTGAATTGATGCCAATATCATTTCATTTTGAACACGTTATTCATACAAATAATGTAAGAAAGAGAAAAAAAAAATTTCCCATGTTCTTTTTAAAGGTATGTTCACACACAATGTTATTGATGTGTTTTTTTTTTTCTTTTTGCATGAAAGACACAGGTTATGGACAGAAAACAGCAACGTGAATTACACATTTTTTGTGCGTTTTCATGTGGATTTTAATTTTTTTTTTTTTTGGAGAAAGGGCAATGGGGGAAATAATTGACGTACCACGTTTTCTAAAAAAATGCATCACAGGTAAAAAAAAGTAAAAAAAAAAACACACAAGCAAAATTTACGTGCCTTGCACAGGAGATTTTAGATGTCTCTTTCATTTTGCTGTTACTGTAAAATGAAGAAAAAAAAAGAAGGGCAGCAAAGACTCTACGTGTGAACAATCTCTAATAGTAGTTTACAAAATGAGAGACATTTACAACAACAAAAAAATAATTCTCTAGTTCTCCTGGGTATAGTGATACCAAATAGCTGCACTGTATTACGCATTTTTTTTTAAATTTTTTTTAGGATGGGGGTAAAATGATAAAATATTTTATCTAGTTTACAATTTGAAAAATTGCTTCCATTTTTTTCTTTAATTCAGAAATATTGTCACAAAACGAAGGTTGGAATCGTAGATCTATCCTTTACTTCTTGGAGGATTGGCAAACTTTATATTCCAGGTGAAAAAATGGTGCTTAATTAATTATTATTATTATTTTTTTTTACTTATTAGGGAGCAGTCAGATGGCCGTAAAAATTGGACTGAGATCGGACTGTAATGCATGGACTGGCCAGCAGCTCTCCTCTCCTGACAGCTCTATATATTTCTATGCAGCTGCCAAGCTCAGGTGGGGAGAGCTGCCGGCCAGTCCACGCATTGCAGTCCGATTTGGGTCCGATTTATACGCCGTCTGAGTCCTTAAAGTAACTTTTTCATAACTAGTTGGAATAAGTTGATAGTAGATGGATTTATTGGCCCAAAATGGCAGCGGCCTCTTTCCATCTGCTAGTCAACCTTGTACATGCCATCGTATAGCAGAAGGCACTGCTGTGCTGGCGAATAGTCACACATTTGTGAAGTCCTGCAGCGCTCATGTATACATTCATGCATTTCCTTCACTTGACATCTGGCAAACAAAACTTCCTTTGATCGGGCCGTCTCCATCATCGGTCTATCCTTGCAACACCTGAAAACAAGCTCATAACTGTGCCTGCGTCTCCACCTCTTCCTGACAACAGTTCACACATCACTCAACAAAAGACGCTAATATCAGCAATGTCAATGTTTATGACCAAGTGAAGCGTGAAGACGGCACTTTTTTTTTTTCCTTTCTGTCTACTCAATAGTCGGTTTAAGCATTTCAG
The DNA here is from genome assembly GCF_046119375.1 of Phyllobates terribilis. Taxonomy (NCBI): domain Eukaryota; kingdom Metazoa; phylum Chordata; class Amphibia; order Anura; family Dendrobatidae; genus Phyllobates; species Phyllobates terribilis. The sequence continues at coordinate 723,431,389 of NW_027362763.1, forward strand.
CAACTGCGTGGTGAGAGCTGGCACGATTAAAAAGGCAAATACCTGGCGACCTGCCCTTTCATTAAAAATATGTCTATACCTTCAAAAAAAAAAAAATGAAATAAAAATTGCGATTTAATTCATACTCTTCTGAATCCCAGACTGTACTTTGGCACGATCTTCGTCCAGAGTATAAATACCTGGTAAAGATTTTTCTATATGCGCATCAAAATACATGAACCTGAGGTTGGAGGTAACTGTAAATCTATGGAGATAATGGGGAAAAATAATGTAATTTTTAAGAGTTCCCATAATTTTCAGTTCCCAGAAATGAAACTTGAGCTTCTCACATATAGAGGCTAGACCTGCAATAAAATAACAGATAATGAGGAATGAAATTAAAGGGGTTGTCCAGGCTTGGGGCTCAAGTCTGCAGTCTATCCATGTGACTGGAGACTTGTGAATTCTCACAGCGCGCACAGTATGCCAGGAGCGGGCAATCATGTGGCTACAAGTTTGCGATATGCTGACTTCAGCCACATTCCAACTAGACATGTCCGGCTTTGCTCGATTCCCTTGTGCTGAGTGATACCGTGCATGTCTAGTTGGCATGTGACCACATGTATGCCAATTGCTTACTTGCAGTTACGCGCCCGCCTGCTCCTTGTACCGGAGAATCCTGTGCACACATCAAGTGACTGCAAATTTGAACCCCAAGTCTGGACAATCCATTTAAGTCTTCAGGCTGTCACACCTTTGAACGCTGACCATGAGTCCATTGTGAATTATAAATGGTATACCTACCTTTACAAATAAGTTTTTCTTTTTTATTGCTCCAATGTATTTTAACCAGTTCTGGACTGGGCCATTTACCCCCCATTAATGACAAGACACATTTTCAGGTTTAAAGAGCTGTAAACATTTTCCCCGTTGAGAAATTGAAATCAGTTTTGCATCTTTTTTTCGTGATACATTGGGCTTTGTCATTCCCGTTTTTGTTATTGATAAAGAAAAATATGTATGAAAATACATAATACATAAAGACACAACATACATACATAAAGAAAATATGTATGTTTTTTGCATTATTTTTTATTATTTTTTATGACCACACAGGATGACTAAAACACATTAAAAAACGTGTTACTCTTTTTGTAACAATTATTTTATATAATGGATCCGTTTTTTTTTTCCTGACAGGGCTAGTGATAGGGATTTGAATTGATAGTGATATTTTTATTTTTTTTTTACCTACTTTTGTATATTTATTTTTCATCTATGTCACATACTGTTCTCCTGTAAGGTCATAAAAGACTTTTAGAGGACATTTCAATATGTAAATCCTTTTTTTTCCCTGATTTAACTGAGGCTGGTATACCAGCCCCAGTTACAGTGGAAATACAGCCTCCTGGATACATACTGTAGCAAAGCTGACTGTCTCCTAGAACCCGGCAGTTCCTCCTCCATCCCTAAACCAAGCGACCACATGACCGCCGGGTCCAGTGGAGAAAGTACCGACTATGCAGCAATCGAGAAGGCAGAGGCGGTAACCAGTCGTCTCTACCTTCTCTTATGGATAGTCTGGCTGTGTGACAGTCGGCCCCCCACTCATGCACGATTACCTGCAGCTACTGTATTATGCAGGGACATTTTAGAGTGACACTGTAGAGTAGAACGCGAACCACCCAGACATTTATTTTCTATGGGCAGTCAAAAGTGGACTTACTCTATTTTTGTTTTTTTCTGTTTTTAATAATTTTGCCCAGTAAAGGAAGTTATGAAACTTTGCAAATCACTTTATTATGGGGTCTTGTCTTCATTCCTGTAAAAAAAATGCATGTAAGTGGCTTAAAACCTCTGCTTTTCCCCAGTCTATTTGCCTGCCTTCAGCTGCATTGATATAAGAACGTGCTCATTTGGAGTACAGCTGATGGCAGTGATGGGTCAGCTTCTGTCTCCTCCCCTGAGTGTTGGGCTAATGGTACACTCTCACTGGTGTATAACCCGGCTGAGTGCTAGACGATGTTTTATCGGATAGCACTCGGCCCAATGTTATACTATGGGGCAGTGCAGATCTGCGATTATTTTCTCATGACGATTCAGCATGATACAAGTTGCTTCGACATTTGGATACAAGTTTATAGGTGTGTGTGAAACAGGATGTTTTCCGAGTGCAGTCCGTTGTACTCTCTCAGAGAAAATGGAGAAGATGGAAAAATTAAGTTCTCCTTCTTCTCTGCATCTGAGCTGCAATTCTATCATGCGAGAGAATAGGATCACACTCAGATGACACTTGGATCACACTGACAGAGTTTGAGCCGAGTGTCATCAGCATAATAAGCCCGAGTCGCTCGCACAAGAGAATATACGCCAATGTGAGTGAGCTCTTATTGTAGGAATCTTCTCCAGCAGCCTGGAGAGACCCTCACTGCCCCTTGTATAGTAAAGCTTTGGATTTATTTCTACAAGAACCATGTTCTCATGATGTCCCCCAAGTTATACATACCGACAGGCTTGGACTGGCACACAGGAGAACAGGAGAATCCTCCGGTGGGCCACCACCCTCTTATATGAGCAGTACTTGGCAGAATATACTTGAATCACTCTGTACAGACAAAGGCGGCATCTTATTCATTTAACAATCTACCCAGTTCATTGTTATATACATTTGTGATTGAGGATAATGTCACATTTGTATGTAGCTGAAAAGTGGGGTCCTGGAAATGGTTACTGGTGGGCCCTTGGCACCCTAGTCCGACACTACATACCGGGTGCTTTGAGCAAATCCACTGCTTCCATTGCAGTATAATGGGGGCAGTGAGGGTCTGTTTATTGACACAGATTACACACATTACTTATCTTACTGGAGTGTAAGGAGATATTGCTGTGGCTTAAGGCCCCGTCACACTAAGCGACGCTACAGCGATCCCGACAACGATACGACCTGTCAGGGATCGTTGCTGCGTCGCTATGTGGTTACTGGTGAGATGTCAAACAGTCAGATCTTCCCAACGACGCAGCAACGATGCGGCGACCCATAACGATCTGTATAACGATGCACGCCTATGTGTTTCTGTGTCTGAGTCGTCAACAAGGTCGTTGGTAAGGTGTCAAACACACCGATGCATGCTACCCAGCGGGACCTCAACGATCAAAGAAATGTCCAGACCATTCCGACACGACCAGCGATCTCACAGCAGGGGCCTGGTCGCTGCTAAGTGTCAAACATAGCGAGATCGCTACTGAGGTCGCTGCTGGGTCACAAAACTTGTGACTCAGCAGCGGTCTCGCTAGCGATCTCGCTTAGTGTGACGGGGGCTTTAGACCAGCCAAGCGGCAGAAGCGCTGACTGAGCTCAGTAACTCTGGGGAGAAGCAGCTGTAGGAGATTGTTCTGATAAGTCCGGGGTCACAGGGGCGATGATTTTCTCATGCGAGAGAATCGGGCCGATGCTACGGTCACTCGGATCAAACTCTGTCAGACTGTAGTCCGAGTGTCATGTGAGTGTGATTTGATTCTCTTGCAAGAGGCAATTGTATCACAGGTGCGGAGAAGAAGGAGAACTTAATTTCTCCATTGTCTCTGTGTGCATACATCGGACTGCACTCCGATAACATCCGAGTGCAGTCTGATGTTTCACACACACCCATAGTGCGTGTGATGTGAATATCAGATGCACCTGCAGCATCCCGAATTGGCAGGAGAAAATAAAAAACACAGTTCTGCACTGCCCAAAGTATAACATTGGGTTGAGTGCTATCCGATAAAACATCAGATAACATTCGGCTGTGTTATACGCCAGTGTGAGCGAACCCTAGGCAGCATACTCAGAGGAGACAAGTGCTGACCCATCACTGCCATCATCCAGACTCCAAATGAGAACGTTCTGATATCAATGCAGCTGAAGGCAGAGAAATAGACTGGGGAAAATCCGGGGATAGGAAGCCATTTACATGCAATCTTTTTTTTTTTAAAAGGAATGAAGACAAAACCTCTAATAAAGAAACTCGCAAAATTTTATAAAATTTCCATGCTGGTCAAAATCATTAAAAAAAATGTGAGTTCAGTTGTTCTTTAAACATAAAACAACTTTGTAAATAGTAATTATAGACACTCCAGAAAAAAACAAAGCAGAAAAGTTTTAAAACCCGAACAGAGGAGACGGTAGTGTGGTCACCGGCATATCACAGTATGGCACAAAATAAATACAATAATAAATACCTCAAAGAAAGGGGAAGATTTTATGGCGCATGCACAGAGGGTAACCAGACATAATACGAATCAGGGAACCATAACCATATTTATAACATTATCAGTTCATATAATAATCATTCAAAAGTTCTGACCAACCAAAGATAATAAATAATTAATATAACGCTATTCATATAGAAAGACCCCTGAACCAGAGCTTCAAAATAAAGTGCAAGAGTGAAGAAGCTAAAATGAGAAACGTGCGTTGGGGTGCTCTGATGAATGTTAATACCGTAATTATTATTTGGATATTTAAATACGGTATGTGTTTTTGGGTTTATTATTGGTCATTAATTTGGTAAATAGTGCTTGCTAAACCTCCCATGGTTTTGGGTCTACAGCTTCTATGCAGATCTATATATTTCTATGGTAACCGATTACAAACAAACTTTGTGTTGTCTAATCTTTATATCTTTTCTTTAATGTTTATTTACACGGTGTGGTCGTGACACAGTATTTGCCGTGATTTTTACAAAATGGCAGTAAAACCTGTGAAGTTGGGAAACAAAAGACCATTTTGGACAATCATGGCAAAAATGCAGCATGACTACAACACTTGAATAAAGTCTAGTTCTGATTAGCTTTCTTTCAGTGGTATAACCAGAAAGCTGGGGGCAGATGGAGAGATGACTGCTGGACCTGACTACACATTTGTTTGTAGTCTGTTACCATGGAAATGCATAAATCTGTGCACGACCTGTAGATACTAAAAAAAATATTTTTAATTAAAAGGAGTGTACACTACCTGGAGAGCCAGTGAGGACACCGCTGGAATGACGCTGGCACCAGAGGTGAGTATAGGTGGTGTTATTTTACAAGGGGAAAAATTGTGATTTGGAAGGGGTTGTCAGAGTAGTGTGCTACCCTTTCTCCATGGCTCCCTTTTACCTCCATTTATATTAAGGAGACAGCATTGCACAGCCTTTTCAGCCTGTTCCGTACTTCTGAATACCTGTGGCCGATATCCTTAGATAAGGCATGACTGGCTGAAATGAAAATGACCCTTTAACATAGATGTCCTTGGGATAGGTCATAAATATCAGATTGGTGGGAGTCCACTCTGACAGCTCAATACTGTTCACACCGGCTACAAAATGTATGGAGCTGTGCCAGTTTGGCACACAGACAGGTGGTGGTGCCATGAGTTGGACCCCCAATGAATCATTAATATTAAAGGTTATGTACACTTTTGCACTCAAATTTTTTTTACTGTTTATTTGCTTTCTAAATCCAAAGCTGTGTAAATATGTAACAAGTCTCAAAGCTCCTGGTTCTCAAGGCTCTCTGCTTTCCCCCTCCCTTCTCTCATTGCTAGAGATAGCAGCAGGGAAGGGGATGGGGTTGTACACAACGTGGTGAGGGGAGAAAGCATTTACTTTCTCTAGGAGGGCAGAGAAATCGGGCTGTAGAGAAAAAAAAGGAAAGCACATTCAGAAGAAATACGTGCAATATTAGAGATGTGCTGATATATGAAAGTAAGTGAAGACATCAGTAACCTGGAATACATCCATCCTATATTACTGAGAAAGACACTCCCAGAACAGAAAAAAATCTGAAACTGGGATCAGGCTGCAAACTGCATATCAGCGGAGCCGAAAATTAGTGAAAAGATGAAGATTGTAGACTGAAACTTAGTACAATTTTATTAATTAGGGGTAATCACTGCCATAGGAAAAAATATTTCCATTTCCAAAGTAATCATAGCCTTTAAAGTCCTGGAAAACCCCTGTAATACAGAATAATAAAGTGGGAGGTCAGCTTTCCAACCAAATGCTAAAAGCACCACATATGTGGCAGATTGTTGGAAGCCAAGCTCAATGTCTATCAAAACCACAACTTCTCTTCTTTTACAGAAGTGCGATTATTAGTAACGTTGCTAATCTTCAGGGGGAAATAATAATGATTCTGTGAGTAGCTCTGATACATATTACACTATGGTTATATACTTTTTTAAAAAAAAAAATTTGGGGGGGGTGTAATGTTTACAACTCATTAATAATTAAGCTGCAACAAAATGTCAAATTAAATGTTAAATTGGGATTTACATGTTCAGTCTTAGTTTTGCAACCTATAGATTAGGGTTTGGTTTTTGGTAAGTTCATATAAAATTGTATTTAAAAATTATCTAATATAAAAAAAAGTTTGTTTGTTTTTTTGAGCCAAAAAAGGTCAAGTAAGCATTTACCAGTTCTTGATGAAATGTGACAAGATACTAAATACTGTAGACCGCTTAAAAGTTACACAAATGCCTTCTAACTGGTCTTCGATTCCTTTAGTAAGAGCCATAGCTGGAGGCTACAGGAAAGCTGTCCAGAAGAGGCTTCATGAAAAGCACATGCGATTTTAAATAAAAGGACATTTCTTCTCCTGTGCCATATAAAATATCCTCTTCATTTGGATTGGCATGTGGCAGTTCAAAGCACTAATCAACAATGGCACTGGGTGAGTGACCCATGAAATACAGCGACCAGACAGAAGACTGCACACGCTCCAAGAGTTTAACTCTATTTGCTCTGAAATGCCGGTAACACATCTGCCGGCTGCATATCTTTATGTAGTTTATTACTGGCAGTGCTCAATGATTTCTAGTAATCAGTGGAGATCACATCCCAGTTCTTGGGAAGAGCCTCTACTGGTAAAGAAAAAGGCTTTATAAATCAAGGAATGTTTGAAGTGTTCCCTCAATTATAATCATGTTTCTGTAAACTTCTACGTGCAAATGAATAGACCTCCAATATATTCACTATTCAGAGCTGAGCCATGCCAAGTACGGATTTCGAGGTTCTGTAGAGACTCCTAGCTCTCCTAGACAAGGGATCCTGGGTCAATGGACAAGAATGTGGTCCATCACACACTATTTATTCTGTGAACTGTATTTTATAGATCACCTACGGACCATCTGGTGCTGGCTATCTTAGTGGACTATTTAGGCATTTACCATTAAAGGTTCTTCAAAAAGACTGGATATTTTATTGGCTTGACTTGGATACGCTACCTTCTCTAGCAGGACCCATCCAAGTCAAACTGGGCAAATTTCAGCCCACGGGCCACATACAGCCCTTTGGCTGTTCCCGTGCAGCCTTTTACCTGCCCAGTACAGCTGAATACAGTGGTGTCACGTACCATGTGGCCGCTCCTTGCCCAGCGTCTCACTTTGGAAATGTGGGGGCCATAATACTTTCTGAGGACATCATGCTTGTGTGGGGGACCATAAGTCTGTATGATGGGCTGTGGAACAGCACACTTGTCTGTGGGGAGATCATACTTGTGTGGGGGGCCATAATACTGTGTGAGTGGCTGTGGAGAAAATATAGTTGGGTTTGTGGGGCCATTTACTGTATAAGAGGCTGTGGGAACATTATAGACTGTGTGTGTGTGTGTGTGTGTGTGTGCAGGGCTGTGGGGACATCATACTGTGTATTGAGGACTGTGGGGACATCATACTGTGTGCGGAGGGCTGTGGGGACATCATACTGTGTGTGGAGGGCTGTGGGGACATCATACTGTGTGTGGAGGGCTGTGGGGACATCATACTGTGTGTGGAGGGCTGTGGGGACATCATACTGTGTGTGGAGGGCTGTGGGGACATCATACTGTGTGTGGAGGGCTGTGGGGACATCATACTGTGTGTGGAGGGCTGTGGGGACATCATACTGTGTGTGGAGAGGTGTGGGGATATCATACTGTGTGTGTGGGATCAAGGTGCATCTATACTATTTAAATATACTTAAAGGGAATCTGTCGGCCCCTGGGACTTATCTGACCTACTAATATGGGCATACAGGTGATGCAGGGATCTTGTCCACAGGTGAGTCACTCTGACTTCCCGAAGCCTGCGCATAAGATCCCTGCTCTACACTGATCCCACCCCCACCGATCAGACATTGATCACATATCTTAAGGATAGGCTATCAATGTTAAAGTCCGGCACAACCCCTTTGATGTAAATTGCTGGCCCAAATTTCATAATCATATGAGCCAAAATTGCACAAAAATTTTACTTCTTTCATTTCACTCCTCAAAATTTGAAAATAAATTGAAAATTGGTTATAAAGGAGTAAACGGGGGGGTGCAAATTTTAGGCCTATTTTTAAAACTAAAAGCCAAATTTGGGCCCAAAAGTTTTACTTTCCGTATTTCAGACAGTTTGTACCACTTATTCCCATTTTCCGCAAACCGCTCTCTTTTTTTTTTTTTCGCTTGCGTAAGACACGTAGTTCTTCGTAAACATGGGCCAATATGTGACGTGAATGTGCAAACCCCATTGGGAAGAGGCATCAATTTGAGTGAATCCATTCTGCGTACGCCGCGGCCAAAACATGTTGCTTAGGTTAACCGGCTTCCTGTGAAATTGACCCTAATGATTGTAAAACCCTCTGGGAACTGATGTGAACAAAACTATGGAATAAAAAATAAAAGAAAATCAGAGAAGAAAAAAAAAAAAGTATTTCAATCCCACTAATTTCCAATTGTAGCCGTTCTTGGCTTGTGCGGTATAATTCCGTATAATACAGCAATTACTGTATAATCTACAATACAGATTGTAAAACTGTTCTGCAAATGACCTGAAAAAAGGTAAAACGGGCAGAGAAACTCTCCGCCAGCATATAAAGTACTGCTCTAATACAGTCCATGTATATAATATATCAGTGTCGTTATTATCGCAGTAATGAAACACTACTAGTACAAAAGCTCCGTGCCTGCATTCTTCCTCTGTATCTATGTAACAGGACCGCGTCGGCATAATAATGTTCATATAATATTTATATTGGGCGCATTTTTCAAGCAACAGAAGTCAAACACTGCGGGGACTTTAATGTACACAATCGTCTATGAAACGTTATACTGCGGCCGTATAATATATATAAAATATCTTTTAAAGAATCATAACAATAAACAGTTCACGGCCATAGAACGGGAGCCAAATGGCGGTCGTATCTGTCGCCTACACCGGCCCCAAGTATTTAACGCTGGACGGCCACATCTGGAAATTCAGCCGCAGAAAAAAAAAAAAAGTGAGGAAATGTATTCAGCTAGAATGTAGTAAAGAGAAAAAAAACTAAAAAACTTCAAAAGGTTTCCTCTATACAGGTATGGGCCGCTCTTCCCCCTCCAAAGAGTGATCTCTTGTATTTTATAAAATCAGAAAAAACAGTGGGCATAATATTTGGGCGGATGTTATTTCACGAGGCTGTAGTCACAGCTGTGATGTATTAAACCTGCTAAAAAAGAAAAAAAAAAGGGAAAAAAGTCAACACCAATGAAAAAGTAAAAAGTCTGCAATATCGAGGGGGGAGAAAAGCTACTTTTGAAGTGCTATCAACACGAAATTTGCAAGGTATTTCTCATGGAAAGTGGTGAACGTCATGTAACGACACATGCGGAGTAAAGCCCACTGATAATATAGTACTAAAGAAGCATTAATGTATATAAAATCCACGGAAGAGGGTGGGGGGTTATCGGAGTAGTTACTACGAGCGATCCGATTAGGGAAAAGAGAAATCTTTTGATATTTTAATAAATCTACTTAAGCTTCACAGAGCGCTCAGGAAATGGTAGAAGAAGATCTAGTGAAGGAGTTTATGTCGACAGTAGATAGGATAATACAGCTTTATTTGACATTATCCTAAATGGCCGCTTTTAGCCAAAATAAATCAAAACATCTATAGAACTCTCAGCCCCTTCCACATCAAGGTCCAACCTCTTTGTTTGTGTGCAGAATTCTCCAGTGTATCCTGTGAGACGCAGGTACAGACTGTTTCCTCTGCCTCCTGCTTGCAAGAACTGACAGTTAGAAACCTATCACTGGCAGAAGGCAGAGGAGACAGGCTGAAGCTACATCACAAAAGATACATTGAAACTCTGCAACATGTATCAGGGAACAGCAGCTCAATGTCGCTGATCTAGGTAGACGCAAAAGTATTGTGATGAGACCCCCCTCCCAGTCCCTCTTAAAGGCAAGATGTATCATGGAAAATGTAGGTAATTCAGTTAACATTATACAGTTCTTAATTTAGGCAGAGAGTAGATCCAATTTTAGTCATTCTTGGCACATAATTTGCATTTAGTGCCAATGTAGCTTTGACCCCAATACATTTCAAATTCTAACACGCACTAAAAAAAATTAAAGGGGTTTTCTCAACTGATGGCTAGTTAGATTTACGGCTGTCTAAAAAAAAGATGTGTAAAGCAAGAATTAGCTGAATTTAGCTGAACATTTGTCACATTGCACTTTAGCTGTTCCATTCTACAAGGTGGGCCATTTATATGGTACACCTAAATTAAATGAGAATGGTTGGTGATATCAACTTCTTGTTTGTGGCACATTAGTATATGGGAGGGGGAATACTTTTCCAAATGGGTGATGACCATGGCGGCCATTTTGGATCCAACTTTATTTTTTTCAATGGGAAGAGGGTCATGTGACACATCAAACTTATTGAGAATTTCATAAGAAAAACAATGGTGTGCTTGGTTTTAACGTAACTTTATTCTTTCATGAGTTTTTTACAAGTTTATGACCACTTTTAAAATGTGTTCAAAGTACTGCCCATTGTGTTGGATTGTCAATGCAACCCTCTTCTCCCACTCTTGACACACTTGACACACCGCAGAAGAAATGCTAGCACAGGCTTCCAGTATCCGTTGTTTCAGATGCTGCACATCTCGTATCTTCACAGCATAGACAATTGCCTTCAGATGACCCCAAAGATAAAAGTCTAAGGGTGTCAGATCAGGAGACCTTGGTGGCCATTCAACTGGCCCACGATGACCAATCCACTTTCCAGGAAACTGTTCATGTAGGAATGCTCGGACCCATACCCACACCACACCTGACACCCATAATGTGGTGGTGCACTATCTTGTTGGAAAAACTCAGGAAACGTGCCATCTTCAGTGCATAAAGAGGGCAACACATCATCATGTAGCAATTTCAGATATCCAGTGGCACTGAGGTTTCCATTGATGAAGAATGGCCCCATTATCTTTGCACCCCATATACCACACCATACCATCAAGATACGAGATGTGCAGCATCTGAAACAACGGATACTGGAAGCCTGTACTAGCATTTCTTCTGCGGTGTTTGCTATCAGTGTGTCAAAAGTGGGAGAAGAGGGTTGCATTGACAATCCAACACAATGGGCAGCACTTTGAACACATTTTATAAGTGGTCATAAACTTGTAAAAAACTCATGAAAGAATAAAGTTACATTAAAACCAAGCACACAATTGTTTTTCTTATGAAATTCTCAATAAGTTTGATGTGTCACATGACCGTCTTCCCATTGAAAAAAATAAAGTTGGATCCAAAATGGCCGACTTCAAAATGGCCGCCATGGTCACCACCCATCTGGAAAAGTTTCCCCCCTTGCATATACTAATGTGCCACAAACAGGAAGTTGATATCACCAAACATTCCCATTTTATTTAGGTGTATCCATATAAATGGCCCACCCTGTAGTGACTATACTCAAAGCACTCAGAAAGAAACATAACTGGCTGAGTTTGGAAAATCAGAATATATTTCAGTGGCAATGCCCATTCCGTAATATAATGTCGGTTTGTTTTCTAAGGCCTCATTCACACATTTTTTTTCACATACCTTGAAAAACTGAGTTTCATCAGTGATTTTTGGTCAGAGTTTCATCCGAGTGTCATCAGTTTTTCTCGTACATGAAAAAAAGAATTCTCTATTCTTTTCCTATGCAACAGTTCATGAAAAATCGGACCGAACTCGGATGCAGTCCAATATTTTCACAGACCCACGGACTTGCACTGTGGACTTTGATCCTACACTCAGATCAAAGTCAGACATGTCTGTTACCACTCGGTCTGTGGAAAATCACGGACATGTGAATGACCCCATTCACTATTGTAGGTACGGGAAAAACACAGATCGCACTATTACGTGAAAAATTAACATCTGAATGAGGCCTAATACTCGAATTATATAACTTCAGATCAATTTTCACACTAATTTGTTGTACAGTATAAATATTAGCTTTCCTAGCCCCTTACCAGCATTTATAAGGTATGTTGCATAGAACTAGTGGCACCAGATCAGAGATAGACTGAATGACACTACAACTATCGCCTGCCATTGCATTCCTATAATTATAATAATATATTTTTACATACTATGTAATTATATATATACATTATCATATTATATTTAATATTGTGTAGCATTGCCCCTCGTAGAAATTGTAGCTCTAACAGATCATATGAACGTCACCAAAGTGCAGAAACATCTCACTCAGCTCCTCCGTTTTCCTTCTCTGTTCAGGATTGAAGCTCTTCTGGATAAAGGATTTACAGACAAGGGATCAAATTGCGGCAAATTCCTTCTGAAATAAACCTTCTTAACACATAATACACGTTCTGGAGTATTAAACTGACTTCACAGAGCCAACGTCCAGATATGAAATGGAAGGATGTGTGAATGTAGAAGACTTAAAGTGAATTTCCACTTTTAGACCTAACAATCCATCTTAATGAACTTCTTGATATATCTTAACCCAAGTCAGAGCTCCAAATCCTCTGCTTCCCTTCCACACAATCGTAGCGTTAAAGAGAGTCTGTTAGCAGGTTTTGCTATGTAATCTGAGAGCAGCATAATGTAAAGACAGAGACCCTGATTCCAGCGGTGTGTCAATTACTGGGATACTTGATAAAGATTTTATAAAATCATAGTTTTATCAGCAGGAGATTATCACTAGAGGACTAGTAAACCTGCTGCTAAGTAGTCCAACCACACCCCCACCACTGATTGGCTTTCTGTGTACACTGTGCATAGGCGGCAAGCTACTCAACAGTAGTGGGGGCGTGAGGGGAGGCTGTACACAGCTCAGCATTCAGAGAACTGTTAGACCTGTAGCAGGTAAAACAGGGATTTTATCAAAACTGCAACAAGCAGCACAAATCGCTGGAGTCAGGGTGCCTGCCCCTACCTGCTCTCATATGTGATAGCAAATACCTGGTGATAAGACTCCTTTTAAGTGCTAAAATGCTTCCTCCCAGTAACCACCACTAGGGGGAGCTAGGTAACTTACCACGTTATTATTTAGGTCAGTGCAGTACGGTACTAAGCTCTATGGTTTCAGACAGTCAGAAATGTATAATTTAAGTACAAAGTTTTGGATACATATAAATAAAAAAATGGTGTTTAAGGGGTAGCATTCAACATTTTCTAATTTATCATTGTGATGTACTTCATGATGCCAATGGTGCATAATTATGGCAACCAGCAAAAAAGTCAAGGAAAAAGGAGCTAGGCTGCAGTACTTAAAAATGGCCACAACACATTGTACAGCGCTGTGCTGCTCGGCTGCCGCTGCAGCTGCTAATGGCCGGTCGGTGGGGATGCCAGGTCATCGACCTCCACAATCTAATGTTGATGAGTTATCCTAAGGATCAGCCTTCAATATCAAAAGTAGTGGACAACTCCTTTAAAAAAGATCTTTCATCAAATTTTTCATGTTGATCTGGACACAGGATGTAAATAGTGGCTGGAGAGAAAAATAATTTTATTCTTTTTTTAATGTCACCTCTCTGTTGCAGAGATATTAGCAATCGAAGTATTTGGCACCTAATGATTTTACTTTTTTTTATGTCCAAGGGGCTCTTAGGCTATGTGCACATGGTGCTTTGTTTATGCGTTTTTGATTAGGTAAATCCGCGCGGAATTGGCCCCAAAAACACATTGCAAACCTTATCCCAGCATTTTCTATGAAAATTTGCAAGATCTGTGCACATGATCAGGAATTTTCCTGATAGAATTTCATGTGTGTGTTTAAATAAGCAACATGTCCATTCTTTGTATGGATTTGCCTGCGTTTTCCCTATTCAATGCATTGGAGAAAACGCAGGCAAATCCCCAGGCAAAAATGCACAAAAAAAAGCATGAAAAAGCAAAAAAAAACGCATCAAAAACGCACGGAATTTCCGCGGCGTTTTTGTTGCAAAGAGGTGCAAAACCTTGCAGAAACGCTGCAGAAATATCTGCAAGCAAATCCTGATCGTGCGCACATATCCTTAATAGACAGTTTTCATGGGGGAGTGTTTACTTCTTCTCCCTGTATGGTGCTGACCAATCATAAGCAGGTATCAACAATTAAAGGAAAGGAGAACACACCCCCACCATAGCTCAGGGTAGATTTCTCAGTGTGTGAGATGTAATGATACAGCTCTGATCTCCTTGTCTAACCGCCCCGATGATTAGAAAGCACAGATGATGAACTCCTTTCAGATATGGTCCGTGTGGGTGGAGTTTAGCTGTGTCACATTACACACCTTTCTATCAGCTCTCCTCCTGGTAAGCTCTGCTGTGCTGTCGCTCCCCTCACACTATCTGTCCACAGGAGTCACACTTGTGTTGTCTGTTGTTTTCAACTTGTAATCACTCTGCTGTGAGAGTAGAGCAGGGTGTCATTACATCTCACACAGGAGTAATCCAGAACAGGCAGGTTACTCCTGTGTGAGACGTAATAACAGCCTGATCTCACTGCAGAGTGAGTACAATCTGCTTGAGCACAACACCCTATAATGTGATTACTGACGCACTCTAATCAGGAGAGCCGATAGATGGGTTTGAAATGAGACAAAGGTAAACTCCTCTTCATTGGCCCTCCCTCCACACTGGCTCACGCAGGAGCTTCGACCATGAGATTTGGGCTGTCTGTCCTACATCTCCCACACTGGGAAATCTGCTCTACACTATGGTGGGGGCATGTTCTCCTTTCCCCAGAGTGTTGTTGCCTGTTTATGATTGGTCAGTTTCATTCAGGGAGAAGAAGTACAAGCCCCCAGTGAAAACTTTCTAATATCACCCACTTTAATGTAACAAAAAGTTAACTCATTAGGTTCGAAATATTTTGATTGCTAAAATCTCTGCAATAGAGAGGCGAATTTAAATAATAGAAATAATATAGAATAGAAATAATATATATACATATCTCTCTCTCTCTATATACACACACACACATATATACACACTGTATATATTTAACATTTTACTCTACTCTGCAGCCACATTACATCCTACATTCAGTTAAACATGAAAAATTTGGTAAAAGGTCCTATTAAAGGTTCGTTAAGTGGATTGTCCAGGTTTTTTCCCCAATAGATAAATCAGTCACAAGATGCACAATGGCCAAAAACTTTCATGAATTATATCAGGTTTTTTTTCACACCAGGGTTTTTGTATGGAATAGAGGTGCAAATTTTTTTGCCCATTTGCGACTTCCAAAAAAAGTTGATTTTCAGAAATATATCTATATCCTTCTCCATTTTCACAAACTGGTGTGCATCAAGTAAATGCCTCTAAACTTTAGTGCAAATGGTTAATAAATGTTACAAGCCAGATAACTCATTATAGTGTACCTGTTTTCACATATTTAGCAAAAAAATATATATTTATAAATAAAATAAAAGCTCTAATAATAAATGCTACCCATAAATTTAAAATCACTTTTGACTTATCTGTTTCAGTAAACAGTTTTATTAACTCTGGCATATTTTCCAATGACTCTTTATTGTGCAGTTCCTCTATTATTACTGCTGGGTGTTACTGTTTGCTAAGTCAAAGGGGAGACTCTCTATCTACACAATCAAACACTAGCAGCACTCATTGGACAATGACAGAGTGTGCAGGGACACCCTCCCAGCTTATAACTTTTTAGTGTCTCGATTCCACCGCTCAGTGTGTATTGCACGCAGTGACCGACAGCTCAGTCGTCCAATCTGGTGCAGAGGTGTGCTGAGCGGTCGATATTTTGATTGCTAGCTCTGCCGTCCAATCTGAGACAGAGAGGTGCTAAGCTTGATTCAGGTGTTTCCTGTTCCCAGTGATTACCAGCTACTTAACTAAGCTGTCAGTCCTAGAGAGCTGTCAGTCGTAGTTTTCAGCTCAGTGTGATGTGTTCTCTGTGCTTTGTTCCGTATTCAGACATTCTAATCTTCTGTTGCCGGACCTTGGATTTTCCTTTTGACTACCCGTTTGTATTACCCCTTTTGCCTTGACGTAATCTGCCCTTCGAATTCTGACCTGACTACGTCTTTGTCTCTTCCCTCTGTTTATGACGTACCCTCCTGACTCTTGACCCTCGGACTCCTTGACTACCCTGACTCACTGCTTGTCCGTGAGAAGTTGTCACGGGTGTGTCAGGTGTTATAGACAGTCGCTCTGGATCTGGCTGTAGAAGGTCTCTGCTCTTGGCACTGCAGACGCCTTCTTAATCCTTCTTCTGTTGGGACTCAGCGGCGACCTCCCTCCTGCTGTTAATTGACACACCCATGCACGGGAGTTAACCTATCAGTTTGCTGCAGGAGATCGCCAGTGATACTTCTATTTACTTTTGTGCATGCTTGGAGCACTAGCTGTTGGTTAGCTTCTTCTCTGGTGCCCTTGGAGGACAGTTGGCGTTACTCCTCTGGTGTCTACTCAAGGTAAGTTAATTCCCTTTGTTTGTCTACCTTGTTGTCTTTAGTTTGTAGTGGGGCCTGACCAGTGCTCAGCACTCCCCCTCCCTATCTAGGGACAACCTCTAGCGATATACAGGGTTTAGGGTCCTGCTCGGCGATTGGTGTGGAACCAATATAGGGACGGTAGGGTAGGCAATGGTGTTATTAGATCTGCCTAGGGGTTTCCACTCCCCCTTTTCCTAGTGTTTAGGCTTCCTCACCCTCTTCCCTTCGTGTTGCACTTAGTCTTTCCCACACCTTGCGTGACAGAAGTGTAGGAATAATAGATTGCAGAATTCTACTAAAACATGATTAAAAATTGTTATATTATGGATAATACAAGCCAGGAGAAGCGATGGGTCCAAAACAACATTCTGTTTATCTGCAACCACTACTAGAGGGAGCTCAATGCATCAATAGTACATAGTGAGCTCCTTCTAGTGATGGCTGCAGGGGATTTGGTATTTTGCATAAAAATAAAAAAAAAGTCATGACCACTATAAAGTTATATTACGAAATTAATCAGCACAGAATTTTTACCTACTTGGGAAAAAAAAACACAAGAGAGGACATTCACGTCAGAGCACACATTATATATGATGGATGCCAATTGTATACAGCTGGATATAGCTACAATATATTTCCAAATTAACCAGATTACAGCTTATATTTTTCTAGTAATATATTCAGTAACTTGATTGGTTGCTGTTACTAAAATTTAAACTTCACTTTTGCTTTTATTTTCAGAAATGAAACATTTATGTCAAATGTTAAAGCAATATATGGAATAGTAGTAAGATTAAAGAAAGTTGTTGACATCTTCCTGCCAGGCCGGGTGATTTAAAATAAACTATCAGTATAGTAAGGCTTACAAGCAGTCATCCGCATATAGATTGACCAGAACCGATACATACAGGAAAAACATCACAAGTGTGGCGGCGGCAATTAAAGCAATTATCACGCAGTAAGCATGTTAGGTTAAATCTCCGTCAGATCAGGTTCAAAAACGCATCAGAAGTTTAAGTGTAAGAAAAAAGAAGAAAAAAAAAAAAGTTTTCTCGGAGGACTTTACAGCATTATTAAATTCAGATGCAAGGTCCTGTTTATATTGGACGGCCCCCAACAGTAGAACAAAGTGAGTCTGTCTGAGAGCCATAAGTGAATTCTACAAGTTAACAGCTATTCATGAAAAGCTGCCATTTCAAGATGTCAATCAAAGCCGGCCATAAGTGGGAACTCCTGCAGACATAACCAGCTGCAGGTTTGAAAAACAGATATATATATATTTATTTTTTTTTTACTGAAAGTGGAAACACAAATGATGTTTGAATGGGATCCGTTTTCATTCGCGAAATATTAGAAGGCCATTTTTTTTTTCTTTTTAAATAACAAAACAGAAGATGAAATTGCAAATAAGGACTTGAAATAACATTTTGCAACCTGATAACCGATTTAGTCTGGAACAATTGGCAATAAAATCCCTGCCATCCGTTCTGGATGATGGTGAAATTAAAGGGACACTCTGCTTAGGACAATCCTTACTTGTTCGGAGGATTCTCTTGACAATAATTTCATGATAGTGTTCTCCTGCTACGACCCCCTAACGATCAAGTGAGATCTGAGAAGGAATCTAGCAATAAGTTTCACATTTTCCTTCAGCGCCACCATAGGGGAATTTAAAAGGGGTATTCCTATTTCCAAGATCCTATCCCAATATGTAGTAGGTGTAGTAATAATAATAAAATTAGCAAATACCTCCAATTAGAAATGTAGTATAGTTCTTCTGATTACACCATGTGCAGGGCATTGCAGAAGCTTAGGTATCCACTAAGAGCTGTCTAACTACAGTACAGACCAAAAGTTTGGACACACCTTCTCATTTAAAGATTTTTCTGTATTTTCATGACCATGAAAATTGTACATTCACACTGAAGGCATCAAAACTATGAATTAACACATGTGGAATTATATACTTAACAAAAAAGTGTGAAACAACTGAAAATATGTCTTATATTCTAGGTTCTTCAAAGTAGCCACCTTTTGCTTTGATGACTGCTTTGCACACTCTTGGCATTCTCTTGATGAGCTTCAAGAGGTAGTCACCGGAAATGGTTTTCACTTCACAGGTGTGCCCTGTCAGGTTTAATAAGTGGGATTTCTTGCCTTATAAATGGGGTTGGGACCATCAGTTGTGTTGTGCAGAAGTCTGGTGGATACACAGCTGATAGTCCTACTGAATAGACTGTTAGAATTTCTATTATGGCAAGAAAAAAGCAGCTAAGTAAAGAAAAACGAGTGGACATCATTACTTTAAGTAATGAAGGTCAGTCAGTCCGAAAAATTGGGCAAACTTTGAAAGTGTCCCCAAGTGCAGTTGCAAAAACCATCAAGCGCTACAAAGAAACTGGCTCACATGAGGACCGCCCCAGGAAAGGAAGACCAAGAGTCACCTCTGCTTCTGAGGATAAGTTTATCCGAGTCGCCAGCCTCAGAAATCGCAGGTTAACAGCAGCTCAGATTAGAGACCAGGTCAATGCCACACAGAGTTCTAGCAGCAGACACATCTCTGCAACAACTATTAAGAGGAGACTTTGTACAGCAGGCTTTCATGGTAAAATAGCTGCTAGGAAACCACTGCTAAGGACAGGCAACAAGCAGGAGAGACTTGTTTGGGCTAAAGAGCACAAGGAATGGACATTAGACTAGTGGAAATCTGTGCTTTGGTCTGATGAGTCCAAATTTGAGATCTTTGGTTCCAACCACCGTGTCTTTGTGCGACGCAGAAAAGGTGAACGGATGGACTCTACATGCCTGCTTCCCACCGTGAAGCATGGAGGAGGAGGTGTGATGGTGCTTTGCTGGTGACACTGTTGGGGATTTATTCAAAATTGAAGGCATACTGAACCAGCATGGCTACCACAGCATCTTGCAGCAGCATGCTATTCCATCCGGTTTGCGTTTAGTTGGACCATCATTTATTTTTCAACAGGACAATGACCCCAAACACACCTCCAGGCTGTGTAAGAGCTATTTGACCAAGAAGGAGAGTGATGGGGTGCTACGCCAGATGACCTGGCCTCCACAGTCACCATCCCTGAACCCAATCGAGATGGTTTGGGGTGAGCTGGACCGCAGAGTGAAGGCAAAAGGGCCAACAAGGGCTAAGCATCTCTGGGAACTCCTTCAAGATTGTTGGAAGTCCGGTGACTACCTCTTGAAGCTCATCAAGAGAATGCCAAGAGTGTGCAAAGCAGTCATCAAAGCAAAAGGTGGCTACTTTGAAGAACCTAGAATATAGGACATATTTTCAGTTGTTTCACACTTTTTTGCTAAGTATATAATTCCACTTGTGTTAATTCATAGTTTTGATGCCTTCAGTGTGAATGTACAATGTTCATAGTCATGAAAATACAGAAAAATCTTTAAATGAGAAGGTGTGTCCAAACTTTTGGTCTGTACTGTATATGAGAGGTCATAACCATGGATACCTAAGCTACTGCAATGCCCTAGACAAGGGGTAAGTGACATAGCGAATCAGAAGAACTATAGAACATTTCTAATTGGAGGTATTGGCTAATATTAATATTACACCTACTATATGAGATAGGATCTTAGGGAAGGGAATACCCCTTTTTAGGGGTTGTCCGGTCTAAACAGATAATAAACAACTTATGAATCCATAATCCATAGTCATAAGTGACTTATGAATCCCTCCAGCGCACACACTGTGCACTGCAAAGATTTGCTGTTTTCTGAGCCGGGACTGGCGGGTACGTATGCATTATGCATACTCCCGGCCAGAGCCCGACTGGAGCGCGGCTGCGCCCCGTCTAGAGACGTGGCAGTCCAGTGGGCGTGGCAGTCCAGTGGGCGTGGCCATCCAGTGGATGTGACCTGGCTTTAGTGTATGGATCGACGGCGCGCCCACTAGACGTCTTCTGTCCGGGAGTATGTATAACACATACCTACCCACCGGTCCCGGCTCAGAAACCGGCGAGTGACTGCAGACTTATCGATTTAGACCGGACAACCCCTGTGTATTACACAGCACCCATTCATATCCATAGTATGTCTGTATAATGCAAGACAGGATGGGTACTACAGAGGAAGCAAATTTGTAAGCATTCTTCATTCTGGCCTAATATATTTACTGAAAGACTATGTGAAATTGGAAGTTTCTAAACTGCACACCCCTTTATTTAGTGAGTTTTATGTAGCAAATGGCTCAGAAACATCTAAATCTGGCCATGCACTTGCGATATAGGACAACCGAACCCATCAATGTCAGCAATCTCATAATTGGGGTCTCCTAACTGGCCCTAGACATATGTTGTGGGGGGAGTATTGGACATGTTAGATTTCAACATACCCGATCCTTTGTTTCTGAATAAGATAAGCCGCTGTTAGGCTTCTCTCCCCATTGAAATAATCACGTCCCTTTGGCAAGACTAATTGTGTGTTGTTATATTGATGTTGGGTTTTTGCAATGTGGGGACATACCCGGGTCACTTCCTTAAAGCTGGCCAAAAACATCTAATTGCTGTGGCTGAAAACTTGTTTGACCAACAGCTATCTCTTCCGATTCCTCCATACGTAGGCATACTTAACTCTGCCAATATGTTCTTTGTGAGGAAGGGAAAACCTTGCTGTAAGGCTCACAAGGTGAGGTGGGTCCTCTAAGCCTTCGGTCTGGGTGGGCACACAGACCCTCAACGTTTATGCAGCAAAGAGGGCATGTGGACAGTGAGGACTTGGCACACAAAGCTCTGGTGATATATAGTATATAAGTCAACCCCTTATGTTAGTGTTTGTACTAGATAAAGACCTGTAATGGGTCGAAACGTAGTGCATATTTATGGTGGAATAAACTTCACTTTTGATTGAACACCCTGGATTGGACGCTGTCTACCTGTATGTATGTTGGCACACACAGGAATCTCATGAGCAGTAGTACAGATGAAGTCGAACAGTGCAGGGATGAATGCAAGCACAAACATAAAAAGCACAGATGGTGGAGCACACGAAACATAGGATTAAGAGTCTCAATCCAAAAACACATGTGTGTGTCTAAATGGGCCTTAAGTAGGTCTAGGGAGATGATGTCCCTGATTCACTCCGAAAAACTTGTAAAATCCGATGTGGAGCACAGCAGAGGGCAGCGGACCCAAGGGAAGGAAACAGAGCCCGGGATACCAGAGACAGGTGTATAACACTTACCATATGCGTTAGGCAGCGATTTATTTTCCCTTAATACAATAGGAGTGGGAATTTAAAAATCTAACAGCCCGATTCCTCTATCCCCTGTGTCACGATACATCTTATAATCTTATAAACTAGATGATTAAATTTGTTAAGCCAAGAGAAATACACTATTATTGGAAGACCAAATGTCTTCATACTCTGACATCTGTAATCGGGGGGAAAGTTGGAATACCCCCATACACATTAGATGGGCAAATGGTCTCAGAAAAATGGCCAGCTATAATCCTCTTGGTCCCAGAATCATAGATTCTCTTAGCAAGAACATTATCAAGAAAATGATTAATGTGAAAAAGTAGAACATCTTGATAGATATGTTTTATTCAACCCATTTCGGAAAAAAAAAACACCTACAGGTACATGACGAAAAGGTCCTCTTCTGGCATTGTGATATTTATGTGATGATCGTACAGGGTGCAGAAGCTGTGTCTATGCAATTACCTGCTAGAGTAACAGTAGTCCTACAGCTTGGGCCAGAGAAGTATGTAAAGTGTTTGTTCACATAGTAAGGAATAGCCTTAAAGGGGCTTAGGGTTATATAAAAATTGAGTTTATTTATGTGGAATGAAAAAATGTAAGAACTTTGTTCTTTTATACCTTCGTTTTTTTAAGTTTTCTGAAACTGAAACAGCTGGATAATGTGTGAAAAGACTGGTACAAGTGACAATATGGCTGCACTTCCTGTCACAATAAAACAGAAAAAATGACCATGTCTGCAAAAAAACATAATTACCAAACTTCAGCTAGTGTTTTAACTTCTCATTTACTAACACATGGGCAATTTTACATCTTGAGTAGAAATCCACTTTAAGTACCCCTCATCCTTAGAGATATTCACTCAAACATCCCCAAAGCATTTGGACTGTATCCTGTACCACAAATCAGGAAGCCGGACATAATCAATAACAGGTTTTGTTCAATTCCATCTCAAAACAGACCAAATATGCAAGATTTCAATGGCTATAAATGTAAAATAATCTGGATCCCTTGGCATACTGACTGCATATACTGCAAAAAAAAAAATCCCGTAACCTTCTGGCCTAATCAATTGCTAATGTACTGTATATAAAACACAGAGACAGATGAAATCATTAAAAATTAGGCAGAAGTAAGCGAGTACTCAGGGGATCCCGAGATCAAATGTGTAAAATGTTAAAGTCAATTTCAAAACTTAAGCAAAGGAACAAAAAAATCCTTATTTAAAAGGCATGCAATTTTGGCAGGCGCCTTACAAGAAGCCGCTCATAAATCGGCAACTACAAAATACAGACAAATAAAATGGCTGATTTATTCCTGCATTTTACAAGTCGGCCACAAATAGGGTCCTTATTAATGAACTCATAAAAGCTCACTGGGTAACATAAGCGTAGTAAAGAAAAAAATATGTCATTCGGAATAAAAAATAAGAGTAAATAGACACATGAAAAAAGGAAAAGGCTGCGTATTAATAGCAAGTTTACCTAGTATAACTTTCCATTAAAGTATTTGGGCGTTACAGTAACAGCGGATCCATCGCACTAGATCAGGGATGTCAAACACACAGAGGGCCAAAATGAAAAACTTGGCTATACAGAATAATGGCCCCACATAGTCCTCCATACAGAATAATGGCCCCACATAGTCCTCCATACAGAATAATGGGCCCCACATAGTCCTCCATACAGTATAATGGGCCCAACATAGTCCTCCATACAGAATAATGTGCCCCACATAGTCCTCCATACAGTATAATGGGCCCAACATAGTCCTCCATACAGAATAATGGGCCCCACATAGTCCTCCATACAGAATAATGGCCCCACATAGTCCTCTATACAGTATAATGTGCCCCACATAGTCCTCCATACAGAATAATGGGCCCCACATAGTCCTCTCTATAGAATAATGGCCCCACATAGTCCTCCATACAGTATAATGGGCCACACATAGTCCTCCATACAGTATAATGGCCCCACATAGTCGTCCATATAGAATAATGGGCCCCACATAGTCCTCCATACAGAATAATGGGCCTCACATAGTCCTCCATACAGAATAATGGGCCCCACATAGTCCTCCATACAGTATAATGGGCCTCACATAGTCCCCCACATAGAATAATGGGCCCCACATAGTCCTCCATACAGAATAATGGCCTCACATAGTCCCCCATACAGGATAATGGGCCCCACATAGTCCCCCATACAGGATAATGGGCCCCACATAGTCCTCCATACAGAATAATGGCCCCACATAGTCCTCCATACAGAATAATGGCCCCACATAGTCCTCCATACAGAATAATGGCCCTACATAGTCCTCCATACAGAATAATGGCCCCACATAGTCCTCCATACAGAATAATGGGTCCCACATAGTCCCCCATACAGAATAATGGGCCCCACATAGTCCTCCATACAGAATAATGGCCCCACATAGTCCTCCATACAGTATAATGGGCCCCACATAGTCCCCCATATAGAATAATGGTGGGCTCCACATAGTCCTCCATACAGAATAATGGCCCGACAAAGCCCCCCATATAGAATGGGCCCCACATAGTCCTCCATACAGTATAATGGGCCCCACATAGTGCTCCATACAGAATAATGGCTCCACATAGTTCTCCATACAGAATAATGGCCCCACATAGTCCTCCATACAGAATAATGGGCCCCACATAGTCCTCCATACAGAATAATGGGCCCCACATAGACCTCCATACAGAATAATGGGCCCCACATAGTCCTCCATACAGAATAATGGGCCCCACATAGACCTCCATACAGAATAATGGGCCCCACATAGTCCTCCATGCAGAATAATGGGCACCACATAGTCCTCCATGCAGAATTATGGGCACCACATAATCCTCCATACAGAATAATGGGTCCCACAGTCCTCCATACAGAATAATGGGCCTCACATAGTCCTCCATACAGAATAATGGGCCCCACATAGTCCTCCATACAGTATAATGGGCCCCACATAGTCCTCCATACAGTATAATGGGCCCCACATAGTCCTCCATACAGTATAATTGGCCCCACATAGTCCTCCATACAGTATAATGGGCCCCACATAGTCGCCCATACAGTATAATGGGCCCCACATAGTCCCCCATATAGAATAATGGGCCCCACATAGTCCTCCATACAGAATAATGGCCTCACATAGTCCCCCATATAGAATAATGGGCCCCACATAGTCCTCCATACAGAATAATGGCCCCACATAGTCCTCCACACAGAATAATGGCCCCACATAGTCCTCCATACAGAATAATGGGTCCCACTTAGTCCCCCATACAGAATAATGGCCCCACATAGTCCTCCATACAGAATAATGGTTCCATATTGTCCTCCATACAGAATAATGGCCCCACATAGTCCCCATACAGTATAATGAGCCTCACATTGTCTTCCATACAGACTAATGGGCCCCACATAGTTCTCCATACAGAATAATGGGCCCCACATAGTACTCCATACAGAATAATGGCCCCACATAGTCCTCCATACAGAATAATGAGCCCACATAGTCCTTCATACAGAATAATGGGCCCTACATAGTCCTCCATACAGAATAATGGGCCCCACATAGTCCTCCATACAGTATAATGGGCCCCACACAGTCATCCATGCAAACTAATGGGCCCCACATAGTCCTCCATACAGAATGGCCCCACATAGTCCTCCATACAGTATAATGGGCACCACATAGTCCTCCATACAGTATAATGGGCCCCGCACAGTCCTCCATGCAAAATAATGGGCCCCACATAGTCCTCCATACAGAATAATGGCCCCACATAGTCCTCCATACAGTATAATGGGCCCCGCACAGTCCTCCATGCAAAATAATGGGCCCCACATAGTCCCCCATATAGAATAATGGTGGGCTCCACATAGTCCTCCATACAGAATAATGGCCCGACAAAGCCCCCCATATAGAATGGGCCCCACATAGCCCTCCATGCAGTATAATGGCCCCACACAGTCCTCCATACAGTACAATAGGCCTCACATAGGGGTGGTGGTTATGGTGTTGCGGGCCAAATAAAACCACCCTGCGGGCCAGAGTTTGACATATTTGCACTAGACTGTGCTCATAGCTCTTAACGGAGAGATCTCTCACATTTCTTATCCTGTTTAATACCACCACCCGCCATTTTAGCTTGAAGAATGGGGGGCATAGGATCTCCATTTTACCTAGAGGTGAAACCACCAACTATATATCCTTAGGATAAGTCATGAATATCAGATTAGTTGGGTATCTGACACCCGGGACCTCCACTAATCAGCTGTTGCAGCTCCCCCCAGTGGCTAGGTTGATGTGAATAACACTTGAGCTGCAGTACCCTAGAATGGCCACTAAATTATCTATGGAGCTGTCCTGCGATGGCTTTGTACCCTGTGTACACAGCTGATCTGTGAGGTTGTCAGGTGTCGGACCCCCATTGATATGATATTGATGATCTATCAAACTGCAGCCTAGCACCTAGGATGACACGATTCGTATTAGGGCCTATGGATGTATTAGAGGGCAGTTCACTATGTAGCATCCCCTCTATGAGCCATAAAGGAGACAGAATAGAAAAAAAGTTCTTCTTTGAACAGATTTGACCTGACTATGTATCAGGCCTTTTTTGAATGACCAGAGTTTATTATTACAATTCCACAAAAAATAAATTCTAATATCAACAAAAATTAAGTGTTTTGCAGTTTTTCTTTTTGGCCCTCCTCAGCTTCCATAGTCCTCCAAGCCTGATGCATCACAATGTATTTGTCAAGTCCATTAGCACCTGTAACTAGCCAACTACTAGCTCTGATTACAGCAGTTCAACCCATTAACTACTGCGGCATCTGAGCAGCTTGACGGAGGGGGGGGGGGGGGTAATCCAGTCTCACCCCATTGCCTCTTCTCACAGCAAACCAATCATTGCCAATGGGCTATCATGGCAGCCAAAGGCATGTTAAAGACCCCCCGTGTCTGCCATGTTAGTGCTAGGAATGCATTAAAATGACTATACATTGCAATACACAAGTATTGAAGTGCAGGCTCCGAGTTATCAAGCAGGTTAAATGGGAAGGTTTCCAAAAAATTTTAAAAAAATAGTATTAGTAATGTATGGCCATAATAAGTTGGGCCAGCTATGAGTTGTTGAGGGGACCCATTTTATTTAAAAAAGTCATCAAGTTGTCAAAATAACGTTTTTATACTTTTTTTTAACATTTGTAATAATGAACTCCCTAATTGCAGAGAAAACACTATTTTTGTGGTGTATACTGGTTGCACTGTGTGTTTGTGCTCATCCGTTACCACTGTGCATGGATATTTTGCTTTGGCCGTCATAAATCCTCCAACAGTTTTGCAAATTGTGGTCGGAGATTTGCAATGTTTGACGCAGGTAAAAGTTACAGTACAATAAACCTGCTTCCTTCTAACTATCGAAACTGGAAGATCTGTTTCATCAAATTCATTACCCCCTATATCCCTCCCTTTAAATTTCCTGTGCCCCAATGTATACCTCGTATTTGCAAATTACCTACTGGGACAAAGGGGGCAGGAAATGGCTTTTGGGAATTTCCTATCGAACATTTTCAAAGGTAAAAAAAAAAAGTGTCCACACTTTGTGCCATTTTTAAATGTACAAGTCACCATAAACTACAAAGGGTTAAAGTGGAAGTTATCCAACAAAAAGTAGTTTTCTGTAAATTATGACCATGTATCTATGGTGTTTGGAGCTCAGCAGAACAGTCCATGATTAGTAGCACTGATTATTTGGCTTTATGCATTTTTTATGGCAAAAGTAATCTATCACCAATCGTGAAAGCATGGCAGACCTCCCGGGGACATCGGAACTTTCTGCAAAGCTCTATTGTTTCCGGGACGGTTATGGTTAGTTCTATACTTTTCATGATACTTAGGGCACCGTTCACACATTTAAAAATGCTTCATTTTTTCCCGCTGCACTTATTAGTCATCAAAATGCATCATAACATTTATTATTGTGTTTTGCCACCTTTTTCATTGCGTTTTCACCCAATTTTCATCTCTTTTACACGTTTTTGGGGCATATTTGAAGAAGCACTTTTTTATTGTCTTTTTTATTGTTTTTCTGTGCTGACGCGCTGGGATTCTGTACTTAAAAATACAACTGTTTTTCAGGATTCACATAGAAGCCAACAGAGAAAAAAAATGCACCAAAAATAAATATAGTTCAACAGCTTTAAATGCAAATGTAAGAGTTGTCATGAAATCACATCCACTTTTCTCAAACTGTCAAGTGCAGTGGATTTTCTTAGCAAATAAAAATACCTAGGAAAAAGTGTAGTATTTACGCTACGTAGGAACATGAGCTTTTTTTATGTGTTTTTTTTTCCGCTGTATTTTTCTTTGTACAGAAAATCCATCGCGTTTGACAGTTCAATTTGATTGCATGAAGACCGCAGACTGTAGCTAGAAAACCACATAGGAAACTTGTGTGTTTTTGGTTAATTCAAAATGGCTCAATCCAGACATCCGTGTATTGGAAACCAATTGACCGGTCCACATACCGCAGATGGGACAGCTTCCACCCAAAACACATTAAAAAGTCCATTGTCTACAGCCAAACCCTCAGATATAATCAACCCAATACACAGGGATAAAGACCTAACTCATCTTAAAAAGACATTTTTAAACCAAGGCTACCAGCCCACCTCCATTAATGATCAGATCAATAGAGACCCAAATATCCTTAGAAGCCTACTATTTCAATATAGAGGAAAATAATCGTGTGCCTGGAGGTGACCTACAGCCCACAGCTTGGGGTCACATAGATGACCGGCTAAAAATAATGTTGCCTTGCTATTCTACAGCCAGCCTCCAAATTTAAAGCGGTTTTCCCACGAATAAAAGTTAATTTTAATCAATACATCTTGGAATAATAATAGTTTCCACAATTGGATGTGTTTAAATAAAATGTTCCTGTTCTGAGATAATCTTATAAATGTGTCCCTGCTGTGTACTGTGTAATGGCTGTGTCTGACCGTACAGGAACATGGTCTGATCATACCACAGCTCCTGTGCAGGGGTCAAATCCACAAGGAAAAAAAAAAAGCACAGAATAAATGTTAGAAATTTAATTCATTTTGCTATTATTTTTCTGCATATATAAAGCAAGGAAAAAACACTGTGCTAACAATGCTACATGTGAACAAGACTTTAAGCTGCCATGACACCATTGTTTAAAAAAATACAAAAAGGTAAAGTCTACAGACCACAGCTATAGAACTTTTAAGCAGATCAGTTGTTGAAGGAGTAACATGTCACTGTCCACAAGGAGAAATGTTAAGCCTGGCATGTCAGAGTGAGGAGACTTAAAAGCCATGCATGCTCCTCTGCGAAAATAAATATGCAAATTGTCATCTTCTATCACTTAAAGCGAACCTGTCTTGTCCAGAAATTCTATTTATCTGCAGCTAAAGGGTTAAAATAGTGTTAAAATCATGTTATGCTGCCTTTCCTGGAGCAGCGATCGGTAACAGGGAGAATATGAAGTTATAACCTCCCTGCAGCCGCTTACTTCCAGTAATGGGGGTGGTGCAGGGAGCGGTTACAGTCACAGCTCCCTATACAGTGAGGGTTATAATCACTCCCCAGCACATTGATTGACAGCCTGCTCTGCAGCATGTGTGCCGAGCTATTGAGAACTTGCTCCATCCATGCATTATATTTCAATGGCCATGTGTACTATTAAGTCTCCCTGGAAGTGGCCATTGCAGAGAAAATAAGCAGTCCTCAGTAAGCAGCAATGCTGGAGGCCTTTAGAGCAGGGCATGACTTTGACATTAAAAAGGTTGTCTTTGATGAGACATAGCAGCAGTATTGCCCTTAACCTTTAATTGGTCAAGTGGGGAGCATTGGACCCCAAGAGAGTTTGTTTTTGTCATATATCTTCAAGTATGGAAGGTAGGTAACTGTCCGTTTCAGTAGATTCCTAGCTCGGGCACCTCTACCTCCTCAGTGCATCGCAAGATGCGGCGTTGACTATACATTGCCACAGCGAGGTGCATGTGACTAATGGTGTAAATATTTTGGCGTGTCTAACTGAAGGTTAAAGGGAATCTGTCAGTAGGATCAGCCCTCCTAAGTTGTCTATATGGGCACCCAGGACATGGATCGTAGAGAGATCGGAAAGCAATGCAGGGATTGGTCGGCGGCTCTCCCAACTCGAGTGTAACAGCTTCATGTATTTCTATGCAGTTGTGTCGCTCGAGTCGGGAGAACTCCAGATGCCACTCTGAATGCTAAGGGTCAACAATAATAAGCAAACTTGGAAATGAAAGTGGATGTAAAACTGCGCTGCCGAAAATCCAATATACAATAGGAGACAAGATGCGGCACGGGTGCGGTTTTATAAAAGTGTTTCGAGGTCATCATACCTCTTCATCAGGACAAACCACAATGATCATGATCATGGATTCTATAATGACAGCCATTTGCTGGTCACCTTCTGTTGGTGTCCCAAATACAGACATGGCTTAAAAAGTCTAAATATTTTAGGTGGAAGAGTATTTTATCTTCTAGAATACATTTATCAGACAAGCTATAATATGTGATATGGTAAATGATGAGTCTAGCAGAATTTAGACACAAAAGGAAGACTTATTGAGTACTGACAGTGTCAATCACAGGGGCGACAGTGCACACTGCAACTGACCTCAGAGGGAGTTACCAAGTGATAATGCCCCAATTGACAAAATCACAGTTTGCCGGGGAAACCTCGGTTCACTCGTCAGAAATCTGTTTATTGAAATAAAATATACAGTGAATTGATGTCCGCGGTACCTATGCTGTGTTTTTAATAACTGCAGATTTTACAAGCACATTATTCTTTCCATTAGGATTAAAAACCTCACCGAATAGCAATTTGTGAAAGAATTTGAGCAGGGCCCCGAGCCCAGAACCCTGACCTCTGATGAGATGCTTGGCAGAAGGAAAACTCTGGGTCTCTGCAGGACATCTGGTTTGTATTAGATTTCCTGAAAAAATAGCCCCCGTTCAGGGGAAACTGGTATTCACTTGGCTTTGTCTATGTACTTAAACTGACTTTAGGATTCAGAAAGAAAAACTCTGCAGAGTAAGTGTCAGTTATAATAGACTTCTTGGTGGCCTCTGAATAGCTGGATATATGTCCAATTGGGCACTTGTTAGCAGAATGTCTCTCGAATTATCTCTCTGCCATTGCAGCCAAGCTCTCGTGAGCACTTTAAAAGAGACTATACAATA
This sequence comes from Phyllobates terribilis, assembly GCF_046119375.1. Lineage (NCBI taxonomy): Eukaryota > Metazoa > Chordata > Amphibia > Anura > Dendrobatidae > Phyllobates > Phyllobates terribilis. Next base: position 723,462,598 of record NW_027362763.1, read on the forward strand.
CCCAATTAAATATTGAATCAATGGAAATCACCAGATGACATTTTATTTGTGCTCCTTGGCCGAGTTAAGGTAATCATTTCATGGCACTAATATGTAATATCACTGAAGGTCAATTTACACAGGCTGATTATAGTTCCCGACCATTCCAAAATGCCAAGTAATCAGCAGACAAACGAGCAAAAACACTCATTTATTGGCTAATCGAGTACTGAGCAGAGTAGCAGTGAATCCATTGAGATAACACACAACACTATATATCTGTCACTCTGGACCTGAACCCTCTCTTCTCTGCATAGACTTTAATAGGCAACAGTAATCTGATCCCGCAGTGAGGCTGCCTTGTTCAAAAACAGATTTGAGCAGTTTTTTTAAAACAGAATGATGAGTTCTGGAGGAAGGGGGAGGAGAAGAAGTGGCTCATAAATGGATAAGGAGTCAGATTTTTCTGATAAGATATATTACAAAGTTTATTATATTTACTTCTACTATTGAAAAGCTTGCTAAAATTACAGTGACCATTTAACCCCTTCCAGACATATAACCTACAGTTACATCATGTCGGGTCCCTGACTTTGATGCTGGCTCACTAGCAGTCCTGCATCTTTCTTGGCAGATGACGCCCCACGGCTGTTAACCTGTTAAAAGCCACTGTCAATCTCTGTCAAATGCGCAGGGGCTGGGCGTCATTCTACGTTCAGGGACTTGTTACATTCCAGCGATATCTGGTTCTAAGATGACGCAAGATCCAGTCTGTCCCGTGTTAATGTGACAAGCGCATGTGCTGAGAGAACTTACGCTTCATATACAGAAAACGACACACGCGCTTGATTCATCTTAAGGACAAGTGTTAAACATATAATATATGATGCTGTGACCCTTAAGATAAAGAGGTCACAACCTCCATGTAATGCCGCTGAACAATGCAGGTCAGTAAGTGGTAAAAAATTTTTGAACTGGGCAGTTACTTTACTCCGACAGTGATCAGAGTGTCTCGAGAACAGTAAAAAAAAAAAAAGTGTAATTTGTAAATTTTTGACAAAAGTAAAATCAAGGAAAAATCTAAAGATAAACCACGTAAGGAAATCACCAAAACACAATAAGGGTATGTGTACACGGGCTTTGAAAAAAAATCTCCCGATTTTCATGCAGAAAAAGTGGACATTTTTTCATCTGCGTGCAATACGTTTGTCCATTTCTTCCATCCGTGTTTATACATCAGCAGTTAATAAAAGTTACAAGACCAAATATAGTTTCCAATGTTAATAACTGTAATTTATCCATAAAAATCAGATGTTATACAGATGATCCGTGTGGGATCCGATTTTTTTTCCGCACCCATGAGCGAGTCTCATCCAAAATATGGGGCAGATTAGTGACATCCTGTAATTTTTGTCACGTAGACATTCGGTCTGTGAAAAAAAAATAAATAACTTAACGGCCCCATTGAATAACATTGTACTGAGTGCTGTCCGCTTTTTTCAAGGACAGCACTTGGACAGAAAATACGGTCATGCCAGTGTAGCCTAAAAGGTCAAAATATGCTGTGTTAGCCTCAGACATAGAGGGGATTTATTGATGATAAATGTATGTTTTCTGGTATAAAAAAGTTGCATATGCACAATATACCATTTGTTTTTTTAAAGTAGCATAAGGGGTTGCTGTAGCAGAGATCTACACATTTACCATCGTGTCTGATATCGGCCTACATTTCAGTTCATTGTCCACAGGAGATATCACAAAGATGGGCAAACTTTTTTAAAGGGAACTTGTCAGGTCCCCCAACACTTTTAAGCTCAAGTCCTCATTACCTTTGAAACCTATATTTAGGCATTAACCCCTTCCTAACATGTGATGTACATGTATTGGACAAGGCAGGTGCGGAAATATGGAGATAGGCAAGGAACAGAGCACGCGGCATACTCAGCAGATGCAGACTGTCCTACACAGCCGGCATCTGCATGTAACAGCAGCGTATGAAGCCAAGTTTTATGGCTAATAAGGTCCATTTGGTTCCCACTCTGTCAAAGACTTCTGTTTGCTTTCAGTGTTTATGAATCTGCTACCTTGTTTTTTGTGTTTGCGGCCAGATCTGACCTCTGCTTACGACAGAAGTAGGCCGCCACAAACTGTGATCCATCTATGATTTTAGCCTACCATTCCCTGTGCCATGACTTAAATCACCGGCCTGTTTCTATGAGTTGTTGTCAATGGGGGCTACCATTAGGGAAGTACTAGCGATTCCCTGTGGGAAAGTGCGTACCTCCTTGTAAGGCCTCATTCACTTGTAGAACATAACATGTACCCATTATAGTCTATGGGGCTGTTCAGGGAGACATGTCTGTTTTTCACCAGCAGCACGGATGAAAAGTGCCAATACAAGTCTACGGATCAATGAAAATCAGGGACAGCAAACATAAGGCATCCGTGTGCTTTACATGATTAACAACTCAATGCATAGGAGAAGCTTTGTAATTTATTTATCCATATCTGAAAAATGCTGATGACACACTGACCAAGCAATGATGAAAAACTGACCAAGCACTGGTGACACTCAAATCCAAAACACTGGTGCTGTAGAGAAAAATTGCAAAACCTATAAAAGACAACTCCGGAGAGGGGACATATCACCCTCACATTGAACATAAGGGATTAATTGTAACTGGTGTAGTGAGAAAGAGCTGACACTTCAATCTCCATTGAAGTAGAACCTCCTGCCATAAACAGGTAATTACAACAAGGGATCTGCTGAGAGCCAGCAATCAAATCTAGGATTCGTATACTTAGAGGAAGGGAAGTACAGGGGATTCCTTTGTTCAAAGGAATCTCTGACACTCTGAAGCCAGTGGTCAGTGATGAGTATTGAGGTTTGCATCGATCCGATATTTATGGGAGATATATTTTCGGTGTTGTGGCGAAGGGACGAACATAACTCCTTTACTCACATCACGATAAGGTCGGCCATACACCTCCAATTTAATATTGGTCAGATGGATTATGCAATCCATGCCATGTTTCAGCTCTACAGAAAGATAAAATCGTGATAGGAAACATGACAACAATATCTCCCGCCTGGGACCTCCAGCAGCAAAGGTTTTCTGAAAGTTGGAGATCTCAATCTTCTAAAGACCTAGCACATACCACCGCCAGCCCCCATACAAGCTCACCAAGGGGAGGTATGTGGGCATAACCTTGATCTAATAAAAAATCAGAGTTTGGGTTTTTGTCATTTGCCAGTACTGGAAGACACAGTGCCCTGTGGTTCTGTCCGAATGCTCAAAAGGAGTACTTCCCTTCACTAAGCTCTGAGCTATTTCTGTGACACCGGTTAAGTACTTTTCTTTTATTATCCCTTTTATTTTATGTGATTGTATATACCACACTGTTTTGTTCCCATTTTGTAACATCTTTGTATATTTTTTTTTATAAAAACGGCTTACTTTTCCAGATTAAACATAAAAATTTTATAGCTCCGTTCCTCTTGCTCTGTAAACCGCGCCCCTGAAGCATTACGCTATCTCAATGGGTGTCCAATCGGCCTGTATAAACGATTGGTGGTGGCAGCTAGTTCCTTTTGTTATTGTGGAGATCTTATTGGGGTATAATGTGTTTGTGTGTATATGTATATATATATATATATATATATATAATATATATATACATATACACACATATACATACATACATATACTCAATGCGCTGGAATTGAAGGTGTAAATACACTATACGCTAACTGTGAGTTCCCCAATAACTGGCCTAATAGGGAAAACAGCCATGGCTTCGTCCACCACTCGTCAGTCAATTCCGTAAATTGTCCTGACAATTGAAGGCAGCGGAGTTGTATCTCCTGACAACTGGTGACACTCGGATCCAAAACATTGATGACACCGGTACCTTTTTTTTTTCATATGCGGACATCTGAATGAGGCTCAACAGGAAGCGTGAAGAACACACGGTCCCTTAGGGCTCCACCATGGAACAGAGTCTACGTCACACATCTGTTAGTTAGTCCACCACTCAAGGCTGTGGTCACAGTGGTTGTGTGAATGAGATCTACACCCAGTAGCAACCTGTGTATCAAAAAGTTTTTGTTTTTTTTCTTGGACCGTTTGCTGCTATAGAAAAGAAACATTTAAAAAAAAAATGAGTAACTGAGGTTTTTAAAAACCTCAACAGCAAAAAAAAATCTGATTAATTGGCCTGGGACATGCTTTAACTCTAATAAACCTGTAAGAAAATCCCAATAAAACATCAGTTTTCACTACAGTAATAGTATATAAAACTGAATGGCTCGTGGAAGATTGAATTACCAGATAAAATAGTTCATAGACCTAAAGATAAATGTCTGAGATACAGCGAATACTTAGATCACGTAGACCACTAATCAGAGACATTGTGATATATTTTGTCCGACAGCTCTCAGCTCTGACTCCTGATAATTTTGTAGGTACGTTGGCCAAAGTAGCTATTTCCATGGTACACGGCAGAGAAGGGACTGCAAAATTTCCATAGCAAGTATCTTAAAAAGCTGAAGTGAGAACATGAACGTCTGATGGACATAAACCCATGGGCCCAAAACAAAAGCGATCAGAGGTGATCAAAACCAGTCGTAAGAAACTGGTCCAGTGGCCGAGTAAGGACTTAGTGGCTGCTAGACCAGAGCTCGGTGAACCTTCTCCTATCTACCAGCATCCCGATGCCTCTTCTGATTTGTAGGTCCACCACAATGTCATCGTTGTGACATGAAGCACCCATAACATAACGGCATGCTAATGAGAAGACGCACAGGGCATGCCGGCAGGTAGGAAAGGGGATCGCAGAACTCTAGTCAGAAGGTCACAGACTGCCCATGTGGCCGCTGCACATTTATTCTAATAGGTGCCACGAAGCAAATGTAGGAAAGGAATCGAGTGGCCACATGGAACGCCTAAGTGCAAACCTCACTAATTATCAGCGGTTTGGGGGGGTTTGACAACTTGGCGATCACTGGTCAGCAGGTCTGCATTCAACAAAGCCTTGTTCTCAAGGGATAACCTCTTTAAGGAAAATCATTTGATCATCTATCTGTGAAGTGAAGTATAAAACTATTGGCTGGGTAAAGTCAAAATCTGAAAGTGATGAAAAGGTTGCGGCAAGACCTGAATTGAACAGTTCACACGGGAAAACCTAAAATTGTGTGTGGAATAAACTAATGCTTTGGCAAAGGGGCTAAAGTACAGGGCAAAGGGGCTACAGTGATATATGAGACCAGACAACTTTTTGTTTTCATTATTTTCTTCCTTTCTTCTAAAGCCATAACTTTTTCTGTTTTTCCGTTGACATAGATGTATGATTTTTATATATTTAAAGGGATATTCCCATCTCCAAGATCCTATCCCAATATGTAGTAGGTGTAATAATAGTAATATTAGCAAATATCTCCGATTACAAATGTAGTATATTTATTCTGATTCACTATTTCTCTTTCCTCATGTGCAGGCATTGCAGGACCTTAGGTATCCATGGTTACGTCCACTGATAAAGTCACAGTTAGTTGGCTAGTTGCTAGTAGTCGTAACCATGGATACCTAAGGTCCTGCGATGCCTGCACATGAGGAAAAAGATAGTGAATCAAAAATACTATACTACAGTTCCAATTGGAGATATTTGCTAATATTATTATTATTATTACACCTACTACATATTGGGATAGGATGTTGGAGATGGGAATACTCCTTTAATGATTAAAAAAAAATTCAGAACATTTTTTTCTTAATTTCCGTGGATGGATCTGTACAAGGGCTTGTTTTTTGTGTGACGAACTTTTGTTTTTTTTATGGATACCAATTAAAGGTATATACACAGTATGGATTTCTTTTTAGTGCAATTTTTGGGTGATCAAAAAATAGCAATTCTGGAGTTTTCTTTTTTTTCTTGTAACTTACAGTTATAATAATCTTCGAGTTTAGTATATTGGACTTTTTAAAAGGACACAAAAATATCAAATATGTTTATTATGTATTTAATTTTTTATTTTTAACTGGGACAAAGTTTCAATTTAAACTTTTGTATTTTATTTCACGTTTCATTAAATTTTTTCTTATTTTGATTTTATTAAGTTCCTTAGAAACCTTGAACCTCTATATAGTTAAATTAGTATTGACACGGGGGTTGGGTGGGGGAGATGGGAATCCATTTAAATACCATTGCCAGTGATTAAATCACTTAGCCCTTAATATTAGATTGGTGAGATCCAACTCCACTGATTGACTAATTGACGAGGCCATAGTGTTCGCTCCACGGTTGTGGACTCTTCATCTCTACCAGGCACAACTCCATTCATAGGTTGTGTAATTGCTGGTACTTCATAATTTAAAGAAAATATGTGAGCATATTTTGGCTATGTAATCTTAGAGCAGCATGATGCAGGGGCGTAGACCCTGATTCCAGCGATGTGTCACTTACTACGCTGTGTGCTGCTGTTTGATTAAAATCAGTGTTTTATCAGCAGGAGATTATGAATCAGGACTAGGTGTCTCGTGCCTTCTGGTCCAACCACGCCCCCACTACTGATTGGCCTGCTTTCTGTGTATACTGTGCATTGACAAAAATATTCCAATCAGTGGTGTGGGTGGGGTTATAAACAGCTCAGCATTCAGAGCACTGCTAGATCTGCAGCAGAGAAAACAGGGATTGTTTGAAAATGCCAGTATGCAGACCAGCAAGTGGTACATCGCTGGAATCAGGGTCTTGCCCCTACATTATGCCGCTCTCAGATTACATAACAAAACCTGCTGAAGGATTCGATTTAATGTTTCTTCCATTTCTTTTTGACATCTTAAACCTTTTATAAGGGGAAAAGTGGGATTTTGTAATATATTATAAAAGATTTTTTTTAACTTTTGCACTGCATGATATCGTCTTTGTATTAACCCCATCACCTCATGCTCAAGGCGCGTTATTCCTGCGACGTAACCGAAATATTATTAATAGCTTCTTTACGGAGGCCAATTTGTGTTTAGAGACTTACATACCCTACGACGAGCCTAGTGAAGTGATTTCAGGTGACTTGTACAATCCTCGTGGAACATAACCTTTCCATAATTTCTAAAGCTTTGACTTATATTTTAGCAGGAGATGACAGGCAAGTGACACAATGCACAAACCACAAAACAAAGAAGTCGCAGCCCTTCCGACGGCAAGAATAACAAACACGAGGAAAGCTTGTATTAAAGCCTTGACTGACAGATTTCTAAGGACTTTTTTTTTTTTTTTTAAATCATAATAGAAAAACAAAAAATAATTTCCTTACAGGTTGGAAGTTCAATCCTGGGGTTTACACGTCACTCGAGAAATCATATTTTCTGGATGGTAAAAAAAAAATAAAAAAAATAAAGACATTCATCTGGAATAAGAGGGAATTATTTGCCGTTGAACTTGTGCATATTTGCTTTTTATTTAAGGTCTCGCAAAGTTGAGGCCAATGGGCAGAAGAAAAAATATTAACCTATCTATAACCATGTGTCAACAAATGATGCTACTGGGAATGGTAACCCAACTAATTTTCCAAAGAAAATTAATTACTTATGACTTACAGTTGTGAAAGCAAACAACGTAAGTCGGGATTAAGAGACTTAATTTTGTGCTCGAAGTAGCTGCAACATCGAATTCATAGAAATCGCGCTACGTCATGGAGGGAAAGAAGGGCAGAGATGAAACTCTAGACAATGACTGACATAGAAGATTGTGTGTTTATAGAGCCGATCCCGGGAAAGGTCGAAGATAATGATCATCATCTAATAAAATATGAATTCCGTCTCTAAAACAATATTTCCTATCGTTGCTAAAAGAGGGGGAAAAATGCAGTTTGAAGCCAGATTTAGGCTGATACAAATTACTAAAGGAAAGAAAAGTCCTGCCGTGTGTCACTGGGATTCAGGACACCCTAAGAGATATATGTAGAGTCCGAAATTGTGCAGGAGATTACTATGGAGAACGTGCCAATGTCATAGGAAATTAAAGAAGTTTCCGTCATTCAGGGTTTTTTGGTTTTTTTTATTTATTGATTTAACCTTTCAAAAAGTTTTCTATATAACCTACTTTATTTTACTCTTTTTAGTGTTTGTTATCCACGTCGAGGTGCCGGAAGAAAAAGTTATTAGCCGATTCCCTGATAAGCAATAACTTGGATTAAATGGGTTATCTATTATGGGAACACCTTTTTATTTTAGGAAGTAAGAGGGGGATTTACAATTGAAGATCCTCATTTCTTGATCAGCGTGGAGAGCGCTTATAATGAGGGTCTTTCTATCTAGAGAGGCGGTCTTCTCCTGCATTACACAGACAACCCGTTGGATTTCATGGGCGCGGTGTAAGGTTTAATTTCGTAAAGGGGTTTTTCCCTTTAAGAAATGGACCTTAGAGGAAACTTGTCATCTCCCCAAACACTATCAGTTATGGGGTGAATTTCCAGGTTAATAGCATTCTAAAGCTATGCAGTCTCTGCACCGAAAGCCTTGAAAGCCTGATTGCCGGGAGAAAATTAACTTTATTTTTCCTGACAGTCTCCAGCTTTCAGTCATAGAGGCGGATCCGACGCAGCTTCTGTCACTGCACAGTACATAGTGAGAGGTGGTTGGAACTTAATAATTGTATTTACTGCTGCCGGAGGGGGTAGGAGACAGACTGGGAACTTACTAGGTATTATAAATACAGCTGCAAGAGGGTGTAGGAGACAGACTGGGAACTTACCAGGTATTATAAATACAGCTGCCGGAGGGTGTAGGAGACAGACTGGGAACTTACTAGGTATTATAAATACAGCTGCCAGAGGGTGTAGGAGACAGACTGGGAACTTACTAGGTATTATAAATACAGCTGCCGGAGGGTGTAGGAGACAGACTGGGAACTTACTAGGTATTATAAGTACAGCTGCCGGAGGGTGTAGGAGACAGACTGGGAACTTACTAGGGTCTATATTTACGAGGTAAAAGACAAACTGGGAATTTATTGGGGACTATAGTTGCAGCTGTCTAGGGGGGGGGGGGGTACAGGACTGTCTGGGAACTTACTAGGGACTATATTTACAGCTGCCTGGGGGGTGGGAAAGGTACAAGCCTGACTGGTAACATACTAAAGAGAAGATTTACAGCTGTCAGAGGGGCTAGGAGAATATACTGCTGCAAGAGGGGGTTGAAGACTAAGAGCCTACTAAGGACTATATTTAAAGCTGCCAGAGGGAAAAGGAGAATAACTAGGAACTTACTGGGGACTAAATCTACAACTACAAAAGGAGGGGGGAAATGACTGGTAATTTGGATCATAAAGTGGTTGGCAAAAAAAAAAAAGGTCACTTGACACTGCCCAGCAACCTCCTCACAGTAGCATAGATTAGAAGGGGTGTTGAGGGGGTCACAGAAGGTGTTTGTTTTTTTTTAAATAAATAAAAGCAAAGTGTATTATTGAAGTGGAAACAGTGCAACATAAATAAAAATAACATGCAATAGTTTGGGGGGAATTTCTACACGAATAATTAAAAAATTCACATTACCACTGTGTCAAATTCATCACTTTACTCATTTGAACCATCCTTCACGCTAAAGCCTATTTTACAGAAAGCATCACATCCAGCTGTCAGCCTACGGAGTACACAAACTGTAATATAATGTACAATCTATTTCCTGCATTTATAAAGGAGTCGCAGATTAATTTAACATTCTGGAAGATCTTGGAGTTGAAATATTTATGGAGCTGATATTACTACTAGCAACAAGGTGTAAGAAAAAAAATGTTATCGTTTGTAATATTCTTAGTAAATATACCCTACCCAAATCTAAAAATTAAATACATATATATATATATATATATATATATATATATATATATATATATATATGTAGCACCCTGAGGATTCGGCTGCTACAGGGGTATTGCACCTCAGCCAGAGGTGTGATATTCCACTCCCGGGTAAGGATGGAGTGTGGAACTGAGCTCAGTAGGCTGCATGCACTACACACATCCCATTTCCGGGGGACAGACCAATGGTACTCCCACTAGAGAAATGTGCAGGTACGACAGTGTCTGTCCCTGGCTGGAGTGGGAGGGGGGGTGGAACATCCCAGTAGTGTAGGGGCAGATAGGGGGAGCAGTCTGGGTAATGCTAGGAGCTCATTGGGTGCTGGTCACCTGAGCTCACACATAGAGGGAGTATATAAGGTGGGAACCATCTTAGATCAGGGTCAGTCAGTCTGTCAGTCTTTGGTAGAGTGAGTCAGAGGAAGAGAGCAGAGGAGGAGAGCAGCTCCAAGGCCCAGAGAGAGAGAGGAGAAAGAAGGACCCAGAGGGGGAGAAGAGAGAACTCCAAGAACCCAAGATTAGATCAGAGGGTGAAGAGTTGGCACAAGGGTACCGGATCCCAAGCTGGTGGAGGGCCCTAATCCTTAGCCAGAGACCGGAGGTCGTGGGCAGGATCTGCCACGACCACCCACTAAATCCACCCGGAAGGCAAACCAAGAATAGGGTCAGGGAACCCAGAGACAAGGGTTTACCAACAAGAGGCCCGAGGGAGCCGGACTTAGGTGGATCCCTGGTGGGGAAGGCCAGAGAGAAGGACAAGTCAGAAAGGGAGCTCAGGACCACGCTCCAGAATCACCTGGGGGTTGGCCGAGTCCAGGACCTGGTGGACGCAGCACGGCTCGGGCGGTCACTCAAGGCCGGAGTGACCAGAACAACAGCAGTAAGTAAAAACCCTGAACTGCACAGCCCGACTCTGAGTCTCATTACCATCCTCACTGCACCTCCACAACCACCATCCTCTACACCTGACCCCCTGAGGCTATACCCCTCCCGTTGGGGGTTATACTACCTGAGCTGCACACACATCACCAGCCTCAGCGGACCCTGCTGCAGCGGCGGCCGTATTGACCGCAATTCAACGGGTGGCGTAGTCGACATAAAAGAACATCTAGTAACATCTATAAGGACTGCCACACACTGAGCTTGACACCCTGGGCACGGACCGGGTCACCGCCACTCGGAGACTACAACCCCCCCCATCTGATCCGGCTCCGGGTAATCCCCCAAACAACACGGGCCCAGGGGGCGCGTCAACTTTGGCGTAGTCGGCAGGATAACGTGCCCGCAACAACCGGGTACTGCGTGCCTGAAGAGAAGTTCACCGTTACCTTAAAAAGAAGTCTCCCGCCGGTTCCGGAGGGTCCCCGCCAACGGACCCCATCACAGGTCGTTTCCCGCCGGTTGTCCGCCATTTGCAGCTTTTTCCCGCCATCCATGGAGTTTCCCGCCACTGGGAGACGATTCCCGCCATCTCCAAAGATTTCCCGCCTTGGAAGAGTGGACGCCATTATGGACGTGCCAGAGGGTGGCAAGAGGCCACCTCCCATCGTGGGCCAGGTCGAAGAATGGCGCCAAAAGCGGAAACCGCGCCCACCAACAGAGACTGTGATGCTGGAAGTGTCCATCAGCGTGAGAGAACTGCCCCTGGAACTGAAGTTGCCCCGGGACCACCCTCAATGTGGGCGGAGACAGAACAAGAGAGCAAAGATGGGTGTCGCCTGGAGCAGTCTGGAGAGAGCGCACCCGGAGACAAGAAGTCTGGAGAGGACTCTGGAGAAGTCGTACCCGGAGATGGAAGGAGAGTCAGGCAGCACCGACCCAGTGGTCAGGAGCCTGCTGCAAGCAACAACCCCACTAGGCTTAGTGGAGGTCCTGGCACAGCTCCCCCGAGACCGGGAGTGTGCACAGACTGCGCTGGAGAGCCTCGCACGGAGGATGGCCCGGGTACAGCGAGAGACGTTGGCGGAGTGGAGCCGAGAGATGGCCCAGCAGACCGAAACCCGTCAGCGGAGCACGCCACCCGAGACGAGGAGACAGACCGCCTCTGAGGATGGTGCAGGAGGACTGAAGGCCGGAGACGGCGCCGAGAAGGGAGCTGAACGGACGGAGGCAGGTAAAGGGGACGTCTCTACCCCAAGCCGGGAAACCGCGTGCCTGCCCCAGCTCCCCGTCGCAGAGCCTGAAGTTCCCCCTGCCGTGCCCGTCGCTGCATCGTCACCGCCGCCGACTAGGCCTCAACCGGAAACCGCGGCCGCGACCCCTGTGACGTCACGCGCCTCAACCCTGAGCGCGGCGAAGCAGGAAATACCATCGGCCTGGTCGCAAGGTCTAGTACCTCTGGGCGCCGCAATTCCAACAGCGCCCCCTACCTCCGCGGAGCCACCGGCCTGGTCGCAGGGCCGAGTAACCCAGGGCGCCGCCGTTCTTACGGTGCCCTTTGCCTTTAGGGTGCCCCAAGCCTGGTCGCAAGGCCTGGTCAACCCGGGCGCCGCTACCATCAACGCGCCCTCAACATCTAGAGTGCCGCACCTGGGTGAAAATCTATTTGCCCAGCATACGTGCCCGGATGGGCAGCCCTTTGTATGGCCCCAGGAGTACATTCAGCTGGAACTCCAGAGAGCAAGGCCCATGTGCGAGCCCCTAATTCCGGCTCCGAAGCCTGTAAAGAGGACCTCACCCCCGCTGGAGGAGGCACAGTTTGAGTGGGACCCCACCGGAGAAGACCTCATGGGGTTCACTCAGGAGATTCGGGCGGCCGCAGCGGAGCGTGCAGAGTGCTGCCGCCAGCAGCTCGAAGTCTTCGAGAAGGAGCGGAGAGAGAGGCGGGTCCGAGAGCAGCGGCTGCAAGAACAGAGCGCAGGGCAGAAGAGCCGGACCAGGAGGAACCCCCGTGCAGCTCATGGTCCCCGTACCACCGGGACTGTGATTAAATTCAACCTGCAGCATGGGTGGGGCTTCATAAGAGACCATCATACCCCCGGCGACGTCTTTGTAACCCGCAGAGACGTAGAAAGCCATCTGCCGGAGGGACACAGAGGTCGTGACCTGTATGTAGGGGACGAGGTCACCTTCACCCGGCACAAGTGTGCCAAAGGACCCTACGCCCTCCATGTGCATCGCCTGATGGAGGAGGAGCTGCGGTGTGAGGAGGAGCAAGAGGACCCGGACGGGTCTGAAACTGAAACCAACCAACAAGAAAGAGCAGGAGGACGCCGTCGTTGAAGTACGGTAGAGAGAGACTGTATAAAGTTGCCCGTCGGGGTACCAAGAACTGTTACTTATTTAAAATATGTTCCCCGTTGGGACAAAGTGTGAACTGATGCCCGTGTGTCCCTAGTTCCTAATACCTGGCCGAGGACTGAGAGCGGCCATATCCCCTTTGTATATAGTTGCGCTTCCTAAAGCGCCCCCTACTGGTTTTATGGGAAAACCATTTTTCTTCAAGAGACTGTCGCACTTTACCCAGTCACAAGTTGCACCGTGACCGGAGGAACCAGAGACAGGAATGTTTACAAGAATGTTATTTATGAAAAGTTTATTGCTGATGATATATATATGATGTTTTCTATGTTTATGTTTATGAAAAAAAAAAAAAACTTGTATGTTTTGGATGTTTATTCTCTTACAGCCCGAGGACGTGCTGTGATTTACCAGGGGGGAATGTAGCACCCTGAGGATTCGGCTGCTACAGGGGTATTGCACCTCAGCCAGAGGTGTGATATTCCACTCCCGGGTAAGGATGGAGTGTGGAACTGAGCTCAGTAGGCTGCATGCACTACACACATCCCATTTCCGGGGGACAGACCAATGGTACTCCCACTAGAGAAATGTGCAGGTACGACAGTGTCTGTCCCTGGCTGGAGTGGGAGGGGGGGTGGAACATCCCAGTAGTGTAGGGGCAGATAGGGGGAGCAGTCTGGGTAATGCTAGGAGCTCATTGGGTGCTGGTCACCTGAGCTCACACATAGAGGGAGTATATAAGGTGGGAACCATCTTAGATCAGGGTCAGTCAGTCTGTCAGTCTTTGGTAGAGTGAGTCAGAGGAAGAGAGCAGAGGAGGAGAGCAGCTCCAAGGCCCAGAGAGAGAGAGGAGAAAGAAGGACCCAGAGGGGGAGAAGAGAGAACTCCAAGAACCCAAGATTAGATCAGAGGGTGAAGAGTTGGCACAAGGGTACCGGATCCCAAGCTGGTGGAGGGCCCTAATCCTTAGCCAGAGACCGGAGGTCGTGGGCAGGATCTGCCACGACCACCCACTAAATCCACCCGGAAGGCAAACCAAGAATAGGGTCAGGGAACCCAGAGACAAGGGTTTACCAACAAGAGGCCCGAGGGAGCCGGACTTAGGTGGATCCCTGGTGGGGAAGGCCAGAGAGAAGGACAAGTCAGAAAGGGAGCTCAGGACCACGCTCCAGAATCACCTGGGGGTTGGCCGAGTCCAGGACCTGGTGGACGCAGCACGGCTCGGGCGGTCACTCAAGGCCGGAGTGACCAGAACAACAGCAGTAAGTAAAAACCCTGAACTGCACAGCCCGACTCTGAGTCTCATTACCATCCTCACTGCACCTCCACAACCACCATCCTCTACACCTGACCCCCTAAGGCTATACCCCTCCCGTTGGGGGTTATACTACCTGAGCTGCACACACATCACCAGCCTCAGCGGACCCTGCTGCAGCGGCGGCCGTATTGACCGCAATTCAACGGGTGGCGTAGTCGACATAAAAGAACATCTAGTAACATCTATAAGGACTGCCACACACTGAGCTTGACACCCTGGGCACGGACCGGGTCACCGCCACTCGGAGACTACAACCCCCCCCATCTGATCCGGCTCCGGGTAATCCCCCAAACAACACGGGCCCAGGGGGCGCGTCATATATATATATTTATTTTTTTTGCAGATTTTCTATTGAAATCTAATAAAAAATTTACTTTTATGTCTAGAATATCACGTGGTATCAAATCATGATAATCGGTACGAGCCCGGATGTAATGTCCATGTAATGTGGCTTAGAATAAAAAGTGAAAGCTATTTTAGAGAAGAAAAAGAATAAACATTTTGCAGGATTTATTTAACCCCTTCATGACCTGGCGATTTTCCTTGTTTTGCACGTAACTTTTTTCCTCTTCTAAGAGCCAGAACTTTTTTTTATTTTTGTGTCGACTTTGCCATATGAGGGCTTGTTTTTTTGTTGTGGGACAAGTTATACTTTTGAATGACATCATTTATTTTACCATATTTTAAAAAAATAAAAAAATTGAGAAAATTACAGATGAAGTCAAATGGCAAAAAACGAACAAACATAGAATTCCGGTACTGTTTTTTTTGGGCTTTGCTTTTACGGCGTTCATTTTGCGGTAAAAAATTACTTGGCAACATAAGTCAGTATGATTACAGCGATACCAGACTTGATTAGTACTTTATTTTGTACTGGTGAAAAAAAAAAATTCAGAATATGTTAAAATATAAAAAGTAATAAAAATAAAAAAATATTGGCAATTTTCTGAGATCCAAAACGTTTTTATTTCTTTTTTTTTTTGTCGCTTGAGAGGAGTGAGCGCTTTATTTTTAATAGGTGAAACAGGCAGCAACTAGAATTTGTTATTTTTTATATTTTACTTTCTTTTTAGGGGACTTGAACTTGTAATTGCCTGAATGATTGCTTTATATACTCCAATACAACAGTATTTTAGTATATAGGTTAAATCATGGTCTCCCATTAAGCCTGGTGTTCAGCAGACTTGGCATGACGTCATGTGTGTGACGCACAGGTGACTTTTTGCCAGCCCACCTAATCATAAATCGAGCCTGGGATACTGGAGGGTAAGGAAGTTCGTGGCCAGAGAACCCCGACTTGGACCAGGGTTCGGGATTAAACAGAAAAAAAAAAAAACATGGTGTATTGCCTGTATCCTCACATGGCTTTCTAATTTTCCAAAGCATAATGTATATGAAAAAGTAATCTTTTTGCATAGATCACTTCTCAGCAGTCATGTCATTATCATCACAGGCAGGATTAAACGCATGTACATAGACAATACACAATCCATCATTCCCAATAGCTCTGTGTCCGGCTGTAAGAAAGCTGGCTGCTGCAGGTTCCCCCCCCCTTTGCTGTAGGCCAAAGGATTATTCTCCATATTGCACCATTCACTACTGCCTTGAACGTGAGACTACCATATTTTTATAAACAATCATCTTGGCTCTCTCATACATAAATTTGACTTGCAATTATTTTGCATATGATTAGTTATGTGGACTCTTGTCATGTCACTGCATTGCTTCTAAAAATCTACATTTAAATTTTTGGTTTTGTATTTGATAGATCCACCTTTGGCTTTCAACATTGCCTGAATCCTTCTCGGCATGTTCTCGATCAGATTGAAACATGTCTTGACCTTATCCCAGGTCTCTTTTACAATTATATGAAAAAGTTTGGGCACCCCTATTAATCTTAAGCTTAATGTTTTAGAAAAATTGGTGTTTTTGCAACAGCTATTTCAGTTTGATATATGTAATAACTGTTGGACACAGTAATGTTTCTGCCTTGAAATGAGGTTTATTGTTCTAACAGAAAATGTGCAATCTGCATTCAAACAAAATTTGACAGGTGCACAAGTATGGGCACCCTTATCATTTTCTTTTTTAAATACTCCTACCTACTTTTTACTGACTTACTAAAGCACTTTTTTTTTGTTTTGTAACCTCATTGAGCTTTGAACTTCATAGCCAGGTGTATGCAATCATGAGAAAAGCTACTTAAAGTGGCCACTTGCAAGTTGTTCTCCTGTTTGAATCTCCTCTGAAGAGTGGCATCATGGGCTCCTCAAAACAACTGTCAAATGATCTGAAAACAAAGATTATTCAACATAGTTGTTCAGGGGAAGGATACAAAAAGCTGTCTCAGAGATTTAACCTGTCAGTTTCCACTGTGAGGAACATAGTAAGGAAATGGAAGAACACAGGGACAGTTCTTGTTAAGGCCAGAAGTGGCAGGCCAAGAAAAACATCAGAAAGGCAGAGAAGAAGAATGGTGAGATCAGTCAAGGACAATCTTCAGACCACCTCCAGAGAGCTGCAGCATCAACTTGCTGCAGATGGTGTCACTGTGCATCGGTCAACTATACAACGCACTTTGCACAAGGAGAAGCTGTATCGGAGAGTGATGCGAAAGAAGCCGTTTCTGCAAGAACGCCACAAACAGAGTCGGCTGAGGTATGCAAAAGCACATTTGGAGAAGCCAATTTATTTTTGGAAGAAGGTCCTGTGGACTGATAAAACCGAGATCGAGTTGTTTGGTCATACAAAAAGGCGTTATGCATGGCGGCAAAAAAAGAGAGAGAGAGAGGATCCACCCATCAAGGACAGGAAACCTACAGGTTAAAAAGGGCGGCCCTCTCTTCCCGCCTCAGTTTAGTTAACAGAGCATGAGAGTACCGCCAAGGTTAGTTATAACAAAACATAATCATATTAAGTACATTACTTTTCATCAATTTCCCGCAAGAGTGCACAAAAAGAAATCAACTCTACGGGAGTGCACAACACCAGTGAAGGGAGGGAATATACGAGTGCTGTCATGGGCTCCGAAAAATCCCGTTACTGGTAAGTAACTAAGGCTTTATTCGGTCTCCCATGACAGCACCACGTGAGAGAATTACAGAGACGAAGGAAATTAGGGAGGGACCACAGCTTGAAGCACGCTTCTCCCGAAAGTGAGATCTGCAGAGCCACCCAGATCCAATCTATAGTGCCTATAGAAAGTAGAGGGAGAAGACCAAGTGGCAGCCTTACAAATTTCCTCAATGGAAAGCCCTGTCTTCTCCGCCCAGGAGGTGGATACCGCTCTGGTAGAATGCGCCCTCAATCCCTCCGGTATCTCTTTATCCCCTGAGGAGTATGCGAGGGAAATGGCCTCCTTGATCCATCTGGCGATTGTAGCCTTTGAGGCCTTACAACCCTTTCTAGCCCCCTGATAGCAAATAAATAGGGACTTATCCTTTCTAAATCCACGTGATACTTCTAAGTACTTTAGTACGCACCTCCTAACGTCTAAAGTGTGAAGCCTCTCCTCTTTTTGATTTTTGGGCGGGAAGCAAAAAGTCGGGAGAACTATCTCCTGGGTTCTATGGAATCGAGTGGCCACTTTAGGAAGAAAGGTCGGATCAGGTTTTAATATAATCCTATCGTCCAGAATTTGCGTAAATGGAGGGCATATTGAAAGGGCCTGTAGGTCACTGACTCTCCTGGCTGAAGTTAGGGCTACTAACAGGACCGTCTTTAGGAAAATAATTTTGGGGGAGACTAAATCTAGTGGCTCAAAAGGAGGACTGGACAAGGCATCTAATACAAAATTCAAATCCCAGGGAGACATCTTTACCTTGGTAATGGGTCTACACCTAAAGGAAGCTTTTATAAAACGGGCTATCCAATAGTTATCTGCAATATTGGAAGAAAATAAAGCCCCCAACGCCGACACCTGTACTTTCAAGGTACTGGTAGAGAGACCCAATTCTAAGCCCCGCTGCAGAAATTCCAGAATTTTCCCAATAGGGGGCCCCTCCTCCACCTTAACTTCTGCAAAGGACAGAAACTTCCTCCAGGTCCTGGCATAAATACGGGTGGTAACAGGTTTTCTGCTAGCCAGGAGAGTATTCGCTACTTTTGCAGGGAATCCTTTGTTGGTCAATAACACCCTCTCAAATTCCACGCCGTCAAATGTAGACTCGGGGTTGGAGGATGGGAAAGTGGCCCCTGAGTGAGGAGGTCCGGAATCTCCGGAAGAACCCAGGGATCTGATATGGACATCTTCGGAGACAAGGGAACCACGGTCTTTTGGGCCAAAAGGGGCATATGAGTATCACTCTGGCCCGGTCTGCCCTGATCTTTCTTATTACCGCTGGAAGCAGGATCATGGGAGGGAAGGCATATGCCAGAGGAAATCTCCAGGGAACCATGAAGGCGTCCACTGCCATGGGTTCTTCTCTGGGGTCTAAGGAACAAAAATTTTCCACTTTCCGATTGGCTCTTGTGGCGAATAAGTCCACAGTCGGAAGGCCCCACATTTCTACGATTCTGGAGAATATTCGCGTATTTAGGGACCACTCTCCCTCTTTTACGGAAGTACGGCTGAGGAAATCCGCTGTGATGTTTTCCTTCCCTTTTAGAGGAGTAGCCGAAAGAGAGGGACAATGATCTTCGGCTTTCAGCAGAAGTGCGTTCGCTACCCTCATCAAGTTTCTTGAGCGGGTTCCCCCTTGGTGGTTTATGTAAGCTACCGTGACTTGATTGTCCGAGAGTATACGGACATGCTGGTCCTGAAAATATATAAGGAACTCGTTGAACGCATGCTGCACCGCCAGAAGCTCCTTAACATTTGATGACAACTGTCGCTCAATGCTTGACCAGGTTCCCTGCACTAATCTCCCTTCAAAGTGAGCTCCCCAACCTGTAGCACTTGCATCAGTGGACAAGACTGCAGTTGGACTACATTCCCAGGGAACCCCTTTAGCAAGATTGTCTTGTCGCAACCACCAACGAAGGGACCTTATGGCACGAGGACCTAGCGTAAACTCACGGTCTAGATGCCCCTCTAAAGCTGTGTTATTGTACAACACATCCCACTGAAAAGCTCTTGAATGTAATTGTGACCAACGAACCGCAGGAAAAGTGGAGGTGAAGGTTCCCAATAGTGACATGGCCTTACGGAGTGACATAGAAGGTTTACGTATACATTGTGCTACCAACCCCCGGATTCTATCAATTTTTTCTTCTGGAAGACAACATAGCTGTTTCCTGGAATCTAATATGACCCCCAGATATTGTTGTACCTTGAGTGGAAATAGTCTAGACTTTTCTAAATTTAGAAACCACCCCAAGCTCTTTAAGACTGACATGGTCTCCCGCAGGTGGGTCTCGCACTGAACCAATGAGTTCCCCACTATCAGGAGATCATCCAGGTAAGGGATAATTAGAATGTCCCTTTCTCTTACATGTGCCATAACTTCCGCCATTACTTTAGTAAAAACTCGCGGGGCTATAGCTAAACCGAAGGGGAGTGCAGTGTATTGAAAATGTTTAACCACCCCGTCAATTTCAATGGCCAGCCTCAAGTATTTCTGATAGTGACTATGAATTGGGATATGGTAATACGCATCTTTGAGATCGAGCACTACCATATAGCAGTGGGGAAAAAGTAACTTTATTACAGATTTTAAAGACTCCATTTTAAAGGTGTGTATTTTAAGGAAATTATTTAGGGATTTCAGATTTATGATTGTCCTGAAACTTCCATCCAGTTTCGGAACCAAGAAGAGCGGGGAGTAGAAACCAAGACCCTTTTCAGCCTCCGGAACCTCAATCAGGACGTGCTTTCTTATTAGGGTTTGTACTTCCGAAACGAGGGCAGCCTGGCGTTTTGGGGAAGAACTGGAGGGAACAACCATGAATCTTTTGTGAGGCAATGCTTTAAATTGAAATTTAAGACCATACTTAATCAGGCTTAAAATCCAATTACTATGAGAAATCTGTTCCCAAGCTGGGACAAAAAAATGACAATCTCCCTCCCACCTGGGCTGATTGTGTATCCCCTGGCTTCTGCTCAATTTTTGGAGACGGACCAAAGAGTAGACCTCTACCTTTTCGACCCCTTTCGTCAGACTTGTCTTGCTCCCTGAAATATCTCTTCCGGAAAAATTTCCTCTTCCGGAACGATCTCTTAAAGGAGGGTAGAGGTACTGATGGAAACCCCCTCTTAGGGTCCCCAGCTTTCTCCAATAAGTCATCCATGGTCTGACCAAAGAGGTATTCTCCTTCGCACGGGATTGTGCACAGTCTGGATTTAGTCTGTAAATCCCCTGGCCAGCATTTAATCCACAAGGCTCGCCGAGCCGCATTTGACAGTGCTGCTGATTTTGCTGCCAACCTTACTGAGTCCGCAATTGCCTCAGCAAGAAAGGTTGCCGCCCCCTGAACCAGTGGAAGGGAAGAAATAATGTCTTTCCTAGAAGTCCCATCCTTCAACTGACTGTCTAGCTGTTCAAGCCACACCATCAGGGCTCTGGACGTGCAGGTAGCTACTACTGTTGGTCTCAGTGCTCCCGCAGCTGTCTCCCATGCCCCTTTCAAGAAAGTATCAGCCCGTCTGTCTAAGGGGTCTCTCAATGCACCCAAATCATCGAACGGGAGGGAAGAACTTTTCGCTGCTTTGGTAACAGCAACATCCAGCTTGGGTGCTTTTAACCAGGAGGAACACATAGCATCCTCAAATGGATATTTCCTTTAAAAGGATGGAGGAACACTACCCTTCTTGTCAGGTTTCCTCCACTCCTTATCAATGAGGTCTTTCACCTTTGAATTTACCGGAAAGACCCTTCTTTTCTTTAGCCCCAGACCACCAAACATAACATCCTCAGCTGATTTCTCTGCCCTCGTGTCCACTATCCCCATTGTAGATCGGACGGCTTTTACTATGGCATCGACCTCCTTCAGGGGAAAGCACTGTCTATCTGGCTCACTGTCAGAGGAAGAGAAGGCGGAGGAGGAGGCGACCGATAGTTCAGAGTCTGAACCCGGCTGGGTTTCTTGAGGAATATGCCCAGACTCTGAACCCTGCAATGCTTTGCCTATTTCTTCCCTTATTAAAGTTCTTAGGCCTAGGGAAAAATCTGGGGTTTCCTCCGACATCATTTTGCTAATACAAAGCTGGCATAACCTCTTGCTATATGAATCAGGGAGTGGACAGCTGCATAAGGCACATTCTCTGTGCTTGGATTTCGAGGAACATTTCTTGCTCTAAAAGAAAGTCATAGATAGAAAGAAGGAGGAAATATTAGTAGAACTTTCACGAAGATTCCACTCACCCCACAGAGCCTTCGGTACCGTAGAAGCAGAGGAATCCAACATGCATGGCGAGGAATCACGCCGCACCGGACCGTCCTTCCTGCTCTTAGTGACAGCTCTTCTAGCTGAACGACCAGACCCTAGCCGGGAATGGCGCTGCACCACTAGTTGTGAGGGCTCCCCAGAGGGCTGCTCCTGCAGCAGATGTTGTTGCCTAGGTGACAGCTCTTGTGAAACTTCCATAATTACAGTGTAAGAATGGGCTGGGAAGCACCTCTGTATGTTACCAGACCCTTTATATACTGGCCATACCGGTACCATGTGTGGGTGTGTGCTCTTTTTTTTTTTTTTTTCCCCCAGGAGGGCGTTACCTGCTCCTTGGTCTTCCTCCCCAGGTGGCCAGGTGGGTTCCAGGTGGGCTCCTCGCCACCAGGACCTTAATCCCCCGGCGTTCAGCTGCTCGCGTGCAAAATTCAAACGAGCTCCGCCCCTTCCGGTGACGTCACAGGGACTTCCTGCCCGGTGCACCGGAAGTCACATCAGTAGGTCGCGCCTGTCACGTTCCCCGCCGGCGCAACCTGGATCTCCTGCAAATTGTAGCGGGGGGAGGAAGCCCGCTAGCGGCCCCACACCTGGCGGACATCTACCTCCCCGTGATGCAATGTCGCGCCCGCCGCAACGCTCACGGAGGCACCCCACTGAGCCCTACCGTGGCGTCTCCAGAGGACCGGGACGGACCGGCTCCAACCACCTGCTGTGGCCCTCTCTGGGACAGGAGTCCATCTTCTGCAGGTAAGCCTGCGAGGTCTCCCATCATGGACAGGAAACCTAAACTGAGGCGGGAAGAGAGGGCCGCCCTTTTTAACCTGTAGGTTTCCTGTCCTTGATGGGTGGATCCTCTCTCTCACGTGGTGCTGTCATGGGAGACCGAATAAACACAGCATTTCAAGAAAAACACTTGCTACCCACAGTAAAATTTGGTGGAGGTTCCATCATGCTTTGGGGCTGTGTGGCCAATGCCGGCACCAGGAATCTTGTTAAAGTTGAGGGACGCATGGATTCCACTCAGTATCAGCAGATTCTTGACAATAATGTTCAAGAATCAGTGACAAAGTTGAAGTTACGCAGGGGATGGATCTTTCAGCAAGACAATGATCCAAAACACCGCTCCAAATCTACTCAGGCATTCATGCAGAGGAACAATTACAATGTTCTGGAATGGCCATCCCAGTCCCCAGACCTGAATATCATTGAACATCTGTGGGATCATTTGAAGAGGGCTGTCCATGCTCGGGGACCATCAAACTTAACTGAACTGGAATTGTTTTGTAAAGAGGAATGGTCAAAAATACCTTCATCCAGGATCCAGGAACTCATTAAAAGCTACAGGAAGCGACTAGAGGCTGTTATTTTTGCAAAAGGAGGATCTACTAAATATTAATGTCACTTTTCTGGTGAGGTGCCCATACTTATGCACCTGTCAAATTTTGTTTGAATGCAGATTGCACATTTTCTGTTAGTACAATAAACCTCATTTCAAGGCAGAAACATTACTGTGTCCAACAGTTATTACATATATCAAACTGAAATAGCTGTTGCAAAAACACCAATTTTTATAAAACATTAAGCTTAAGATTAATAGGGGTGCTCAAACTTTTTCATATAACTGTACATGTTCCCAAAGTTGGTGCATACTAGTCGACACAGTTGGGTATGTATACAGTTTTTTCTTCAACGCTACCCACAAGTGTTCGATTGGGTTGAGGTCTGGGGACTATGGGGCCAATCCAGCACCTCTACTTAATTGTCATTGGACCATTTCTTTGCCAATCTCAATGTATGCTTTGGGTTATTGTCCTGCTGGAACACTATGTCGCCCTTTTCAAACCCATAGTACTCGAGTGTACGAAATGACTCATCTTGTAGGATACTCACATATAGCTCAGCTTTGAGACCACCATCGATCCAGGTCAAGTATCCAACACCTTTGATTGTGAAACAACCCCCTATCATCAGGCTTCCTCCATCAAACTT
The DNA here is from genome assembly GCF_046119375.1 of Phyllobates terribilis. Classification (NCBI taxonomy): domain Eukaryota; kingdom Metazoa; phylum Chordata; class Amphibia; order Anura; family Dendrobatidae; genus Phyllobates; species Phyllobates terribilis. The sequence continues at coordinate 723,486,302 of NW_027362763.1, forward strand.
CACAGTTCCTTCAGTTTCTCCATCAGTTAGCCACTTTTTCCTTTGTTTCTTCCAAATACATTTGCACCCATCAGAGCCTCGTCTATTGACTTTTGTCTCATTGCTCCAAATCACCCGTTTCCAATCTTCTACTGTTCACTTTTCGTACTTTTTTGCAAACTCGAGCCGAGTCACCTCCACTGCCGGGTTTGTCGAACCAGAAATAATAGACCTTGTGATGAGCCAACTTGTAGACTCCAATATTTTTCCTGGACATCCACCTCTTGGGTTTTGAATGGAGGGACGGACTTCATAGCGCTCACATGATGCAGTTTCATAATTTTCTTGGCCAAGACACAGCTATCGATGAGCTGGATGATGCTGTTTCTCTTGTCTTGGGAAATCTTCTTCATGGCTGCTCCTCGATTCAAACCAGTGACCTTTCCCTTGGTAATCAACCTAATAACACACTGCACTATTAGGGAATGTGAGAACAGGTTGTATTTTGTAGCATACAGGAAGAAAAAGATTTTTCCACCACCAGGAGCAAAACAGTAACAATGCAGTGACATGACAAGCATTTGCATAACTAATCATGTGCTAAATAGTTGTCAAAGTCAAATTTATGTATGAGATAGCCAATATGAAGATCTATAAAATGATAGTAGTCTCACGTTAAAAGCAGTAGTGGATGATGAGATATGGAGTCTGAAATTCAAAAGTTCAAAACTCTTTTGCTCTTCACTCTAGGAGTAATAAGCGCACCTTGGTTAGAAACTGAAAGGGAGAGGGAAGGGGGTAAGAAGCTAACTGCTTTATAGAAATCAATGGGCTGGAGAGAGCTGACTAGGACCTTGGGAGTTAACTCCTCTCCTTGAATGTAACTATTGTGCACTCTCAACCAGGCTCTGGTGGTTGATTTAATTGGAAACAAGCTGTACATTATGTAAGATAAAAGCTCTCACAGCAGGAGAATGACAGCAGCTAGAACAATCAAGTCAATTGCAAAGTTGCTTATTTTCATGCTGTGTAACTAGTGGAAGCAATTTGATAATATGAGAAGGAAATCAACCCCAGTGTGTTCTGCAGAATTACAAGACAGTTTCTGGAACATGCAGAAAAATGCACAAACAGTGAGGGCAAGGTCATCCTCTATTTATTTTTATGCCTCATCTCTATGTTTAGTGCTCTTTTGGCTGAGAAAATATTTTTACTAATTATATATGTCAAATGTTGTCTCTCATTTGTAAACGACAAAAAGAAAAACACACAGTAGCATGATTATTAATGCTGGGTTTGCACATGTACAGAAGTTCCAAATTAGGCAAAGTTCTGCTGGAACGTCTGTTTTAGTAAATATTGGTAGATCTGGAAGATATTGGTAGATCTGGCAGATCAGTTGATATGTCTGTTTTAGTAAATATTGGTAGATCTGTTGACATGTCTGTTTTAGTACATATTTGTATTCACGATAAAATAACTAATCAAGAGCATTTTTTTTTTTTTTAGAAGTTCTGTTATTCCTCCTAGAAAAGTATGAATAAGTTGACGAGTGGATGTTACCATTCCACTCGTAAAAAATAAAATAAAAAAAAGCGTGTCCACATTGATGGGACTGAAGAAAATGTGTAGGTAGCACCACCTAAATGGTATCATCCATTTATAAAAGTATTCATAAATTTCTAGGAGAAATAATAAAGGAACAGCACAGTTCTAAAAAAAATCTGCTCCAGAATTGTTGTTTCGTGGGAACATATAGCAGCAGCGGTGACAAAAAAATTTGAATTTGGTAGATTAGCTCAAAATCAGTTCAGAAATTTGTTGTGCATGGAATAAATTCAGTAATAATCTAATCTGCCAGGAATCGGTTAAACAAATCTTATACTCTCCTCTCCTGGGACTTCTCAATACCTCTCCCTCCGCTGTAGGTCGCAACCCACATGATGGCATGGGGGCTTGTGCAGAACGGCAGCGCTGTAAAGAAGAAGACAGAAGCCAATCGGAGGACTGGCAGCGGCAGGAGAGGTATGAGGAAGGTCGAAGAGAGGAGAATTTTTTGTCTTTTAACTTCTTCTTGGTAAATTTATTTGTTTGGGGAACTTCGCAAAATTTTTATTAGTTACGAATCCATATGCTTATCTCTAGCATCTAGGATCCTCGTTACAGGCTATGTGCACCTTTGCCACATACATTCAGTAGTTTACCAAAAGGGGACAAATCTGATTACGTTGTGGTCATAGTCTGTGAATATAGAAGCGCATGGATATTTGAATAGTACCTTTTTTTTTTTTCTTAACAAAGCTGATTTACCGTATTTTCAGACCATAAGACGCACCTAGGTTTTAGAGGAGGAAAATATAAAAAAAAATCAAGCAAAATGTAATCATGATGCTCTGTTAAGGGGGAGGGGGGTCTGCTGCTGACACTGCTATAGGCGTAATGTCTCCCAATTCTGTTAATATCCCCCATCCTGGTATATATGACCCCCGCCTTCCTGTTATATGTGGCCCACAACCCCATCTTGATATGCATGGCACCCCTCATCCCCATCCTGATATGCATGGCACCCCTCATTCCCATCCTGATATGCATGGCACCCCTCATTCCCATCCTGATATGCATGGCACCCCAATTCCCCATCCTGGTATGCATGGCACCCCTCATCCTGGTATGCATGGCACCCCTGATCCCCATCCTGGTATGCATGGCACCTCTCATCCCTATCCTGGTATGCATGGCACCCCTGATCCCCATCCTGGTATGCATGGTACCCCTCATCCTGGTATGTATGGCACCCCTTATTCCTCATCCTGGTATGCATGGCACCCCTGATCCCCATCCTGGTATGCATGGTACCCCTCATCCTGGTATGCATGGCACCCCTTATCCCTCATCCTGGTATGCATGGCACTCCTTATCCCTCATCCTGGTCTGCATGGCACCCCTGATCCCCATCCTGGTATGTATGGTACCCCTGATCCCCATCCTGGTATGTATGGCACCCCCTGATCCCCATCCTGGTATGCAATGCACCCCCTCATCCCTCTTCCTGGTATGACTGGCACCCCCTGATCCCCATCCTGGTATGCATGGCACCTCCGGATCCCCATCCTGGTATGCAATGCATCCCCTCATCCCTCTTCCTGGTATGATTGGCACCCCTGATCCCCATCAAGCAAACACACAAAAATAATCAATTATACTCACCTCCTCTCTCCTCCAGCACTGCGTCCCGCTCTGCTGCGTTACTGCCATGCGCCCTCACACAGTGTGAGATACTGAATAGTCACTGCTCCCCGCGCCAGAACTATGCGCGTGGGGAGCAGTGACCAGTCACTCTCCTTAATAGTGCGCACACTGTACCCGCAGCGCAGCACCTGCTGCGGTCGGCGGTCAGTGCGCCCGCTATTAAAGACCATGAATATTCACTACAACCCAGGGGAGTGCGTTGTAGCGAATATTCATGAGCTTTAATAGCGGGCACACAGACCACAGCAGGAGCTGCGCTGTGGGTACAGGGTGCGCACTATTAAGGAGAGTGAATATTCATTTCTCTCCACGCCCATTGGCACGGGGAGCAGTGAATGTTCATTTTCTTTAGCAGCGGGCACAGTGTAGGCTGCAGCAGGCGGCAGCTGCCTCCTGTGCCCCGCTCCTCCGCTGCTGCTCCCCCCACGCTCCCACCACCCACAGCCATAGGTACAGAGTACGGGGCACAGTTCGGACTATAAGACGCACTCCCCACTTTCTTCCAAAATTTTTGAGGAAAAAAGTGAATCTCATAGTCCGAAAAATAGGGTAATTTATTGGATGTACTTGCATTATAGAAAAAAAAAATTGGCTGTAAAAAAAACCCTTTTTCCACCCAATAGATTATTTAACGAACAAACTCAGATTAAACTGATGACCGCATATTTTAAAAACGAGCATCTGCTCCCGGTAGTAACTCATCATTGCCCGGTAAAAATTTATGGCTTCACATATTCATTGGGAGAAACAAAACATGTGCAGATCTGCCAAACCACACGACCGCCCATGTTTTTCTACGAGGTTCTGTAAAATCAAGTCACCTCTCTGTATTCTTAAAAGAGTCACATTCATCAATAGCTCTGAGTCCCAAAAGCTCCAATAATACATTAACTAAATTAATAACCAATGTGAACAAGTATTCCATTTAATGCTACAGATGACTGGTGTGTATATACATATAATAAATATGTTAACAACTGTGCGGGATTATATCGAAGTGTCCAGCCATTAATCAATTAGCATTAGCCGAGCCACAATATCGCATGTCTACACTGAAATGAAACCAGATATCGATGGCCAAAGTACACAGACTGTAATAAATTATATAGACATCCGGCGTTTGCACCAGATCTGATTACTAAAGAGATAATATATATAATTCTTAATATATTCTATATAGAATTATTTAAGAATTTTTAGTACAAATATACGATGTTTAAAAAATATATATATTTATTTTTTTATATATATAGAAATATTTAAGCATGTTTAGTATAACTATATAATGTTTAAAAATATGTATATATATATATATATATATTTTTTTTTTAAACATCATATAGTTATTCCAATTATGCTGAAATAATTATATATAAATAAAAAATGTATACATTCTTTTACCATCATATATGTATACTAAAAATGATTAATTTATATATATATACAGTACAGACCAAAAGTTTGGACACACCTTCTCATTTAAAGATTTTTCTGTATTTTCATGACTATGAAAATTATACATTCACACTGAAGGCATCAAAACTATGAATTAACACATGTGAAATTATATACTTAACAAAAAAGTGTGAAACAACTGAAAATATATCTTATATTCTAGGTTCTTCAAAGTAGCCACCTTTTGCTTTGATGACTGCTTTGCACACTCTTGGCATTCTCGTGATGAGCTTCAAGAGGTAGTCACCGGAAATGGTCTTCCAACAATCTTGAAGGAGTTCCCAGAGATGCTTAGCACTTGTTGGCCCTTTTGCCTTCACTCTGCGGTCCAGCTCACCCCAAACCATCTCGATTGGGTTCAGGTCTGGTGACTGTGGCCAGGTCATCTGGCGTAGCACCCCATCACTCTCCTTCTTGGTCAAATAGCTCTTACACAGCCTGGAGGTGTGTTTGGGGTCATTGTCCTGTTGAAAAATAAATGATGGTCCAACTAAACGCAAACCGGATAGAATAGCATGCCGCTGCAAGATGCTGTGGTAGCTATGCTGGTTCAGTATGCCTTCAATTTTGAATAAATCCCCAACAGTGTCACCAGCAAAGCACCCCCACACCATCACACCTCCTCCTCCATGCTTCACGGTGGGAACCAGGCATGTAGAGTCCATCCGTTCACCTTTTCTGCGTCGCACAAAGACACGGTGGTTGGAACCAAAGATCTCAAATTTGGACTCATCAGACCAAAGCACAGATTTCCACTGGTCTAATGTCCATTCCTTGTGTTCTTTAGCCCAAACAAGTCTCTTCCGCTTGTTGCCTGTGCTTAGCAGTGGTTTCCTAGCAGCTATTTTACCATGAAGGCCTGCTGCACAAAGTCTCCTCTTAATAGTTGTTGAAGAGATGTGTCTGCTGCTAGAACTCTGTGTGGCATTGACCTGGTCTCTAATCTGAGCTGCTGTTAACCTGCGATTTCAGAGGCTGGTGACTCGGATAAACTTATCCTCAGAAGCAGAGGTGACTCTTGGTCTTCCTTTCCTGGGGTGGTCCTCATGTGAGCCAGTTTCTTTGTAGCGCTTGATGGTTTTTGCAACTGCACTTGCGGACACATTCAAAGTTTTCCCAATTTTTCGGACTGACTGACCTTCATTTCTTAAAGTAATGATGGCCACTCGTTTTTCTTTACTTAGCTGCTTTTTTCTTGCCATAATACAAATTCTAACAGTCTATTCAGTAGGACTATCAGCTGTGTATCCACCTGACTTCTGCACAACACAACTGATGGTCCCATCCCCATTTATAAGGCAAGAAATCCCACTTATTAAACCTGACAGGGCACACCTGTGAAGTGAAAACCATTTCCGGTGACTACGTCTTGAAGCTCATCAAGAGAATGCCAAGAGAGTGCAAAGCAGTCATCAAAGCAAAAGGTGGCTACTTTGAAGAACCTAGAATATAAGACATATTTTCAGTTGTTTCACACTTTTTTGTTAAGTATATAATTCCACATGTGTTAATTCATAGTTTTGATGCCTTCAGTGTGAATGTACAATTTTCAAACTCATGAAAATACAGAAAAATCTTTAAATGAGAAGGTGTGCCCAAACTTTTGGTCGTACTGTGTATGTATATATATATATATGTATAAAAAAGTAATATATTTAAGCTAAAATGAATAACTAATTCTACAAAAAAACTATAAATAAATGATATATTATATGCTTTTACTTCTTTTTTTTAACATCAATAATAGCACTTTATTATATATATTCATTAAAAAAGATTATATCAATTTAAAATATTTACTATTCAATATAAAAACTTCAACCTCTTCCCAGCTGGCGACGATCGATGCCGTTTAACCCTTGAAATTCTGTTATCAATCATTGCCAGTGGTATTTAAGCGACATTATACCCCAGATTTGGGCGGCTGTCGCAACCCCAGCAATACAATCGAGAGGTTCCGATGGTTTGTCATTGCAGGCGGAAACCCGTTGAAGGCCACTGTCGCTACCATCTTTGTGCCCCTATGAAGTTCAGATCGTTTTCATGTAACTTTTCCCCAGTTAAGTAAAGATTAACAAAAAAAAAACATTTAGTATCACCATGTCCACAAAGGCCTGATTGAAAAAAATATTAAATGATTTAACACAAGCAATAAACTCCACAAAGCATAAAAAATAAATTAATTAATCTGCCAGAAATTACGTTTGTCAGTTGCAACACCTCCTACAAATAATGCAATAAAAAGCAATCAATGCATAATATGTACCCAACATGGTACCGATCAAAACTACAGCTTCTAATGCACAAATAAGGCTTCGGACCGGTCCATGGACGCAAAAATTAAAGTTGTGGGTCTTTGAAAATGATGACACAAACCAATACTATTTTTCTTTAACACATTTCTAAATTGTTCTTTAAAGAATTTGTCCACTACTAGGATAACTCCTTATCATCCCCCACGCTTGGCCCTGATAAAATAAAAAAGCTTATACTCACCTCCCGTGGCGGCGCCGTTCCAGCGGTGTCAGCACTTGAGGTCCCGGGGTTCCCGTGCGGTTGTTGTGACACGTGACCCCGGCGCCCAATCAGCACTGGCGTCACTGACTCCGCCTTCTATTGAACATGGAGAGGAAGTCAGAGATCAGCCGCAGCCCGGACTTCCTCTCCATGTTCAATTCGACAGAAGGCGGAGACAGTGATGCCAGTGCTGATTGGGCGCCGGGGTCACGTGTCACAACAGCACGAGTGCCCCGGAACCGCAAGTGCCAACATCGCTGGAACAGCACCGTCACGGGAGGTGAGTATAAGCTTTTTTATTTTATCGGGGCCAAACATTTACATCAAGAAGGGGTTGTCCTAGAAGTGAACAATCCCTTTAACTACTAAAATATAAAAAAGAAAATGTTATAAATCTGCTTTATTCTAACTGACCTGAATCATCACATCACCAGGTCATTTTCCTAGCACACTTAACACCGGATTTCTGCAACGGTTGAATTATGTTGGTTTTTTTTTTCCGCTATTTTACCAAACTTACATTTTTTTCCACTATTTTACTGTACTTGTATTTTTATCCCCACTTTCCATCACATTATATGGTAAAATGAACGGTTAATTGAAAACTACAACTTACTAAACCAAAAAAAAACGAGCCCTCATACGGCCACGTCAATGAAAAAATAAAAAAAGTTACGACACTTGGAAGAAGCAAAGAATAAAATAAAACTGAATATTGGCAGCGATGGTAAAGAGATTAATATTTACTAGAAATACAGCTTTTAATTTACAACCTAAAGAGCGTCTTCTTCCTTTTTTTTGCAAACTGATAAAATAGATAAAATTATCGACATCTTTAACAATAATTATTTTTTTTTACGCTGACCACAAACTATTATGGTAAAAATAAAAATCTGCATTCCACCCTTCAAAGACAAAGAGAGATACGGCTCGGACGACGAGTGATGAGAAGTATAAATGCCTTTGAATCGCGGGACCTGGTAAGATCAGGTTACAAACCCAGACATGTCTTTTTAACAGATTATTAATTGGTCTGTGTGTAACCGTGGTTATTTTTTATTAGAACTTTTCTGTAACTTGTATTATAGAAAGAATTATACAACCAAAATTCAAGAATACACACACACACACACATATATATATATATATTTTATGTTTGTTTGTTTTTTTAATAAAATATTTTAGATATTTTTTATATATTTAATATTTTATCATATATTTAGATTTTTATATAACTATTATATATGTATATATATATTTTTAAATACAAATTTTTTATATATTTATATTTAATATTTTATTATATATTTATATATACAGGTGCATCTCACAAAATTAGAATATCATCAAAAAGTGAAACTCATATTATATAGAGTCATTACAGAGTGATCTATTTCACTTGTTTATTTCAGTTTATGTAGATGATTATGGCTTACAGCCAAAGAAAACACAAAAGTCATTATCTCAGTAAATTAGAATACTTTAGAAAAATGTTTTCAAAATCTGAAATGTATGTTCAGTAAATGGTCGGGGCTTGTTTTGCATCAATTACTGCATCAATGCGGCGTGGCATGGAGGAGATCAGCCTGTGGCACTGCTGAGGTGTTATGGAAGCCCAGGTTGCTTTGATAGCAGCCTTCAGCTCGTCTGCATTGTTGGGTCTGGTGTCTCTCATCTTCCTCTTGACAATAGCCCATAGATTCTCTATAATAGATTCTCTATGGGGTTAAGGTCAGGCGAGTTTGCTGCCAATCAAGCACAGTGATGCTGTTGTGTGTAAACCAGGTATTGGTACTTTTGGCAGTGTGGACAGGTGCCAAGTCCTGCTGGAGAATGAAATTTCCATCTCCAAAAAGCTTGTTGGCAGAGGGAAGCTCTAAAATTTCCTGGTAGACGGCTGCGCTGACTTTGGCCTTGATAAAACACAGTGGACCTACACTAGCAGATGACATGGCTCCCCAAACCATCACTGATTGTGGAAACTTCACACTAGACCTCAAGCCGCTTGGATTGTGGCCTCTCCACTCTTCCTCCAGACTCTGGGACCTTGTGGAGTGTGTCAAGAAGGCAGTCATTGACACATCTGTCAAGTCAGCAGTCTTCCCCATGATTGTGGAGCCTACTGAAACAGACTAAGGGACCTTTTTAAACGCTTAAGAAGCCTTTGCTGCTGTTTTTTGTTAATTATTCTAATTTACTGAGATAATGACTTTTGTGTTTTCATTGGCTGTAAGCCATAATCATCAACATTAACAGAAATAAACACTTGAAATAGATCACTCTGTTTGTAATGACTCTATATAATATAGGCGTTTTACTTTTTGTACTAAAGAACTGAAATAAATAAACTTTTTGATATTCTAATTTTGTGAGATGCACCTGTAGACGTGTGTGTGTATTTTATTTTTCATAAAGGTGTCAAATCTAAAAAATTATACTGTTCTATTACAAAAAAGCATTAAAAAAAGTTGATATTTTTCGGTTACAAATTAAACATTTTGCCGCTGATTTACAGAGCTGAAACAATTGGCACAGACTTACCTGGTACATTCCAACGCCAATGTGTTTGGGCTCAATTTTCACCAGCTCAGCTAAAGGATCTTGTACACGTCTTGCTATGGAAACTGAAAAAAAAAGAACAAAAAGAAAAAAAGAATAGACGCGTCATTTTATGCAAAAGAAACTTGTAGCACATAATTAAGGCTGACTGTGATCTCCGTGTTCTGACTACTTAATGTCATATTGATGAAGAAGAGTTCAAGCAGACAAGCTGGTAACGCACGTGGAGTGATACCTGCGACACAAGCGCTTGTCACGCTCTCCGAGCCGGCTCCGACCTTCGTATCAGTGTTTCAGTCTTGTAAGTCACTCCTCTTGTAACACAGACTTTATAAAGCTAAAAGGATCCTCTTAGGTTAAGTTCCTACATTGAGTTTTGATTTCTACGTAGCAAAAATGCAGAGTCTTACAGTTCCAGCAAAAGGGAATGGGATTTATAGAATTTTTTTTCTTTTTACACAGCGTAAACTAACCTGTGTTGCGTTGTTGTAAATCTGAAAAATGTCAAATTTTAGTTTTATGCCTGGACTTTTCCCACGGAATTGCATTAGATGCAAAAAATCCGTAAGGTCAAAGTCACATAGGCGTTTTTAGTGCACTTTTGCTATGGAAATGCACTAAAAAAAACACATGTAATCCACACAGGACTATCAATAAAGTTTTATCAAAGCCAAATACCAGGAAATATTAAAAAACATGACAATAACAAGAGACAAAAAAACACAGCATCAAAAATGCAATAAAAAAGTGAAGGAAAAAACGCAATTTACATAATAGGTGCAAAATATCAACATCAAAAGTTCACTAAAAACATTGTGGGAATGTAGCCTTAAAGGGAATCTGACAGTGGGATCAGCCCTCCTAAGCCGTCTCTACTGGCATTCAGGTCATAGAAAGCTGAATAAAATGATACCTTGATATCTGTGATCCGATGTCTTTTTCCAGAGAAATCCATGTTTTTCTTAATATGTAAATGAGCTGTTAAGATCTATGGGCCGGACATAGATCTCCTTAAGAATCAGACCCTATTTTACATGTAAGGGGAAGTTACCAGTGTGAGACATGTAATAACTGACAGTCTGCTCTCCTGAGCTACATGTCTCACATTGGTCTCCTTTTATGTAAAATAATCTCTGGGGTCAGATTCTCAGGGAGATCTATGTCCGGCCCATATATCTTCACAGCTCATTTACATATTAAGAAAAATGTGGATTTCTCTGGAATAATACTTCAGTTCACAAATAACAAGGTGTCATTTTATTCAGCTTCCTATGACCTACATGCCCATATAGATGGGTTAGAAGGGTTGATCCTACTGACAGATTCCCTTTAAGACAGGTTTAAGGTTGCAAAACATTGACAAATCAGCTCCTACAGATGGTGAATATGCAATGCAAATAACAGTTATCAACAAAAGTATTATGAGAAATATTAAGATTTTCTTTGACAGAATGTACAAAAATGTCACATTAAAGGGCCTGTCCATCATTTAGATTATTATTTTTTTTTGTTTAAGACTGGGAATACTTTACAACGAATTTTAAAACGTTGCTCCACCACTACTCTGCCCTTTTGGTGATCCATACTACTATTAGTATATTTTCCTGCAGCAGATCACTTGCAGGTGATCACTTGGTACCGACGGAACCACGGCAGCCAATCGCTGGACTGAATGCTGTAGTGGCATAGGGGATAGATTGCATACAATAAGCTGAGTAAAATAGAGACGGTCAGGGAGCAAAAGCTGATTAAACAAGTGAGCAAAGATTATTTTCTTCATATTAAAGCATTCTTTGCTTTCCAAAATATGAATATCTTGGAACATTAAAATTCTGATAATCTAACAACCTTGGGAGTGCAGAGGTGACAAATTATCAGAAATTTCAGGATAATCGGCTTATTCTACGTCAGGGATGTCAAACTCAAACACACAGAGCGCTAAAATTAACAACTTGGACAAAGTCGCGGGACAACCAGTATACAGAATAATGGGCCCCACATAGCCTTCCATACAGAATAATGGGCCCCACATAGTCCTCCATACAGAATAATGGGCCCCGCATAGTCCTCCATACAGAAAAATGGGCCCCGCATAGTCCTCCATACAGAAAAATGGGCCCCACATAGTCCTCCATACAGTATAATGGGCCCCACATAGTCCTCCATACAGTGTAATGGGCCCCACATAGTCCTCCACAGAGAATAATGGGCCCCACATAGTCCTCCATACAGAAAAATGGGCCCCACATAGTCCTCCATACAGAATAATGGGCCCCACATAGTCCTTCATACAGAATAATGGGCCCTATATAGTCCTTCATACAGAAAAATGGGCCCCACATAGTCCTCCATACAGAATAATGGGCCCCACATAGTCCTCCATACAGAATAATGGGCCCCACATAGTCCTCCACACAGAATAATGGGCCCCACATAGTCCTCCACACAGAATGGGCCCCACATAGTTCTCTACAGTATAATGGGCCTCACATAGTCCTCCATACAGAATGGGCCCCACATAGTCCTCCATACAGAATAATGAACCCCACATAGTCTTCAATACAGTATAATGGCTCCACATAGTCCTCCGTACAGTATAATGGCCCCACATAGTCCTCCATACAGAATAATAGGCCCACATAGTCCTCCATACAGAATAATAGGCCCACATAGTCCTCCATACAGAATAATAGGCCCACATAGTCCTCCATACTGAATAATGGGCCCACATAGTCCTCCATACAGAATAATGGGCCCCACATAGTTCTCCATACAGAATAATGGGCCCACATAGTCCTCCATACAGTATAATGGGCCCCACATAGGGGTGGCGGTTCTGGTGTCGCAGGCCAAATAAAACAACCCTGCGGGCCAGAGTTTGATACATATGTTCTACGTAGATACACAAGCTACTGATTCTATTAATGCAATTCGGGGTCTTGTTCTCTGTGGTGAGACGCTGAGGTTCATACCTGACTCTTGTAGATGCTACACTACTTCCTTTAAGCTACACCTGTCCTTTCACATAAAAACCTGTAGAAAAGTATGGTCTTCCTGCTCTTTTTTGCCGTAACAGTAATTGTTCTGATTCTCACGCCCCACAATTTCTCATCCACTCTTTATCAGTTAGCGGTTCCTCTTCATCAGCACACTATCAGCACTATTGGTGCCGGAACTTCCTTCTATCTCATTTCCCAGCATGCATTGCTCTTGCCATGAACTGAGAGCCCACCTATCTGTAATTTCTGTTTGCAGTTTGAAATACAGAAGAGCATGAGTAAATATACAGTTGTGCTCAAAAGTTTACATACGCCGGCAGAATTTTTGCTTTCTTGGCCTTGCTTCAAAGAATATGAATGATAACAAAAAAACCTTTTCTCCACTCATGGTTAATGGTTGGGTGAAGCCATTTATTGTCAAACTACTGTGTTTTCTCTTTTTAAATCTTAATGACAACCAAAAACATCCAAATGACCCTGATCAAAAGTTCACATACACCAGTTCTTAATACCATGTATTGCCCCCTCTAACATCAATGACAGCTTGAAGCCTTTTGTGGTAGTTGTGGATGAGGTTCTTTATTTTCTCAGATGGTAAAGCTGCCCATTCTTCTAGGCAAAAAGCCTCCAATTTCTGTAAATTCCTGGGCTGTCTAGCATGAACTGCGTGCTTGAGATCTCCCCAGAGTGACTCAATGATATTGAGGTCAGGAGACTGAGATGGCCACTCCAAAACCTTCACTTTGTTTTGCTGTAGCCAATGACAGGTCGACTTGGCCTTATGTTTTGGATCATTGTCATGTTGGAACTACCAAGTATGTCCCATGCGCAGCTTCCAGGCAGATGAGTGCAAATTTGCCTCCAGTATTTGCTGATAACGTGCTGCATTCATCTTTCCTTCAACTTTTACCAAGTTTCCTGTGGCTTTATAGCTCACACATCCCCAAAACATCAGCGATCCACCCCCGTGCTTTACTGTTGGAATGGTGTTCCTTTCATCATACGCCTTGTTGACCTCTCTCCAAATGTAACGTTTATGGTTGTGGCCAAAAAGTTCAATTTTGGTCTCATCACTCCAAATTACCTTGATCCAGAAGTTTTGAGGCTTGTCTCTGTGCTGTTTGGCGTATTGTAGGTGAGATACTTTGTGTCATTTGCACAGTAATTGGCTTTCTACTGGCGACTCGACCATGCAACCCATTTTTCTTCAAGTGCCTCCTTATTGTGCATCTTGAAACAGCCACACCGCTGGTTTTCAGAGTCCTGAATTTCAGCTGATGTTATTTGTGGGTTTTTCTTTGCATTCCGAACAATTTTCCTGGCAGTTGTGGCCAAAATTTTTGCTGGTCTACCTGACCGTAGTTTGGTTTTTACAGATTCCCTGATTTTCCATTTGTTAATCACAGTTAGAACACTGCTGACTGGCATTATCAATTCCTTGGATATTTTTTTGTATCCCTTTCCTGTGTTATACAGTTCAACTACCTTTTCCCGTAGATCCGTTGACAATTCTTTTGCTTTCCCCATGACTCACAATCCAGAAACGTCAGTGGCTGGATGAAAGATGCAAGAGTGTCTGAATCCCAGAAACTCACTCAGCTTTTATTCACGCACACTGATTGCAAGCAAACAGGTCACAGGTAAGTATGTTACCTTTAGTAGCCATTCAAACCCATGTGTGTCAAATTCTGTGCATGTTATCAGGCCAAAATCACTAGGGCATGTGAACTTTTAATCAGGGTCATTTGGATGTTTTTGGTTGTCATTAAGATTTAAAAAGAGAAAACACAATAGTTTGACAATAAATGGCTTCACCCAACCAATAACCATGGGTGGAGAAAAAGTTTTTTTGTTATCATTCATATTCTCTGAAACAAGGCTAAGAAAAGAAAAATTCTGCCGAGGCATGTAAGTTTTTGAGCACAACTGTATAGCCCCGATCCCACTACATGTAATCCGTCTCAGGGTTTCTGCTGTTAGAGACCGATTACTTTTGACAACAGGCAGTAGACATCAAGTTACACAGAAGGGAGACATTTTGTGGCCAGCATTTGAGTGATTTTTCAGGTATGACAGTCTAATTTTGTTAACTAAGTGATTTGCAGAGGCAGAAAGAAACCATTTGTTAAAAATTCCAATTATCTATTTTTCCACTAAATACAAAACATAACAAAATAATTTCCGAAAGGTTATTTACTTGAAACATAATCATTTATATGTTTTGTGACAATTTAGGGGCAAATAACCACTTGGAATTGCCTTTTTCTGGGTGAGAAGTTTGGCCCAAGTGGAATACTGACTCCAACCCAGTAGATCATGTTAGAAACTATCAATTATCTTCATAGCCAGCCATTTCCGTTATACCTACCCATTACCGTCATACCTGACCACAACCATCATACACGGCCATTACCTTCATACACGACCATTACCGTCATACCTGGCCACAACCATCATACATGACCATTACCTTGATACCTGGCCACAACCATCACACATGACCATTACCTTGATACGTGACCACAACCATCATACACGGCCATTACCTTCATACACGACCATTACCGTAATACCGGGCCACAACCATCATGCATGACCATTACCTTGATTCAACCATCACACATGACCATTACCTTGATACGTGACCACAACCATCATACACGGCCATTACCTTCATACACGACCATTACCGTAATACCGGGCCACAACCATCATACATGACCATTACCTTGATTCAACCATCATACATGACCATTACCTTCATACCTGACCACAACTTCCCTACATGGCAAGGTAAGTCACAATACAACACAGAATAAATCCTGGGCCGTCTGGTCACTAACTGAACTCCAGCGGGTTTCCTCACCTATATAGTAAAACCAACAAATATCGCATTCAGTGGGTCAGGCTTCCACATCAAGTCCACAAATCCTTGCCTCAGACCCAATCTGCAGGGATTGCAGGCTCTATATGGTGCACTATAGAGCCCAGTAGCATCAATTTGGCTTAACTAGGACCCTAAAGAAACCGTGTACTGAAGAAAACAGAAATGGCAGGCTCTAACTTTCCAATGATTCCTCTACAAATCCAAGCCCAGTAACACAATATAAATATTTTATTTCATCCAACTTTTGCCTGGTGGGATATACTTTGCGCCCAGTGCTTCTATGAGTCTGAGGTCCCATGCGGACAGCTGTATGGATCCATATTGAACCCACACGAGCTTTTAATTTTGCACAGATGCACAGCAATTTTTTTTCTCCATTAGAGAATGATGACGTGCTCCATTGCACGAATTATAACAAAAGTAGGGGAGAATGTGGCGAACAATATTTTTTCTGAACAATAATACAAAAGCCCTTAAATTTTATCTACGCAGGCGCTCAAACTGTTTTCCATTACAATTTGCACAGCTTTGAAGTCGCCTCTTACGCTTCAACAAACTTTTTTGCACAAGTCTCTTTGGGTATTAATTTCTTGAAATGCATCTCTTATGTAATTTTTCAAATCGCTGACACTTTTTGGTTTTCGACTATAAACTTTGTCCTTGAGTACTCCCCAAAAGAAAAAATCCATTGGGGTCAAGTCTGGTGAACGTGCCGGCCAATCAAGTGGGCCTCTTCAGCCAATCCATTTATTAGGAAATGTTTCATCAAGATACTCGCGGACTACTCTTGAATAATGTGGAGGGGCCCCATCTTGTTGGAAATAAAGGTCATTTCAATTAGGCTGTTGCTGTAATTGGGGAACAACTTGATTCATTAGAATTTCGAGCTACTTATCTCCTGTGACTGTTCCATAACCTTCATAACCTTATTACACTTTCTGTCCACCTACTTTTGGACCACCCTGTATATAATGTCTGTAAAATTGTCTGAATTGTAAAGCGCTGCGGAATATGTTGGCGCTATATAAATAAAAAGATTATTATTATATATAATATTATTACAAAATACAATTTGTTCTACATAAAACAAAGTCTCATACAGCCAAGTTAGTGATGAAAAAAGTTATGGCTGCTGAAAAGTGTACTTTAAAGATGACATTTCACCAAATTTTACATGTTGAGCTGGACACACGATATAATAGTGGCTGCAAAGCGGAATAAAACATTTTTTGCCTCTCCATTGTGTTGATATTAGCGATCAAAGTATTGGCACATAATGAGTTCACTTTTAAGGCCCAAGTGGATGTTACCAGATAGTTTTCACTGGGGGCGTGTACTTCTCCCAGTATGAGTGGATCTCTCATAGCACCCACTTGGACTTCACAAAAGTTAACTATGGGCCAAAAACTTTGATTGCTACTATCTCCGTAACAGAGAGGCGAAATTACAAAAAATATATAGGTTTTATTCCATTCCGCAGCTGCTATTCCATCGTGTGTCTAGATCAACATGAAAAATTTGGTGAAAGGTTCTCTAAAAGGCCATTTCAGGATTCGTCATTAGGCCTTAACAATGAAAAGAATGTTTTTTGATTAGTATCCTAGAAAATATCCAGCAAATATATCTTGCAATTTTTCAGGTAATAAAGCCTAACAGCCCTGGGGTGCTTCAATGGATTTTGGGATGCATGCCCATATATGATATGGGCAATGATCATACTCAAATGGGGGCCCTTCTCTCCGCTTTTTTCTGCCCTTGTATGCCACAATCAGTACTGACCAAATCGCGGGCACCGCTGCATATTACCATAGCCATTGGGTCACTGCCCCACTCTTGACCACAGCGGTATTACTTACACATTATTGCCTGTGGGCAACGATGAACATATTTGTCAAGCGGTTAATACATTGTGTTTCTGGCCATCTTTGGACTATTTTTTTTATAGGTATGTGATGATGGAAACGTAACAGTTGGTTATAATATTTTATTCATCAAAATCTCAGCAATGAAATCCAAAAGTCATCTTGGAACTCGTGACCGAATGTGTAGTAAATTTTAACGAAAATGTATGTTTAAACAGTAAAAGATGCGAATAAGGAACTTAAGGTGCCACTAAATAGCGGAAAAAAAAAATATATATATATATATATAACCTTAAATTAATTTCACAAGGTTCCTGTACATAGGGTGTTCCACATGAAATCCAATTCAAACAAATAAGAGTCTTGTCACGTATTGGAATCCGTGATTAATAAAGTGTTCCATTAAAGAAATCCCTATGTGCAATATCTGTTCTAATCCAAAAGTAAGAGCTCTGTAGGATATTTGGAAAAATCAATAAATAAGCAAAACCCAGGAACTTTTACACTTTGCTCCTATTGTGTAAGCAACGAGCGGTTTTATTGTGCAGTCTACTGCCCATCAGTTCTTAGCGTTTCAATGCGTTGTGACTATGGGGGGAACGTATGAATTGTTCTAAACTTTACCAGATGTAAGATGATGTTAGATTAAGTTATTTAGTGTGTGCTACATGATTTTAGATTACGTTAAATTAGCATGTGTAGAAGGAGAGCGGAGTAATCGGAGCGGTTCCAGCTCATGCAAGGCTAAGCTCTTTAACCCTTTAAAGTCAAATAACACAAAGTTCTCCTGAGATCTTCATAGAATGACATAAAAAGAACCTTTAGGTTTCTCAAAAAAATGATCTTAAAATTCACAACATTAAATCAGCCTCAAGATAGAACTGTGCACTTTTACAACTGATGATATCACCCACACCAACTGGCTTTCGCGTCTTTAAAAGCCCCATTGCACCTCTGGAAGCGAGGATGTCTTTCATGGTCTATCAAATCTGGACAAAGTCAAAATCTGCCGTACAAAATGCTGAGCGCCAACAATCTGGTATTCAGCTAGGTCAAGGGCCATGGTTTTTATTCATCATTGGTGAAATGTATAATTTTTTACTATTGACCTGACACTTGTGTATAAGGGAACAGTATATAACTAGTATACTTCTAGTATTAGTATGACTCTACGAGAATGTGTCATCAGAGAATGGCCTACTTTTGAGTTTGCGTTATATGGGTTTTTTATGTTGGCAATGTTTTTTTTTCACCCCATATCACAATCTGAATTAAAAATCAAAATAATTAATTTTGCAATTTTCGCATTGACCACTGGGATTTTCTAGATTCATACTTTCTGTTCTCTCAGGAAATCTACATGTACATTAAAGGGGTTGTCCGGGTTTGGCACAAAAGTCTGTAGTCAATAATTGACTGCAGACTTGTGAATGCTCAGAGCACGCTCTGCCAGGATTCTCCAGTGACCGCACCGGGAGCGGACAGTCATGCAACCGCAAGTGTGCAATACGTATGCATACTTCCAGCCACATTCCAACTAGAGGTGCATGGCCATCCTTAATTCTTGTATTGAGCGAGGCCGCGCACGTCTAGTCGGAATGTGTCCAAAAGTATGCATATAGAATACTTGTGGTCACATGACCGCCTGCTCCAGTCCCCAGAGAATCCGGACAACACACCCAATGCAAGCCCTGAGTGACAAACCTGCCAAACTGAACAACCCCTTTTACAGGAACAGACCAACTTAGCAGGGCTGTGGAGTCGGTAAGCCAAACCTCCGACTCCTCAATTTCCATGGCACCGACTCCGACTCCCTCATACATGGCTCATGTTTAATTGATAAATTTATTGTAGCACAGATTCATCTCAGCTAAGTCTAGAGCAGTGTTTCCCAAACCCCGCATTATTAGCTGTGTATAGAGGTGTTACCTGTCATTGTAATCTTGCCTCTGATAAGGAAACAAAAACTTGGTTTAAAAATAGGCAATTTTCTGAAGAGTTACAAATATTTGGGAAATTTATTTTTAAATATTGGAGCCCCTTAAAAATGCTTTAGATTGGTGGGATTGCCCGTCCTGAGACCCCTACCGATCACTCATGCGTCTGAGCTGTACAATAATCTACATTATTATTATTAATAATTTCTATAGCAGTTGTCTTCAGTCACATCGGTCCCTGTTCCTATTGTGACTCACAAACCAAATGCCATATCAATCTATTCATTTTTGCAGCGGTAATTGTGGAAGAATGCAGTAGTATTTGAAGAAAAGCTACTAACGGGGAGAACATATGAGCACCTTGCAGATGTTGCCCCTGGTCAGATTTGGACCCAGAACCCAGCATGCCAACTACTGAACCACCAAGCTGTCCAAAGGCGGAATACAGGCTGCCATAAACGGCAAATACTGGGTCAAGGAGGCCATTTATAGAGCCATAGGAGAGAAATGCTGTACGGTCAATGCACAGGAAATTTGGGATTGAGCAATCATATGTCCCAAGTTGAATAAAGTACACACTGAGCCTTTATATGACACACTAAATCCCGCACATGCTTGTATTTGTAATCTTCCCCCCGTGATCGTATACATTACAGTCCTGGAAGTCGCAAGCAGTTACATGTAAGATACACTGAAACTGGAGAAACTGATATTGACCTGTGGAGAAAGTGAAGGAAATCTTAGCTGAACTTAAACTCCAGGTGAAAGTGAACTCTACGAGCTGAGCCTCCGCTTTAACCCCTGAAGTCCTTTAGGGATATATGAGTTATATGTCCTGGTGCTGACGATATAAAATGAAGTTTAGTATGTATATATAAAAAACGACTTCTGTTCAATCACTTTATGAAGTGCACGTAAGGCCACCAGACCCTGAAATGTCTAAATGCAGGCGCTCCTCAACCACAGGACTCGCAGACTGTTTATTTGGTCTTAAAATGGCACCAACAAATTATCGACTGAAGAACGTATACAATTTCTGCATGTTTACCTGGATATCATTGCTGCAAGCATTTCAAATGACACTGATGTATAAAATTGATCTAATATATGACAAAATGGAGGAGCTGCCCATCAAAACCAACCAGATTCAAGGTCTCGGAATTTTAGATATTTGCTACCTCTGACCTTTGAACGTACAATACCTCATCGTTGAAATAAACATGTTATAAGAGGTTGTCTGGGACTTTAACAATGATGGCCTATCCTTAGGATAAGTAATAAATGTGTGATCTGCGGGGGTGTGACACCCAACACCCCCGCTGATCAGCTGTTCCCGGTATTGGTCGGAACTGCTCAGTCCCGGAACTGTACAGCTCCGTCGACTGTATAGTGGCTGCAGCCGGGTACTGCACATCCACATTTTTTTTAAATCTCGATTTATTCATTATATGACTGCCACATTTAGAAATCACCGCACTTATACGTCTTGGCTGCTATCAATGAGGTTATTAATGGTTGTCTGATGAGTGTTCTGCTGTGCTGAATGCACTTGTTGATGATTTGATGCCCATCTGCTTCAGCTGGAAGCTCCATTTGCAGTTGCCGATGAATGATGTGCCAGATGAGCACAAGTCCGTAGACTCTGCAGACAATGGTAGCACGTTTAGGTCATGCAGGCTGTTAATAGTAGCATGAGCAACATGAGGCCTGGCGTTGTTGGGTTGAAAAAACAGCTACTGGGACATTTTGGAGAAATGGCTGCACCACTTGTTCCACCACAAAAACAGTGCAACGCCAAGCTGTTAGAGGACCTGGAATGAAGAGTAGAACGGTCTAGCTACTGTACATTATGCCACCCCACGCTACAGTTCTGGGAGTAGCACCCATTGTGATGTCCTCTTGAGAAGGCTCTTCATGGCGTTGCTCAAGTTGGCTCCAGACAAAACTCTGGCTATCATTGCATCTAAGTCAAAAGTGCTGAAGAGGATAGACCTCCATTGCAGTCTCTCGTCTCTATCTACAACCCCTGGCAAAAATTATGGAATCACCGGGCTCGGAGGATGTTCATTCAGTTGTTTAAGGGTAAGGGTAATTTTTTTCAGACCAAGCAGAGGGAAAAAAATGTGGAATCACTCAATTTAGAGGAAAAAATTCTGGAATTTTCATTTCCAAAACTAACAACTGCATCAAATTAGATCTGCTCGTTAGTCTGCATCTAAAAAGGAGTGATCACTAGTGTTGAGCATTCCGATACTGTAATATCGGGTATCGGCCGATATTCGCGGTATTGGAGTTCCGATACTTTTACAATATCGAATACCGGAATCGGAAATTCCCATAATGCCTGCGCTCTGCAGTGTTTCTGAAGGATGACAAGCTGGATGGCAGCGCTCAGCTGCGATCCAGTCTGTCATCAAAATGCCATCCCAGCTTGAAAGAATTCTCCTGATTGTTTAAAAGCCGGCGGGCGGTAAAAAGCCGCCGGCTTTTAAACAATCACACAGCCCCATACTGCTTCCCCGCAGCCTCCCACCCCGATCCTCCGCTCCCCTCACCACCTCCCATCCCGATCGCAAGTTAGGACCGGGCGGGGAGCGCAGCACCAAGGAGCGGGGAGCGAAGGACCCGGGCGGGGAAGCCGGCAGTGAAAAGACTTCATCGCCGGCTTTCCAGTTCTGTGCTGCGCTTTCCCGCTGGTTATTTCAAATGAGCAGCTGAGGTATCAGGTGATGCTGATCAGCTGTTCATTTGAAGTAGCCGCGGTGCCCTCAGAGGGTTCATGTGAGTTCATGCTTGACTGCATTGCATAAACTCACATGAACTTTCCCACGGCCGCACAGGTCAGTCTCACCTCCCAGACCATCAGACCAGTCATGATTAGTGTGTGCGTGCAGGCAGACATAGGCCGATGTGACACTACTACTCCCATCGGCCTATGTCTGTCCCCCGTCCACTCGTGCCAGCAGGATCAGCTCGATGGGAGCAGTAGTTCCCATCAGCCTGATCCTGCTATTTAAACTGCCCCATATGTTATTTTTACCCCTATACGTGTTTTATTCTTTTAGGCCCCCATATATATATATTTTTTGTTTTTGGTCCCCAATAAATTTTAAATACATTTCATTGGTGGCCAGTGGTTACCTAAAATAAATTAGTTTATACATTACCTGTCCCCGCCGATCGCCACCTAAAATAAAGTAAAAAATAAAAAAATACACCTATACTCACCTAGACACCTAATTCCCTGAAGCCATCGATCTCCTGTAATAAAATATAAAATAATAAACCACAACCTTATCCTTACCCCTCCGTAGTAGTCCACGAGTGTCCCACGATGATCTCCAGTTTAGAGCAGCCACGTAGAATGTGACCGCTCTAAACCGCTGCCGCCGCTAGAATGATGGGGCCGCAAAGCAGCCCCGTCAATGCATAAGTGGGTTCACCGGAGTTCAGGCAGCGCTGCTCTGGTGAGCTCCTTTACGGCCCTGCTGTACCGTGAGAAATTCCCACGGTACAGCAGTGCCGTAAAGGAGGTCTCCGGAGCTGCGCTGACTGAATGCACTCCGGTGACCTCAGTCAGGGCTCACGCTGCCGGGAGAGGACGTGTTCCCGGCAGCGTGACCTTACAGCAGCCATGCACAGCTGTCACCATCTCCAGATGTGACAGCTGTGCATGGGAGATCAGCGCAGGAACGTGGACAGGTAACTATTTTTTTTTAGTAAACTAAGAATTAAATAAAATGGTGTGTTTTATTTCAAATAAATTATTTTTTTCTCGGTGTAGTGTGTGTTTTTTCTTTTTAACACTTTGTACGTTAGTAATGGGGGTGTCTTATAGACGCACATCATTACTAACCTGGGCTTCATGGCAGCTGGCGCTGACATGAACCCCACCACTATTACCCCCTGCCACCGCACCAGGGCAGTGGGAAGAGCGAGGCTAAGTGCCAGAATTGGCGCATCCTATGGATGCGCCATTTCTGGGGTGGCTGACGGCTGGTGTTTCTAGCCTGGGAGCGGGCCAATATTCATGGCACCCTTCCTGGGCTATTAATATCAGCCCCCAGCTGTCTGCCTAGCCTTTGCTAGCTATTAAAATAGGGGGGACCCCACGTAATTTTTTTTGGGGGTCTCCCATTTTAATAGCTAGTAAAGGGTAGGTATTCAGCTGGGGGCTGATATTAGTAGCCTGGGAAGCTCCGTGGGTATTACCCCCTTCCCAGGCTTCAAACATCTGCCCCAGCCGTCTGCTTAACCTCCGCTAGAGACTAAAATTATGGGGGATCCCACGCCAATTTTTTTTTTAATAAATCCTTTATTTTAACACTAAATGACACTTGAGGGGTTAATAAAGATGCAGTCCCTAAATTATTATTTATTTTTTAATTAATTTTTCCAAAAAATTTTGACGTGGGCTTTGCCATATTTTTGTATGCCAGCCAGGTACAGCATCCAGGAACGGGATGCCCCCAACTCCCAGCTGCCCATTTGTACCTGGCCGGACACAACAATATAGGGAAGCCCTTTTATTTATTATTATTTCATGAATTTCATGAAATAATTAAAAAAAAATTGACGAGGGGCTTCGCACTATATTTGTGTCCAGCCAGGTACAGCAGGCAGGAAAGGGCTGCCCCCAACCACCAGCTGCCTATTTGTACCTGGCCGGACACAACAATATAGGGAAGCCCTTTTTTTTTAATTTCATGAAATAATTAAAAAAAAATTGACGTGGGGCTTCGCACTATATTTGTGTCCAGCCAGGTACAACAGGCAGGAACGGGCTGCCCCCAACCACAAGCTGCCTATTTGTACCTGGTTAGACACAACAATATAGGGAAGCCCTTTTTTTCTTAATTATTTCATGAATTTCATGAAATAATTAAAAAAAAATAAAAATACGTGTGGCTTCGCCCTATTTTCGTGTCCAGCCAGGTACAACTAGGCAGCTGGGGGCTGGAATCTGCAGCGCAGGGAGGCCCAAGCTTTCTGCCCCCCCCGCTGCAAATTGCAGTCCGCAGCCACCCCGGAAAATGTCGCGTTCATCGAAGCGCCATCTTCTAGCGCTGTACCCAACTCATCCAGGGCCCTGGTGCGGTGGCTCACTGGGTAATAAAGGGGTTAGGGCCAGCTCAGCATTATCAGCTGGCCCTAAGCCCGAAATTCATGGGGTCACGCCAATATTACACATGACTGCCATGAATTTCTAGTAAAGTATTTAAAAAAAACACAACACCCAGAATAAAGTCCTTTAATTGAAATAAACACACAATTCTTTATTGTTCTAAATTAAACCATACTTACCATCATGCCCATTCCAGCTGAAGCCAACGATCTCCTGCAATAAAAGAAAAATAATAAACCAACATCATCCTTACCTTTCCATGGTTCCCAGGACAGCTTCAGCTCTGCTACATCGAGATGACAGGCTGGATCGCAGCCAAAAGCTGCCATCCAGCCTGTCATCCCGCGGACACTGAGAAGCGCAGGCATGCTTGCGCTCCTCAGTGTCAGGCTGTGACGGCATCCAAAATGAGCCGAGTCTCTCACGCTCACCGCATGCGCAGGAGAATTCTCCCACGCTGTCAGTGACGTGCATGAGGTGAGCTGAGTTCATTGTCGGCTCATCTGGATGCCGTCACAGCCAGACACTGAGGAGCGCAAGCAAGCCTGCGCTTCTCAGTGTCTGCGGGATGACAGGCAGGATGGCAGCTTTCTGCTGCGATCCAGCCTGTCATATCGATGTAGCAGAGCTGAAGCCGTCCTGGGAACCATCGAAAGGTAAGGATGATGTTGCTTTATTATTTTTCTTCTATTGCAGGAGATCGTTGGCTTCAGCTGGAATGGGCGTGATGGTAAGTATGGTTTAATTTAGAACAATAAAGAATTGTGTCTTTATTTCAATTAAAGGACTTTATTCTGGGTGTTTGTGCTTTTTTTAACTTTCACTATGGGGTTAGTAATGGGGGTGTCTTATAGACGCCTCTCCATTACTAACCTGGGCTTGATGTCAGCTGGCATTATAAGCTGACATCAACCCCAGCCCTATTACCCCACTGCCACCACTACAGGGCAGTGGGAAGAGCGAGGCTAAGTGCCAGAATTGGCGCATCCTATGGATGAGCCATTTCTGGGGCGGCTGACGGCTGGTGTTTCTAGCCTGGCAGGGGGCCAATGTTCATGGCACCCTTCCTGGGCTATTAATATCAGCCCCCAGCTGTCTGCCTAGCCTTTGCTAGCTATTAAAATAGGGGGGACCCCACGTCATTTTTTTGGGGGGGTCCCCCATTTTAATAGCTAGTAAAGGCTAGGTATTCAGCTGGGGGCTGATGTTAGTAGCCTGGGAAGCTCCGTGGGTATTACCCTCTTTCCAGGCTTCAAACATCTGCCCCAGCCGTCTGCTTAACCTCCGCTAGAGACTAAAATTACGGGGAACCCCACGCCCATTTTTTTTTAATAAATCCTTTATTTTAACACTAAATGACAAGTACAGTAACCAACACTGTCACTGTACTTATTATATATGTGACTGACATGTTTCTATCTATCTAATCTATGTGTGATGCTCTATTCTTTCTGTTGTAAATTGTCGGGTACCGCTGCTGAATTGTCGGCCGGCTTTTTTAAAGAGACGGTGCATGAAAACACTAATATTTTTTTAAATAAATCCTTTACACTAAATGACAAGTACAGTAAGCAACACTGTCACTGTACTTATTATATATGTGACTGACATGTTTCTATGTATCTAATCTATGTGTTAAGCTCTATTCTTTCTGTTCTAAATTGTCGGGTACCGGTGTATGCCGCTGCTGAATTGCCGGCTTTTCATGTTTCACTGTGAGCACTGTTCCCATCGATTTGTGCAACCACCTCCCCCAATACATTCTACATTATTGTTAGTTGTTTTCCTTCATGTAGAATTAACCTACAAGGAAAGAAAGGGTTTATTTTCATTCCGATATTTGTGTCCCATTGACTTGCATTGGTTTCCGGTATCGGAATCGGCGATATCCGATACTTTTTGGGTCCAATCCGATCCGATATTTCCTGATATCGAAGGTATCGCTCAACACTAGTGATCACACCTTGGAGAGCTGTTGCACCAAGTGGACTGACATGAATCATGGCTCTAACACGAGAGATGTCAATTGAAACAAAGGAGAGGATTATCAAACTCTTAAAAGAAGGTAAATCATCACGCAATGTTGCAAAAGATGTTGGTTGTTCACAGTCAGCTGTGTCTAAAATCTGGACCAAATACAAACAATATGGGAAGGTTGTTAAAGGCAAACATACTGGTAGACCAAGGAAGACGTCAAAGCATCAAGACCGGAAACTTAAAGCAATATGTCTCCAAAACAGGAAATGCACAACAAAACAAATGAGGAACGAATGGGAGGAAACTGGAGTCAATGTCTTTGACCGAACTGTAAGAAACTGCCTAAAGGAAATGGGATTTACATACAGAAAAGCTAAACATAAGCCATCATTAAACACCTAAACAGAAAAATACAAGGTTACAATGGGCTAAGGAAAAACAATCGTGGACTGTGGATGACTGGATGAAAGTCATATTCAGTGATGAATCGCGAATCTGCATTGGGCAAGGTGATGATGCTGGAACTTTTGTTTGGTCCCGTTCCAATGAGATTTATAAAGATGACTGCATGAAGAGAACATGCAAATTTCCACAGTCATTGATGATATGGGGCTGCATGTCAGGTGAAGGCACTGGGGAGATGGCTGTCATTACATCTTCAATAAATGCCCAAGTTTACATTGATATTTTGGACAGTTTTCTTATCCCATCAACTGAAAGGATGTTTGACG
The DNA here is from genome assembly GCF_046119375.1 of Phyllobates terribilis. NCBI lineage: Eukaryota > Metazoa > Chordata > Amphibia > Anura > Dendrobatidae > Phyllobates > Phyllobates terribilis. Next base: position 723,513,579 of record NW_027362763.1, read on the forward strand.
CTGATGACATCATTTTTCAAGATGATAATGCATCCTGCCATAGAGCAAAAACTGTGAAAACATGTCTTGAAAGAAGACACATAAGGTCAATGTCATGGCCTGCAAATACTCCGGATCTCAATCCAATTGAAAATCTTTGGTGGAAGTTGAAGAAAATGGTCCATGACAAGGCTCCAACCTGCAAAGCTGATCTAGCAACAGCAATCAGAGAAAGTTGGAGCCAGATTGATGAAGAGTACTGTTTGTCACTAATTAAGTCCATGCCTCAGAGACTGCAAGCTGTTATTAAAGCCAGAGGTGGTGCAACAAAATACTAGTGATGTATTGGAGTGTTCTTTTGTGTGTTTGTTTTTCATGATTCCATAATTTTTTCCTCAGAATTTAGCGATTCCATAATTTTTTCCCTCTGCTTAGTCTGAAAAAAATTACCCTTACTGAGTACCACATTTTTAATCTTGATTTCTTTTAGTGTTTCTTAAAGCCCTAAAGTTGCCATTTGAAATGACTTTAGTTGTGTGCCATGTCTGTGATCTGCTTTTTTTTCAACAACATTAAACAACTGAATGAACATCCTCCGAGCCCGGTGATTCCATAATTTTTGCCAGGGGTTGTATAAGAGGCCTTCACGAGGGAATGTCACACCAATCTCACTCCAAGGATTATGGTGTGGGGTGGCATATTTATTTTAGGTACTTTAACAGCTCGGCGTTACAGTGATTTCATTGTGGAACCAGTGGTGTGCCCATTTCTCTAAAGTATCCCAGGAGGTGTTTTTCAGTGCAACAATGCCAGGCCACATGGTTTTTGTGCTACTACGAGCTGCCTGCTTGGCCTAACCATGGCCTGCAGAGCCCCTGGGCTTGTCTCCTGTCAAGCACATCTGGGACATCATTAGTCGGCAGCTGCAATGGAAGCTGCCAGCAGTGGATCTTGAGGATTTCCGAACCCAAGTGCATTCAGTGTTGCAGTACATTCCCCAGACAACCATTAATAACCTTACTGACAGCAGCCAAGAACTCTAAGAACGCTCATACTCTACACTGAATAGATTGAAGTTTTTAGAATTTCGAATCCATTTTTCATCATTTCCATATCATTGTCTATCCAACCTGTGATTTCCATAATTCCACAACTTTTCTTTTCGGTGTTGCAATTTTAATATTGAGCATTCCTTACAGTTAGCTGTATGTTAAATCTCAGAAACAATTGTTCGCTCCCAGGATTTTTCACTTTATTATGGCGTCATATACTGTAGACATTAACAACGAAGGGACTGTCTTATTACAATGTAAAAAAAGCTAAATGCATACAGCGTGTTTTGCTACTGTGAGGCATATGCAATAATGAGGTATATGTCAGACAGTGGCCATCGTCTGGATGAATGCCATTGCCTCAGTCCATCATCTAATAAGAAAAAAAGGCAAAATCAACAGCTGAATGTATATGTCTCTTTTGCCTTGATAAAGGAGCTTCATAGGTCCAAAATGCGCTGTTTCCATGAGACTTTTCCTAATAAATGGATTCCTTTTTACGACACCTGCTTCTATTGGAATGGTTTGATCCTTTAGATATCCTTCACTTGGACATCAATAAAACCAATCCAAGCCACCTAACTGCTTACCAAAGCTTCTACTCAGTCCTGAGACTCACAAGGAAAAATCAGGACAAATGGCAGCACCATTTTTACTTCATGCGCTATAGCAGAGTTGTCTCTATACTTGCACTGCTGGTAACGTGAATGTTCTTAAACCGTCTAAATATGCACTTTTCCAGATTTACATACACTATGAGAGCTCTCTCTCAGTTATTCACTGAATGGCATAAAATGACTGAAAAGTTCTGTTCTTCAGCTGTTGCAAAACTTTCAACCAATAAACAGAAATTAATTCAATTGTCCGTTTTTTTGTGTCACTAAAAAAATAACATGAATCCCTACATACTGTAGATCCGCAAAGCTCCAATGTGATAGCTACAAGAGTTGTGAGTAGTTGGCACCAAGTTTTCAAACGTACTCTGTTTTTGTATAACTTCGCACACGAAACTTACCTTTCTCCCGGTTCGACCTTAGAAGGATATGGGTGTTACAAGATAGCCAGCTTTAAAAATAAAAAACATGTTTTCACAATACTGTGTCAGGAGACATTTATGCTATGTGTGGTTACCCTACGGCTGTGTTGTGCATTGCAGCCTGACAAGGGCTGGACACAGCTGTATAGTGGTCATATTGGTTGTCACCCAGTTTTCATAAAACAGAGTCAACATGATGGAAGATTGCTCAGGGACTTGAGATATTTTAAATTGGGTAGAAACACTCTTTAAAATAAAAGCTACCAGTTACACACCAGTCCTGGGTATCACGGGCTCCGCTTCCTTCCCCTGGGTTCACTGCCCTCTGTTGTGCTCCAAGTTGGGTTTTAAAAGTTACCAGGCATGGCTCAAATACATAATCTCTCTAGTCCTATTAAAGGCCCACTAAGATACACACCTGGGTCTTAGGATTGAGACTCTAGAGACCTGTGTTAGGTATGCTCCACCATCTATGCATATTGTGCTTCTACTTGCATTCATCCCTGCTGGGTTCCACTTCATCTGTCCTACTGCTCCTGAGATTTTTGATTGTCCTCATGGTTCTACATGTCCTTTCGGAAACTACACCAACGCACAGGGTCCATGTCCCAACCTGAGACTCCGTGGATCCATCTCATTAAGAGAGCCTGACACGACCATCTGATAGGTCACTGGAACCAGTGGAAATCCCAGCTCAAAAACTTTTAATATAGGGACACAGTGCTAGTTCAGCCCCGAGTTTGAACAGTTTCATATATGGCTCCCTCCTTTCCAAAAGTCTAACCAACTTGTCAGAAACTATGCGAGAACATGGCTAACAGCAGAAAAGAAAATCAAAGTTTTGTTTCATTTCCTGAGATTCCGCCTTCAGTTTGGACATTTCAGCTGTGAAAAGACCCAGTTATTTAACCCAAATTCTAAAATAAGGATTTGATGCAATTTTTGGACAGTTTCATCTGCATTCCAATTTGACCATTTCCCATAAAAGCAGAGGCCTGTACGAGGCGCTTCCTGAAACCCTAAAATAGTTTGAGATAAAAAAAATATAAACAACGACAATAAATAATAATAAAAAAAAAAAAAAAAAAAAAAAAAGACGACGGCCGTCAGAATGTCGCCTCCTATCACCACCCCTGGGTCTGCCAGGTCCAAGAATATGGCGTGTCTGAGTGGTTTAGTACCATCAGCGTCTCCAGCTGCCAGGATAAAATACATTCCGAACGTAAGGACAGAAACAGAACGAGGCAGCATTCAGATGACTTGTTTTCTCCCTCTGATGGCTCGCCAGGGCAAACATTTAACAGGTTTGGCAGCCTCGTGCAGGGCTGGCCGGTATAACTAGTGCATTGTATGAGAGCGTGAAGGAAATCTTACTAAATAAAGAGCACGACGTTTATTTGCTTCATGTATGTAATTACTGGAAAAATTGATCCCACTTCCAAAATGACTCTGAAAGAAAACACCAAACCTGGCCTGTCAGTGGTTAAGTGACTTACAAAGCGCTGTTTTCTATTTTCGGCATGCTAACCTGATGCAAAAATACACTTTGTGAGTGCATTTAATTGAACGTGTAAATCACATCTGGGCAGTCCTATAAGATTTACCTAATTTCTAGTAAACTTGGACTTGTAGAAATTATGTACATGAACCATTTAAGGACGGGGCCTAATGTGGCCTTAATGACCAAACATTTTTTTTTTAATTTGTCAGTGGTACTATTTAGGGTTACATAGAACTCATTATCTAACTTTTTATAGGGATAAATTGGGGGGAAAAAAGCAGCAATTCTACTTCTGTTTTTAAACATCTTAAAATTTGACTCTATACACGCTCTGCACAAATAAAGTGTTAATTGTATTCTGATCAGTACGATTACGGCAATACCAAATTTATACTATTTTATTACATTTGTACAATTAAAACACTCACAAAATTGCTTGAGTGTATTTTGAGAGCTGTAAGCTTGCTCATACATCTAGAGCTTTTTCCATCAATGGAGCCACATAAAAGGCTTATTTTCTTGCATAATTGCGCAACAAGATGTAGTTTTCATTGTAGGATTGTGTGGTGCATACTACTTTTTGATCATGTTTATTACACTTTTCAAGGGCTAGAATGAATGGGAAAAAAAACAGCAATTTTGATATTTTTTTTTAATACACCATTTGATATAATTGACATGTAAACTTCATTCTATTGATTGATGTGACAATGACAATACCGAATTTATATATTTTTTATGTTTTATTACCTTTGCACAAAAAGTTACAAAAATTTAAATATATATTATATATATATTTTTTTTACATTTTCTTTATACGGAGACTCACTGTACTTTTGCACAAAAGTCACTAAAATTTAAATATACCGTACATACATATATATTTAAATGTTAGTGACTCTGTGTAGAAGTACAGCGAGTCTCAGTATACAGAAAATAAAAAGAAATAAAAAAAAATATATATTTTTTTATTTTTATTTTTCATTTTCTTTATACTGAGACTCATAACTTTTCTATGCTTCCACAGAGTCCCATACGTCGAGCTGTTATTTTCACTGGTGTCATTTATTGGTATGAAAGATTTTCTGATGAACAAAAACGGTCAGTTCTAGAATGATGATGGACTAACAGATTGAGCGCTCTTACCATTTGATAAAGGGATTAAACTGCTGGGATTTTTTATTTTACTCATCTTCACCGTTTCAGGAGCCCAGCTGTGCACGTGCACAGGTATTACCTACCTGATCAGCTTGATATATATATCCATCAGGAAGGGTTCATTTACCAATACTCATAAGAATATATACATCATGGGGCGCTAGAGGGAACCTATCAGCAAGAAAAACTGGTTTTACCTGCAGCCGTAGTGGTAATCTGCAGGCAAATTAATTATATGCAGCAGTCTAATTGGAAGTGCAGCTGCAGGGAGAAAATGAAATATTCACCCTGCAGCTGCTCGCTTACAGTAAATCAGGGCGGCGCCAGGGGCAATGACCAGTCAGCACTTACTACCCAATGAGCAGGGATGTGGAGTCTGAGCCCATTTTGGTGGAGTCGGAGTCGGTATAAAATGGACCGACTCCTAAAATATATAATAAATTGGGTACAGTAGTTCAATGCAGTTTGTGGGGAATATTTTTTTCATAAGAATTTGGGAAAGTTATGAAATGTCCTATAAATGTCTGTCCTATTCCTGATCTAAGGGTCTAGACTTTTAGCTGAGATGAAGCTGTGCTGCAGTAAGTTTATCACTTAATCATGAGCCATGTATGGGGGAGTTGGAGTGGGGTCGGGGTCATGGAAATTGAAGAGTCAGAGGTTTGGCTTACCGACTCCACAGCCCTGCCAATGAGTGCGCTGTAATCACGGCCACAGCTCCTTTATTGACATCCTGCTCTTCAGACTGTGTTCTCCTCCAGTAGATAAGTGAAACCATAAACGCCAAAATACTCATTTTTTGAATTTACCCTCTTTCAGGGTTCCTGGAGGTTTCACCACCTTCCTCTCACCCGCTGAAGGGCAATGCTGCCCGAGATCCATCACATACAATCATCAGATAGAAAACTATCCCAACACTGCCTGATAACTATATACCCTGTGCATCAGCACACTGTGATTAATAAATATGATTCATACATTGCTATATACATTAAAAAACATAATGGGGGCCATTCATTAAAGCTTTTTCACCAAATTTCTGAGAAAACAAAGCTTTGAAAAGGCACAATTTTTTCACAACTCGAGGTTGTTCCAAAAAATTGCGACACTTTTTACGTCTTTTTCACCATAGCTACAACAAATTGGAGCTGGGGAGGGACAGGGCAGGGCGACCCCTCACTCGTCAAATTCATGAGTAGCGTAGGCGTTCACTACACCACAAGTCTTACTACAGCGGGAACTGGAGTAAGATTTGTGGCAAGGTGCACACGGAGGCACATGCCACTACGCTCCTTGCCTGACTCATTAAGAGACATGGGCCTCTTAATGAATCAGGAGTGTCTGCTCCAAAAGAATTACCGGTCTTCATGAACTGGGGCCAAAGTACTTTTTAAATTTTTTTTCGATAAAAAAAATGTTAACAAGCTAAAAAGTGTAAAAGCCATACAACCATGCCAAGGTGTACTTAGTCTAGATGGTCCCTAACCCTAACCAAAGGTAACCCACACAAACACAGGAAGAACATACAAACTCCTTGCAGATGTTGTCCTTGATGGCATTTGAACCCAGGACCTCAGTGCTGCAAGTCTGCAGTGCTAACCACTGAGCCACCGTGCTGTTTCAAACTTATATAGTGGCGAACTCCAAGCGTCAATGGTGCGCCCACAATGTGGCTGACAGCAGCCACACGTCGCAATGCTCTCTCCGCCTCACTGAAGCCACTCGCTTGCTATACCTCCAGGTGAGTCGAGCGCCAGCCACAGACAGACAGCAGCCAAGCGTAAGAGCACGCCAGCAGGCACATTGTGTGCGGGTCTGCATTGACACCTAGAGCGCGTGCGCCAAGGTGCTCCTCCAGAGTCAGGGAGCAAGCACAGAAATATGAACTGATTTTAGACAGCGTTCACTCTTACCAACAGAGCGCTGTCAATCCAGACAAGCGACTGGCTTTAATATGCAAATAGGAGGGCATAACGGTGCACCAAGGTATAAACCACACCAAGGGTGCACTCAAGTGCCCTCATTTGCATATTAAGATTTGCTGAAAAGTCTACTTTTATTTATGTTAAACTGTATACGCCTGACATGACTTTTATAGGAACCAAGTCCCTTATAAATGTTTATGCAGCTTAATTGACATTTTGAGGGGAGAAGCTGTTAGCAGAATATTATACCCCTATTTAATGGCATGAGTGTAAGGTGCTTCAATGCTGAATAAATCCTGAACTTAATTGTAGAATTTCGTTTTGAAGTTTAATAGAAATCCCTAGTTTACATTTTATGCTAATGAGCTGCAAGTATGGGCTGGGCACTATACTTAGAGCTATCCTGTTACCTCTCGCTATTCCCCGCCGCCGTTGACCTCCGGTACCTGACGGACGAGTCACCTTTGTCTCAGTTGCCTGACTCCGTGCTGTCATTGCCTGGAGTTGTCTCCGCAGAGAAGGCGGTGCATGCACAGTAAGCTCCTGATGACGCTGCACTATTTATCTAAAAAAAAAATGCGTTACCCTCTCTTAAGAGATGACAGGTCCCTTTAAAGACCAATGGTTCTCAAATTTGTATAAGAAGTCCTATCATCATTAGCATCTTAACCATTAAAGGAAAGGGCCACCCGCTGAATATACACCAAGGGCAGTCTTGGTCCATAAAAGAGTTTTCCCATCTTAGAAAGTGTTGGCGCCCTCACTGGGATATTCCATCACTTTATAATTGCCTCTGGGACCCCCACTGCTCCTGAGAATGACCAAAGTACTGATGTAGCAGTGGGTCTACTTTTAGTTTTTCTCTGCATGGTAGAGCTTCTGCAACTAGGCAATGTGTAAACTGACGCTTATAAGTGGAGATGATGTAGTGCGACATTGGTGCTGGGGCTCCATAATTCTGAGAAGGTATGAGGTTGTAAAGTGGTGGCAAATCCTAGTCATATTCTAACATGGAAAGACCCTCTTAACCCCAAGCTATTGCACATGGAGTGCGTAGATTTAGGGCTGCTGCCGAAAAGAACCATAAAGCTAAAGGGTGTGCACTCGAGTAATCGCTGTGGTCTTCTTTGATTTTATACACACAATGCAGAATGAGTGCTGTGTGCAGAATACTGGCGAAGGTAGCAATGTGGTTTCTATTCTAAACCTGGGTGACACATGAAGGAGCCATGATGAAGGATAGACCGGCCGTTTTCACAGATATAAAAAGGAAAAAAGACCATATAGAAGAGAACAATGCAGAGACATTTACAAATTACGCTATGATTAGAGGAAGAGATACTAATGAGAAGAATCACTTTCTGAAATTATTGGAAGATCAGTGTTTGGATCAAGTCAAAACTTGGTGAAACCATCTTGTCTCTAGATGTAGTGGATGACATCTTGTCATGGTTGCAGACTAGGATTTTTTTACTGTTAGAGCAGCAAAACTAAATATCTCTCTGCCCCAGATTGTCATTTTAGGTGACTCTTCAGAATAAGCTGTTCTGTGTGCACAGGAGAAATGACACGATTTCTGGCTGTTATACGCCATGTATCCTGCATTTTTCATCGGCTTTTCACCAATAATAGAGCGACTCCTGCTTTCTTGTGTCTATGGAGCACATATTCAAAATCAGCAGTACGAAGCACATTATAAATCAGTACAAAGCAGTGTAGCTGTGAATCCAGTAATGGGGTGAGAAAAAGCAAAAACATTGGTCAATGTGTTTGAGCCTCTCTTTCATTATCCTTTTCGCTCTGCTCCTCCCTCCAACTCCCCTTTCCATAGACTTTAATAGGCAGCTGTTATTTTTTTTTAATAGTTGAAGAGGAGTTCAGGAGGTAGAGAGGAGAGAAAGAAGTGGCTCATAAATGGAGAAAAAAGCTACTCTCTCTGATAAGATATATTGCAAAGTTTCTATTACTGATTTATGGAACATTAGTTGAAACGACAGTGAACTTTTACTAAAAAAAAAATATATAGCAATATAAAATACTTAGCAATATCATGTATGAGTTATATATACAGCTCTTGTCACTGAACGCAGCCACTGTTTTACTATCTATATGCACAGAAGAGCCGGTATACACCCTACAGTACACAGCACTCACATTTGCTGTAACTGATATTGGTGCATGGTTGTTACTGTAAGCCAGGACCTCACTTGGAATGTTACTTGGTATCTACTTTGGCATTTGGTACTAGTATAAGGATTTAATTTAGAACGTCAGCAGCAATATAAAAGACTGGTATAACTTACACAATTAGCAGACCACAAAGTTATGTTTCTTCTCAGACTAGCTCAGAAGTCTAGCTAGCTCTGTCTATTTTAAATCCTCCATTTATGAAAGGAATGGATCATCTTCAAATCCATTAAATACTCTATTTAAAGAGAATATGTCAGCAGGTTTTCTTATGTAATCTGAGAGCAGAATGGTATAGGGGCACAGACCCGGATTCCAGCGATGTGTCACTCACTAGGCTAAGTGTTGGTGTTTCAATAAAATCAGTGTTTTATCAGCAGGAGATAATCACTAGAGGACTAGGTGTATCGTGCCTCCTGGTCCAACCACGCCCCCACCACTGATTAACAACAATCAATACTGTGGGTGGGGTTACACACAGCTCCTAGATTTGCAGCAGAGAAAACTGTGATTATATCAAAAAGACAGCATGCAGTCCAGTTAGTGATACATCGCTGAAATCAGGGTCTCAGCCTCTACATCATGCTGCTCTCTGATTACATGGCAAAAACCTGGTGACAGATTGCCTTTAACGTTCATATAGAGGTTCTACAATATCAGGCCATTACAGCCTACATGGGATATGATCTCCATTGGAAACATTATATTTGGCTGTAAAGCATTTCTGCAGCAGGGCTTCATTAAAAATGTTGGACTGTTTAGTTCCTACAGTCTCTATGTATCACAATACACAGCAGACTGCAGAATGAGTTACCAGTGACAGCGAGGTCTGTAACTTGCCTCTCCTCTCCTGACTGATCTTCTGAGCCGACTAATGATCAACTCAAACTTTATACTGGTCATAAATCAGCTTAGAAAGGAGGAATTAGTCTCATTGGTAATTGTATTTCCTAGAGTCCATCATGACAGCACACCAGGAGGTAGTCCTCTCGTCCCCTATAGGGACAGGAAACACACGAGAGGTTAAATAGCACCTCCCACCCTCACCCACCAGTGTCTTTACAAAGCATCACCCAAGGATGGATGCAACTCAATTTTATTGACTTTCCTTCTACAGATGTTAACTTCACATAAGCACAAGTAATTCAAGGGAGGGAATGTAAGGGTCCTGTCATGATGGACTACTGGAATTACTGGTAGGATCAATTCCTCTGTTCCAGGACGTCCCTACTGACAGTACATCAGGAGAAAACCAAATAAAAGGACTAGGGCAGGACCACTACGTGGAGGACCTTTCTCCCAAAGGCAGCCTGCTGGGTTGACAAAACATTCAACTTGTAATGTCTGGCAAAAGTATTTAGGCTTGACCACGTTGCTGCCCTGCAGATCTGATCCGCCAAGTGCCCTGCCGGTTCAGCCCAGGAAGTGGAAACTGATCTTGTTGAATGTGCTTTGATCTCCTCCGGAGGTGTTCTCCCTTCCTAAGAGTACTGCAGACAGATTGTGGATTTTATCCATCTAGCCAGAGTTGACTTTGAAGCCTTCTTGCCTTTGTTCCACCACCTCCCTCTCATCCAACAAATTGAATGAAGAGGTTTGAATCCAGCCTCCGCTCTTTAGTAGCCTCCATATATTGCAGTATGGCTTGTCTAACATCCAATAAATAAAATAAACAATATTTTTGGTTTCTGGGATGTTGACAAAAAGAGGAAAGGACAATCTCCTGATTCATGTTGAAGGTCGACACTACCTTTGGGAGAAATGCCGGGTCTAACCTGAGTATTATGCGGTCCTTTAGAACTTGGACATGGGGATCTCTCACTGATGAGGCCTGAATCTCCCCTATCCTTCTCACTGCAATGATGGCCACTAAGAAGGTTGTCTTTAGGGAAAGCATCTTAAGGTTTACTTCCTCCCCAAAAGGGGCTTTACAAGGGGCATTCAACACTAAGTTTAAATCCCAAGGGAGTATGGATTTTCTTATTGAGGGCCTCAGCCTGTGGACCGCTTAGAGAATTTGGTGACCCAGGGATGATGAGCCAGAGAGTAATCAAAAATGATACTCAAAGCAGATATCTGGACCTTTAGAGTACTTTGCTTCAGACCCTTTTCAAACCCCGATTGAAGGAAGTCCAATATTTTTGGAATATTTGGAAGGGAGGTGTTTATGATGATTTCTCCTTGCTGTGTACAGAATTTCTTCCAGATTTTGACATATATGGCCAAGGTTACCAGCTTCCTGGTTGCCGAGATTGTAGAGATTAATGGATCTGAGGGGCCCTGTGTCCTCAGCATCTTCCTCTCAGGCTCCAAGCCGACAGGTGCAATAATCCCAAGTTGTGATGACAGAGAGGGCCCTGCGACAGGAGTTTGTCTCTCAAAGAAAGCAGGACAGGGTTTTCCAGAGCCATCTGGTTCAGTAGGGGAAACCAGCTCCTCTTCAGCCAGAAGGGAACTATTAAGATTATTTTGGCATGGTCCTGTTGAATCTTCTTCAGTACCTTTGGAATCTACACTGGGTATACAGGATGTCATTATGCCCAGAATACTAATTGCGGATTTGACTGAGCTCTCTTTTCCCCATTAAAAGGACCAAATTTTGTTCCTGACTTCCACCTGCTTTGATTGTGGAAGGAAAGATGAACCGCGGTGAGAATCCAAGAGGATCCCTAGAGAGACACTTTTTTTTCTGACCTTAAATATGATTTCTCCCAGTTTCTTATCCAGCCTAACTTCTTTAAGGTGGAGATGGTCACCACAAGAAGGCTTTCTAGTTCCTGTGTTGAGTTTGCTACCAAGAGGAAATCTTCTAGATATGAGATGATGAGGATTCCCTTCTCCCTCAGAAAAGCTACTATCCGCACAATTAACTTTGTGAAGACACGCGGGGCGGTGTATAGACCGAAAGAAAGGAAGACACTGAAACTGGAAATGCTGAATCACGATCTGATCTTCTATCGCAAACCTGAGGAACGTTTGACATGAGGGATGAATGGCTACATGGTAGTAGGCGGCTTTTAAGCCAAGAGTACACAGTACTGCATCTTTCACTACCAAGGGCACTGTCGATCTTATGGATTTCATTCTCAATCTTTTGTATGCGACCGACTGATTTCAGGGTTTTAGGTTTATTACAGTAAAAAAAAGTTGCCCAAGGGTTTCTTTATGGAGAAGAGGCTTGAGTAGTGGCCCTGGAACCATTCTGAGGAGCAGGAATAATTGCTTAGGATTTTAATAGCTCCATTACATGTTTCCTGAGTCTGTGAATGGTTTTGGGGGACTAAGGAGCTGGTAGCTGAAACTTCTCTAGTAGACCTGGGTAAATTCTATTTTGTAGCCTCGCGATATCGTCTGAAGCACCCACTGATTTAGAGTAATTTCCCGATACCCTTTCACAAAATAACAAAGCCTCCCACCTACTCCTCTAGGACCGTGCCAAACACCTGAAGACCTGAGAAGGAGCACATCTTTTGGCCCTCTTTTTTGCAGTTGTAACAGGCCCTGTAGGAGTTCCTCTGTCATGTCTCAGGGATTGCTCAAAAGGCAGATTCGAACGGGCAGGATAATCTCCTTCCATAGTGTCAGCAGCAGCACAGTAAGCCCCCACTAAAGATCAGAATAAATATATATTACCTGGAGTCCATTTCAATTAGGACCGCACCCTGCGGAAATAACGATTCCTGCTTCCTGTGCAGTTCACGCCAAGCCTGCAGATCTACGCGCTGTCTCCCCTTGAAACCAAAAGTGCATTCCAGGCTGGAATACACGCCACGCGCGTGTCACCGGAAGCGGAGTACTGTTAGATGTAGGGAGCCGAGAGCCTCCAAGGAGTGAAGCAGCTGGAACAAGGAGCCTCGTCCTGCTTGACTGGTCAGGCTGAGGGACCTCTGCCTAGAGGGGAGTCAGCCACAGACCTCTTGACAAGAAGAAGGAGAGAACAAACCCCCCAATCCTCCTTAGCCTGTCTGAATGGTAAGCTTCTTAGTGCATCGGTGCACCTCTCATGTGTCTGTCCTCCTAAGGACAGGAAAAATACTGGTGGGTGAGGGGCTACTTAACCTCTCCTGTGTTTCCTGTCCCTATAGAAAATAAAAGGACTACCTACTGGTGTTCTGTCAGGAGGGACATCCTGAAAATAAGGGTTACAGGCCCTGCTATCAGATGAGTACACTGGTGGATTTTCCTAGTAACTCATTTTGTAGTCCGCTATGTACGGTGACACACAGAGGCTAACTGTCACGATTTCACCCCTCAGTGTGTCTGGGATGCAGTTACTGACAGCTCAGTCTTCCAGTCTGGTGAAGGGATGTGCTGAGCTGTCGGTGTTTTGATTGATGGCTCGGCCATCCAATCTGAGACTGGGAGGTGCTGGGCAGCCTTCAGGTGTTTCCTGTCCCAGGTGATTACCCGGCTACTTAGCTGAGCTGTCAGTCCCAGATCTCTGCCAGACATACGTTCAGCTCTGTGCGGTTTGTCTCTCTGTGCTTTTCTTGTGGATCTTTTTGCTGCCTGACCTTGGACCTCATTCTGACCATCCGTTTTGCCTAGCCTCTTTGCTCTGATCCGCTTTCCTCCTGATAATTTGACCTCGGACCGTTACCTGACTACGCCTTTGTCTCTTACCTCTGTTTATGACGTACGCTCCTAGCTCTTGACATCGGACCCCTAGACTACCCTGATTCTCGGCTTGTCCACGAGAAGAGACTCTGCGTCACACTAATATAGCGGACATCAGCTATGTCTGGAGGCAGTTCAGCTCCTGGACCCCTTAAACATACTGTCACCCTAGCATAGATGTACAGTTACGCACATATGCGCCAAATAATTAAAGGGGTTGTCCACCTTTAGGGGACAGGACAATTTTTTTCTTACTTAAATGCATGTTTTTTGGCTAAAAATCATTTTTGTAAATGAGTTTATTAAAAACGTTGCACCGTTTTCTTTCTAATAGCCTCTGTTGTACTGTCTATTAGTGGCTATAGAATGGGTTAACTGAGAATCTGTAAGTGAGCTCATTATGACTGTCAAATGGGAAAGTCTAACTTTTTTTTTTTTTTTTTAAAGCTGCTCTTAGCTGATTTCTGACTGCAGACCACATTAAAGTAGAATGTGCAAGAAAACAAAAAAATAACCTGTACAAGGCAAATGGTATAATATTTTTTAATGGAACCCAATTGCAAAAAATAATTTTTATCCCCAAATATATGCATTTAAGTAAAATAATATATAAATAAATCAATAAAAGATAAAATAAAAAGATGTCTGGAGAGGTAGAGAACAATTTTAAAGGAGGGATCAGGAGTAATGCTAGATCTGCTGATTTAGATCCAGTGGACCCGGACCATGGCCACATCACTCCGCGATCAGTATAAGGGATTGATACATACACTGAATTAGGATCGCTTCTATGGATTTCCATGATCAGGTACAAATAAGATGTTGCAGGTTGGGTCTTCCCTGAATAAACCCTCTGACTCGGGTCAGTGATGGCGGACAACAAGTTGCTGCTAGAAGTAATGTTACCTGCACTCCGCAGATTAGGGTCCAGGTCTGGCATCTCCTTGGTAGCTTCTGGGCTTACACTGTAGATGGACGCTCCGGCTTCATTAGTAATGCTGTAAAATTAAGGAGAACGTTACATTAGTCATCATGGCTTCTATAGGATATAGGAGGAGAATGCTCCTCGTCTGTCATTTCCAGATAGCACCACTTATAATCATCTGATTCTGGACTCACATGGCCACCATGGTGGTGGAGGTAACGGCAGCTATTTTCTAGGTCATTGGACCTGCCATGTCACTGAAATCATTTACCAAAAAGGTCTCGAATCGTGCCGCCAAAACAGCTCTGACCCGGCGGTATAGGATCTACAAGGCCACGGGAGAGCCCTGTGATGTCCGGTACCAAGACATCAGCAGAAGATCCTGTAAGTTGCGTGGTGGACTCTCAATTTCAAGAACAGATTTTTCCTTCCTAATATATCTAGACAGGGATAAGGGGGAGATGCAGCTGCAGCTTCTCTCCATCTGTCAGACTGAACGCTGTAAGCAGGAGTTGCGCTGTCTCTACAAACATAAAGGTCACATTTATTGGACCCAGTACAAAATCTACAAGCCGGCCTAGTCTGGGCCTGAAGGAGCCGGTATTAGCATTGCCACATCCCAACAGCCATAACGTTTTCACTTTCCTATTAACATGTACTTTTCAAAATGAGTTTTAGTTATCAGCTGAAGTAGCCATATTGCAGTTTTTATTGGTGGCATTTTGAGATAAATAAAATGTATTGATTAAAGAGTAACTAAACCTTCATTTTAATTTTTTTTTTTAATATATATATATATAATTCTGGCCAGCAGGGAAAGTTATGAAACTTTGCAAATCACTTTATTGGCAAGTTTAACTTTATTCCAGTAAAAAGAAAAATGCATGTCGTCGTATTACAAACCCCGGCTTTTCCCCAGTCTATTTGCCAGCCTTCAGCTGCACTGATATCAGACCGTTCTCATTTGGAGTACAGATGATGGCAGTGATAGGTCAGCTCCTGTCTCTTCCTCTGAGGGTTGAGCTTATCAGGACAATCTCCTACAGCAGCTTCTCCCCAGAGTTGGGGCTCATTCAGATGTCCATTTTTCACTGACTGATAGGAGAAAGTGAAAAAACTTATTTTTTTCTCATCAGTGAAATAAACTGATGAAAATTGGTCATTTTTTTCTCTTACGTAAAAAAAAACAAACTGAAGTCTGAATGAGGCCTAAGAAAGACCGAGGTGCTGAGCTGACACATCACTGCCATCATCCGGACTCCAAATGAGAATGTTCTGATATCAATTCCGCTAAAGGCAGGCAAATAGACTGGGGAAAAGTAGCAAATTTTTATTTGTAATTTAGTTGTTTTTTTTAAGGAAAGAACACAAATCCATTAATAAAATGATTTGCAAAGTTCCATAAACTTGCTATGCTGGACAAAAATATTACAAAACAAAGATAAAAAAAAAAGTTTAGTTATTCTTTACTATTGGGGAAGGGAGTAATGAAAAGAAAAGAAAAAAGATCAGGAAAGTCAGCTATCCTTGTACAACACGCACAGTGTATGTATTGTAAAGTGCTGCGGAATGTGTTGCCACTATATTATTATTATTATACACATTATAATACATAATACACACTGTAATACATTATTAATGACTATTATTATATGTGGTCCCTTTCATTGTCATACAGTTGGCCTTTGCATGGCAAACCGTCTGGGCTACACAGGTCATATATGCCAATTTTTTATTAGTATTTTTTTATTATTATTTTTGGGAGGGGGGGGGTTAAAAAATCAATTTTATTTTACTGCAAAAAATAGATAAAATAAATAATTTAAAAAAAACATACGGCAGTGGCCACTACACAGTGTACGGCGCTGTTCTGCTCCGGCCTCACATATTCTATACATCCAGGGCTGCCGAAAACAACTGATAGGGTTTCGGACCCCCGTCAATGTGATATTGATCACCTATCTGAATATGTTAGTCGTAGACAACCCCTTTAATGATCAATAAAACTTTTCTAAGATTGCACTGTCATTGTGAGGAAGAAAATAAATAAAAATCTTTTTTATGTTGAAACTATTTTTTATTTTTTTTTTTAAATGAAGGAAAATTAAAAAAAATATTTATTTTCCACCACAGCAGGATGGTTATTATAACATATGACATGCTACTGTGTCTTCCTTTATGATTTATACAAATTCACGTTTGTACCTATTATTTACCATTATTTTTTTTATTTTCTTTTTAGATTTTATTTTTTCATTTTTTTTTTTAAGAAGAAAAATAAAAAAAAAATTATTTGTTTTCCACCACAGCAGAATGGTTATTATGACATATGACATGCCACCATGTCTTTCTTTTTTTTTTTTTTTCATATCTTGTTTTTAGATTTCATTTTTTTTTATTTTATCACGTTTTTTATATGAGGACCAAAAATTCAGACACTTTATTTTTTTTAAACTATTTTTAATTAACTAATCACTCATTTGTCAGTTACAGGGTAAAACAGACAAGTTGCCCCCATCGCTGTAAGACATGCTGGGTTCGTTAGTGCCCACCACATGGTCATATGACCTGTCACCTGGCGATCCTATGACCACTGGAGCCGATGGTTGTAGCGGCATCACTACAGCTGCATGTAACGCCAGGTAGTAGCCTGATCTGCCGCGCAGCCGTTACTTTAGAGCCCCATAAATAGGAAGCCTCTACAACAAAGCCCATTATTGACCGATGTCGAAAAGCATATTGGAAGTGGATAAAGCGTTAAAGTGTTAGATTTCAGTTTGGTATTTTATTTAGAACTTTCTAGGAATTTCCGGTTGAGTTTAATATACTCTATGAAAATCTGATAATCCAGAATATTTTATTTATTCAGCATTTATTTTATTTATGTTTATATTTTTTTATTTAATTTTTATTTATTTTATTTTTTTATTGTTTTATTATTCAGCATTTATTTTATTTATTTTTATATTTTATTTTTATTTATTTTATTTTTTATTTTGTTTTATTATTCAGCATTTATTTTATTTATTTTTTTATTTAATTTTATTTTTTATTTTGTTTTATTTATTTTATTATTCAGCATTTATTTTATTTATTTTTATTTTATTTAGCATTTATTTTTATTTATTCAGCATTTATTTCATTTACTTTTATTTTTATATTTTATTTATTTTATTATTCAGCATTTATTTTTATTTATTCAGCATTTATACTGCACAATAATTATTATTACAATATATTTTTTCATTTATAATTATTACAATAATGAGAATTTATCACCTAAAAGAAAGAAATGACATGACATTGTGACCTTAAAATGGCCTATAACTTTTCTATTCTCATTTCTTTAATATTAGAGAAAATTCTAGTATTAAAATCCACAAATGAGCTGTTAAAGGTCGTGACAGTGTGATTTGTACAAAATTCAGAAGTCCAATAATGTATTAGCAGTTATTCTTAAAGCCGCAGCACGTTAATGCATAAAATCCAGCAAAAAAAAAATTAAATGCAATGCAAAAAGTCTGGTGGACTTTAATATAAGGAGCTGGAGAGAATTCCTCACTATTTGCTCTCTCCAGACACTCGCTGTATAATTTATCACAATCAGGCGATTGCAGCAGCTAAAACAGAGACGAAAAGATGTGAAGTGTAACACTGGCACCACCTTGTGGCCACTGTCCTGAACAACAATCAGAAACGCAAAAAGTATTATGAACATGAGAACATGATCACAGAATTCCGGTCCAAAGTGGCTATTAAACGACTGCCGGATGGCATGTATATGGCAGATACGTAACAGTCTGGATTGGCCCGTGCAAGAGGGGTATTACTAAAATGCAACACCTAATCAGCTGGACTGGAAAAAAACGCTGGCAGCAGGGTGGCTCAGTGGTTACTATTGCTACCTTGCAGCACTGGGGTGTTCGAATCTGTCCAGGTTTGTACACTTCTGCTGCGCTTTCACTCACAGTCCAATATTCTGCACATACTCCTAAGGTAATTAGGGCAGGAAGTGATGATGATCTCTGTACTGCGCTGTGGAACATGTTGGTGCCATGTATAAGAGAATAATACTAAAAAATATTGCTAAAGAGAATAAACTATAACTTCAACTCCAAACCTGGAGCCTCCTTCTGCATCTATATGCTAAGGACCTTCTCCCTGTATATATACGTACGGTGGTAATCCACAGGTTTAAAATCCCAATTCCACTGGTAAAACCATCTACTATCAGAAAATACAGTAAAGCTACTGCCAGTTTTCTGCGGAAATCCTTTCCCCTGCGCTGACCCCAATTCAGACTGGGGATGCATAAGAGAAAAGGACCAACACCAGGGACAGGGGAAATGAGTGAAAAAAAAAATTAAAGGGGTTTTCCTGCTGCCACATGACATTAAAAGAGGTTAGTCCGTGACATCTGTTGATCATCTACAAGACAAGTCAGAATTGTGGGACTGGTAGGGGATTGAAACCCCCACAGTCCGGAGAATGGGGGAATGAAATATCCGTGTAAATGGATGGGTGGTGCACATGACCACCGCTCTATTACTTCTATGGCAGCGGTGGTGCACATCTAGACAGTGAATTGAGGGGTGATCACGCATGTGCACCAACTTTAGGATAGGTCATAAATGTATAATCGTTAAGGGTCCAACTGCTGGGACCCCAAGTGGTCATGAGAAAAGGGGTCCCATGTGCCCTGTGTGAACGGATCAGTAATACACATGTATGACCATTGCTCCCTTTAATGAAATGTGGCAGTGGGCAGATGTCAGCAGAGTGATCATCAGGACATCAGCTCTACAGAAGATAAATGGCTCCAAACACATCAAACACTGCTGATCCTAGGAAAAAAAGGGACGGGATCTTTCATCATTGAGGCTCAAGACTTCAGATCATCTTAGTATCCTGGTGAAACGGAGGCTTCCTCTGAGAATGAGGTCCAGATTCACTCAATAGATGGACACAAAACCACCCACAGCAGTAATATCACCGGGAGGTTTACAGCAGCCGGATCCTGCGAGAAGCACTGACCCGTTTACATGATGATATAAGTGATGACAGGCAGCAAAATGTCAGAATGTGCAAAGGTGACGGGAAACAGGCAACAGACGACCGGCCATCAACGGCAGAGTGGAAGTTCTAGCTTCCATCAGCATCAAACTGGGGACATTTGCAAGATCTACTTTACATGGACACCAGTATCAGGACACCTCCACATCACACCCACAGAAGCTTTTCGGACCTCCCACTCTCCATCCAAAGGCATTAGTAACGATTCCCCCTCCGCAGCTATTATAGATCCTTTTCCCAGAAGAGCGGAGGCTGTAAGATTTTGGAGGTGTCTGTGGGAACTCATCCAGAAGATGTTGAGGAGAGGACAGGCTCACAATCTATGTTCTAGTTCATCCCAAAGGTGTTGGATGGGGCAGAGCTCAGTTCTCTGGGGCCGGTCATGTTCTTTCACACAAAACTCACCCAACCATGTCTGTATGGACCTTGTGCACCAGGCACGGTCAGAGGGAACAGAGGAGGGTCCACCCCCCCCCCCCCCCCAAACTGTTCCCATAAAGTTGGAAGCTACAATCATCCAAAATCTCTTGTGCTGAAGTATAAAAATTTCCTTTCAGTGGAAACTAAGGTGCCAAGGCTGACCCCTGAAAAACATCCCCATAGCATTATCCTCCTCTACCAAACTGTACAGCTGCACAATGGAGTCAGGGGGTAAAGTTCTCCTGGCATTCACCAAACCCAGACTCCTCCATCAGATTCCAGATAAAGAAGTCCAGTGGTGGAGGCTTTACACCCCTCCATCTGACACTCGGCATTGTGCTTGGTGATATACGGCTATATGCAGCTGCTGCATGAAGTTCCTGGCGGGGTCGCATTGTTTGTACTGATGTTAATTCCAGAGGAGGTCTGGACTCTGCAGTTATGGAGTTAGCAGAGAGTTGGTGACTTTTCTGCCCTCAGCACTCGGCCCCCTGCACTGTAACATTACGGGGTCTCCACTTTGTGTCTGAGTTGCTGCAGTTCCTTCCACTTCTCAATAATATCACTCACAGGTGATGGGGGAAGATTTAGGAGGGAAGAAATGTCATGAAGGGACTTGTTACACCGGTGGCTCCTATTACAGGACCGCACTGGAATCAGTGATCTCTGCACCACCAGCCGTTCTGTCACACGTTAGTAAAGGTAGACAGTATGGCCAGGGGCTGGAAGTTATACATTGTGGGGGGCGAGGGACCAGATGTTATACACCGGGGGCAATGGGACTGAATGAGAAACTTGAATTCAATTAAGACCTATGTGACAATACTTTTCCCCATATAGTGTATAAGGTAAATGCAGTAGCTGTTGAATGTATAAACGTGCAGTAAAATACAATCTTTATCTGCCGGTCAGTCACTAATGCCCCATCTTGTCATTATAGACAAAACTAAACTTTATAATGTGATGAAATGGAAACTTAAATTCTCTGTAAGATGAAATGCAAGTTTCAATGGGGGTTGTCCAGCTTTTAAATAGGTGACATAGATGGCTTCAAAATAATAAAATCCAGTATACTATCCTCCTCTACCCTCTGAACATCCAGTGCAGAACGCTCCAGGAGGTCCGTGCCAGGACAGGAATTAATGACGTCAGGTGGCATCAATCCCAGTGTTGTCACGGACCCCCAGATGCAGCAGTCATGTGCCTGGACGGCCGGTGTCGCCTCCATGGGGGTTAGAGCCGGTGAGGGAGACTGATCTTATTATGTTGAAGTCATCCCTGCCTCTTTTGGCTGCACATCGTCTCCGTGTCTCTGCCATTCAGGATCTGTGGAAAGCTGAGAGACGGAGCATCAGTGTAACTATATAAAAAAAAAATGAGATAGCGCCGAACAGATTAATAAAATATGTCACATAGGAAACAACTTATATTATCCGGAATTCTCATTATTTCCCAGAATTCTCATTAGAATTTATTATTTAAGAAATCAGGCTTTTTAAAGTTAAAAAAAAACAACTTTCTAATTTCTTGTAAAATCTTAAAGAAAAAAAAAAGGTGAACACACTTGTAACACCTGTCATCCTCCGTATATCCGACAGTCGTAATAAAGGTTGACGCTACGTGTGCGGTGACAGGTGATGCCGGCGTTCACTGGAAAGCCCAAATCACGAGACACCGAGGGTAAAAGTGAGGCTGGATGTGAGGCAGGTATGTCCAGTATTGCGGCACGCCGAGGCTGTCCATTCATCTATGAAGCACATGCCCCCAGAACATCCTGATGGAAGGAACCACAATCAGATATCTGTCTTTAGCTTGTCGGAAAACGATGACATTTTTCAGGAGGAAAAGGGTTCAAATGGCAGGTGTCAGGGAGCCTTAGCTTCACGTGTGATGCTAGGAGGCAGGCGAGGTGCGCTCATGTCACAGCCGGGCAGAGCTCTGCGCTGAGACTGCACGTCTGAAAAGAGCAAACCTCACAACCTGTTACATCAAGCCGGTGCCACGGTCTGTTACCGGAGCCGAGCTGCTTCCTGAACATTCGTCCTGGGGAGAAAAACCAACGTCTTCAGACACCGACGAGAGGAGAGAAAAGCCAGTTTGACACCTCTCCGGCCTAAAGGTGACAGCTACCTGTGGGTGCTTCCCTCCACTTTACGTATTGACAGGATGTGGAAACAGGTTGTGTCAGGGGGGATTCAGGTGAGAAGACGTCTTTGAAAGCAAAAAAAAAAGAAAAAAGTAATAAAACTTTCAGCAGCCATGGAAGAGGTCACTTCTTATAAAGAGAAGAGACGAGATGGAGCACACGATCAGCGCTCACATCAAGGGAAACCATCCACATGGTGCAATAACAAAATAAAACAATAATGATAAAAACAATCCTCATCTTGCATTAGATGGGCCTTCAGTTTTCTGAAAACCACGTGTGCTTTATTCACCCTCCCCGGGTCCGACTGAGTCTCCACCGCTGCTCTCAGTGTCTGTTATTGTCTAACATGGAATATGATGCAGCCAATAACTGAGCTCAGCAGCTCATGCACTGATTGGCTGCAGTGGTGCACTGCATCTAATAACAGATACTGGTAGAAGCAGTGAGGCTCAGCTGGACCCAGGGAGGGTGAATGAAGGACAGTTTAAAAAGAAAAAACTATGCCCGGGACCAGGGTTTTCCAAAACTGGAAACCCCCTTTAAGGAGTATTCCTAATATAACGGTGCCACCACTTAAAATTTTGCTGGAGATTGGATTTTTTTTTAAAACCCAACCTCAGAATGTTGAATCGGAAATGTTACACAACCTTCCCTGTTTTTCAGAGTATTGGCTCCCCCAGATACCCCCCATGCAGGGTACTGGGACACACAGCCACTACTGTGCAGAAGAAATGTCAAAGAGACCTCTCAAGGTCAGTAAAGTTTCGAGATGTTGGACCCAAATTCCTTCCTCCAGGTCTTAAACTGTATTGGTGGTTTCAGGTGACTGCTCAGAGTAAGCCGTCCTGGGGCGCGAGGAACAATACTACTTCTGACCATCATACAATTACAAGAATTGTGTTTTCTAGAGCAGTTTTCCCCTTTACAGGATCTCTCCAGATTTCAGCTGTCTCTGAGATAATGGATGAAGGCTCACTGCTCTGATGCTCTCCTGTCTCTGTAGCACAAGCTCACAAGCTGCAGCAGCATGGAAGACATTATACCACAGTCCTGAGCAGTGTAGCTGTGAATCCAGCACTAGGGTGAAATAAAACAAGAACGAACCCTATGACCCCGATTCACTAAAGTGCTTACGCCAGAAAACTGGAGTTAAAACTTTTCGAATAGTTGCAAATTTTTTTGAATTTACACCCCAGTTTCGGGCAGTTCTGCCAAAATGGGTGGAGCTATGGAATCGGGGCTAGGCCTACCTATCAAATTGATCAACAGTGGCAAAGTTTCTTACACCAGAAACGTTATTTCAGTCCCTGAACAGTCACAATATTGAAAAGACGCGCCAATTGAATCTTGATGAATGTGTCACATCCTACTGCAAAACTCCCCTTCATTAAAGAGGTTGTACACTATCTTAGCATTAATGACCTATCCTTAGGATATGGTCGGTCGGGGTCCGACTCCCGGCACCATCGCTGATCAGCTGTTCTTGGTGCCTGATCGATCAGACATTGATGAGCTATCCTAGGGATAGGCCATCAATGTTAAAGTAGTGGACAACACCTTCAAGACTGACCAACTGTACAATGCCAGTCTTAATGAATTGGGCCATCTTTGCCCATCCCTTCCCCATAAGCTTCTATGAGCAGCCCGTAACCTGATCCTTCAGTGAGCTAAACATTTTAAGACAGATTTTAGCAGTTTTTCAGAGTGAACGATGAGTTTGGGAGGTGAGGGTCATAGGTCGAGAAAGAGTCAGATTTTAATAATAAAGATATATTACAAGTTTCTTATATTTACTTGTACCACAGAGTTATCGAAGGTTTGTGGCCTCTCCCGTATAGCGCAATGTCTAGGCTCCTCTCCCGTATAGCGCAATGTCTAGGCTCCTCTCCCGTATAGCGCAATGTCTAGGCTCCTCTCCCGTATAGCGCAATGTCTAGGCTCCTCTCCCGTATAGCGCAATGTCTAGGCTCCTCTCCCGTATAGTGCAATGTCTAGGCTCCTCTCCCGTATAGCGCAATGTCTAGGCTCCTCTCCCGTATAGCGCAATGTCTAGGCTCCTCTCCCGTATAGCGCAATGTCTAGGCTCCTCTCCCGTATAGCGCAATGTCTAGGCTCCTCTCCCGTATAGCGCAATGTCTAGGCTCCTCTCCCGTATAGCGCAATGTCTAGGCTCCTCTCCCGTATAGTGCAATGTCTAGGCTCCTCTCCCGTATAGCGCAATGTCTAGGCTCCTCTCCCGTATAGCGCAATGTCTAGGCTCCTCTCCCGTATAGCGCAATGTCTAGGCTCCTCTCCCGTATAGCGCAATGTCTAGGCTCCTCTCCCGTATAGCGCAATGTCTAGGCTCCTCTCCCGTATAGCGCAATGTCTAGGCTCCTCTCCCGTATAGCGCAATGTCTAGGCTCCTCTCAGGCATATATGTGCCCTGCTAAATGATTTCCACCTACATAGGGCTAAGAGCCTCTGACAACATACACCAGTCCATTTTTTTGTTTCTTGGCAAAACGAATGTACAAGCACTTTCCATAAAAGCTATTTCACTGATTGATATCGATCTATTGTGAGGGGACTCTGATTACCCCTCATGCACATGCACTTTAATATTGTATTATAATCTATTTTTTTGTTCGTTGGCTCTTCATGTGGGAAAACTTTATGCTGTCTAACTACCTGACTACTTTAATAGCAAATACCCTTCTTCTCTGATATGCACATGCACTTTGAATGTGTCTATCCGTATAATCGTTCGATTTTGTAACGGTGAGGGATACTATGCATTGACTATTCTTGTTTGGTTTTTCCATGCTATCTATAAGGGTGTATTTGGCCAAGATATTTCTCTGTAGTGGGCTGGCACTCATTGCGTCCCTCACACAAGCGGCCCGAGAGAGAAAGCGAGTGCCCGAGAGAGAGAGTGCCCGAGAGAGAGAGTGCCCGAGAGAGAGAGTGAGTGAGAGAGCCCGAGTGAGTGAGAGAGCCCGAGTGAGTGAGAGAGCCCGAGAGAGAGAGAGAGCCCGAGAGAGTGAGAGAGCCCGAGTGAGTGAGAGAGCCCGAGTGAGTGAGAGAGCCCGAGTGAGTGAGAGAGTCAGAGAGAGAGAGAGCCAGAGAGAGAGAGAGAGCCAGAGAGAGAGCGAGAGCCAGAGAGAGAGCGAGAGCCAGAGAGAGAGCGAGAGCCAGAGAGAGAGCGAGAGCCAGAGAGAGAGCGAGAGCCAGAGAGAGAGCGAGAGCCAGAGAGAGAGCGAGAGCCAGAGAGAGAGCGAGAGCCAGAGAGAGAGCGAGAGCCAGAGAGAGAGCGAGAGCCAGAGAGAGAGCGAGAGCCAGAGCGCGAGAGTGAGTGCCCGAGAGAGAGAGCGAGTGCCCGAGAGAGAGAGCGAGTGCCCGAGAGAGAGAGCGAGTGCCCGAGAGAGAGAGCGAGTGCCCGAGAGAGAGAGAAAGAGAGCCCGACAGAGAGAGAGTAAGAGAGCCCGACAGAGAGTGAGTGAGAGAGCCCGAGAGTGAGTGAGTGAGAGAGCCCGAGAGTGAGTGAGAGAGCCCGAGAGAGAGCAAGAGCGCGAGTTCCCAAGAGAGGGAGCGCGCTAGGGCCCGAGAGAGAGCGCGAGTGCCCAAGAGAAAGAGAGAGCGAGTGCCCAAGAGAAAGAGAGAGCGAGTGCCCAAGAGAAAGAGAGAGCGAGTGCCCGAGAGAAAGAGAGAGCGAGTGCCCGAGAGAAAGAGAGAGCGAGCGCCCGAGAGAAAGAGAGAGCGAGCGCCCGAGAGAAAGAGAGAGCGAGCGCCAGAGAGAAAGAGAGAGCGAGCGCCAGAGAGAAAGAGAGAGCGAGCGCCAGAGAGAAAGAGAGAGCGAGCGCCCGAGAGAAAGAGAGCGCCCGAGAGAAAGAGAGCGCCCGAGAGAAAGAGAGCGAGTGCCCGAGAGAAAGAGAGAGAGCGATTGCCCGAGAGAAAGAGAGAGAGAGCAAGTGCCCGAGAGAGAGAGCGAGTGCCCGACAGAAAGAGAGAGAGAGCGAGTGCCCGACAGAAAGAGAGAGAGAGCGAGTGCCCGAGAACAAGTGCCCGAGAGAGAGCGAGTGCCTGAAAGAGAGTGCTAGAGAGCGAGTGCCCGAGAGAGAGAGCGAGTGCCAGAGCCCGAGAGTGAGTAAGAGAGCCCGAGAGTGAGTAAGAGAGCCCGAGAGAGAGCGAGTGAGAGAGCGAGTGAGAGAGCGCGAGTGAGCCTGAGAGCCAGAGAGAGAGCGAGAGCCAGAGAGAAAGAAAGAGAGAGTGCCCGAGAGAAAGAGAGAGAGCGATTGCCCGAGAGAGAGAGAGCAAGTGCCCGAGAGAGAGAGCTAGTGCCCGAGAGAGAGCGAGTGCCCGAGAGAGAGCGAGTGCCCGAGAGAGAGAGAGCGAGTGCCAGAGCCCGAGAGTGAGTGAGTAAGAGAGCCCGAGAGAGAGTGAGTGAGCCCGAGAGTGAGTGAGCCCGAGAGCCAGAGAGAGAGCGAGAGCCAGAGAGAGAGCAAGAGCCAGAGAGAGCGAGAGCAAGAGCCAGAGAGAGAGCGAGAGCAAGAGCCAGAGAGAGAGCGAGAGCGAGAGCCAGAGAGAGAGCGAGAGCCAGAGAGAGAGCGAGAGCCAGAGAGAGAGCGAGAGCCAGAGAGAGAGCGAGAGCCAGAGAGAGAGCGAGAGCCAGAGAGAGAGCGAGAGCCAGAGAGAGAGCGAGAGCCAGAGAGAGAGCGAGAGCCAGAGAGAGAGCGAGAGCCAGAGAGAGAGCGAGAGCCAGAGAGAGAGCAAGAGCCAGAGAAAGAGCGAGAGCCAGAGAGAGCAAGAGCCAGAGAGAGCAAGAGCCAGAGAAAGAGCGAGAGCCAGAGCGCGAGAGCGAGTGCTCGAGAGAGAGCGAGTGCCCGAGAGAGAGAGCGAGTGCCCGAGAGAGAGAGTGAGTGAGAGAGAGAAAGAGTGAGTGAGAGAGCCCGAGAAAGAGTGAGTGAGAGAGCCCGAGAAAGAGTGAGTGAAAGAGCCCGAGAGTGAGTGAGTGCCAGAGCCCGAGAGTGAGTGAGTGCCAGAGCCCGAGAGTGAGTGAGTGAGAGAGCCCGAGAGCCAGAGAGAGCGAGAGCCAGAGAGAGACCTAGAGAGAGAGCGAGAGCGAGAGCCAGAACGAGAGCGAGAGCCAGAGAGAGAGCGAGAGCCAGAGAGAGAGCGAGAGCCAGAGAGAGAGCGAGAGCCAGAGAGAGAGCGAGAGCCAGAGAGAGAGCGAGAGCCAGAGAGAGAGCGAGAGCCAGAGAGAGAGCGAGAGCCAGAGAGAGAGCGAGAGCCAGAGAGAGAGCGAGAGCCAGAGAGAGAGAGTGAGAGGCGCTCTTTGTAACTGCCCTCCACTTTGGCCAAGAGATAAGCACCACCTTTAATTAACCACCATTTAATTACTAAATGTTCTTTTTTAATTTTGCTACTTATATTTGGGGAAAAGTGTACAATTTTATATACTATATAATATATTACTGGTGTAGTTGAAGAGTAACTCGTGGGCTTCAGACTGTCAGTCACAAGTTTGAAGGTTTTTTTAAATGTCGTGATCACACTTGACAGACACTTAAGAGGTTAAACTGATGTAATCAGAGCTGGCTAGTTACTACTGGTGCCACCACTCCCGCCCAGTAAATCAGACCACTCCATGTACTGGTTGTGCATGGACACAATATATGTACGGCGGCCATCACTGAAGGGTTAAAAGGGTTTTCCTACCAAATAGTCACCAATAAATAGGAAATGTGATACATTTAGGATCGCTGGGGATTCAAACAATCCAGAGATCCTTAAGGACACGGTAGTGCACATACGCATCTGCAGCTCCATTCACTTCTATGGGACTATTAGAACAGCTATCATTAATGAACACAACTGCTCCATTCACACAGAAGACTATAGGGGACCTTCATTTTCAGGATCGATGGGGGTCCAGGAATCATGCTAGTGTATTAGTAACATCTCGTTTTTAATACTTCATACCTAAAAAACAAAAGCAGGACTTACCAGTAGACGACACTGAGCGGTGAAAAAAACTTCCTTTGAATGAGATCGGCGAGATATCTTTCCGTTTCTCTACACGCTGTTCCATTTCCAATAGCGACAGTATAACAGCTGGAAAATGAAGGAGGCAGAATGGAGGATTAGTCTATAATCTCTCACTGACCGTATGAAGAAGATAGCAAAATATTCTAAAAAATTACTGACTTATATATGAAAAAAATAACAGAATTTTACTTGTAAAATATCTCTGCCGTCAGTGAATTTACAGGTTGCCATAAATGCTAGATAGCCTACAGCTATTCCTCCAGACCCAGCTACACACATGCACGTCACCTGTGCCTTCAATAGGAAAGGGGAGTATATACCCTGAAAATAAAGGATCGGGCATGCTGAAGTCCAACATGCCCAATCCTTTATAACTCCAACATCTTCCTCTTGTGGAAAGTCAGGACACGCCATCATACATTACATGGTCAGACATTACTGATACAATAGGTGGGTTCTATGGATGTGGACTAATGTTTTTGTAAATAGAAGAGAATCTGCAAAATGTGAAATGGTGGAATTAGGTCCTCGAACCAGTTATGCCTGGAATCCAGCTGAAGAGGACTTCAGGTATGTAAATGCTTCTCTCACATTTCTTTTTCAGCTGGATGCCTGGTGGAGTACATACCAACTTTACGATCTTCTAACTTGTTTATTCCAATGTACGGGACTTATGATAACAAATCGGAAGCCTCAGGAACCACAAAAGTAGGAATAGCACTGAATTTAATAGACAGGAGTCACATTATTCACAAGTGAGTCACATGATTCAATTTTTGTTTTACAATGAGAGCCTACGGGAAGCAGATTCCCCTGTAAGCCTACGAGAGGTAGCTACCGTATATACCGGGAACACTGCTCAAAAGAATTAAAGAGGTTTTTCCATCGTCTTACATGGACAAGATTGCAAACAGCTTGTAAAAACAAGTGTGTACTGCTCATTTCCTAATAACCATCCACTTTGAAGTCTATTAGAGGTGGACAGTTCCCGAGACAAGCAATTGGTCAAAAGGAGTGTTTGTAAGCACTTTGCTTTAGAGCCTGAAAGCTCTACTCTGAAGCTGGCCGGATCAATGAATCTTCCCAAATTCAGTGTAAGGGGAGAGTTAGACAGCCGTATAACTCAGACAAGGATCGCAACGAGATTCAGTGTGGACCTGCTCTCATCTGTGAAGAGAACGGGGCGCAATTGGTGGACCTGTCAGCTCTGGTATTGTCTGGCGAACGCTGTCCGATACCCAGCTGAGGGCACAGGTCCCATTACAGAACATCAGGCCCTCTTGCCACCCTCATGGAGTTGGTTTCTAACCGTTTCATTGGATAAATGCACACCAGTAGTCAATGGAGGTTATTTTGCAGGGCTCTGGCAGCTGTCCTCCTGATCCTCCTCGAACAAACGAGCAGATACCGGCCTCGTTGCCGGGTTGATGGACTTCTATCGCATTGCCCGGCTCTCTCCTTGTATCAGTCCGTGTACTGGCATTTGGTCCTTGCTCTTGAGACTGTATTTGGACACAGAAAACCTTCTTGAGATGGCAGGTATTGATGCTCCATCCTGGAGGAGCTGCACTGCCTCTGCGAGCTCATCATGCAGCAGGTACCACCAGTAGTGACAAGGACACCAGCAACTAAAGAGGATCTCTCTGTCCAGGGGACCCAGCACATCCATGCATTAGTTGGACAACTCCAAAAATGTGCTTTAGTAAGACCATGTTCACACATTGAGTATTTGGTCAGTATTTTGCATCAGTATTTGTAAGACAAAATCAGGAGTGAGTGATAAATACAGAAGTGGTGAGGTGTTTCTATTATACTTTTCCTCTGGATCTGGCTTACAATTACTGATGTAAAATACTGACCAAGTACTGAATGTGTGAATGTGGTCTAACTCCTAATTTGACCTAATGCAGTGGAGGTGCTGCAGTAGACGGATACCCTGTGATCATCTCATTTTGGGACCCTTCTAACAAAAGTGGTGGTCAGCGCTGACCCTCTATTTCTGTGTCTCCAGCAGCCAATCCCCAATCTGACGACGTCACCACCACCCTGCTTCTCGCGTCACTTCGCCAAGTGCCGTAATAAACGCAAGAAACTTTCACCTTCATAAACAAACAGACGCTAAATCATTAAGCGCGTTCTTCATCTTTACACATTGACCTCGCTCTCATGATCGTATTCAGCAAAACACAATTACCCGGGACTGCAGCCGACAAAACGGCGGGTCAATGTAATTAACATATAATTGATCAATTAGCCTCTCTCCAATTATCCCTCCAAAAACTTTTCCTTTGATAGGTATTGCCCTGAAAACATGATAATTAGCTCAGATTTAATTATGCCTGCGCTATCTATTATGTATTGCCCTGCAAATTAACCTATTTCTAATTATCAGACAGACGACGTGCTCAGACGCTCATCGCCACTTCTCCGCTGCCGGGTAATTGTTGCAATGTCTTTTTGCTGTTGAATGGAGATATCAGCCCCATAGGAAGGGAGAATCAATCACCGGCGGAGAATAATTAGTCGTTGTCAGCCTCATGCAGCAATCGCTATCGGGGGATATGTGTGCGCTCTAGAATGTGCTTTTTTTTTTACCCTGCTCTTGACGTTTTTAAATAGGTGGAGTACTGTACGGGAGCGTGCGGTCAGTCATAACCTACTAGGAATTGAGCAAGATATAATGGAAA
Organism: Phyllobates terribilis; assembly: GCF_046119375.1. Lineage (NCBI taxonomy): Eukaryota > Metazoa > Chordata > Amphibia > Anura > Dendrobatidae > Phyllobates > Phyllobates terribilis. The sequence continues at coordinate 723,544,315 of NW_027362763.1, forward strand.
TCAGACTTAATGGGGTTGTCCACTACTCAAACAACTCCTTCTCAATTCCCATGTTTTCCCACGAGTAAAAGAATAACACCTATACATACCTCCAGAGCCGGTGTCGTTCCAGCGGTGGCAGTACTGGCTCTCCCGGGGCTTGTGTGACATTGCTATGTCATGCGATCCCTCAGAGCAGGCTTTCACTCTCCCCTCTTACGGACATAATTGATATCCGGAGGAAGTGAGAACAGCGGGGGGGGGACACAGGTATTAAGAAGGGCTGGTCCGAGTAGTGGACAACCACTTTAATAAAATTGTCTTATTGCACTCCAGTTGGCTTTGGTTGGTTGAGGTCAAAAAGCCATTTCTGAGACCATTGCGTCCACTGAAATTAAAGGGAGGGAAATGCAACCATATTAACCCTTGTGGCTTATTTTATTTACTTACAGGGGTATTCCGATCTCCAAGATCCTATCCCAAAAATGTAGTAGGTGTAATAATAATAGCAAATACTTCCAATTAGCGAATCAGAAGAACTATACTACATTTCTATGTCACTTACCTCATGTGCAGGGCATTCCATTGCTTAGGTATCCATGGTTATGACCACTAAGAGCTGTCTAACTGTCACTATATGAGTGGTTGTAACCATGGATACCGAAGCTACTGCAATGCCCTGCACATGGGGTAAGCAACATAGCGAATCAGAAGAACTATACTTCATTTCTAATAGGAGGTATCTGCTAATATTATTAATATTACACCTACTACATATTGGAATAAGATCTTGGAGATGGGAATACTACTTTAAGACCCCTAGAGGGATAGAACAGATTAGCTGCACACAGAGGATGCATCAGATGGAAAAATAAGTTGTGCTTACTTGAAATCCAGCAAAAGTTTTCTAATTTTTTCTGCTTCTTGCATCCCGCGCCCGTGTCCTGTGTGCAAATACACAACATCTGTATGTAGAATTTGATCTGAAATGAAAAAAATAAAAAACAGTATAAAAGATCATAAACACCATTCATTGCGAATTACAGTGTCCCTCCAGCTGTAACAACTATCATCAATACACGGAACAATGCGGAAATGATGTGGAGAGGGAATCTGCGCTCTTTTTATACCAGGGATTACAATCTGCTCAATCTCCTAACTAAGTCACAGAAAAGAATTTGATTTCCTCGCTGCGCCTCGTTTATCAGAATCTGGCTGACATGTCCCATTAATTGAGATATTGAGTTTCCTGAACTTATACATAAAAAAATCTACCTAGTTAAGAAGTGACATTCTCCCGTCCTCTACTTCTTAAAACCCTGGACTGATCCAGGCGATGAAACCATCGCCCATCTACAAGCCGATCGGTGGCCGTTTACTGGCCTGATGAGACTTGCTGATGATCGTTCTATGCGCACAGAACGAGCGTTAATACAATCATGGTATGGGCGGAGATAGAGGCTGAAACACAGAATTCAGGGATGTGTCACTTGCCAAAGTGCCGTGCTGTTGTTTACTAACTGTGAAGGATTCATCACTAAGAGATTAACATTGCAGGACTACATTAGTCCAACTCCCACTGTGATAAGCAGCTCACTGTCTATGGACTTTGTACACACAGAGCCTGCTGTGGGCGGGGTTAGCTGTGGTGTGGGTGTGGTTAGCTTTCTCAGCTCTGCTTCATTCTAAATCTAAAAGCTCTGATTGTGTTAGAACGGCTGCACCAAGTAAACTATGTGATACATCGTTGAATTCAGCTTCTCCTTGCCTACATTATGCTGCTCTCAGATGAGGTAGCAATAGTCTGCTGACAGATTCCCTTTAAGAAACACATTTTCCAAGTGTGCGTGTATGTATATATATGTATGTATATATATATATATATATATATATATATATATATATATATATATATATTTATTTATTTTTTTTTTATTATTTTTTTTTAAGGATTTAAGGAGATGCAGACTTGTTCAATCCTCCATGTACAGATGTAGCAAGCAAAGATTATTTGGTGGTGCTAAAACTGTACTGATCGCCTACTGTAGAGAGCAGATGAGAAGACAGCAGCTTGTAGTATAAGGATGCACTCACTGGTGGCTGAAATGATTGCCAGTTTACAGCCGTGCTTATATCCAGGATCAACACCCATTATCGTTCGCCCTCGAACTGGATTCGCAAGGAGCAACTGGCGCAGGTTTCTTCCAAACATCATGATGGATTCCTTCTCTGCATCCGAGGTCAACTTCGAGCTATCGAGATAATATAAAAGAAAGCTGGAGACACTTACAATAGCAATAAAGCCAATAGACACATAATACATCTATACAGATCTCTATCAGATAAACAGATTTTTATTTAAATCAGAAAAGGATCCAGAGAGGACTTGGACTCATTTCAATGGACAGTGATCGTACATATATAACCAGTTCTTTAATATAGACATTTCCCGATTATTGGGAGACTAATTCTTTAAACATACACCCTAAAGAGGTTGTTCATCATTTTTTTTCCTTACTTAAATCCTTGTATTTGGGGTTAAAAATAATTTTTGCAATTGGGTTTCATTAAAAACGTTTGCACCGTTTGTCTTCTATATTCTCTATATATTGCTAACTGCAGAATGAGTTAACTGAGAATCTGTCAGTGAACTTGTTCAAATGGAAGAGTTTATCCAGGAGTGATTCAGGCCTGCTTTTAAAACAACTTTAAAATGACATTAGAATCGCCGCTATTATCGCGATATCACTGGTTAAAGAGGGATTTGGGGAGTGCGTGCTGCCGCCCATTTGCAGCTCTTAGTTTAACCCAGGCTAAAAGCTATCTGAGAACACAAAAATTAAATACAAAATTGCCCTTTAATTTTTTTTTCATTTTCTCCTGTTGTCGTCTGACTCCATTACAGCACATTAACACTTCACCCAAAAATTCATCTAATATCCTATTGACACAGAAAACGACACTACTACGGCGGGCTCCGACAAACTAAACGCCAACATATTTCAGTATAAACTTCATCATCTTATCTGCATAAAAAATCCTATAAAAACACGTCACGCACTGCCAAGGACAACAGTCTCGGGTTCTCAGACGGGAAAGACAATATGACTTGTAGAAGGAGGCGTGAAGACAAGGAATGAAATAACAGGCCGGTAATTGCACAAATCAACGGGAATATTTCCCCACCTGTCACTAAATAATAAACTATTCCACTGGCGCGAGCAAGCGTGGAAAGCGGGTCCTGGTGCCGTGTGCCCACAGACGGATCCTATAACACCGCATGGCGGAGGTTTATAGGGGAAGCAAATGATTGATTTGTATAATAAAATATCTGGTGAAAAGAATGAATAAATGTGGAGCACGAAAAATATAAAGTATTTACCAAAGATACCAATCCAAATGCTATGGTCATACACCTTTAACCCCTTCATCATGACCGGGCTATTCTCTCTTTTCGTTTTTCCCTCCCCTTCTTCCAAGAGCCATAACCTTTTTTTTTATTTTTCTGTCCATATAACTGTATGACTGTTTTTTTTTTTTTATGGGATGAGTTGTACAATTGAATAATATCATTCATTTTATCATGTGATACACTGGAAGGCAGAAAAAAAAAACATCAAGTGTGTTAAAACTGCAAAAAAGGTGCAATTTCACAATTGTTTTCAGGGTTTTTCTTGTTACCATGCTCACTATAGGGTAAAACTGAAATGGTAATATGATTCTCCAGGTCAATAAAAGTACGCAGATTGCAAACATGTATAGTTTGGGTTTTGTTTTTTATTTAGGTGGTGAAAAAAAAATTCTGAAATTTGCAAAAAGAAAAGATTTTGCTTGTGTCGCCATTTTTCGAGACTAGTAACGTTTTCGATGTTTGGGATATGCAGCTGTGTGAGGTCTTATTTTTTGCACTCCGAGCTGACATTTTTTATTGATACCATTTTGGGGTAGATACAATGTTTTGATTGCCTGTTATTGGATTTTACTCCAACGCTGCGGTGGCCATGAAAACTTAATTCTGGCGTTTTCATTTTTTTATCGTTATGTTATTTAAATCGATCGGATTAATTTATTTTATATTTTGATAGATCAGACTTTTACGAATGCAGCGATTTTTTTATTATTTTTAATGGGGCAAAAGGGGGGTGATTTGAACTTTTGTATTTTTTTTCCTTTTTTTTTCATATATTTAAGTACATTTTTTTTCACTTTTACTTGTATTTGTTAGTCCCCTTAGGGGACTTGACACTGAGATCATCTGATCAGCTATAATATGTATAGCGAAAATCACGATCTCCTATGAACTCCAGCTAAACGCTGGCTTTTACAGGAGAATCGTCATGACAAGCACGGGGGTCTTCAGCAGACCCTCCACTGTCATATCAACTCATCAGCGCTCCGATCGACCCACGGATGTTAGAAGCAGATGATGGCTGAATAACTCAGCCATCATCTGTCGAGAAAGATGAAGGCTCGACTTGCTAGCCCGCATCAAAATCAGGGGCACGACATATGATGTAGCTGTAAGTCGTATGTCGTGAAGGGGTTAAAGAAGACATTTCATTTGATCTTTCAAGTATAAACCGAGTCCCTCGTCCAAATGCTGCTGCTCCACTGATTCCGGAACAGATTTTCTTTTTTTTCTGTGTCTCGCTGTTCCAAAGTTATTCCCCCCGGTAATAATGGTGCAAATTGTCCCTACAACCAACCGGGCGTATATTACAGAACTTGTGGGCGTTTTCTTTTTCTCCTCTGGCCAATCAAAATATGTCCCCTCCCACCCAAAATAAAAAAGTCCTGTGGTACACGCCCAGTTGGTTGTAGGGAAAAGACATTCCTAGTTCTATGGACTGACATACCGGTACTCTCTGCAGAGAAGAGGATAAATGAGACGTTTGTAGGAGTCTTCTACGGAGTTGTGAAGTATTTTCATGAGCTCGGGTCTGGCAAATTGCTTTGGCCTCCATCTTCAAAAAACACAAGAAAAGATGAATATTAATCCTGATCACGTGTCGGTGTCCAGTGTGATAATTGCAGGCTGATTTTTTTTTTATTTATAGATAGATAGTATAGAAAGTATTAAAAATAAATCACATTTATAGAAAAAAAAAATTGCATTAACCCCAAAAAAAACTAGTTTAAAATAGCAAGTCCCTGAGTACAGGTTTCAGAGCCTGTATGACCAGGACATATTTCTCGGCTTTCTTCTATGACCTAACCCGAAACAAATTCAGTAAAAAAAAAAATAAAAAAATCTAAAGATGAATGAAAAACATCTCTACATAAAAAATAAAATCTCACAGACTGTTCTACGTCGACATCTCTAAAATAAAATATAAGAGGAAGCTTTCAATAATTTCCACGTCTTCAAACTGCCGGGAATCGTCTTCTCTCAGATCCTGATGTGTGTAGCATTGCCACAAAACACATGTAGGAAAATCACTCAAACTCCAAAAACCTCCTTTTAGCCCAACATAAAATATTAACGTAACCCCGGAGTAATAGGACTGGACACGGAGAAGCAGCAGAAGACGAATACAAGGCAATCTGGAAGAATGTATACAGACCTTTCATTCACACACCACCTACAGAAAGCATCCTTCACCCTGTCAGGAACATTGACCTTTACTGTCAGGACTTTCAGATTTTCCCCACGGTTAATGGCCAGAATCTGAGAACAAACATAAATGGCAAAGACAGATGACACACAAATACCCAAAAGATAAACTATCACGCCATCATCCATGGAAGAACCTTTTTTTTTTTTCTTTTTTTAAACATTTACTAATAATAAATAATAATAATAATGTAATAAACATAATACTACTACTAATACATTAAAATATAATTAATTATATTAAATAATACTAACAACAAGCAGGGCAAAACTAAACTGAACATTTCACACTACGTGTGTGCGAGTGACAGATATATTATATATACATACATACAGGTGCATCTCACAAAATTAGAATAACATCAAAAAGTTAATTTATTTCAGTTCTTCAATACAAAAAGTGAACCTCATATATTATACAGAGTCATTACAAACAGAGTGATCTATTTAAAGTGTTTATTTCTGTTAATGTTGATGATTATGGCTTACAGCCAATGAAAACACACAAGTCTTTATCTCAGTAAATTAAAATAATTAACAAAAAACACCTGCAAAGGCTTCCTAAGCATTTAAAAAGGTTCCTTAGTCTGTTTCAGTAGGCTCCACAATCATGGGGAAGACTGATGACTTGACAGATGTCCAGAAGGCAGTCATAGACACACTCCACAAGGTCCGAGAGTTCCAATTTTCAAATAAATTAACTTTTTGATGATATTCTAATTCTGTGAGATGCACCTGCGCGTGTGTGTGTGTGTGTGTGTGTGTGTGTGTGTGTGTGTATATATATACACATATATATATATACACACACACATATATATATACACACACATTATATATAGATCTATATATACAGGTTTCAGGCAGGTGTAGTTAATATGCTGCGCAGTGGGAACGCCTTCAAAAAGAAGACTGCTTTTCATCAACAAAATCCAAAGTGAATGAACAAATGGAGAAATATAAATCACATGAATATTTGGTGACCGTCTTTTAACTTTATCGTTTCTGCTAGGTACTTGTCACTTACAGAGTTTTTGAAGTAACTTGACAGACAAGTTGTTCCAAACATCTTGGATAACCAACCGCAGATCTTCTGTGAATGCAGGCATGTGCAAATCTCTTCATATAACCACTGGTTGATGTTGAGATCAGGGCTCTGTTGGGGCAGCATCATCACTTCCAGGACTCCATGTTCTTTTTTCCTCTTAAGATACAGGTAAATACTTATCCATCATGTAATACGATCAAGGAGGCATCTGATTGGCTCCACATTTATATTCTTCAAGAGGACAACTACTCCAAACATCCAGCCAATGTCATTAAGAATGATTTTCAGAGTAAACAAGAACAAGGAGTCCTAGTAGTGATGATATGACCCCAAAGATCCCTGATCTCAACATCATCTCAAGTGACATCCACAGAAGATATGTGGTTAGTTCTCCAAAATGTTTGGAACAACCCCACTGCTGAGTTCCATCAAAAACTGTGTGTAGGTGTACGTAGAAGAATAGATGCTGTTCGGAAGGCAAAGGGCGATCACCAAATATAGATTTGATGTAATTTATTTTTTGTTCATTCACTTTGTATTTTGTTAATTCACAAAAAGCAAGAGAGTATACAGACATTACAGTATGGGATCACAGCTGAGTCTTTCTTTGAAGTAAAACATTGTTTAAAAACAAGCAGGGAAATGTTTTACCTCACAAAAAGAATCAGCTGCGATCCCCTGCTGTAATGTCCGTATTCTCTTTTGCTTCCTCCCCTGCCCAGGAGCTGTGGTATGATCAGACCATGTTCCTGTACGGTCAGACACAGCCATTACACAGTACACAGCAGGGGCACATGTATAAGATTATCTCAGCACAGGAACATTTTATTTAAACACATCCAATTGTGGAAATTATTATTATTCCAAGATCTATTGATTAAAATCAACTTTTGTTCGTGGGAAAATCCCTTCAACGTCACGGCTCCCGAAAACAGAGAAAAAAGTCAGTCACTGGTTTTGAAGTAATGTTCTCATTTACAAATTTAAAGTGAGTACTCCATATAGAAAAAGGCATAAATTACAGGAGAGAAGAGGTGTACTGTGAAGAGTAACTAACACTAGTGCTGGATAAGAGGATACATAGACACAGATAGATACAAACAATGTAAATAGCTCAAAGCAACTAAATACAAGTAGTTACTCCAAATTCAGCACAAAATACCACTTTTAAACAGGACTGTGGAGTCGGTAAGCCAAACCTCCGACTCCTCAATTTCCATGACACCGACTCCGACTCCCTCATACATGGCTCATGTTTAAGTGATAAATTTACTGTAGCACAGATTCATCTCAGCTAAAAGTCTAGACCCTTAGATCAGGAATAGGACAGACATTTATAGGGCATTTCATAACTTTCCCAAATTCTTATGAAAAAATATTCCCCACAAACCGCATTGAACTACTGTACCCAATTTATTATATATTTTAGGAGTCAGAGTCGGTCCATTTTATACAAACTCCACAGCCCTGCTTTTAAAAGGATGTGCCGGAGAAACCTGAGGCACTTTAAGAAATAGCAGGGAAACATATTTCCAATTATGTCTATTCAGTAGTTAGCCAGTGCTCCGTTGTGCCAAAATTCATGTTTTGCATATACTGTATGCAAATTAGGTCTGCAAGTGAACTTGTGGGCATATTAGCGCACTTGCAGTCCTTGGCTCATCTTCACTTCTCCCCACCAGCGGCATCCCCACTTCCCGATTGATAGCACAGAGGCTCTGCTGTACGACGCCACCTCTGCTCGCCATTCAAAAAGCAGGGGCGGCACTGGTTGGGAGAAATGAAGCAGGACCGCAGACCACAAGAATAAAACATGAATTTCAACACCACTGAGCCCGAGATAACGACTAGGTGTAATTGGAAATGTGTTTCCCTGTCCCATCTCGCAGGACGTCAGGTTTTCTAGGTACATTGTTCTTGGTAGGTTTACTTTAATGACTACTGAAGTTCAGTACTTAGTTGAGCCCCTAAGGCTGTTATGACCTACTGGCCCTCTGGCTGCTATCACCTGTTGTAAATGTGATGCATAACCAGACACCAGCTTCTGCCAGCGTTCCTGGGGAATCTTAGCCCATTCCTCATCGGTAATGGTCATCAGTTCATTCATATTCTTGGATTTGCTGCCTTCTTCAAATCCCATCAAAAACTTTCTATGGGGTTCATGTCAGGTGACTATGATGACCACTCCAGAATCTCCCAGAACATCTTCTGAAGCCAAGTGTCGGTGGACTGTGAGGTATGCCTGGGATCATTGTCCTGTTGGGAGGTCTAATGCAGTCAGCATCTTCACAGAAAGCATGATGGTTTCTACTAGGACTTCCTGATACTTGATGGAATCCATCATTCCTTCCAGATGCAGCAAGTTTTCAGCCCAAGCATGGAGACCTTCAGTGTTTAATATGCACCTTACTGTGCAAACTAAAACCACAGTGCCTGCTCCCCCCACATCTTGCTGCAGACACTCAAGGGATTTTGACCACTTGCCTCCTCAGGCATCTCATGGCAGCTGGTGACAGATTCCTCTTTCTGCCACATCCAGGTAAAGTGGCCAATGTTCCTCTATCATTGAACAGTAAACTCTGCTTCCAACTCTACCTCTAGGAGCATTCAATGTTTTGTACAGGGCAATGATCTCTTTCTTTTAACTTTTTGGATCAATCTGTTGAAAACCCAAGAATATTTGTAAACTAGAAGAAACTGCCAATAACTCAGGAATGAGCGAATATTCCTTAGAAACGCTGCTAGAAGCTGGTGTCTGGCTGGGCATCACGTTTGCAGCAGGTCACAACAGTTAGAGGTGCTTGCAGCAGGTCATAACAGCTAGAGGTGCTCTACTAAGTACAAAAGATGCTGCTCATGAAAAAGGTGAATAATTCGGAGACTTCAGAGGTGATTAAAAGTGCCACTTTGTGTTGAATTGTCTGCTATGACAAATCAAGAAGTGGGGGCGGCACCAGAATTAAAGGGGAGCCGAGGACGTTTGTAAATATTATTAATAAACAAAATTTGCAATCAGGGGGTGTGAATACTTTTAATTGCAACTATATCTCGATCTACAGTATCTGTCTATCTATCACCATCTCTCCCTATGAATAAAAAGTGCATCAGATTTCCCTTAATTCTCACTAACTTTAAAAAACAAGATAATGATTGAGAACAGATTGGTAGAAGTGATTACAGTCACAGTCAAGCAAAGAAAATATAAAGTATGTAGCTCTGGCTTTCTCTGTGGGTGATTTTGCAGCTGTACACATCGGCCCAGAGCACTGTCACGGCCGGCCGTGCCCTGTCAATCAAGATGTTTAATTCAATCACTGGAGAACTCAGACATGTCACATATGTTAAATGCAACATTTTAAAACCTCCTCGGGACATAGTAACAATTTATATTCCTCAACTTTACAGTGCGAGTGACATACTAAGCCTGACATATCACTGAGCAAGAAAGTTAGCAAGAAAAATATCAGATGAAATTCTAGAGCGCAAGGTACCAACATTCCCAAGGCAAAACATTTCATGGTTTTTTCATGTTTATATGTAAATATATACTGTATGTGCTTTGAGAATATATATATATATATATATATATATATATATATATATATATATATATATATATATATATATATATATGGGTGTTAGTTAGTACATACAATACCTATATGTGTGTGTGTGTTTGAGTATAGAAAAAAAATATTAAAAAATGTATATGATATATATATATATATATATATATATATATATATATATATATATATATATATATATATATATATATATATATATACACACACACACACACACATATATCTCTACATACATATACACACATACAGTGTATGCACACACACTCATGTCTATCTACAGATACATACAGGCATATCTATATACACACACACACAAATGCACACACTGTTCACAGAATTGCATGCACAAAAAAAGGTTTCATTTTTATTCCATTATTATATTGTTGACTTCAATAAACTTTTTTTTTTTTCCCCCAAAAAATATAAAATTACAAATGACGCAGTACGCCATCCTATGTACCATTCTGTCTGTGATTTCCTGTGCAGTCTATTTATTACAGATGTTAATTGAATTTTTGTTCATTATTTTTTCTAGAGTATACTTTTGGTTGTTTTTCCGTTTTGTTCCCCCCCTTTTTTTTTTCACTATTAGTGTAGCTTCACATGACCGATTTCTCCACATCGAAGAAAAACAGTCTGAGCGTTCTGATCGGAGCTCGATCAAAGTGTCAACAGCTTTTCTCTGATGTGGAGAGAGGGAAAAAAGTTCTTCACCTTCTTTGTCAAAACTGTCGCATCCAAGTGCAGTCCAATTCTTTTTCCTGATTTTTTTCATAGACTTGCATGGTCTCCGATATTTTCTGAGCACCACTCTGAATGAGAAAAAAATTGGTGGACATGGGATTTCTACAAATCCCATCCACTATGCTGTAACATCTGGCACGTGTGCTGCGTCCAATCTGCAGCAAATACTGATTGTGTGCACATACCCTAAGGCTATGTTCACACATCATGGTTTTTCAGCGTTTTTTGATGCAGTTTTTTATGCAAATTTTCAGCTGCTTTTTGCAGTTCCAGCAAAGTCTATGAGATTCCAGAATTCATCATGGTTTTTTTTTTGTTCAGGATTTTGTGCCTTGAATGTTTTTTTGGAAAATAGAGCATGTCACTTTCAGCGTTTTTTCAACGTTTTTTCATCCATAGGAAGTAATGGGTGGTGAAAAAAACGCTGAAAAAAAAAGCATCAAAATCTGTATCAGCTTTTTTGATGCCAAAATAGAATGGGGTTCATTTTTTTCACAGAACTTTATATACATGCATAAAAAGAGACAGAGGGACAGTGGAAAAAAAACACTTAAAAAAAAAAAAGCACCAAAACTGAAAGACAAATCCTGAACAAAATGCCCTTGAAGATCAGGTTTTGCTGCAGAAAACCGAGGCCAAAAAAAACATGATGTGTGAACATAGCCTAAAGCTACGATCACATAGAGTTAAAAACCAAAGAGTTTTTTTCAAGAGGAAACCACTTCAGGAAACACTACTTTTTAAAAAGGTTTTTTTTTTTAGTTTAGTTTATTTTCCTGCAAAGTTTTGAAGAAGTTTTGAGTCGTTTCTATTCTGAAGTGTCCTTTACAGCTTTTTTGGCATGACGTGTTAAGTTTGGAGCGGATTCCAGGATGGATCCACCTTAGGCTAGGGTCACACAACCGTTTCTCTCTCATCCGAGAAAATCGGTCCCATTATGCTAATCACACTCTGATCACACTGGGATCCGATTTTCTCAGAAGTGGAGAAAAAAAAAAAGTTTCTCCACCTTGTCTGTATTGTCAGTCTGTGAAAATTTGACCAGCGTGTGTGGTCCGATTTTTTTTCAAGGACCCATGGAGTTAAATGGGTGCCATCAGATTATCGGAGGCAAACCGGGCGCGTTGCGATGCGTTTTTTACCTGCAGATTTTCCGCATCTAATGGGGAAAATCTGCACATAAAACTTAGCGTACCCGCAAGAGAAATTGACGCGTTTCGGATTTGAAAAACGTGCCGCGGGGGAGTTTATGTATCGTAAAAAAAAAAAGCACAGCGGACATGAGATTTCTATAAATCTAATCCACTTTTCTAGAACTGTAAGACGCTGCGGGTTTTTTTGTGCAGCGAAAATAATCAACGTCAAAAACTCATCGTGGGAACTTAACCTTAAGGCGCTTTTTGAAGGAAAAATTATCAAAAAAAAACTCTGATCATAGCCTAAATAAACTCTGCATGAACTTGCCCTTATGATCATGTTTCTACAAAGCATAAATGCTGTATTTTTCCTGCTGTTTGCTTTTTATTGCACAAATACGCTGCTTTTAATAGTTCAAGAAAAATGTATGTGATTTCATGAACCCTCACAGCCACCGTACGTCTAAAGACGCAGCGCGGTGCAGTTTTTGGTGCATCTTTTCTCCAATGACATAACAAGGCATATAGAATTTTTAGGAGTAGAATTGCAGAGTTTCTGCATCAACAACAAAAAAATATACCGGTACATCAAATCCGCACCAGAAAGGCATAAAAGGAAAAAGCATATGAAAAAAAGAACGAGAACAAATTAAACAGAAAAGTATTGGAAATTGTGGGGTGGACACCTGTAGGAAAAGTGCAGAATTTACACTGCACGGGAACATGCCCTTACTGTCATAATAATTTTTTTTCTCTGACACAGAGAAAAAAAAAATTACTATAATGAAAATACAACATCACCTTATGTGCATTTTATTAAGAAAATAACCAAAAAGTTACAGATCGGGGGAAAGCGAATAATAGTAATATTAATATAATCTAGAACTTATTAATAAAAAAAATGTAATTTCACACTGAAATTAAATAAAAATAATCTACATTCATGCTAAAAAAAATGGCCTAAAATGTCATAATTAAAATATAAGAGCTCTAGAATATAAAAATAAATATTATTAATAAAGTATTTATAATATATTAATATTGTATTTCAATATATAACTATTAATTAAAAAGTAAAAAGAATCTATCATTTACTAATAAAAGAAATGACCTAGAGGTTCATGATAAAAAATGGCCTAGAATTTCATAATTAAAAAATAGTAGACCTAGAATATAAAAATATTATTATTATGTATATGCTATTATTAATATTAACATTAATATTTTATTTCAGAATAAAAATATTAATGGAAAGTTAAGGAAAATCCAATAATAAAATAAATGATCCAGAGTTTCATGATCAAATGTCCTGGAATTTCATAATTAAAAAAGAATAGACCTAGAATATAAAAATAAATATTATTATATATATCTAGATTGTGAGCCCCGATGGGGACAGCGATGACAATGTATGTAAAGCGCTGCGGAATATGTTAGCGCTATATAAAAATAAAGATTATTATTATTATTATATTCTAGATCTATTGTTTAGTAATCATGAAATTCCGGATCATTTATTTTATTATTGGATTTTTCTAAACTTTTCATTAATATTTTTATTCTGAAATAAAATCTTAATATCATGTTGATATTATTAACAATAACAAATAATAATAATAAATATATATTAACGTTATATTAAGATTTTATTTCAGAATAAAAAAAAATGACAAGTTTAGAAAAAGCCATAATTTACTAATAAAAGAAATGATCTAGAGTTTCATGAGAAAAAAAATATATAGAAAATAAAAGAACTATAATAATTAAAAATATATATATCTTTCATAATCAAAAAATAAGAGATCTACTATTTCAATTGAAATGCAACTTTTGGAGAGCAATGATTTCTTTGCAGCACAAGTAATAGATCTGAATCCTGTTCCTTGGAATTAGATGTAATCACAATCTGTAATACTGAGGTCATGTCTAAGGTGAGCAGTCTGAGAAAAACAACCCGGCACTATAAGCTAATACCACAAACTAATGAGTCAATACTATTAACACCTGCACATTAAATGTATTTCGGTTGGCAGCATTCCCAGAAAAAAAGGTGAAATGTAATATAGCGAGGTCGAGAGAAAGAAAAAAAAATACATTTGGAAGTGTAATTAGAAAGCTTTCTTTTGTGCCGGTCTCAGGCTAAAATGTTTGCCGCCGCTACCAAACCAAATGCTTTAAGCCAAGCAACTTGGCACCTACTTGAGAGATGATGGGTCCTGACACCAGAGACACTTGACTCTGCCAGCGCTGGAGAGACGTGAGGACAGGGCGGGCGAGCCGCTATCACACAGGGTCAGGGATCCAGAGTCCATGTCTGCGAGCAGAGAGCCGCCATGTCCCAGAGGTCTCATCTGTCAGTGCTACAGAGGTGGTGGCAATCTGACTCTTCCTTTTGGACATCGTGGCGTTTAGTCAATATTTATGATCCAAAAACACAAAAATTTATATATATAAAAAAAAAAAAATTCCCTTCTTGTATTGGAAATAGGTCTACAATTCAGTGCAGATAAACCCTTTAAGGAAAAAGGTAATTTTTAATCTTTTTTTTCCTCCTCTTCTTTCAAAAGCCGTAACTTTTTTTTAATTATTTTTTATTTATTTATTTAGATTAAATCACACTCGGATCAGGGTGTAATCCGATTTTCTCAGATGAGAAACAAAAATATTCCTCCATTTTCTCCATTCTGTTAGTGAGTGAAAATCAGACTGTACTCAGGTGTCATCCGAGTGCAGTCCGATGTTTTCTACAGACTCATTGACTTGCATGGCTGAGTGAGTTCCAAATCGTACATGCCGAGGAAAAAAAAAATCGGCCCCATTCAATAACCCCTTCAGGCCATGGCCATTTTTTTTTTCGTTGTCGTTTTTATCCTCCCCTTCTTCCAAAAGCCATAACTAGTTTTATTTTTCCGTCCCCCAAAGCCGTATGAGGACTTGTTTTTTGCAGGATCAGTTGTACTTTTGAATGACACTATTCTTTTTATAATGTGATGCACTGGAAAGTGGGGAAAAAATTCCAGGTGCGTTGAAATTGCAAAAAATGTGCAATTTCACAATTGTTTTTTGAGTTTTATATTTATCATGTTCACTATATGTTAAAACTGACTTGGCAATATGATTTTCCTGATCAGTAAGAGTACACAGATACCAAACATGTATAGTTTTGGGAGTTTTTTTTATATAAGTGGTGAAAAAAAATAAAAAAATTTGTAATAAAATTTTTTTTTGCTTTTGTGGCCATTTTCCAAGATTTTTCAGGATCTGGGGCTGGGTGAGGGCTTATTTTTTGAACCATTAGTTGACCTTTTTATTGATACCATTTTGGGGTAGATACGATGTTTTGATTGTCTGTTATTGCATTTCATTACAATGTTGCAGAGGCCAAAACAAAACATTTTTTTGGAGTTTCGATTTTTTTTTTTCTCATTATGCCATTTACCGATCGGATTAATTTACTATATATTTTGATAGATCGGGTGATTCTGAACGTAGCGATAACAAATATATGTATTTTTTTATTGTTTTAGTTTTAATAGGGCAAAAGAGGAGTGATCTGAACTTGTGTTTTTGATTTTTTTCATATAGTTTTTAAAACTTTATTTTCCACTTTTTACTGTATTTAATGGTCCCTTTAGGGATCGCTTATGCTGTACATTGCAGAGCATCAGCACTGCTTTGTATGGAGAAAATCACGATCTCCGATGACACCGGAAGATTGTAATGACAGGCACGGGGGGCATCAGCAGACCCTCGGCTGTCACTGCAACCCTTCAGCACCCTGCGATCACGTCAGGGGCGCAACGATGGGAGAATGGAATGATGCCCCTGTCATCGCGTGTTAAATGCCACTGTCAGAGACTAACAGCGGGATATAACAGATTAACAGACGTGGGTGAAGCCCTACATCTGCTCCATGAAAGATATATACCATTAATTTTACCATGAATGTCTTGGAGTGGAAAAGGGTTAAGTGAAATATTTGAGGGGGTCTATATCTTATTTATTTATTTATTTTTACTTAAATGCCTGTATTTTTGGCTAATTTTTACTATTTGATTTCAATAGTAACTTCGACTTTCATGGTTGCACTGTCTTTTGCTGGCTGAAGAATGAGTTAACTTAGAATCAATCAGTGAGCTGTTTCTGACAGGAGAGTTTCTAACTCAGTATTTCTCAAAGACCAGCTCAACTTTAAAGGGGTATTCCCATCTCCAAGATCCTATCCCAATATGTAGTAGGTGTAATAATAATAATATTAGCAAATACCTCCAATTAGAAATGTAGTATAGTTCTTCTGATTTGCTGTCTCTTTCCTCATGTACAGGCATTGCAGGACCTTAGGTTTTCATGGTTACGACCACTGATATAGTGACAGCTAGTTGCTAGTGGTCGTAACCATGGATACATAAGGTCCTGCAAAGCCTGCACATGAAAAAAGACAGCGAATCAGAAGAACTATACAACATTTCTATTGGAGGTATTTGCTGATATTATTATTACACCTACTACATACTGGGATAGGATCACCATGAGCTTTTGATGTTGCAGTTTTTCTGCACTATTTTGACACCCATTAATAGTAAAATAGGTTACTTGCATTTTTTCAAAACTCATCAAAAACTCATTGTGGGAACGTAGCCTTATGAGGTCAGAAATCACATTAGAGGAGTTCAGAAGGAGAATAGGAGCTATAAACCCTTCGGTCAGAATGAGCTCACTGATGGACACTCAGATAACTCAATAGGATTTTTTTTTTTTTATAAATATTTAATAAAAGTAATTTAAGACTATAAATGAGTAACAGCCCCTTTAGGCGGGCCGATCCAGGCCAATTAACGGCTGCCAATTGATTATATGCAAGTTGGTATGTGGTCGGTTAATAGAAGAATAAAGAAGAGCTGGGAATGCAGAGAGGTAGGAGTCCATTCGCAGGGCTCCCGTCCATCGGTCACAGATCACTGACGGCTCCTGAGAATTGATTTGCACCATCTCTACATAGAAATAATCCCTTAAGTCCAGACCCTGGCATTTCATGTTACTAATAGAACGGCCGGAGAGGATTCAGGATTTCTATTTTGCTGTGAGCGGCACAACAACAAACCCAACTGTGAAGGTGACATATTCTTATGTCGTGTCGATAAAGGTGAGAGGTCCGAGCTTCTGATACTTAAGTCTCCTGGCATCTAAAAAAATCAATGATTTCATAAAAACAGCCTTGATCTCAACTCGACTTCCAAAAAAATATATATTTTAGTGAAATTAGTCCTTGCCCCAGGGAGCGGCGCCAGGTCAGAATCTTATTGTACCGGTATCTTCAATACTCAGTAAAGGTTAGGATATTGATTCATGTACAGCGCAGAAAAGGGCAAGACGGGATCAGCAGCAGCGAAGAGAAGCGGGAGAACAAGGGAGACGAAATATCACAGTGATCAGCCTGGACGGCCCAGCGACAGGGACACACGGACATGACGGCCCAGCGACAGGGACACACGGACATGACGGCCCAGCGACAGGGACACACGGACATGACGGCCCAGCGACAGGGACACACGGACATGACAGCACAGCGACAGGGACACACGGACATGACGGCCCAGCGACAGGGACACACGGACATGACGGCCCAGCGACAGGGACACACGGATATGACGGCCCAGCGACAGGGACACACGGATATGACAGCACAGCGACAGGGACACACGGACATGACGGCACAGAGACAGGGACACATGGACATGACGGCCCAGCGACAGGGACACACGGACATGACGGCCCAGCGACAGGGACACACGGACATGACGGCCCAGCGACAGGGACACACGGACATGACGGCCCAGCGACAGGGACACACGGACATGACGGCCCAGCGACAGGGACACACGGACATGACGGCCCAGCGACAGGGACACGCGGACATGACGGCACAGCGACAGGGACACACGGACATGACGGCACAGCAATGGCATAGCGCCCCCTACGCCATCTGTGCAACTCATTCAAAGATTGGTTATGCTATACGAATCGCGTGCGCCGGCACTCGCATTGTCACATAATTAGGCCACTTTCTCACATCGGACACAGGTCTCCTAACCAGCCTCATAGATGCCCAAAAGGCTATTGAATTATTGAATTTGAGTCAGGGCTCCCTCGTCAGCCAGTCCGGACTCAGAACGAGAATATATCGGAGAGGTCACCCCGGCCTTATACATAGTAAAATAATTGTACAATTGAGTCAATTCTGAGGATTTCAGAGGTCAAATGTAATTTCTATGCAGTGAAAGCATATTGTGTCACAGTCGGCTCGTTATTACATATGGAAGTAGTGGTATGGCCGTATAAGCACTGACCCCTAATAACAAGGATACCATTATTAGTATACACCCAATGTGCCAGACATGATAATTCTAAAATAGAAGCCATGTGCAAATTAAGCTGCAAGTGCACTGGGGGCGGGTCAATGCACTTGAAAGAAGCAGCACAAGTGAAATTGATACCCCATCCCCCAAGTGCACTTTCAGCCTGATACATCAGATTTCTTAAAAAGTAATAAACTGGTGGCGAGTATCTTTTTGTTGGGGGGGCGACCTCCTATCGAGACATACAACTACTTCCATATGTGAAAAAAGGGCTGACGGCTTTAATGAGAACCTGTTGACACTCCTGACGCATCAATTTTAGAAAAATACAAGCATTCTCCATGAAGTAGCAATTTTGCTTATAAATCTGTCTTTCGCTCTTCCCGAATATTTAAGAATAAATTAAAGTTTTGTTCTCAGGATTGCAGTTCTTCCTGATTTTTGGGGGATGGGGTGACAGGCTTCTCAATGATTGACAGCTCAGACCAGCAGCAATGTCGCGCCGCTGCTCCGAACTGTGAGCTCTCCAATGATGCAGGGAGAGACACATCGCAGGAGCGCAGTGATGATCCGGCCGGCTTCAGAGCAGCGCTCACAAGCTTTATAGAAAAGAGGTTGCAAGCGTGTGCTCCTTCCCTAGGAGACTGGCCACTGCTGGGAGCCTGCAGAGGTGGCCGGTAACCTAGGCCATGAGGAGTAAACTATAATATTAAAAATCCTCTCGTTCTCAAGAACGGAGGGATTGTTAATTACAAAGTTGCTGCAATTTTACCCATTTATAATGAGAAAACCCCTTTAACAACCAGGTGTGAACATTTCCTCTTGTCAAACATTTGTGTCCTTACAAATTCAGATTGGAAAAAGCAAACTGTGTAGTGACACCCACCCCGCCCCCCAGCTGGGAGGACCCAATGGTCAATATGTTCATACATTTCCAGGAGGAAGAACAGAGGAAAGGCACAATGCAGAAATCAAGGGAAAGATGCTCCAGAATTATAGTCCGTGGAAATTACACACATTTAATAAAAACAGACAAGGAAACAGATGATGTGAGCACAGGCGCGGGCGTTACCTGATGGTGCTGGATCCTATTTATATTGCAGGTGAAATTGTGATATAAATGGAATTTGTCGACGTCTTTCACGTTTCCTTCCTTCTCTTTTCCTGTTGACTTAGCCAGGGCGGACTGCAGGGCCACGTAATTCTGTTTGCAGCTAGAAATACAAGAAAACAATAGCTGGATGACACGAGGCAATAAACACACAGTAGTATCCACTACAGGACCAAGCACAATACACTAGGGGAGAATAAGAACACACACAGCTGCGCTACATGCACATCTACAAAGACACGGCTGCGCTACATGCACATCTACAAAGACACGGCTGCGCTACATGCACATCTACAAAGACACGGCTGCGCTACATGCACATCTACAAAGACACGGCTGCGCTACATGCACATCTACAAAGACACGGCTGCGCTACATGCACATCTACAAAGACACGGCTGCGCTACATGCACATCTACAAAGACACGGCTGCGCTACATGCACATCTACAAAGACACGGCTGCGCTACATGCACATCTACAAAGACACGGCGGCGCTACATGCACATCTACAAAGACACGGCGGCGCTACATGCACATCTACAAAGACACGGCGGCGCTACATGCACATCTACAAAGACACGGCGGCGCTACATGCACATCTACAAAGACACGGCGGCGCTACATGCACATCTACAAAGACACGGCGGCGCTACATGCACATCTACAAAGACACGGCGGCGCTACATGCACATCTACAAAGACAAGGCGGCGCTACATGCACATCTACAAAGACACGGCGGCGCTACATGCACATCTACAAAGACACGGCGGCGCTACATGCACATCTACAAAGACACGGCGGCGCTACATGCACATCTACAAAGACACGGCGGCGCTACATGCACATCTACAAAGACACGGCTGCGCTACATGCACATCTACAAAGACACGGCTGCGCTACATGCACATCTACAAAGACACGGCTGCGCTACATGCACATCTACAAAGACACGGCTGCGCTACATGCACATCTACAAAGACACGGCTGCGCTACATGCACATCTACAAAGACACGGCTGCGCTACATGCACATCTACAAAGACACGGCTGCGCTACATGCACATCTACAAAGACACGGCTGCGCTACATGCACATCTACAAAGACACGGCTGCGCTACATGCACATCTACAAAGACACGGCTGCGCTACATGCACATCTACAAAGACACGGCTGCGCTACATGCACATCTACAAAGACACGGCTGCGCTACATGCACATCTACAAAGACACGGCTGCGCTACATGCACATCTACAAAGACACGGCTGCGCTACATGCACATCTACAAAGACACGGCTGCGCTACATGCACATCTACAAAGACACGGCTGCGCTACATGCACATCTACAAAGACACGGCTGCGCTACATGCACATCTACAAAGACACGGCTGCGCTACATGCACATCTACAAAGACACGGCTGCGCTACATGCACATCTACAAAGACACGGCTGCGCTACATGCACATCTACAAAGACACGGCTGCGCTACATGCACATCTACAAAGACACGGCTGCGCTACATGCACATCTACAAAGACACGGCTGCGCTACATGCACATCTACAAAGACACGGCTGCGCTACATGCACATCTACAAAGACACGGCTGCGCTACATGCACATCTACAAAGACACGGCTGCGCTACATGCACATCTACAAAGACACGGCTGCGCTACATGCACATCTACAAAGACACGGCTGCGCTACATGCACATCTACAAAGACACGGCTGCGCTACATGCACATCTACAAAGACACGGCTGCGCTACATGCACATCTACAAAGACACGGCTGCGCTACATGCACATCTACAAAGACACGGCTGCGCTACATGCACATCTACAAAGACACGGCTGCGCTACATGCACATCTACAAAGACACGGCTGCGCTACATGCACATCTACAAAGACACGGCTGCGCTACATGCACATCTACAAAGACACGGCTGCGCTACATGCACATCTACAAAGACACGGCTGCGCTACATGCACATCTACAAAGACACGGCTGCGCTACATGCACATCTACAAAGACACGGCTGCGCTACATGCACATCTACAAAGACACGGCTGTGCTACATGCACATCTACAAAGACACGGCTGCGCTACATGCACATCTACAAAGACACGGCTGCGCTACATGCACATCTACAAAGACACGGCTGCGCTACATGCACATCTACAAAGACACGGCTGCGCTACATGCACATCTACAAAGACACGGCTGCGCTACATGCACATCTACAAAGACACGGCTGCGCTACATGCACATCTACAAAGACACGGCTGCGCTACATGCACATCTACAAAGACACGGCTGCGCTACATGCACATCTACAAAGACACGGCTGCGCTACATGCACATCTACAAAGACACGGCTGCGCTACATGCACATCTACAAAGACACGGCTGCGCTACATGCACATCTACAAAGACACGGCTGTGCTACATGCACATCTAGAAAGACACGGCTGCGCTACATGCACATCTACAAAGACACGGCTGCGCTACATGCACATCTAGAAAGACACGGCTGCGCTACATGCACATCTAGAAAGACACGGCTGCGCTACATGCACATCTAGAAAGACACGGCTGCGCTACATGCACATCTAGAAAGACACGGCTGTGCTACATGCAGCTCTGCAAGATGCACATACATACATACACACACACAGTATAAATTATTACACTTTACAGTTTTTTCCAGGCCCGTAATTGATCTCAAGACCTCAACGGTCCTGGATCTGGTTGGATGGAAGGATCTTCATCAGTTTAAGACGTGCAACCTCCGTGCAGGTCCCGGTAGCTTCCTCTTCTGCTCTGCACCGATCGCATAGATCAGTGTGGGGCAGGAGGACAGAGAGCACTTCTGTCAGTGACCAGGAAGAACAAGGTGTCAGCGTTCTCCTCCATCACAGGATGCTGTCTTCGGAATATAAGACGCACACACTTTTTAGCAAGATTTTTTCTTGTTAAAAAGTGTGTCTGAAAAATATGGTACATGCCATTAGTTTGGGCTATAAAATCCTGATGGTAGGTTCTCTTTAAAAGGAGTTTTCCAGTCTTTAAATCTTTGCAGAGGGAAAGGATGCCTAAATAAGAAAAAAAAAAAGAAGAGCGGAAAACTCCTCTAACCAACAGTGTGGCTTTTCATTGTGAGGATCAATAGGAGTTCTGGCCATCTGTCCTCTCATGGAACAATAAGTGCGGCCATGGCCCAGCAATACGCCATCACTCCAGGCAGTGGAAAACCCATATAACTTATACCATACCCTCAAAGTCTTCTCAGCAATTTTTTCTCTACCCGCATGTTTAAAGGAAACTTGTCAGGTCCTCTGACTGCCCAAACCCACCACCAGAATGTTTTATATGTGCTCTATTGCAAACCACAAAGTATAGTGGCAACAAAAGCTACATGGGAAATGCTGCGTGCACATCCACGTATAAGACATAGTCAAGAGGCAGAGAACGTCTTAGCTCTTACAGGTTTCTGATGTGTTCCAGTGAGTCCTTATCTTTGGCGACCATGTCTGCTAAGATGTGCTGCACTCCTGCCTCAATATCCGGAAGTTTTGAAAGTCCTGTAACGGAAGAGAATAAAATAAAATTATGTTCATACACATACCATGATTTCATTCCAGACTCAGGACTTCAGGGGAAAACTGCTAATAAGTCGAGTTGGGCTGAACACCATATGACGTGTTCACATTACTGTTTGCTTCCAATGCATATGTTATGAGCCAATATGTACTCACTGTATGGAAAAGCGTAGCAGATTACGCCAATTCATACCAAGAATCCAGTAAAATAAAAAAAGAGAAAAAAAGAAACTTCACTATGGGAAACAATGGACCCCACTCTAAAGGAAGGTGCTAGCAAGAAGGCAGCAGATCATACAGGTACGAGCACGTTCATACACGTACAAAGTTAAATTACACAAAATCAGATTAAATTAAGTCCGGGTATTCTGCATAATTAGGGAAATGGAATCGTGGAAAAATTGGTAAAATATTGGAGAAAAACCATTGGGAGAATTTGCAATCAGATTTCCCACTTCAGCAGTTTAGCTATACAACACTGCCCTCTAGTGGTAGTATTCTGCTGTGAATCTATGCAGAATTTCCTGGATGTTCTTCTAAAGTTTATAAAAAAAATGTTGAATTTTCTTTTGTCTTTAATTCCTTAAAAATGTGAAATATAATCAAGAAAATGGCGATAAAGCTCAGTGCATATTATTAGGTGCAGCATAAGACCTTTCCCATTATGTGTGAGACCTGGATATTCATGCCGCTGATTGACAGCTGTTTCTCTATGCACATCTTAGCCTGTGTGCACACGATGCAGTTTTAATGCATTTCCGCAGCTGTTTTCCCACTGCGGAAACGCATTAAAACCGCTTGTTAATAGGTCTGTCATGTATAGCAATGGTAATCCGGATGTGCTGTGCACATGATGCGGAAATTTCCGCTCCGGATTACCACTGTGGTAAAAAACGCAGCACTACCATATATTGCGCAATTCCGCTGCAAATTTGAGCCCATTGACTTGCATTGAATCACAGCAAACCCCCAGGTAGAATATCTAAATCTGCAGAATTGCTGGGCTTCAATGAATATCAATAGGATTGAGGTCTCCCTGGCGGCCAGCGGTACACTGCAGGGAGCGGGCTCGAGCCCTGTAGTGTACTGAGCTGCTAGGACCTGCGGTGACGTCACTGATCAGGTGATCGTCACCCTGGGAACTGATCTTCAGCTGATGAACCCCAGTGACCTCCTGCAGCAGCATGTATACTGACAGGAGTGATTTTACACCCCTGTCAGTATACATTGCTGTCTTCTTCAGCAGAGACATCAGATCAGTGATGGCTGATGTACCTGCTGTAGAAGTGACCCAGATCGCTGCGGGACACTCGGCGTAATCGTGGACTGCGTCGTTGACGGAGGACAGGTGAGGGATATGGTTGTTTGTTTTTTTTCAGGAGATTGAGGGCTTCGCGGACGGAGGGTAATAAAAATAAATTGTAGAACCGTGTGTGTTTATTTCATTAAAATACTTTATTCTGGCCGTGTCTTTTATTGAAAAAGTGGCGACCATTTTACTATGAAGTTAGTAATGGGGACGTCTTATAGACGACCCCCATTACTAACCTGGGCTTCATGTCAGCCGCCAATACAAGGCTGACGTGAACCCCAACCCCATTACCCCACTCGCCACCGCTACAAGGCAATGGGAAGAGCGGGGGCTAAGCGCCAGATTTGGCGCATCTTATGGATGCGCCATTTCTGGGACTGATGAGGGCTAGTATCCATGGCCCCTTCCATGGCTATTAATATCAGCCTGCAGCGGTCTGGTTTAGCCTTTGCTGGTTAGATTTTATAGGGGGACCCCACGTCATTTTTTTTCTGGGGTCCCACTGTAATCTAACCAGTAAAGGCTAAACAAACTGTGGGCGGATATTAATAGCCAGAGAACATTGTTAGCTAATGGCCCCTTCTCCAGCTACGAATATCAGCCCCTAGCTGGTTATAAAAATGACACTGGAGCCCACGCCATTTTTTTATTTATCTTTTTTCATTTTAGGCTCTGTGCCCATAATTCAGACGTAGCAGCGCTTTGGATGCAATTTTTTTCTGCGTCCAAAACGTTCCATTCTATTGAACGCAGGTAAATTCACGTGTTCACTGAACCATGTGGATTTATCTCATTCAATACTTTCTAGTGATCAAATTTCTGTTGTGGACACTAGCAACTCCACAAGAGAATTTGACATGCTGCGGTCCTGAAAGATGCGCTGCATGTCAGTGTCCACAGGTGATTTGCAGCCTCTGATGCACACATAGCGGACATGGGATTTCTAGAGATTCAATCCACTATGCTGTAACATCTGGACGCTGTGGGTTTGATGCTGTATAAACACGCAGCGTCAAACTTGCAGAAGCTCCTGACCGTGGCCACGTACCCAAACTCACCCGCAGTATGTAAATTTCGTAGCGGATACTCTAGTCTCCGCTGCAGATTTTGACAGATTGAAGTGTCATTATATGCGGTGGATTCACATGTACCGACAACAAAAGTGCGGTATTAGAACACCGCGTTTTGGACGCAACAAAAATATGCTGCGTTCAAAGCGCTGCTGAGTGCTGATCAGGGGGATGTAACGGATAACGAACCAGCTGTGAGATGTTAATTATGGCCAGGGAAAATGTTTGCCTAATGGCACCTTCCCAGGCTAAAAATAACAGCTCACAGCAGCCGCATAAATTACATGAATGGAAATTCTAATCAAGATTGGATGTATGGGATCACCTGACACCTAGATCTTTTGTTTGGTGATGACAAGGTGTCAAACAGACCTTTTCATGACCAAACTTAATTAAAGTAAAGAGTTAAATAAACACAAAGATACAGAGTAAATACTTTATTTGAATTACAGCAGACACATTATTTAACCATTTAAATGAGCCAATATACTCACCCCAGTTCTATGGTAATCCAAGGGTTTAAGCAATATCCCACAAATAAGTTTATTTAGCTGCAAAAAGCATTCATTGATGTCCAAAAACGTTTCAAAAAACGCATGTAAAAACGAGTCAAAAACGCATGTAAAATCCGCATGCGTTTTTCCTGCCAGGGAGAGGCAAAAACGCTCAGGAAATTTTTGCTTCAAATCTGCATCGTGCGCACATAGCCTACGAAAGAAATCGCTAAGTGTAATTTCTGATGGAGCAGCTAGTTAGGGAAGGTGCACATGACCGTTTCTCTCTCCATCCGAGAAAAATGGTCCGATTTATGCTGATGGGAGTGGGATCAGAGTGGGATCAGTTTTTCAAGTTTTTTCACCTTCTCCATCCAGACATTCCGAGAAGATCTGTCATCCAAGTGATGTTTTTCACGGACCCATAGACGTGTACTGCCAGATCAGATCAAAATTGAGCATCACCGATTTTTTTCCTTGGATCACTCAGGCCCCATAAAATAGAGTACAATAAAATATCATAGGTATGAGTGATATCCGTGACAAGCATGGATAGCACCTGTCCTATATAAACGGTTGTGTGCACGAGCCCTTAAAGGCAATCTCTCAGCAAGATCAACTTATCCAAACCGCATATACTGACATGCAGGTCTGTGAAATGCTAAATCTATCAACACCTTTATATCTTTTATCTGTTGCTGCATTCCCGAGTGATTAGTGTTTTCATCAATATGCAAATGATGCATTAAGTGCTCCAAGCGTGGCAAAGCACTTAACAATCCTCTGCATCTCGAGGGCATTTCCCCACTTCTTTGGCTTGATAGTCTGTGTGACGTCAGGCAAGGAAATCAGACAATGGAATATCAATCAAGCACAAGAGTCTGGTGCTGGGTTGGGAAACAACCTAAAGGGGCAAAGAATTGTTAAATGCTTTGTCAAATCCACAGGACTTAACGCCTCATTTGAAAACGCTGATTTCTCAGGAATGCAGCAACAGATAGAAGATATAAAAGTGTTGAAGGATTTACATTTCATAGATCTGCATGCCCATATAGGGTTCGCCTTACTGACAGATTTTCTGTAAGGAATTTCTGATGTCACGCCTACCTTCTGTGTTAGGCTTTATATACATGTGAAGGTTTAGTTGCTGCGGGGTATCGATCAGCGCTTTGGCTGCAGCTTCCAGTCCCAGTTGTCTCGCTCTCTGGGCTTTGGTGCCTTTGCTTCCAGTTTTGTACGGCGTGTACTGAACAGAAAAAGGGAGAGAAGAGTGAAGTCCTGTCCGCACAGTGACCTATATACATGTATACGGGCAGATACTGACCACGTGCTCTATTTCATCCATGCTTCTGCAATTCAGCATGGCGGTGTGTAAACCTGAGTGCAGCTTCCCTTCTTTCTTCAGTTTTTCTACCAGACTGTGGGCTTTTTTTGCAACGGACCTGACAACAGAGAAACTCGTATTGCTTTTTTCCATAGTTCAGTGACTTTAAAAGTAAAAATAAAATGAATAGGAAACTTTTAGCAGGTAATCTGAGGGCAGCCTGATGTAGGGACAGAGACCCTGATTCCAGTGATGTGTCACTTATTAGACTGTGTTTTGTGGTTTCAATACAATCAGTGTTTTATCAGCAGGAGATTATCACTACAGGACTATGTGTCTCGTGCCTCCTGGTCCAACCACACCAGGAGCTGCGCTCGGCCATGCCCCTTCAGACTAATCTCTGCTTTCTGCTTTTTTTGAAAAGGTGTCAGAGTCGGCCGTGACTAGCGTAAAAATGCAAAAAGTTTAAAAAAGTTTGCGCAAACATTTTGCAACATTTGCAGTTTTATGCCAGAATTCTGGAGAAAAAAGATGAGTCAGGGCCATGGAGAGCACTGTATTCTGTGCTAGGCTATAATATCAAGGCTTTATATTGGTTGGACAGTACAATGGACCTGTCTCTAAAATATACTACTCTTAAAAGGGATTGTCCAGCCTTAGGGCAGTCTCACACATCCGTATATTTCCGGTACCGGAAAAAAACGGAACCGGAAATATTGGTGTCCTGTGTGTCCATGTGGGTCACACGTGTGGCAACCGTGTGCTGCCCGTGTGCCGCATCAGGATCACAAGGACCAGCGCCTGGGAATCAGCGCTACAGTTAAAGCTGTTCCCAACCATCGGGTGCTGAACGCTGCCCTCATCATGGTTCCTTGCTCGCACTATGATCAGCATGAGCAAGAGACAATGTTGGCAGTAGTAGTGTCTGCTCCCGCAGTGTCCCTGTGTAAAAATAAGAATAAAATACTTATACTCACCTGTCCGGAGATGTCCCCCGCTGTAATCCTCTGACCGCTGACGCAGAGGAGCTGGGGAGAATGAGCCGCTCCAGAGAGCGGGCCCTACACTGAGTGGAGCTAACTGAATGACAGGACACCCCTCTTGAGCTCAGCTCCGGAGGCCCGCTCGCTGGAGCAGCTCATTCTCCCCGGCTCTTCGGCGTCAACGGTCAGAGAATTACAGCGGGGGACATCTCTGTACAGGTGAGTATATGGATTTTATTATTTTATTCTTCTTTTCACACAGGGACACTGCAGGAGCAGACACTACTACTCCCAATATTGTTTCTTGCTCATGCTGATCACAGCGCAAGCAAGGGACAATGATGAGGGCAGCGTTCAGCACCCGGCGCTTGGGAACAGCGCTAAATGTACACGGATTCCCAGGCGACGGTACGTGTCACACTGATGACATATGGATGTCATCTGTGTGTGTTCAGCGTGAGACATTTTAAGAACTGTGCAGCGTGTAAAAAACGGACATGTCAATATCAGTGGAAACACACTGACATGTGCGCAGACCCATAGATTTGAATGGGTCTACATGTGTCAGTGTCTCCAGTACGTGTACGTGTGGAAACTGTCACCACACGTACTGGAAACACGGTCGTGTGAAAGAGCCCTTGCAGACTTGTAACCTATGTGACTGCAGACTCACATTGTGTGCACTGCAGGGATTCTCCAGTGTCGGTGCCGGGAGCAGGCAAGCGTGTGATCACAAGTATGTGATTTGTTTACATGCAGTCACATGCCGACTAGACGTGTGTACTGAGCAAGAGGGTACAAGTCTAGTCAGAATGTGGCTGGAAGAATTCTTGCAGTGCGCACAATGTGAGGATTCACAAGTCTGCAGTTACATAGAGTGATTGCAGACTTGTAATCTAATGACAAACAACCCCTTTAACTAGAGCAACGTACTACATTGTCAGATCCGCTTTAACTTTCCAACAAATCCATACAGTCGGCACGCAGTGATCTCACCGCAATTCCTCTAAGCCTTGCTGTACTTCTCTCAAGGCGTCTGCATCAAGATTGTTAATGAGCTCCTTCCTGTAGCGAGCAATGAAGGGTATGGTGTTTTCATCCTGGAAGAGCTGAATGAGGTTGGAGCAAACCCAGGATTCAACATTTGTCCTCTCTGATAAAACCTAAAAGAGGAGAATATTTCAGGATGAGCAAATATTACATTCACAATTTGTGAAAACATTTCAGGTACTTTCCCGATGCAACATAGACGTTCGTGCATCCTTTTTGTATCCATAGGCCCCACTGACTCGACGAAGGCAAAAAAAAAGGTTCCTTTTATCCTCCGTCGGGATGATACACATTAGTATTTTTTTTTTTCTGCTGAGTGCAGTCATATTTCTGTCCAGCTGCTAAAACAATGCCTCCACCCTGTGCCAGTCATTGCACTGGTTACCTATCCGCTAAAGAATGCAATATAAACGTCTCTCTCACCCACAAAGCTCTCCACGGCTCTGCACCACCCTACATCTCCTCCATCATCTCTGTCTATCACCCTACCTGTGCCCTCCTGAATTTCTGTCCATTTATCTATTTTTTGTCCTATGTGGCATTACATATAATTAAAGGGGCTGTCTGGTGAAAACAAGTGATCACTTATCCACAGCTCAAGGCCATCCTCCCTCCCTCCCGCCCATTCCTGACTAAGCACATTTTGTTTTGTTTTTTCCATGCGGTTTAAAGACCTATAAAAAATGTTCTTATTCGCGTATTTCAAATAATTTGTGTGTCTTTTTTCATGATATGTGTAGCATAATATTTATGTTATTTTCATACTCTTCTTTTATTTTTTTGCCAATATCAGTGGGAAAATAAAGGAAATATTTGTTTGTTTTTCATATATATTTTTTTGAGCACTAAAACACATTTTCAAAATTTGTTCCCCTTTCCATAACAATTATTTTTATATATAAAAAAAAAAATTGATGGATGCGGGGCTAGTAATAGTATTTTGGATTGGCCACAGTTGTTTTTTTATTTACTTTTTCCTGCTTTTTTTTTTTTTTTTAAAGCATGAATGCAATTTTTGTTTATTTGACATAGTGTCCCCCACCCATAAATTCATAAAATACCTTTGGGGGGCATTTCAACGTTAAATGATTTTTTTTATACTTAATTTTCCCTGGTACAGGGGCAAAGCCTCCTGGCTGCATAGCAGAGCTGAGCCTCTTAGGACCCAGGAGCTCCTACTCTCTCCATACACCCAGCAATCACATGAGCTGGGTCCAGAGGAGGGGGTACTGTTATAGTATTTCCCAGTACTTTATATACAGAACTTCTTTAGTAGCAACCGGGAAGGCAAAGATGGTAATAAACAGTCTCTGCCTTCTCTGTGTGTCTGACAACCCCATTATAGACACAACATGATTGCCAGAGAAATCACTATCAGCCGAGAAGGCGACTTTTTCTGTAGATCATTGGCCTCTAAGCTGTTTTAGAACTACAATTGGGGCATGCTGGGAGTTGTAGTTTCAAAACAGACATAAAAAGTCAGAAGTTTATTCCTACCCAAACCCATCCGGCTCTTACCTCTACAATGTTCCAGTTCATTTCACTGCCATGAGAGGCGGCAGAACCGCTGGCCTTATACTTCACCGGCTTCCCAGCGGGATCGGAAGAAGTTCTCATTTTCTTCAGTGGCGGACCACCGAAAGTGAAGTCATCAGGCGGCTCTTCTTCCTCCTCCTTAGACGGAAACTCATTCTTGACATTCGCTCCCATATCCAGGCCGCTAGTAGATGGGAAATCTACAATGCCGACACTTCTCCGCTCTTCCTTTACCATAAGCAGCTGTGAAGGATTCACCATCTTCTTTTTGGGGCTTTTTGGACTTAATTTTGGTGACTTTTCTTTTTTAATGGGTTTATCAAAAGATATTGTCTGTAAAAAAATAAATAAATGTAAAAAAATCAGAATAATAATAATAATAATAATAATAATAATAATAAAAAAAAAAAAAAAAAAAAAATGTGGTGAAAACTCCTGCAGCCTCTCCAGCACTCTGGAGGGCTCCACCAGGACCAGCTGTGGTGACATCCCATCTAGTTAGTTACCTAAGGCCACGGATTGGATAGAACATAATCACTGCTAGTGGGGTACCAACACTCCCATCAGTTGTCTGACCCTACAGCCAATCCAAGGCCTCAGCATGGATGGGACGTCATCACTTCCGGTCCTTGAAGAGACTACCAGAGCAGCACTTTTTTATTATTTATTTTTTTGCTTTTAACTAATCCCTTCCCTTTAGCCACTTTTATTAAAGAAAAAATTGGATAAAACCCCTTCAAAAACGCAATGTACAAAATCCACTTTTTGTCTCTATAGAGGCTCAAGTTGCTTCCCTGTCACCACCATGATTTACACTGCAGCCCTGCTTGACCATAAACAATTAAATATTCTACCTCTTGCTTGCTTAACAGTTTTGACATATGATCTTCATTATCCTGAGTAGTGTCTCTTACTTCTTGTGCAGCGCTGGACGTCTTGGTGTTTTTTTTTGCAGGAACCTAAAGCAAAAAAAGAAGAAAAAAAAAAGATACGGTTGTAAAATGTTGTTGCATGGAGCTCACTTATGCAAACGAAAGCATTTAAAGGGGCACTCCATCCAGAGATGCCCTAGATGTCTGATAGTTGGGGGCTTTGTAGCAGCCACCACTAGAGGGAGCTGGATGAAGACAGACTTCTATGTGAGTTCAATGGACTTTATTTACAGTAGAGAGACAGTCGTAGACATTTCTAATGGGTTGAAACCCCCCCGTTACAGTTCCCACCTTTCTTGGTTTGGGGGCAGTGGCAGTCTTCGGCTTTGCAGCAGATTTCTTTACAGCTGTGGTTTGTCTTTTCGAGACTTTTTTCTCCGGCATCCATTCGTCCTCCTCTGCAGAAAGTTCTTCTTCCGAGTCTGACCTAATTTAAAAAAAAAAAAAAAAACATTGTACCTTTCATCAAAGAAAAAAAAATGATTATTTCTACATTGGATCAATCGATTTGGGGTTTTGACACATGAAAAATATAAAAATTAAAAAAGTTTGTAATACTCACGTTCCACTCAGAAAGGAAAGCTCCGGCTTAGGGGCCGCGGTCGTTTTTCTTGGCCTTTTGGGAAATCCAGACATCTAAGAGACAGAAATGTGAACCCTGGGTCATCACCGATGCCTGGGGCAGGCGGAGGTCAGCCTCGTCCCAGCCAGCACCGGGCAGCTTGCTAGATGCCTAAAGAAGTTCTTATATCCCAATTAAAAAAAAAAGGGGGTGACCTCATAAAAGAAATGTCCAACATGTGCGTCGTTACTAGGGCATATGGGTGTCTATAAAAGCAGGTGTCATTCTGGCAGACTCACCCCATCATCTGAACATCAGTCATCTAATACTACATTTCCCCGATGCCCCGAGACCTCCGCAATCAGCTGAACACTGGGGCGCTGATACCACACACTGCAATCATTCTGTACAGCACAGTATTGGACTGGGGCAGAGCTTTATAGTACAATAATAGCAGGTCTGGGCACCATCATTACGTCCCTTAGCTGTCACACTGCGAAGAGAAGGCCATGGGGTGACAGAAGTTCCCGTCCCTCTGCTTAACTGCGTAAATGCCAAAGCCATTACTTAACACAGCACCTAAAGGGTTTACCTGCTGCAATAAGACGTAACTCCAATCTTTGCAATTGCAAGTGGGTGTCAACTGTACAACACGACTGGCAACCCGGCCCCCGACACAGCCAGGCACCCTGCTTGTCTGGAGCAGCTCCTGAGCTCTTTGGCATACGGATGTCATACGTTGTGAAGAGTATAAGATTGTGCCTCCATCAAACAACTAGTGCAAGGGACAATTGCTGCACGGCATTAGCTGTGAGATTTCTGATCTGCAGCCTGCAGAATTGTGAGCGCAGCTCTGATCTATAAACCATGAAGTCACTTAGGGTTGGTGCATATAATTCATGTATTCTGGGTGAAATGATAACTGCAGACTCCTCACAATGTGCGTACTGCGAGGTTTCTCTGGTGCCGGGCAGTCATGTGACCACAAGTATGCAATCTGCATACTTAAGATCACATTCTGACTAGACTTGTCCGGCCTCGCTCAATTCACTTACACGTCTAGTCGGCATGTGACTGCAAGTATGCAAATGAAATACTTGTGGTCATATGCCCACCACTCCCAGCACTGGCTGCGCACGCATTGTAAGGATTCACAAGTCTGCAGTCATATAGATTGACTGCAGACTTGTACCCTAAGGCTTGATGATCCTTTTAAGGCGAATCGATCACCACATTTCACATTACAATCTGATACATTATTAAAATATATCTCTTTGACCAGATGAGGCAGGAGTAATTACCTGGTAAATCCATGTCGGAATGGCTGCATAATCCTGATAATAACTAAGCATTTTATGAGCTGGACTCCTAAAATGCTCTTTTTTAATACCAGGAAGGAAAACTTTCTTAAAAGGATTATAGTCATTCAGACATGGATTTTCAAGGTAAGTACACCAGCCTCAATGGGGCTAAGATCTAATTACTAACATGTGCGGGTTGCATTATGAAATTTGGTGAAAGATCTGCATTACTTTCATAATAGTCGATGATAACTCAAAACCTTAAAGTCCATTAATGGCGCAGTATCTATTGCAGTAGGACACGCACAGTTTATATTTCCAGTGTGTACACGTACTTTACCTTTACTACTCTCGTCTGTCAGCAGTGGACGTGTTCAGCACGGGACCTGTGGAGAGACATGAACAAGTTAGGGACATGGACTACAGAGAAAGGAAGAGGGGTCCCTCATCTATCCCTCGTGATGGAGGACGCACCATGTCTGTGCATTGTATAGCTATGGGAGATAAATTCCAAGAACGGTAAAAAAAATAATAAAAAAAAACAATGCCATCATTTTGGAGGGGGTGGGGGTTCATTTTTACAGTGTTCATTGCACGCTAAAAGGGACCCGTGGACATGATTCTCCAGGTTAGTACAATTATGGCAATACGAAAATAAAAAAAATTTGGTTTATGTCACCATACTCTGAGACCCATAATGTTATAATCTCTCTGTCCATAGAGCTGTATGAGGGCTTGTTTTTTCGCGTGGCGAGTGGAACTTTTTCTTTTTTTCTTGGTACTGTTTTGGGGGTACATTTTTTTTTGGATGAGGTGCAGCGACCCTCAAAAAAAAACCACAATTTAGACTTTTCATTTCTGTTTATCATTTTGGCTTTCACTGTACGGATTAATTAGGATTATATTTTGATAGATCGGACTTTTACGGAAGCAGCAATGCCAAATTTGTTTATTTTTAATGTGAAAAAATGGGGAACATTCAGATTATATCTATAAATTATTTTTTTTTATTAAGAAAAAATAAAAATTATTTATTACATTTCTCAGTCCCCTTAGGGGACTTGAACTTGAGATGATCAGTTCGCTTGTTCTATAAGCTGCAAAACCCCAATATTGCAATAAATAGCCAAAATCATGCTCTCCTGTAAAGCCTGTGGAGTAAATAAGTACCAATATGGAAGCCATGGGGGCCTTCAGCAGGCAGGCAGCTGCCATTGGACCCCACCAGCACCCTGCAATTGTATCAAGTAAAATAAGGTCTGGAGGCAGTTATGTTCCAGCCAAAATCCTCTCCAGAGCCTGGAAGAGGTCATTTATATAAAGTGATAAAAGATGATTTCTCAACAACCAAAAATCTGATATGAGACATACAGGGATCACTGTCCTCAGCAGTCTATGACCTGTATGGCCATATTAATAGTTTACATAGGTCAAATGTGGTGACAGATTCCCTTTAAAGTAAAACTTTAACCACATTTCACAATGCAGACATTTATAAAAAGATCTCTTAGACCTAATGAGACTGGAGTATTTACTTTGAAAATGCATATCAGGACTTGCTGTTGCCTTACAAAAGCTTTCCTGCCAGATATTGCATTTTATCAGTCCAGCAAAGATCATAAAATTCTCATTTTAATTTGAGGATTTTACAAAATCAGTCTGACATGAATTCTCAAAGTAAATACACCAGCCTCATCAAATGTAGTATGTAAAGGAATCTAAATATTAAAATTATAAATGTAAAGGATACCATCACGCCTGTAACAATCCAACCTGTTATATCATTATTTATTCTATAGCTATCCCATAGTGAAAAAAAAACAAAAAATTCCAGAATTGTTGTTTTTTGGGTCATGTTGCCCAAAAATATGAAATAAGAAGTAATTAAAAAGCGGCATGTAGCCAAAAACCAGCAAAAAAAAAACAAAACTAACTAAAGCTTGTCTTTTAAAATACAAGTTTCGCAGCTCTATCTGCAGGAAAAAAAAAGTCATGGCTCACCAAAAATAGCAACAGAAACCACGTTTTGGGAATTATTTTGTTTATAGCAGTAAAATATAAGAAAATTATATACTGTATATATTTGTCATCACAATGAACCACACAGTGAACAGTGTATAAACGACACCCAAAAATTATCCACAAAGGTTATGGGATTGCTGTCTTTTGCTGCCCCCCAAGACAAGACCTGAAGACATATTCTACAATCTCCGCCTTGGGGGCAGTTTTCTAGAGCTCATCAGGCAATGTGGTGCTGGTGATCGGCCAGTGATGTGATGACCGGGAACAACCAGGGATATAAAATCACTGATTGTCCTCTACTTCACCTCCACTATAGGTCTTTTTAGTAGTTGGAGGATGAAACCCCGATGGATCAGACCAACAAAACGAAATCTCCGCATGCACCAGTCCGTGGATGAGACATGTCGGAATACATCGCCTTCTTCTTAAACTCAGGCCAAGCTTTTCAAGCAGAAGATGCTTCAGGAAACTGGAAGGTTTTTCGGAGGGTTTTTGTGACATCTTCTTAAGGGAATGTCTTTTTCAGGCAGATTCCTAGAGGGTCAGAACTGCCACAACATGGCAAAACCACCATCGAAGCTGCTTCTGGAAAACGACCAGCAATGTTTTTCTGAAGTGCATATGCCTCGGAAGACTTGGCGGCTACGTTGGCATCTAAAAAACGCTGTGTGCACATAAGGTCATTTTTTCTCACTCCACTGAATAATGAAGAAACCCCTAGCTCTTTTTTGTTGTTTTTTTAAGCAATAACAATGGTAAAACGCTCAAATACAGCCTGGCGTCTTTTGAGCTTTGCCATTTAAGAGGTTGTCTGGGACCCCAACATGGACAGCCTTACAACAGGTGATCAATGTCTGACCGATGCTGCGCCGACGATCAGCGGCGGCTGGAACTGCCACCCCCACTGATTGGCTGTTATCGGTGTCGGCGGCCGGAAGTACTCACTTGCCGAGCTGCTCTGTCTTCTGCTAGTGGCCGCAGCAGAGTACTGCAACTCCGCCTCAAATTCAAATCTGTAGGTGCAGGATGAGCATTCCCTGACCACGGGCACTATAAAAAGGTGCAAAACCAACGAGGAGTTTTTTTTTTTTTGCTGTTCTTGCGTTTTTCGTGTTTGTGTCTTTTGTTTTAAATCTCAGCACGTTCTAGGTTTGGCTTTTTTTTTTTCGGGAAATTATTTTATTCCCTCTGTTATAATAATACCGTGTGTCAATGCGTCTTCTAGTTTTTGACGCTAAAAATCATGGTATTATAATGACACATGACTAAGGCTACGTTCCCACCGTGAGCTTTTGATGTTGTAGATTTTCTGTAAAATAGGTTACTTGCGAAACTCTGCAACATCAAAAACTCATCAAATACGGATGTTGGGAACGAAGCCTTAAAGTCACATGACCTGTAATGTTAAAAATGGGGTAGGGGGGGATTCGGGCATATGCATTGACGGGGCGAGTGAACAGGAGCCTGAGCGCAGCGTGTAAGCTCCCTTAGTCTAGGTGCACACATTGCATATTTAGTCCGGAATAATAAAATTAATTCTGCATCTAAAATCCATACATATTTTCTGAATTTATTCATGCATTTTTATGCATTTCTTTTGGATATGAACTAAAAAAAAAATATAAAAAAATAAAGCAATTTCAGTGCAGCGTTTTAACGTATGTGCACATGCTGACTGTTTGCAGCAAATTGTTTTGCACCAAAAACCAGTGTGTTGGCAAGAAAAAACGCTGAGTAAAATAATTGCGTTTTTTCACGCTTTTTTTTTTTTCTACGCTGCATGAACACTGAAAGAATGAACACGCTGCATGTTAGAAAAAAAAACTCTTGGATGGTTAAGCATTATATATTTTTTTACCCTTAAAAGCACAGATAAAAAAATGCAGCAAAAATGCAACGTGTGAACAAGCCTTTAAAATGAATAGCGGGAAATATGAACCAAAAAAAAATTGTTTCTGCCAAATAAACTGTCCTGGTTTTGGCTTACAAATACTGATGTAAAATACTGACCAAATACTGAATGTGTGAACGTGGCCTAAGGTCTCGTTCACAGTGATTTTTCACGTACACAAAAAAAAGGTCCAAATGTCATCAGTGTTTTGGATCTGAGTGTTATCAGTGTTTGGTCAATGTCAGGACTGCATACTGAGCCCTACGTGGCGGTCTATGATTTTCATTTGTGATGCCAGCAAAAAAAAAAACAGACATCTCCGTGGTTTTTGCACAGATACGCAGTCTGCAAAAATACATGGACATGTGAACGCCCCCATAGACTATAAAGTTCTATTCTTGAAACCCGCAAATAAACAAATACGTGACTCACAGACGTCTGAACGAAGCCTAAAGGCTTCATAGATGGACATCGTTGGATAGTGCTCGTAACAACAAACGCTTGTGCAATTTACCCCTTATTAAAATCTGCAGCCAATTTTCAGATATTTACACTTTATTTTTTGTTTACAGCTCGTTGCCTGGGAGACCGACCACCGCTGCGGTTTAGCTTGTATGCTGTAGACCAGTGCAACACTAAAGAGCCTGTAACCAGGCAGGCTCCAGGTTTTCGTGGGCCCCGGGCAAAAGAGTCTCAGTGGGCCCCTTTAACACATACCACGATTCATGATGCACAGATACCGCAGAGAAATATATATATATATATATATATATATATATATATATATATATATATATATATATATATATATATAGTACAATGCAAAGATTTCACTTCTTACATTACATGAGTGATATCTATTGTAAATTCTACAATAGCTCAGAAACCGGATCCTCGCAGCGCACAGTGCAGACCGGACAGTATAGTCCTCCATACAGTATGATTGGCCCCACACAGTCCCCCATACAGAATTATGGGCCCCACACAGCCCTCCATACAGTATTATGGGCCCCACACAGCCCTCCATACAGTATTATGGGCCCCACACAGCCCTCCATACAGTATTATGGGCCCCACACAGTCCTCCATACAGTATTATGGGCCCCACACAGTCCTCCATACAGAATTATGGGCCCCACACAGTCCTCCATACAGAATTATGGGCCCCACACAGTCCTCCATACAGAATTATGGGCCCCACACAGTCCTCCATACAGAATTATGGGCCCCACACAGTCCTCCATACAGAATTATGGGCCCCACACAGTCCTCCATACAGAATTATGGGCCCCACACAGTCCTCCATACAGAATTATGGGCCCCACACAGTCCTCCATACAGAATTATGGGCCCCACACAGTCCTCCATACAGAATTATGGGCCCCACACAGTCCTCCATACAGAATTATGGGCCCCACACAGTCCTCCATACAGTATTATGGGCCCCACACAGTCCTCCATACAGTATTATGGGCCCCACACAGTCCTCCATACAGTATTATGGGCCCCACACAGTCCTCCATACAGTATAATGGGCCCCACACAGTCCTCCATACAGTTTAATGGGCCCCACACAGTCCTCCATACAGTTTAATGGGCCCCACACAGTCCTCCATACAGTATAATGGGCCCCACACAGTCCTCCATACAGTATAATGGGCCCCACACAGTCCTCCATACAGTATAATGGGCCCCACACAGTCCTCCATACAGTATAATGGGCCCCACACAGTCCTCCATACAGTATAATGGGCCCCACACAGTCCTCCACACAGTATTATGGGCCCCACACAGTCCTCCATACAGTATTATGGGCCCCGTATAGTCCTCCATACAGTATAATGGGCCCCACATAGTCCTCCATACAGTATAATGGGCCCCACATAGTCCTCCATACAGTATAATGGGCCCCACATAGTCCTCCATACAGTATAATGGGCCCCATAAAATGCTTCATACATAAAAAATAATAAAATACTCCCCTCTCCTCGTTCCCCGCAGGTCCTGTCTCTTCAGCGTTTTCTGACTCTGCACTGCTCAGAGCAGAGGACGCGCTGTAGTGATGTCGTCGCGCCCTCTGCCCTGACACGTCAGAGTCAGAAGATGCTGAACAGACAGGACATGAGGCCATTTTAAAGCACGGAGGGTGGCCCATTTGCCGATGTCCCCAACGGCGAGTGGGCCCCTCGCTTGCTCAGGGCCACGGCACGGTATGGTGCGCTGTGTGGTGACGCTGGCCCTGCCTGTTAGCAGTGAGCACAATCAGCTGTCTAGCATTGGTGGTCTGTCTCCAAGGCAACAAGCTGTAAGCAAAAGTGTAAATATCTCAAGGACGGCTGAAAACTTTAATGAGCGGTACGTTGCAAAAGTAATAACACCTCTCTGTGAAGAACGCTTTAAATTTAAAAACACCCGTCTGGACCATCCCTTTAAGTATATTGCAGCTGATGTTGCGGGAGAATCCCTTGGACTACCACTTTAATGGACTGTACCACTTTTATTCAAGGGGCACTTTGCACTCTACACTAATGCAACACCCTGATTTTGGCATCACATGCCACAAGTAGCCACCACCCCCGTCTACCATCCTACAGAGGTGGTCTGCAGCCTGAGCCTCTCCAGCTGTTGTAAAACTACAGTTCCCGGCATGCCTCACGACAACAGGAGAGCCATACGGCACAGAGCCGTCACATATGCCTCAGCTGTGTGCTGTAGGACTGGAGTGAGAAGCATCAGGGACTACTGCCGGCGGAGGAGTCAAGACCGAATACAGACACAAAGCCCTAGCTCCGGGATATACGAGCGCTGACCTCAGTGAGTGCACAGCACACGCGTCCTTCTCCGGCAGCACCTCTTCAATCTTCCAGCGCTTTCCTCGGCCC
Organism: Phyllobates terribilis; assembly: GCF_046119375.1. Lineage (NCBI taxonomy): Eukaryota > Metazoa > Chordata > Amphibia > Anura > Dendrobatidae > Phyllobates > Phyllobates terribilis. The sequence goes on from NW_027362763.1 coordinate 723,584,855, forward strand.
CGCCTCATTCTACAGGGCGCAGAACGGATCAAACTACCTCCACAATTTTCGAACGTATTATTCAACCACGCATGCGCAGCCTAGTTTTCCTCACCTATAGGGAGTCTGCGCGTTTGTTTTTCCGCCATTCAATGTGCGGCAGCACTGTTCTCCAGGTCACTAGGATTACGGTGATCCCAAACTTGTGTCGTTTTATTTTTTTTTTAATTAAAAAAAAATTATGAACTTTGTAAAATATATATATATATATTTTTTTTTTTGTGTCGCCATAGCTTACGGCCTGTAAGGTTTTATTGTTCGGTCGATGGGGCTTGTTTATTGCGTGGCGAGCTCACGTTTCTATTGATACAGTTTCTGGGAATATACAATGTTTTAGTCGCTTTTTATTGTAGTTTTAAAACTTAATTTCTGGTGTTTTCATTTTTGTTTTCTTGCTGGAATTTTATTTGCACTTTAATTCATTTTCTATTTTGATGCATCGGACATTTACTGACGCTGCGATACAATATGTGCTTAATTTTTTTATTTTTGTATCAGTCGAAGTGCGGAGATTTAAAATGTTATTTTTTTTTATTATTTGTAATCAAATTTTCAGCATTCCTAAAGGACTTAGAAATGCGATCATTTAAAGGGATTGTCCAGCCTTGGGGTATAAGTCTGTATATAGTTTGTAAAGCCGAATAAAGACTTGCGTCCATCAAGTTCGACCTGTAAGTTCTGTAGTTGCTAAAGTTGATCCAGAGGAGGGCAAAAACCCCAAATGATTTGGCCAATCTTCACCTGAGGAAAAATTCCCTCCCGACTCTGAAACCAGCAGTCAGAATAAATCCCTGTATCAACCTACTATTTTATTCTATTTTTAAGTATACGCTGAAATCTGCCTGGTATCTAGAAATGCATCCAGTCCCCGCTTGAACTGGTGTAGTGAATCCGACATTACCGTCTCCTCACTCAGTGAATTCCATATTCTCACTGCTCTTACCGTAAAGAACCCCTTCCTATGCTGGTGCTGAAACCTTTTCTCTTCCAGTCTTAGTGAGTGCCCTCTTGTTACCGTAATATCCCTCCTTTTGAACAAATCCCGGGCAAGGTCTCTATAATGTCCCCTAACATATTTGTACACATTTATTATGTCCCCCCTCAACCTTCTCTTTTCCAGGCTGAATAGTCCTAGTTTTGCCAACCTCTCTGGGTATTGCAGTCCCTCCATTCCCTTTATTAATTTTGTTGCCCTCCTTTGTACCTTTTCAAGCTCATTTATATCCTTTCTATATATTGGGGCCCATAACTGAGCACAGTATTCCAAGTGTGGTCTGACCAGTGCTTTGTACAGTGGAAGAACAATGTTCTCATCCTTTGCAGCTATACCTCTTCTGATACATCCCATTACCCTGTTTGCCCTTACAGCAGCGGCCTGACTTTGGGCACTCCAATTTAGTTTGCTATCAATCAAGATGCCCAAGTCCTTCTCCATCTCTGAATTCCCCAATGATTTCCCATTCAGTGAGTACTGGTGACTTCCATTTTTCCTTCCCATATGTATGACCTTACATTTCTCCTCGTTAAACCTCATTTGCCATTTAATGCTCCACCTACCCAGCTTATCCAAGTCCCTCTGTAGGTCTGCACTGTCCTCTTTTGTATTAATTGTTTTACATAACTTTGTGTCATCTGCAAATATTGATATTTTACTATTTATCCCGTTGACTATGTCGTTAATAAAGATATTAAATAACATTGGGCCTAGTACAGACCCCTGTGGTACCCCACTAGTGACGCTTACCCAATCTGAGTATATTCCATTTATAACCACCCTCTGCCTTCTATCCTTTAGCCAGTTAGCTACCCACTTGCAGACATTTTCCCCCAGCCCCATCATTCTCATTTTGTATACCAACCTATTATGTGGCACGCTATCGAACGCTTTTGAGAAGTCGAGATACACGACATCCACTGGTTCCCCCTGATCTACTCGAGAGCTAACCTCCTCGTAGAAGTCAATCAGGTTTGTTTGGCAGGAGCGATTCCTCATGAATCCATGTTGGTTCGGGGTTAATAGATTATTAGCATCAAGATGCTCCATGATTGCCTCATTAATAAAGCCTTCAAAAATTTTGCCCACAACGGACGTCAGACTCACCGGCCGATAGTTTCCGGCGTCACTTTTTGCTCCCTTTTTGAATATTGGCACTACATTCGCCTGTCGCCAATCAAGTGGTACAGACCCAGTCTCAACAGAGTCCTTAAATATAAGATATAACGGTCTGTGTATCACATGACTTAGTTCCCTTAGTACCCGTGGGTGTATGCCATCAGGTCCTGGTGATTTGTTTATTTTAATGTTACTGAGGCGTTTCTGTACCCCAGCTTGGGTTAGATTTGTCATACTTAGTGGAGGATTAAGCTTGTCACTTCTCATTTCGCCTGTTAGTTCTTTTTCCTTTGTGAAAGTTGACGAAAAAAATTTATTTAATAGATTAGCTTTATCCTCATCTTTCTCTATGATTTTGCCTTCATCACTTTTTATCGGTCCAATATTATTCGATTTAATCCTTTTACTATTTATATACGTAAAGAACAGTTTGGGATTTGATCTACTTTCCCTAGCAATACGTCTCTCTGTTTCCTCCTTTGCTATTTTTATTTGTTTTTTGCAGGTTCTCGTTTTTTCCTTGTAACACATTAGTGCCTCCTTGCTGTTTTCCTGTTTTGATCTCTTGAATGCCTCTTTTTTGCTATTTAACGCCCCTTTTACGTTCTTATTCAACCATATTGGTTTCCTCTTATTTCTGGCCCTTTTATTCCCATACGGTATATACCTCTCGCACTGAGTATTCACTGAGTATACTTTATGTGACACACTGCTCATTGTGAGGATTCTCCAGCGCTGGGAGCGGACGGTCATGTGACTGCAAGTATGCGATTTGCATACTTCCAGCTACATTCCAAATAGACGTGTCCGGCCTCGTCCAGTTGGCATGTGACCGCATATATGCAAATCACATACTTGTGGTCATTTGCTCAGGGCACCAGAGAATCCTCACAATGAGCAATGCGCGCAATATGAGGATTCACAAGTCTGCAGTCACATAGAATGACTTCAGACTTGTACCCTAAGGCCGGACATCCCTGTTAATCGCTTATAGTATATATGGAAATACCTGTAACATCACTGCTGGCATACCTGCATGGCTTCCCATCCCCCACCATGCAGGTATACCGACTTACTCACCACTCCAGGCCATGCTTCCTGGCTGGCTGTATCCTTAGGGCGGCCGCGTGTGGACTTCCTGATTCATAAAGGAACAGTGCGCACATTCCTAATGTGTCCCCAGCTTATAGCAAGGAGGCACTTGGTACTTAAAACATGTCCACTGGTAGGGAGGTGCCTGAGCAACACACTCTTTCAGTGTGTTTGTGAGTTGATAGGTCCTGTCCTGTTTTTGCCAGGCTGGGGGGCTCGTTCGTTACCTGTGTCAGTTCTTGTCTGAATTGGGACCTATCCCAAAACCTGTTTGTGTCTGGATCTTTCCCTTCACCTCTTGTGTCTGCAACCTGCAGTGTCTGAATGAGTTCCTATCTCTAATCTGTTGTCGTTGTGCAACATTAGTTTTTAGTGCGTGCACTTGCTACTTAATAATAATAATCTTTTTATTTATACAGCACCAACATATTCCGCAGCGCTTTACAAATCAGACAATTTAAAGACTGTCCCCATTGAGGCTCACAATCTACATTCCCTATCCGTATGTTTTTGCAGTGTGGGAGGAAACCGGAGAACACGGAGGAAACCCACGCAAACACGGGGAGAACATACAAACTCCTTGCAGATGTTGTCTTTGGTGGGATTTGACCACAGTACTCCAGCGCTGCAAGACTGCAGTGCTTACCACTGAGCCACCATGCTACCCAATTGTATCATAATTTAAAGCTTGTGGTCAATATTTTAGCAGAAGTGGTAAAAGTTACTGTAAACTATACGGCAGAGATGGGTCTATTCTGAATTCTACATGATAAACCTGTCATTAACCTTTCGTGTTTTTCCTTCTGCTTTAAACATGCCACAGTCACACCTATCCTGAAGAAACCATCCCTCGACTGGACCTCTACGTCCAGCTATCGTCCCATATCATTGCTCCAGTTAACTCCAAACTCCTTGAACAGCATCTCCACGCTGAACTTTCCTCTCAAGTCTCATCCAACTCACCATTTGACAACCTACACTCCACCAAAACTCCCCTGACCAAAATTACTATTGACTTACCGCTAAAGCTAACAGTCAATTCTCAATACTCCTCATTCTAGATCGGTCTTCTGCCTTCAACACCGTCAACTACTACAGATCCTCTCTTCTCTTGACATCACAGCTGCCCTCTCCTGGATCTCCTCCTACTTCACTATCAGAATATTGCTAAACATGGCGAACCAGAAGATCGACCGGAAGAGCTGATCGCCATCATCTCAAGCTGGACATGAAGGGATCTGATCAGTAATTATTTAACGGCCATGGAGACTTGATGGAAGAACGCTCTCTAGGAAGATCGATCTTGTGCAAACTTAGATAGGTCCACCAGGATCTTCTCCCCATTATCTTGATAGTTTCAAGCCAGCGAGTTGCTAGTCTTCCTCATCGCCTTGTTCCTTCTGTTCTTCCAACCATGATGTCCTTCTCCAGTGATTGCTCTCTTTGATGTGTCCAAAGTAGGCAAGTCGTAGCCTGATGATCCTTGGTTCGAGTGACATGTCTGAGTTGATTTCTTTGTTCTTCTTGCCATCAAGGGTATTGATAACATCTTTCTCCAGCGCCACATTTTGAAGGCGTTGATTCTTCTTCCGTCTTGTTCCTTTATCATCCAGGTTTCGCATCTGTATGTTAGCACAGAAAAGACCAGACTATGTACAGTAATTATTATAGAGCTTCAAAATACACTGCTCAAAAAAATAAAGGGAACACTCAAATAACACATCCTAGATCTGAATGAATGAAATATTCTCATTGAATACTTTGTTCTGTACAAAGTTGAATGTGCTGACAACAAAATCACACAAAAATCATCAATGGAAATCAAATTTATTAACCAATGGAGGCCTGGATTTGGAGTCACCCCCAAAATTAAAGTGGAAAAACACACTACAGGCTGATCCAACTTAGATGTAATGTCCTTAAAACAAGTCAAAATGAGGCTCAGTATTGTGTGTGGCCTCCACGTGCCTGTATGACCTCCCTACAATGCCTGGGCATGCTCCTGATGAGGTTGGGGATGGTCTCCTGTGGGATCTCCTCCAGGATGGCACATCAATGCGAGCTGTGGCAAGAAGGTTTGCTGTGTCTGTCAGCGTAGAGGCTGGAGGCGCTACCAGGAGACAGGCCAGTACACCAGGAGACGTGGAGGGGGCTGTAGGAGGGCAACAACCCAGCAGCAGGACCGCTACCTCTGCCTTTGTGCAAGGAGGAACAGGAGGAGCACTGCCAGAGCCCAGCAAAATGACCTCCAGCAGGCCACAAATGTGCATGTGTCTGCACAAACGGTTAGAAACCAACTCCATGAGGATGGTATGAGGGCCCGACGTCCACAGATGGGGGTTGTGCTCACAGCCCAACAGCGTGCAGGACTCTTGGCATTTGCCACAGAACACCAGGATTGGCAAAGTCGCCACTGGCGCCCTGTGCTCTTCACAGATGAAAGCAGGTTCACACTGAGCACATGTGACAGAGTCTGGAGACGCCGTGGAGAGCGATCTGCTGTCTGCAACATCCTTCAGCATGACCGGTTTGGCAGTGGGTCAATAATGGTGTGGGGTGGCATTTCTTTAGAGGGCCGCACAGCCCTCCATGTGCTCGCCAGAGGAAGCCTGACTGCCATTAGGTACAGAGATGAGATCCTCAGACCCCTTGTGAGACCATATGCTGGTGCGGTTGGCCCTGGGTTCCTCCTAATGCAGGACAATGCCAGACCTCATGTGGCTGGAGTGTGTCAGCAGTTCCTGCAAGAAGAAGGCATTGAAGCTATGGACTGGCCCGCCCGTTCCCCAGACCTGAATCCGATTGAGCACATCTGGGACATCATGTCTCGCTCCATCCACCAACGTCACGTTGCACCACATGCTGTCCAGGAGTTGGCGGATGCTTTAGTCCAGGTCTGGGAGGAGATCCCACATGAGACCATCCGCAACCTCATCAGGAGCATGCCCAGGCATTGTAGGGAGGTCATACAGGCACGTGGAGGCCACACACAATACTGAGCCTCATTTTGACTTGTTTTAAGGACATTACATCAAAGTTGGATCAGTCTGTAGAGTGTTTTTCCACTTTAATTTTGGGGGTGACTCCAAATCCAGGCCTCCATTGGTTAATAAATTTGATTTCCATTGATGATTTTTGTGTGATTTTGTTGTCCGCACATTCAACTTTGTACAGAACAAAGTATTCAATGAGAATATTTCATTCATTCAGTTCTAGGATGTGCTATTTGAGTGTTCCCTTTATTTTTTTGAGCAGTGTAAAAAGAGCGAACATTGTAAGTACCCTATGTGAACTTGTTCCAGTCTGTCTTGTCCGTGCCTATCCTTGTATGCGTCCTGTGTGAACCTGACCCTGTCTACTCCTTGTGAACAGTCTTGCCCTGACTTGCTGTGTCTGCGGTTTCCTTGCCTGTCCGTCCAGTCTGAACTGGGTCCTACCTGTGTCTGTATATCAGCTGTGTCTGCCAGTACCTGCCTGTATACCAGCCTGGCCTGTCCGCACCTGCCAGGGCTTATCTGTATACCAGCTGAACCTGCCAGTACTTGCATACCTCGTTGAGGGTCAACAGCCGTGTGTCTGAGGTCTGCCCTGGTGTAGCGCCTGTTCCGCCCCTCCCGGGCTCTCCTCGGATCATGGCACAATCAGTTGTCGTGCATCCAAAGTCAGTCTGGGAGTGGCACTTAGTCACGCCCTTCCAGGCACTCCTTGGTTCGTGGGACCACAATCCACGCTCGCGCGAAACACGCAAAGCGCAAGAGTAGCAACACCACATTATTGCAGTATCTAGTGAAAATGCCATTTTCCTATGAATCCCAGCCAGAGACGTAGCTAGGGGTTCATCTCGGTGGGAAGGGGGGAAGGTGGGAGGCGAAACTTTTGAGTGGGCTCCTATCTGATAACTCTGAGTACAAGTATGGTGGCACACACTGATCGTGAGTATAGAGGAATCTCAGCAGATGACTCCTCTGTTAAAGAAAAAACAAATCTCTACACAAAGACTGAGGGCTCACTCTCGCTTGCGATTAAATCGGACGGATGCAATCCAATAAAAAATCTGAAGGTATTTGGACTAATTTAATCCTATGATGGTGTGCTCAGTGGCGTTTTTTTTTCCAGCTCCAATCGGATGGCGATCGGTCTGAAACAAAATCGCAGCATGCTGGATTCGGATCGCACGCAACCATATAAGCCTATGGGTGCGTGTGAAACATCGCACTGCACTCGGATATCACCTGAGTGCAGTGCGATTCCCGCCGATGCCAGCAACAAAGGAGATGGAGAAATTACTTTCTCGGTCCCCTCTGCAGCAGAGCTGCAATCAGGGCCGGGACTGGGACTAAAAAAGCAGCCCTGGTACACAAACCCCACCAGCCCACATACTGTAACACCCATTAGCCCCAATAAGTGAATTTTGCTTTTACTTTGTCGTGCCCCTCACCATTCTCTTAAAGGAGTTATTTGAAGAGTCACTTGTGAATGGCGCCGGAATGCAGATGATCAACCACAGCTCCATTTACATGGTGCTCTTCAAAGCTACGTTTCTCAGGATCATGGGGGTCCCAGTGTCAGATCCACAGCAAACAGAAAGTTATCCCCTATCCAGAAGAAAGGGGATAACTTCCAAACTTGGGATAACCCATTTAAACAGGTTTTTCAAGATTTATTTTTACTTGCCTATAGGATATTCATGCTGATGTCTTTTAGTGTTTTGTGGTGCCACCTAGTGGTTAATTCACTGTTTATACTGTATGTCTTTTATGTGATTTTAACTTTTGTATAATTTTTCTAAATAAGGTGTTGATATGGTTAATACATCTATGTGGTTCTTATGTACATTCTTTTCTTATGGGATATATGTTGTGGTATGTATTGAATCAGCTACACTTGCCATGTGGCACTTCCAATACAAAACACCTCTATGGGGGTGTTGCTTTATTGAGTATGTGACTGTGGACATTTTTGCTAATTGCCTATAGGAATGTAGAAAATAATAAACCAATAATGACAATCCAGAAGTGCAATGCCACCTCTCCGACAACAGGACACGAGAAGTGTTACTGTGCAGTGTGTATATACAGGACCGCAGAAGTGGTACTGTGCGGTGTATATATACAGGACAGGAGGAGTGGTACTGTTCGGTGTGTACATACAGGACAGGAGAAGTGGTACTGTGACCTGTATATATATATACAGGTCAGGAGGAGTGGTACTGTACAGTGTATATATACAGGACAGGAGAAGTGGTACTGTGCGGTGTATATATACAGGTCAGGAGGAGTGGTAATGTGCGGTGTATATATACCGGACTGGAGGAGTGGTACTGTTCGGTGTGTACATACAGGACAGGAGAAGTGGTACTGTGACCTGTATATATACAGGTCAGGAGGAGTGGTACTGTACAGTGTATATATACAGGACAGGAGAAGTGGTACTGTGCAGTGTATATATAGAGTACAGGAGGAGTGGTACTGTGCGGTGTATATATACAGGACTGGAGGAGTGGTAATGTGCGGTGTATATATACAGGACAGGAGGAGTGGTACTGTTCGGTGTGTACATACAGGACAGGAGAAGTGGTACTGTGACCTGTATATATACAGGTCAGGAGGAGTGGTACTGTACAGTGTATATATACAGGACAGGAGAAGTGGTACTGTGCGGTATATATATACAGGACAGGAGGACTGGTACTGTGCGGTGTATATATACAGGATAGGAGGAGTGGTAATGTGCGGTGTATATATACAGGACAGGAGGAGTGGTACTGTTCGGTGTGTACATACAGGACAGGAGAAGTGGTACTGTGACCTGTATATATATACAGGTCAGGAGGAGTTGTACTGTACAGTGTATATATACAGGACAGGAGAAGTGGTACTGTGCGGTGCATATATACAGGACAGGAGGAGTGGTAATGTGCGGTGTATATATACAGGACTGGAGGAGTGGTACTGTGCGGTGTATATATACAGGACTGGAGGAGTGGTACTGTTCGGTGTGTACATACAGGACAGGAGAAGTGGTACTGTGACCTGTATATATACAGGTCAGGAGGAGTGGTACTGTACAGTGTATATATACAGGACAGGAGGAGTGGTACTGTGCGGTGTATATATACAGGACTGGAGGAGTGGTACTGTGCGGTGTATGTTTACAGGACAGGAGGAGTGGTACTGTGCGGTGTGTACATACAGGACAGGAGAAGTAGTACTGTGACCTGTATATATACAGGTCAGGAGGAGTGGTACTGTACAGTGTATATATACAGGACAGGAGAAGTGGTACTGTGCGGTGTATATATACAGGACTGGAGGAGTGGTACTGTGCGGTGTATGTTTACAGGACAGGAGGAGTGGTACTGTGCGGTGTATATATACAGGACAGGAGGAGTGGTAATGTGCGGTGTATATATACAGGACTGGAGGAGTGGTACTGTTCGGTGTGTACATACAGGACAGGAGAAGTGGTACTGTGCGGTGTATATATACAGGACAGGAGGAGTGGTACTGTGCGGTGTATATATACAGGACTGGAGGAGTGGTACTGTGCGGTGTATGTTTACAGGACAGGAGGAGTGGTACTGTTCGGTGTATATATACAGGTCAGGAGAAGTGGTACTGTTCGTTGTATATATACAGGATAGGAGGAGCAGTACTGTTCGGTGTATATATACAGGACAGGAGGAGTGGTACTGTGCAGTGTATATATACAGGACAGGAGAATTGGTACTGTGCAGTGTATATATACAGGACAGGAGAAGTGGTACTGTGCAGTGTATATATACAGGACAGGAGAAGTGGTACTGTGCAGTGTATATATACAGGACAGGAGAAGTGGTACTGTTCAGTGTATATATACAGGTCAGGAGGAGTGGTACTGTTCGGTGTATATACAGGACAGGAGGAGTGTTCCTGTGCAGTGTATATATACAGGACAGGAGAAGTGGTACTGTGCGGTGTATATATACAGGACAGGAGGAGTGGTACTGTGCGGTGTATATATACAGGACAGGAGTGGTAATGTGCGGTGTATATATACAGGACTGGAGGAGTGGTACTGTTCTGTGTGTACATACAGGACAGGAGAAGTGGTACTGTGACCTGTATATATACAGGACTGGAGGAGTGGTACTGTGCGGTGTATGTTTACAGGACAGGAGTAGTGGTACTGTGCGGTGTATATATTCAGGACAGGAGGAGTGGTAATGTGCGGTGTATATATACAGGACTGGAGGAGTGGTACTGTTCGGTGTCTACATACAGGACAGGAGAAGTGGTACTGTGCGGTGTATATATACAGGACACGAGGAGTGGTACTGTGCGGTATATATATACAGGACTGGAGGAGTGGTACTGTGCTGTGTATGTTTACAGGACAGGAGGAGTGGTACTGTTCGGTGTATATATACAGGTCAGGAGAAGTGGTACTATTCGGTATATATATACAGGATAGGAGGAGTGGTACTGTTCTGTGTATATATACAGGACAGGAGGAGTGGTACTGTGCAGTGTATATATACAGGACAGGAGAATTGGTACTGTGCAGTGTATATATACAGGACAGGAGAAGTGGTACTGTGCAGTGTATATATACAGGACAGGAGAAGTGGTACTGTGCATTGCATATATACAGGACAGGAGAAGTGGTACTGTTCAGTGTATATATACAGGTCAGGAGGAGTGGTACTGTACAGTGTATATACAGGACAGGAGGAGTGGTCCTGTGCAGTGTATATATACAGGACAGGATAAGTGGTACTGTGTGGTGTATATATACAGGACAGGAGAAGTGGTTCTGTGCGTTGTATATATACAGGACAGGAGAAGTGGCACTCTGCGGTGTATATATACAGGACAGGAGAAGTGGTACTGTGCGGTGTATATATACAGGACAGGAGGAGTGGTACTGTGCGGTGTATATATACAGGACTGGAGGAGTGGTACTGTGCAGTGTATATATACAGGACAGGAGGAGTGGTAATGTGCAGTCTATATATACAGGACAGGAGAGGTGGTACTGTGCAATGTATATATGCAAGACAGGAGAAGTGGTACTGTGCAGTGTATATATACAGTACAGAAGTGGTACTGCGCAGTGTATATACAGAGGACAGGAGAAGTGGTACTGTGCGGTGTATATATACAGGACATGAGAAGTGGTACTGTGCGGTGTATATATTCAGGACAGGAGGAGTAGTACTGTTCGGTGTATATATACAGGACAGGAGCAGTGGTACTGAGCAGTGTATATATACAGGACAGGAGAAGTGGTACTGTGCAGTGTATATATACAGGACAGGAGAAGTGGTACTGTGCGGTGTATATATACAGGACAGGAGAAGTGGTACTGTGCAGTGTATATATACAGGACAGGAGGAGTGGTTCTGTGCAGTGTATATATACAGGACAGGAGAATTGGTACTGTACAGTGTATATATACAGGATAGGAGAAGTGGTACTGTGCAGTGTATATATACAGGACAGGAGAAGTGGTACTGTGCAGTGCATATATACAGGACAGGAGAAGTGGTGCTGAGAGTAGCACCTGCCTCCTGAGCTCAAGCACTTCCAGGAGGAGGGTCGTCGTCTGCCTCTCTTCTCCCCAGGGAGAGGCAGGCCTACTGGGAGGCCGGCATGGCTTCCCAGCCTCCTATCCCCCGGTCTATGCCGGCGGGGGAGAAGGAGCCTCAACAACCGGCCCAGGAGGGAGTGAGGAGATCGGGAAGGGTGAGGAAGAGCACATCCACCTGCTCCAACCCCGAGACTGTTCACCGCCCGCCCAGAGAGGGAGACCGGGGCACCCCAGGCCCCAGGAACAAGAGCCCAGCAAGATCCTGGGGGGAGATGAGCTCCAGCGAGTCAACAAGTTCCTTCTCCTCCCGAGTGGTCGCCACGTTGCGAGAGTACGAGGACGCCGGCAAAGCACTAACCCAGCTGAAAGAGGAGCTGAGGGAGTCCCGGGTCCTGAACACCCGGGCGTCCAACAAGGAAAGACCCGCGACCTCCCAGAGGTTTAAAGCCCTCAGAGACGAGGTGGTCAGGTTAGTGCTCCTCCGGGAGGGGATTGAGAAAAGCGCAGGTCCCTTCCTGGAGAGGTTTAAGAACCAGCGGCGGTTCTCAGAAATGAAGGGGTTAAACACCTCAGGAGAACCGCCAGCCGGCGTCCTTAGTGAAGAAGAGGAGGAGGATGAAGAGGTGACTGGAGTCTCAGTTGCTGGAGCCAGTGAGGGGCAGAGCCGGAGCTCAAGTGGTCTCCCTGCAGGGCAGAGGACTCCGACAGCAGAGGCTGGAGTGTCGGGGGAGGAGGAGGAAGGGGGACTGCTGAGGGAGATCCGACTGCTGGAGTCTCCAGTGGACTTGACGCGGTTTTCCTTCGGTGAGGACAAACCAGTGGAGGAGACCAAGAGGAGGAAGAGGAAGACCGGAGGAGCTGCACAGGAGGTGGTGAGTTACAAGTATGTACCAATGTCTGATGTTGCACCTTCTGTTTAAATCCCACCAAACCTAAAGGCACGGGCTCTGCAGTGGGCTCGAGGCAGAGGCAAGGTGGGGAGAGGAGGAGGACGTCCGGCGATGCTGCCATCTGTGCGGGGAACAGTGCAGGGGGCGAGGCTGTGGAGGTACTCACAGCGCCGGACATAGGAAGTTCTGTGGAGTTTCCCACCCTGCCCTCTGCGGCTAAGCCGGTTATCACCGGGGCTGGGGGGGCAGGGAAGGATGTGAAAAACACATCTGCAAAGAACACTGGGCACACTGCTGCGACAGGGGGGCAGTGTGCCCCAGCGCCCAAAAAGGACACTAAGACCCCAAAGTCTGTGGGTGCAGGGCGGGCAGAGATGCCGAGAAAACAGTCTGGCCAGAACAAGGACCAAAATGCTGCAGTAGGGGGGCGGGGCGCTCCAGGAGACGACCTGCAGAAACCCAGCAGCAACCAAAGGGAAACGGGTGTGGTGCTGCAGGGAAAGGAGTCTCTGGGAGTGCTCCCCTCCCCCGGCCCAGCAGGTGTGAGTGCAGAGACACCAGACACAAGGGAGGAAGAAATGGAGGTGACTGTGGAAGGTGCAGAGAACAGCAGAGGTAATGGGGTTACAAGTAAAGGGAATGGAAGTAGTGGTGCAATGAATGATGGGAGTAATGGTGGAGCAGATGATGGGAGTAATGGTGGAGCAGATGGTGAGAGTAGTAGGAATGGTGGAAGTAGTGGTACAGTGAATGATGATGCAGCAAATGGTGGGGGTAGTGGTGCAGTGAATGATGCAGCAAATGGTGGGGGTAGTGGTGGAATGAATGCTGGGAGTTGTGGGAATGGTGGGAGTTGTGGTGTAGCAAATGTTGGGGGTAGTGGTGTAATGAATGGTGGGAGTAATGGTCCTGCGAATGGTGTGAATAGTACTGGAGTGAATGGTGGGAGCAGCACTGGTGTTGGTGGGGGGGAAGTAGGCGCTGGTCCCGCTGCCCCCCCAGCATTGGCGGGGGCTTCAGCCCAAAGCTATTCAGGAGCTGTCAGTGCTGGGGGTAGTAGTGCACCCTCGTCTGGTGGCCCTGGGGATGGTGACTTGAAACAGCAGCTCCTGGACGCCCTGAGGAGAGGGGAGAGCTCCATCTGTTATGTTCTGCTACCAGAGCTAAGGAAAGAGAGGAGATCTGTCCCTACGATAGAACTCAGCTTAATCCCTACGATGTAACAGGGAACCTGATCCTGCGATCAGACCTGCTAAAGTCCTAAGCTAGTCTGTACGGAGACCTATAGATGTGGGGAAGGAATCCCTACAAGTACTAAGGACTGGGAGGAATATGGGACACCTCCTAACAGAAATAGTAGCAGACAGACGAACAAACAAAATATATAGAACATAGAGGTCAGTAGACCAAGCAAACTAACAGAGCAAGACACAGAGCACAGGCTAGCTAGAAAGTAGATATACAATGAAGTCCAGCAAAGCCAGAAGGGCGGAGCAGGATTAAATAGGCCAACAAGGTCATGTGACCAGCAAAGGAAAAAAAAACCTAAGAGCAAGGTTCTAACAGTACCCCCCCTTCTAAGAGGATCCTCCGGATCCCCTAGGACCAGGCTTATCAGGAAATCTCCTGTGAAACGCTCTGATAAGTCTGGACGCGGAAACATCATCCGACCTCACCCAAGAGTTATCCTCGGGACCGAAACCTTTCCAGGCCACAAGATACTGCAAACTACCTCTATACCGTCTAGAGTTAAGGATGCGAGAAATTTCATATTCCCCGTCCTCCACCACCGGAGGAACAGAGACAGAGGCGTCACAATCCGATACAACAGCTTTTTTCAACAGAGAGACATGAAATACCGGATTAATTCTCCAGGAGGTAGGAACCTCCAACCTAACAGCAGATTGGTTGACAACCTGAAGCACCTTAAAGGGCCCTACAAACTTGGGACCCAATTTCTTTGAAGGAATCCTCAACCGCAGATTCCTAGAGGACAACCAAACCATGTCACCAACAGCGAACAAAACCTCCTGTCGTTTCCTATCAAAGTAGTCTTTAGATTTTCTGTTGGCCTCCTGAAGATTACCACGCACATCCGTCCAAACTCTCTCCAAATCACCGGAAAAATTCTCCTCCTCAGGCACGGCAGATCCCAACTTGGAGAACGACCCAAACGACGGATGTCTCCCAGAACAACAAAAAAAAGGCGAACAACCAGCAGAAGAAGATGTATGATTGTTCAGAGCAAATTCAGCAAGTGGCAGAAACTCAGACCACCCCTCTTGATTGCCACAAAACAACGCAAGAACTGCTCAACATCCTGGTTTTTCCTTTCTGTCTGGCCATTAGATTCAGGATGATATCCGGACGAGAACGACAAATGAACTCCCAACCTATCACAAAAGGCACGCCAAAAACGAGCCATGAACTGAGGACCCCTATCAGAAACAATGTCAGTAGGAACGCCATGAAGTCTGACAATTTCCTTGACAAAGGCCTTAGCGAGAGTTTTAGCGCAGGGCAGTTTGACGAAAGGAACCAAGTGACACATCTTGCTAAAACGGTCCACGACCACCCAGATGACAGTAAAACCCTCAGAGGGGGGAAGGTCAGTTATAAAGTCCATAGCCAAATGTGTCCAAGGAGCACTGGGAACCTCCAAAGGACAAAGCAACCCCGCAGCAGGAGTATGTGAGGACTTAGATCTAGCACATATAGTACATTGACGCACCCACTTAATGACTTCCTTCTGTCATCCAGGCCACCAAAAACTGCGACCCACCAGTCTCTTGGTCTCAGAGATTCCGGGATGACCTGCCAACCGAGATTCGTGACACTCAACAAACAAATCTCTCCTAAAGGTCCCAGGCACAAACAACCTCCCATGAGGAGTGTTAGAAGGGGCATTCTCCTGTGCTTTAAGAATCTCATTTTCCAAAACGGAGTCCAAAGCAGCTATCACAACACCTTCTTGTAAAATGTTCTCCTCTTTCTCAGCACCGACTATGGGAGAAAAACTGCGAGACAAGGCATCCGCCTTAACATTCTTAGTACCAGGGATGTAAGTGACGCGCCCCTGGGCCTGTGTCGCGCTGCGTTGCGCACGCGGGAGCTTACCCGGAGCCGGATCTCTTGAGGGTTGTAGTCTCGTGGCGGTGACCCGGTCCGTGCCCAGGGAGTCAAACTGAGCGGCGATGTAACAGCGGTAGATGCAGGACGACTACGCCACCCGTTGAATGCAGCTATGGAGCTGCCGCTGCAGGACAGTCCGCTGAGGCCGGTGGATGGATGGTGCAGCGTAGATGGTATAACCCCCAACGGGAGGGGTATGGCCTCAGGGCAGCAGATGTGGATGATGGGGGTAGCAGGAACCACTCAGAGACGGTGCGGTGTAATTCAGGGTCTTTACTGGTAACAACGATAGACCCTCCCGGAGTACTTGCTAGTGAACGGGGCCTGGTCAGTCCTTGAGCAGATGGGATCTCCCCTGGCCAGGCGGAGTTGTAGGCCTCCCAAACTGACTGTACTCTTCTGGCTACCTTGCTAGAAGCGGATATAAGTAGCCCATGTCCCTGAGTGTACCGTGTGGTGCTCACACGTATGGCCGGTGACTCGGGGCCTTCTAATGGCTTCCGCTCCACGATGGCGGTGCTGGTCCCACGCGTGTGACCGTGCCTTCGGGTTTCTGGGCCTGAGGACCTGAAATCCCCTGCCGGTCGGCTTCTGCTGCTGGGTAAGAGTTAGTCCCCACAGCCTCGGACGCTGGGTCCGGTAAGAAAGCTTCTCAGTCAGGGCGAGCTCTGCAGCTGCCAGCCCCTGACTTGTAGTAGTATTGCTCCCACTGAGCTTCTGCTGTTTCTTCCTGTGACTGTTTCTTGTCTCTACTCTCCTTGACTGCTCACCCTGCTTCAGCCCCGGGTTTATATAGGGGAAGTTCTTCCCCTCCCAAGACTGGGCAGGAGGTGTGGCATGCACAGGATCCCTGACCAAAGGACCTCCCACCTGCTCTCAGACATAATATCTCTATCACTGTGGCAACCAGACCCCTGGGGTGTCACATTCCCCCCTAGTGAAATTTAGTACTCCGGGACTAAACATATTTTAGAAAAACATAACAAGATATAACAATAACAATACAATAAAGAAACACATAAAGGTGGTCACGGCATGTCCGTAACCGGGTGCAGTCTTTGAAGAAAGCAAGGTGTCCATTTCACCAAAACAGGGAGACGTAACCAGGTAGGGGTCTGTCCTACCCCGAGTCCTTAACAGTCTCTAGTCCATCCTGGGTTACGCTCCAACTATGTACAAGGATTCCCGGTAAATCCACCAAGGATTCCTAAAAATAACTGGAAACACAAAATTATACACAAGCAACAATACACAGATAAACATAAATAAAACAATTTATACACTTCAAATCCTCCAGCGTGCGGGTAACTGGCCTCTAGTGGCCCTAGTGGACCTACGGAGCTGACTGTCTGGCCCTGAACTACAGGGTGTAGGAGCTGTCAAGGGTAAACTGGGCAGCTGTCTACCGGCTCTTTGTCTCACTAGGGGTACGGCAGGCTCACTATAAACAGAGGGTTGATCCTCCTGTTCTGCTTGTGTGGAGTCTTCTGCCTCCTGGACCGGCTGTTCTTCCAGCTCTACCTGTTGCTCCGTAGGTGCTTGGGATGCTGGTTGGAGGAAGGTGAGTACGGGTACCACAACTGCACCATTGACTTGAGTCCAAGACCGAGGGAAGTCCCCGAGCACAGTACTAACCATATCTTCCCTTTCCTCTACGGGTCGATGGTCTTCTTGTTCCTCTTCAGGGTTCCTCAGTTGTTCGGGACACTTCTTCAGGTGGTCCCGGGATACAATAGCTGTGGTTTCCCCTCCGTCTTTACTGATGGTACAAACCTTCGGGTTCTCGTGGCTTGAGGGCAGTACGGTGTACGGGTCCTTTTCCCACTGGTCGTCCAACTTGTGGAGCCGTCTCTTCCTCTTCAAGACCTGCTCTCCGGGTACCAGGGGAACAGCGGGAGCATACTGGTTGTAAGTTTTCTCTTGTCTTTCCCTAGCCTGACAGAGACTTCGCTCCACGCTCTCCTGTACTCTCCGGTACTGCTGCTGCCTCTCTGTGTCCCAGTCTGTTTCTGGTGAAGTGTCCTCGGGTGTCAGGACTCCCATTTCCAGGTCAACAGGTAACTTACCAGGTCTTGCCCTCATTAGGTAAGCCGGGGTACAGTTGGTGGAACCTACCGGGATGTGGTTGTATAGGTCCACCAGATCGGGCAACTTCTCAGGCCACAGACTGCGTTCTTCCAGGGGCAACGTTTTTAAAAGATCCATTACCACCTGGTTCATTTTCTCACAAAGTCCATTAGTTTGCGGATGGTAGGGTGTCGTCCTTATCTTCCGGCAGCCATACAGATTGCAGAATTCCTGGAAGACCTCCGCTTCAAAGGCAGGTCCCTGGTCCGTCAGCACTTGGTCCGGGTACCCGTGTGGACGGCAAAAGTGCTGCTGGAAGGCTCTAGCTGCTGTTTGAGCCGTTAAGTCCTTGACGGGGACGACAACCAGAAACCGGGAGTAATGATCCACGATGGTTAACGCGTAGACGTAGCCACTTCTGCTTGGGGTCAGTTTTACATGATCCAAGGCTACCAGTTCCAACGGTTGCCGGGTGACGATGGACTGCAGGGGAGTCTTCTGGCTGGCACGGTCCTTCCTTCTCAGATTGCACGGGCCACAGTCTCTGCACCACTTCTCGATGGTTCCCCTCATGCCTACCCAGTGGAACCGCTCGCTCAGCAGGAACTCCAGCTTCTTCCACCCGAAGTGTCCAGCTCCGTCGTGGTATGCCTCCATCACCATGGCTGCGTCTCTTCGTGGCACCACTACTTGCCAGAGTAATTCATGCGTCCGGGAGTTAACCATTCTGCGGCACAACTTCCCTTTGTAAAGGAACAGTCGACTCTTCTCTGCCCATAGTTGTTTGGCTTCCTCCGGAGCGTCTGGTTCAAGGCGAGCCTCCGGCCGAGTCAGCATCTCCTTCACCAGTCGGACGGCAGGGTCGCTGTCTTGCGTTTCCGCCCAGTTGTAGTGGGGTAAGGGGTTCAACGTAGCAGTCTGCTTACTCCTTACCTGGTGGGAATACTGAATAGTCCCATGACGGTGGAACGCAGGGAGTTCAACTTCTTCCAGTCCCTCCGGATCTTCTCCCCCGTCCGGCAGGTTGGGCATCCTGGACAGGGCGTCCGCGTTGGTATTGGAGCGTCCTGCCCGGTATTTGATTGTGAACTCGTAGTTGGACAGACGGGCCATCCACCTCTGCTCCAGGGCACCGAGTCTTGCCGTGTCCAGGTGTGTCAACGGGTTGTTATCCGTGTACACGGTGAACCGGGAAGAAGCGAGGTAATGCTTAAAGCGCTCGGTGACTGCCCATACTACGGCCAGGAACTCTAGCTTAAATGAGCTGTAATTCTCGGGGTTCCTTTCGGTGGGTCGCAGTTTTCGGCTGGCGTAGGCGATTACTCGTTCCTTCCCCTGCTGGATCTGGGACAGTACGGCTCCTAGCCCGATGTTACTGGCGTCGGTGTAGAGGATAAAGGGCTGGCTATAATCCGGGTACGCCAGGATTTCGTCCCCCGTGAGGGCCATCTTCAGCTGGCGGAAGGACTCTTCTTCCAGCTCCTCCCATTTGAAGGGCGGCTTCTGGTTCTTGGCCTTCCGGGACTGGCCTATCAGGAGGTCCTGCATAGGTGCTGCCTTTTTGGTGAAACCGGGAATAAACCTTCGGTAGTAGCCTACCAACCCGAGGAACTGCCGCACTTCTTTTACGCTGGAGGGGCTTGGCCATTCCTTAATTGCGGTGATCTTATCAGGGTCGGGAGCCACTCCGTCAGCGCTCACCACGTGTCCCAGGTACTGCACCTTTGGTTTCAGGAGGTGACACTTGGAGGGTTTCACCTTTAGGCCGTAACTTGCCAGAGCTTCGAACACTTCCGCCAGGTGTTTCAGGTGGTCCTCATACGTCTTGGAATATACGATGACATCGTCCAGGTACAACAGGACCGTCTCGAAGTTTCTGTGGCCCAGACAACACTCCATTAGTCGTTGGAAGGTTCCCGGTGCGTTGCAGAGTCCGAACGGCATGCAGGTGAACTCGCTAAGTCCCATCGGGGTGGTGAATGCGGTCTTCTCCCGGTCCGCCTCTGCTACAGGAACCTGCCAGTACCTGCTAGTGAGATCCAAGGTAGAGAAGAAGTTAGCAGATCTTAAAGCAGCCAATGACTCCTCTATCCTTGGTAAGGGGTACGCATCCTTGTGTGTGATACGATTGATTTTCCGGTAATCTACACACATCCTCATGGTGTTGTCTTTCTTTCGGACTAAGACTAGTGGAGCTGCCCAGGGGCTACAGCTATCCCTGATCACCCCAGCCTCCTTCATGTCTCTAAGCATCCCCTTGGCGTGTTGGTAGTGTGCAGGGGGTACGGGTCGATACCTCTCTTTTATGGGAGGATGGTCTCCCGTGGGGATGTGGTGTTCTACCCCCTTGACTCGCCCGAAGTCTAACGGGTGTTTACTAAACACTCTCTCGTACTCTTGAACCACCCGATAGACTCCCTGTTTCTGATGTGAGGGAGTGGAGTCAGTACCCAAATGTAGTTGCTGACACCAGTCCTCCTTTGTTTTCTTAGAGCCGTTACCTTCCTCCGGGTGAGATGGAGGCAAGGGTTCCACAGATTGTATAGCATTTTGGTTAATGGTATATAATTTGGCTAGCGTGGCATACCGGGGCAGGTACACTTCCCTCTCCCCGATATTGATTATGCGAACGGGCACCCTCCCATGGCGTACATTGACCACCCCCCGTGCTGTCAAAATGGTGGGCCTACTGTCTGAGTAAACTGGTTCTACCATTGCCTGGTAATCTCTACCTCTCAGACCAATAGCTGCCCGGCACCAAATCATCATTTCACTTTTTGGGGGCATGGCAATAGGAAAAGGGTCACACATTCTTACGCTACCAATCTCACCGCCGGAGAGTTCCACCTGTTGCCGTCGCATCAGTGCCCGGATCTCTTTCTGGAGCACCCGCTGCTCGCCGGAGCTGGCGTTCTTGGCAACCTGCTGTAAAAGGAAAATCACCTCTGCAAGACAATTTTCAATTACATTAGTTCCTAGAGTTATTTTTGGGTGACTCTCATGTTTGTCAATATCTACAATGATCAATCCCTGTGCTGCCAGTTCGACTCTACCGATTTTGATGGTCACCTCTTTAAATCCGATCTGTGGCACGGGCTGGCCATTGCTGGCGATGATACTCAAGTCGTCGTCAGGGTAGCGGGTAATATCCGAGTCATTCCAGTACTGCTTAAAGAGCACGTACGGGATGGTGGTGACCTGTGACCCGGTGTCCAGTAGGGCACTCATGGGAATGCCATCCAGTACCACAGGCAAGACTGGACGTCCTCCCACATATCTGTTGCGCCAGTTCGATGGGCCTGGTGATCTTTTTCCTGGGGGTTGGCCCTCTACCCCAGGTTGTGCCCGTTTAAAGAACAGTACCTTGCCATATGTCCAGGTTGATTGCAGCGGCGGCAGATGGGTCGTCCGTCCTCGCTGTATCGGTCACTGGGTCTTCCTCTGGCCGGTGGGGTCCTCCTTGGTCGACGCCACGGGATGTCCTCCGGTCCGGATGCCAGCTGGATCTTCCCTGGGGTGGAAGCCTGTAAAGACTGCACAGTTCGGGTTAGCGCAGCAACGCTCTTAGCTAGCTCTTGGACCTGATGGTGTAGGTCTGGAGCCGGGTCATTGTCCAAAGCCTGCGCATCAGCTCCCACAGGCCCTGCCGACAAGGGCGCCGCCTCCTGGTGGTAAGTGATAGCAGGGCGCTTGTGGGTCACAACGCCACCCGGTGCCGGTTCTCGGAGCACCCGGATGGCTCTGTCCTTGAACTGGGCAAAGCCCAGATGGGGATCCTGTAAGGCCATTGCCCGCAACTGGGTTCGGTGGGTATTACAATACAGTCCCTCTATAAACTGTTCGGTCAACAGCCTGTCCTCGTTTCCCACTCCATCAGGGTCGGTCTGCTTAATGGCCCTCAGGGCCTCTTGTAGGTTTAGTGCATAGTCCCTTATACTCTCATGCGCTCGCTGCTTGCACCCGTAGAATCTAAGCTTAATCTCGGCTGAGGTGCGGGTATCAAAGGTGTCCTTCAGCCGGGTTAGTATCCCTGCGACAGTCTTCCTCCCAGGTGGCCAGGATTTTACTTCCCTTTTGGCTGCCCCGGTTAGTTGGGCCACCAGGATGCTCACTTTTTGCTCTTCTGTGAGGGGGTACACCTGGAAGAGGCTATCCAGCTTTTCTCTAAAGTCATGCAGGGTATGTGACTCCCCTGAGTACTGGGGTAGCCAAGCTGCTCCCGGGATATAGGGCATGGTGAAGGGCATAACTGCAGCAGCGGTAGCGCTGGCGGGGGTTGAGGCAGTGAAGCTCTCCTCCGTATCCGACATCTTCCTCCCCCCTAGTGGACCGTGGCCTACCTTGCGATGATCCTCTTCCGTAGGCCGCGGCTCCGCAGTGGATCGTCAGGGTTGAGGACCTTCCGTCGCGCTCCTGTGACGTCGGCGTCTGCTGGGCTCCTTCCAGGACCTTACGCAACGTCCGGACGTGAGGCGGGGCTTCAGTTCTCGCGCGCTTTCGGAGTCCACGCCCCTCTTCTTCCCGCGCGGCGTCCTCAAGATGGCGTCCAATGGCGGGAAAACTCCACGGATGGCGGGAAGAAGGCAGAAGATGGCGCCGGATGGCGGGAAACTTCACCGATGGCGGGAAGAAGGCTGAAGATGGCGCCGGATGGCGGGAATCTTCACCACAGGTAAGTTTGAAAAGTCTCTTTTTCAGGCACGCAGTACCCGGTGGTTGCGGGCACGAAATCCTGCCGACTACGCCAAAGTTGACGCGCCCCTGGGCCTGTGTCGCGCTGCGTTGCGCACGCGGGAGCTTACCCGGAGCCGGATCTCTTGAGGGTTGTAGTCTCGTGGCGGTGACCCGGTCCGTGCCCAGGGAGTCAAACTGAGCGGCGATGTAACAGCGGTAGATGCAGGACGACTACGCCACCCGTTGAATGCAGCTATGGAGCTGCCGCTGCAGGACAGTCCGCTGAGGCCGGTGGATGGATGGTGCAGCGTAGATGGTATAACCCCCAACGGGAGGGGTATGGCCTCAGGGCAGCAGATGTGGATGATGGGGGTAGCAGGAACCACTCAGAGACGGTGCGGTGTAATTCAGGGTCTTTACTGGTAACAACGATAGACCCTCCCGGAGTACTTGCTAGTGAACGGGGCCTGGTCAGTCCTTGAGCAGATGGGATCTCCCCTGGCCAGGCGGAGTTGTAGGCCTCCCAAACTGACTGTACTCTTCTGGCTACCTTGCTAGAAGCGGATATAAGTAGCCCACGTCCCTGAGTGTACCGTGTGGTGCTCACCCGTATGGCCGGTGACTCGGGGCCTTCTAATGGCTTCCGCTCCACGATGGCGGTGCTGGTCCCACGCGTGTGACCGTGCCTTCGGGTTTCTGGGCCTGAGGACCTGAAATCCCCTGCCGGTCGGCTTCTGCTGCTGGGTAAGAGTTAGTCCCCACAGCCTCGGACGCTGGGTCCGGTAAGAAAGCTTCTCAGTCAGGGCGAGCTCTGCAGCTGCCAGCCCCTGACTTGTAGTAGTATTGCTCCCACTGAGCTTCTGCTGTTTCTTCCTGTGACTGTTTCTTGTCTCTACTCTCCTTGACTGCTCACCCTGCTTCAGCCCCGGGTTTATATAGGGGAAGTTCTTCCCCTCCCAAGACTGGGCAGGAGGTGTGGCATGCACAGGATCCCTGACCAAAGGACCTCCCACCTGCTCTCAGACATAATATCTCTATCACTGTGGCAACCAGACCCCTGGGGTGTCACATAAGTAACGGAGAAATTAAACCGCGAGAAAAACAGTGCCCACCTAGCCTGACGGGCATTCAGGCGCTTGGCAGCATCAAGATATATCAGATTTTTATGATCCGTAAGAACCTGAACGGGAAATTCCGCACCTTCCAAGAAGTGGCGCCAGTGTTCAAATGCGAGTTTAATAGCCAATAATTCCCGATTACCAATATCGTAATTCAGTTCAGTCTCCGAAAATTTTTTTGAAAAAAAGGCACAGGGATGTAATCCATCCCCGTTATCCTGAGACAATACTGCGCCAACCCCCACAGAGGAAGCATCAACCTCAACCAAAAACGGCCTAGTAACATCAGGCTGCATAAGGATGGGAGCAGAGGTGAACCTCTCCTTGAGATACACAAAAGCTTCAATGGCCTCAGAAGACCACTGAACCGCATCAGCACCTTTCCTGGTGAGATCAGTCAGAGGTTTGACAATACTAGAAAAATTTTTTATGAATTTTCTATAGTAATTGGCGAAACCCAAAAACCTCTGTATCGATTTCAAACCAATAGGCCTAGGCCATTCCTGCACAGCCTGAACCTTAACCGGATCCATCTCAAAACCTTTGCTGGAGATAATGTAGCCCAAAAAACTAATTCTCTGTACAGCGAACTCACATTTCTCCAGCTTAGCAAAAAGCGAATTGTCCATTAATAACTGTAATACCTCACGCACGCTCCGCCAATGAGACTCCAGATCCGGCGAATAAATCAAAATGTCATCCAAATACACAACCACATTTTTACCGATCAAAGGTCTAAGGATGTCATTAATCAGATTCTGAAAAAATGCAGGAGCATTAGTAAGACCAAAAGGCATAACCAGATTCTCAAAATGACCCACAGGAGTGTTAAAAGCAGTCTTCCATTCGTCACCCTCCTTCATGCGCAACAGATTGTATGCCCCCTTAAGGTCAATTTTAGAGAACCACTTGGCCCCCATTAACTGGTTAAACAGATCAGGAATCAATGGCAGTGGGTAAGGATTGCGTACAGTAATTTTGTTAATCTCACGAAAATCCAGACAAGGACGTAAACCGCCGTCCTTTTTTTTTACAAAAAAAAATCCAACCGCCACAGGAGACTTAGAGGGCCTAATGTGACCGGCGGCCAAACTTGTCTGTATGTATTCCTCCAAAGCCTTCCTCTCAGGAATAGTAAGGTTAAATAAACGACTTTTAGGAAGAGTCGCTCCAGGGACAAATTCAATAGAACAATCATAGTCTCTATGGGGAGGCAAAACCTGCGATTCCTTCTCAGAAAAAACTCTCCAAAAATCCTGAATAGGAACAGGCAATTCTCCCCTATCCAAAGCTGCAATACGCCCATTACAACACTTGTCATAACATTTATGGCTCCAGTATTTAATTTCACTGGTAGACCAATCCAGTACAGGATTGTGAAATTTTAACCAGGGCAATCCCAATATTACTGGAGAAGGTAAGTTATTCAACACTACCAAATCCAATTTCTCATGGTGAACACCATTAATAGTGAGAGGAAATTCACAGACCTTGAGAGTAATATTCTTCAAAGGGGAACCATCCACAGAAACCACAGCAATGGGGGATGATAAAGGTTCAGGTTTTAAATTGAGTCTTTCCACGAATCCCCCATCAATAACATTCAGAGTAGACCCACAATCGACAAACACCCGAAATTCCATTAATTTTTCCTGAGCAATCGTGGAAGCAGCTAAAAATACACCCTTGGAATTTAAACAGGCAATACGGGCATGACTGACCATTTTTTTTTCTTTCTTCATACGAAGCTCACAGCCTTTAATCAAATGACCAGATTTTCCGCAATAGAAACACAAGCCTTCAAAAAATCGACGGTCTTTTTCTTGAGAGCGAGGTGCCACCGATCCAATCTCCATCGGTTCACCACTGTTAGTACACACATTCTCATAACCAGAAACTGACATAGCAGAGGATTTGCTCTCATTAACCCTTGC
Source organism: Phyllobates terribilis (assembly GCF_046119375.1). Taxonomy (NCBI): domain Eukaryota; kingdom Metazoa; phylum Chordata; class Amphibia; order Anura; family Dendrobatidae; genus Phyllobates; species Phyllobates terribilis. The sequence continues at coordinate 723,610,485 of NW_027362763.1, forward strand.
ACGCAGTCTTCTATCCACCCGTATAGCTAATTGCATAGCCTGTTGCAAATCTTCAGGTGTAGGATAAGCAATTAGCAGGTGTTTAACCCTTTCACTGAGCCCAGCAAGAAATAGACTTTTCAGAGCAGAATCGTTCCACCCTGTTTGAGTAGACCAACGATGGAAATGAGTACAATATTTTTCCACATTACCTGATCCTTGTTTTAAACGTCTCAACTCAGTCTCAGCTGATGCGACACGGTCAGGATCATCATATAATAGTCCCAAAGCAGAAAAAAAAACTATCCACTAATCTGAAGCATGTACAGTCATATGAAAAAGTTTGGGCACCCCTATTAATCTTAAGCTTAATGTTTTATAAAAATTGGTGTTTTTGCAACAGCTATTTCAGTTTGATATATGTAATAACTGTTGGACACAGTAATGTTTCTGCCTTGAAATGAGGTTTATTGTACTAACAGAAAATGTGCAATCTGCATTCAAACAAAATTTGACAGGTGCATAAGTATGGGCACCCTTATCATTTTCTTGTTTTAAATCCTCCTACATACTTTTTACTGACTTACTAAAGCACTTTTTTTTGTTTTGTAACCTCATTGAGCTTTGAACTTCATAGCCAGGTATATGCAATCATGAGAAAAGCTACTTAAAGTGGCCACTTGCAAGTTTTTCTCCTGTTTGAATCTCCTCTGAAGACAGCATCATGGGCTTCTCAAAACAACTGTCAAATGATCTGAAAACAAAGATTATTCAACATAGTTGTTCAGGGGAAGGATACAAAAAGCTGTCTCAGAGATTTAACCTGTCAGTTTCCACTGTGAGGAACATAGTAAGGAAATGGAAGAACACAGGGACAGTTCTTGTTAAGGCCAGAAGTGGCAGGCCAAGAAAAACATCAGAAAGGCAGAGAAGAAGAATGGTGAGATCAGTCAAGGACAATCCTCAGACCACTTCCAGAGAGCTGCAGCATCAACTTGCTGCAGATGGTGTCACTGTGCATCGGTCAACTATACAACGCACTTTGCACAAGGAGAAGCTGTATGGGAGAGTGATGCGAAAGAAGCCGTTTCTGCAAGCACGCCACAAACAGAGTCGGCTGAGGTATGCAAAAGCACATTTGGAGAAGCCAATTTCTTTTTGGAAGAAGGTCCTGTGGACTGATGAAACCAAGATTGAGTTGTTTGGTCATACAAAAAGGTGTTATGCATGGCGGCAAAAAAACACAGCATTCCAAGAAAAACACTTGCTACCCACAGTAAAATTTGGTGGAGCTTCCATCATGCTTTGGGGCTGTGTGGCCAATGCCGGCACCAGGAATCTTGTTAAAGTTGAGTGACGCATGGATTCCACTCAGTATCAGCAGATTCTTGACAATAATGTTCAAGTATCAGTGATATAGTTGAAGTTACGCAGGGGATGGATCTTTCAGCAAGACAATGATCCAAAACACCGCTCCAAATCTACTCAGGCATTCATGCAGAGGAACAATTACAATGTTCTGGAATGGCCATCCCAGTCCCCAGACCTGAATATCATTGAACATCTGTGGGATCATTTGAAGAGGGCTGTCCATGCTCGGCGACCATCAAACTTAACTGAACTGGAATTGTTTTGTAAGGAGGAATGGTCAAAAATACCTTCATCCAGGATCCAGGAACTCCTTAAAAGCTACAGGAAGCGACTAGAGGCTGTTATTTTTGCAAAAGGAGGAATTACTAAATATTAATGTCACTTTTCTGGTGAGGTGCCCATACTTATGCACCTGTCAAATTTTGTTTGAATGCAGATTGCACATTTTCTGTTAGTACAATAAAACTCATTTCAAGGCAGAAACATTACTGTGTCCAACAGTTATTACATATATCAAACTGAAATAGCTGATGCAAAAACACCAATTTTTATAAAACATTAAGCTTAAGATTAATAGGGGTGCCCAAACTTTTTCATATGACTGTATCACTAGGTTGCAAAGAAAAGGCCCACTCCTGAGGCTCTTTGCGCAAAAGTGACATTATGAACCCTACGCGCTGGGATTCATCCCCAGAGGACTTAGGTCTCAAACGAAAATACAATAAGCAAGCATTTTTGAATGAAAAAAATTCTCGGTGTTCACCAAAAAATAAATCCGGCAAACATACCTTAGGCTCCAAGAAATGTGCTCCAGGACAGTTACTCACGTGCTGACGGAGCTCGGCCACCTCCAGAGAGAGTCCCTGCAGGCGATGAACCAAATCCTGAACCGACACCATGATGAAACAGAAAAATCTTTCCTTAGAGAATTTGCTGGCTGGACTTACTGTTATGTTCTGCTACCAGAGCTAAGGAAAGAGAGGAGATCTGTCCCTACGATAGAACTCAGCTTAATCCCTACGATGTAACAGGGAACCTGATCCTGCGATCAGACCTGCTAAAGTCCTAAGCTAGTCTGTACGGAGACCTATAGATGTGGGGAAGGAATCCCTACAAGTACTAAGGACTGGGAGGAATATGGGACACCTCCTAACAGAAATAGTAGCAGACAGACGAACAAACAAAATATATAGAACATAGAGGTCAGTAGACCAAGCAAACTAACAGAGCAAGACACAGAGCACAGGCTAGCTAGAAAGTAGATATACAATGAAGTCCAGCAAAGCCAGAAGGGCGGAGCAGGATTAAATAGGCCAACAAGGTCATGTGACCAGCAAAGGAAAAAAAAACCTAAGAGCAAGGTTCTAACACCATCACTGTAGAGGGGAGGGAGGTTGATCTGTCTTTCTGGATAGAGAGACATGGTCTTTCAGCCTTCCGAGATAGAGGGGCAGAGACTGTCTGGTCTCTGCCGACAACGGGGCAGAGGAATAACCGTAGGAACGTGGTCCGTCTCCAGTGGGTAAGCAAGGATGCCTGTCCTGATAGGTCGAAGGTGGTTGAGCTCCTGCTGGGGATGGGCTTTGCGGCATATGACATCTTTGCCTTGATCCATCCCTACGGGACCTCCTACTTCGATGTCAGCTTCGTGAGACCGGAGGGCCTTGAGCTTTTCTGGTCTCGCCATGAGCTGGCTCGGAGTCGCCCCGAATGGCATGGTCTCTTTCCCCTGGCAATAACCCGCCAAGATTCAGTCAGGAAAGTGACCGTTTTGACTAGTAACGAGTCGCTTTCCTGTATGGACATTACCACCTGGGTGAGTCGATACAGAGAGGTCACCAATATTCCCGAAAAGAATCTGGATGACCATGGTATCTGGTCAGGGGCCTGGACCTTCATGGTGAGATTGAAGGTTTCGGGAAACACTGTTACCCATATCCCCTCCTCAACCTTTTTGGGGAGGGATAGGATCTTGATTTTCTACCGGGGGCAGCCTAAGGTCTGTCACAGGTGCGGTAGTCCCACACACTTCAGTGCGCAGTGTACCACCCAGAAATGCGCACTGTGTGGGGACCTCGGTCATCTTGCTGCTGCCTGTCGCAGGATTAGGTGTAACTTGTGTGGTGACCTCGGTCACCCGTTCAGTCGCTGTCCGCGTTCCTTCGCCAATGTGGTCCTGAAAGCGGCGAGTGCGGGACAGGCGAAAGCTGGAACTAATCTTGCCGGTGAAGGGACCAGTAGGGGCGGGGGAGGCAGGGAACTGGTGAGGAGCAAGCTGCCGCCATCCACCATCAGGCGGCAGGAGAAGCGCCGTGGGGACAGGGGGCAGGGAGTAATGTCCCTAAACTCTGACCCAGGTACTTCACTTGCAGCTGAGGATCCTAAAGACAGTGAATTGAGCGAGGAAGTCAAGAGACTTGAAAGGGAAGAGCGAGAGGACGCCACGTCTTCCCAGGAACCCTCTTCTGGTGACAGTCTAGATGAGGGAGAGGGGGAGTGGTCACAGAAAAAGAAAAAGGGTAACAGAAAAACGGCCAGAGGTAGGAGGGGGACCAGGTCTCGAGCTGCCTCTTTGGAGTGCGACCCCTCTGACTCTCTGGCCGTGATCCAAGCGCCATTGGAGGGTTCAGCCGCCCCCCCTCTGGTGGATCTCTCCAACCGGTTCGGGGCTCTCCAGGACCTCCCTCTGGAGGGGGGAAGTGGGGACCCGGGGCCGGAGGTTGCAGACAAGGTGGTTGGGGCTCAGGAGATGGCTGGGTCTTCCTCTCGGGGGGCAAATACAAAGCCCTCTGGGGGGGGGACTAACCCAGGACCACCAGACGAGGGCAAGAATGTATGTAAGGAGAGAATGGACGAGTCTGTTTGTCTTAAGCGCACTAAAAACCCGTCATTATTGGAGGAAGAGGTTGGGACTGTCAGTGGTGGGAAGAAAAAGGCTATCTAATTCAGTCAATCATGATGGCGGCACCCACCCCGTTGACGCTGGCAACTATTAATGTTTGCAGCATAAAGTCAGATGCGGCAAGGTACACGGCCTTTCATTTTCTCGGCCAACTTGACGCCGACATTTTGTTTTTGCAGGAGACCAGGTTGACCGATATATCAACCTTGCATAAAGCAAGGCGGGAGCGGAGGCATGGGCCCTCCTACTGTTCTCTTGCAGCCGAGCCGTATAGCGGGGTGGCGGTCCTTTTTAAGACCGCAGCGGTTGAATGCAGACGAGTGATCGAATTAGAAATGGGGAGATGCTTGATCCTAGATGTCTCCATGGGGGGACAAGAGGTACGGCTCATTAACATCTATGGTTCCCAGTCCAAGTGGCACCGCAAATGTCTCTTCCTGAAGATCAAACCTTTTTTATTTTCGAGTCGACAGGTGGTCTTCGGAGGGGATTTCAACAATGTCACGAGATCCTGTGATAGAGGAGGTTCCGGAGACCGGCTGGCTTATGACTGCGTCGCGTTAAACAGGATAGTGAGTGAGGCTCGCCTGGTGGATGTTCACATCCGGCACAACCTGGGCGACACGGGATTCACCTTTTTTAGAGGTAGTCAGTGCAGGTCTAGGCTAGACAGGTTTTATTTGAAGGAGGAGGCCGTCTCTTCACCGTTGTCGGTTGTGGAGGTGGAGTTCTCCGATCACTGTTTGATTATGTTTTCTCTGAACGTTACAGAGACTCCTCGGATGGGAAGAGGCTATTGGAAGCTGAATTCGTCACTCCTTGAGGAAGAAGCTGTGAGACGGTCTTTTGAGGAATTCTTTCAGAGCCAGGTACCATTGCTGGGCCTAAGTAACACTAAGTCAGAGTGGTGGGAGATGTTCAAACATCGGGTGGCGAGATTCTTCCGGCAGCTCTCGAACCTCAGAAGCCTGAACAGGGATCGCCTGTATCAGAGCCTGAGGAGGAAACTCGAGCATCTTGTCTCGACTGGAGGTAGCCGCGAGGAGATCTCCAGAGTGAAGTCCTTGCTGAAGAGGTGTCAGTACGATAGGCACGCATCTTTGGTTTTCGAGAGGGACTACGGGAAGTACTGCTCCCCCGACCCTTACAGAAACTGTAAGATGTCAGTGAATAGTAAGATAGTGACGGGGCTGGTGGACAGTACGGGGTCCCTGAGAAGGTCCAGATCAGGGATCTTGGAGGTCGTCAGTTCCTACTACTCGCACCTCTTGGGAAGGAGGGAGCTTGATCGTGACGGGATGTCGGCTTTCCTGGCTGAATCCGTTCCTGAGCCAGGGGCTGACCTCTTGCTGGGCGATTTGGCAGAAGCGATCAAAGAAGAGGAAGTGAGACTGGCGATCGATGGGCTTAGGCCCAAAAAGTCGCCAGGTCCGGATGGCTTAACATCCGAGTTCTTTAGGACCTTTAGGGACTCTTTAGTCCCCCTCTTGACTCAGGTGTTTAACGAGTGTCTCTCCTCGGGCACTCTGCCGAGATCATTAAGGAGGTCAGCTTTGATCATTTTGTCAAAGGGTAAGGATCCGTCACGCATTGAGAACTGGCGTCCCATAGCACTTCTCAATGTGGACAGGAAGATTTTGGCTAAGATACTTTTCAACAGGCTGGTGAAGTTTGCACCCCGGCTCCTTTCGGAGGTTCAGCACTGTTGCGTTCCTGGCCGTAGCACTTTTAGTGCTGTTCTAGGTGTCCGAGAGGCCGTGGAGCAAGGCAGGGCGGGCCTCTGGAAGGGGTTCTTGCTGACCCTGGATCAGGCAAAAGCCTTTGATCGAGTTAACCACGAGTACCTCTGGTCCACTCTTTTGAGGTATGGTCTGCCTGGAGGGTTTGTGGACTGGCTTAAGACCTTGTATGCAGGGGCTGAGACTTTCCCTCTGGTGAATGGGTGGATTGGACGACCTTTCGGGGTAGGATCCGGTGTCCGTCAGGGCTGTCCTCTTAGCCCTTTGCTTTGCCCGTTTGCGATCGATCCCTTCCTCAGAAGGATCGATTGTGGACCGTTGGCGGGGGTGCGGAAGGGCGGGGCGTCGCCGGAGGCTATCCTGAGGGTGGTGGCCTACGCGGACGATGTCACCGTCTTTGTTTCTTCGCAAGAGGAGGCAGTGGTGGTGATGTCAGAAGTGGAACGCTACTCGGAGGCATCCGGGTCCAAGGTCAACCAGGATAAGTGTGAGAGTCTCTGGCTGGGAGGCGGAGATCCCGGGTTTGATCTTCCGGACACCCTCCCCGAACCCCAAGAATATGCCAAAGTCCTGGGCATCGAATTCAGCCAGGGTGATTACCCCACGAAAAACTGGGAAGGCAGAATCAAAGGTGTCACCCAAAGAGTGGACCAATGGAGGGGTTGGTCTTTGACCCTGAGGGAAAGGGTTGGCCTGTGCAAAGCTTTCCTGCTCCCCTTGCTAATCTACCTGGGCAGCGTCTGTGTCTTGCCAGAGCCTCTCTGGACACGGGTCTACAGTCTGTTCTTCCAGATGTTATGGGGGAACAGACTGAACCTAGTCAAGCGGGAGGTCACTTACCGCACGAGGAGACTAGGGGGTTTGAATATGGTGAACCCCGTGGTGTTCCTAGTGAACACCTTCTTGAAAGTGAACGTGGCAAACCTCTGGAAAGAGAGGGCTCCTCCGTGGGTATTCTCCTGCAAGGGATGGTTTCAGCCTTTCTTCCAGGAATGGGAGACAGGGGGAAGATTGAAGGATCTTCGCACACCACCCGGCTTATGTTACCCCGGTTCTGAAAATGATCCGCCGGTGGGGTCTGGGAATGTGGGAGGTGAGGTCCCTCCCTAGGAAACTCCTCGATATGAGGGTCTTACTTTCTCATTTTCAGAGTCCATTGGCCCTCAAAGACTGCCCAAGTCGGGATCTGGAGGTTGGGTTGAGTTTGTTAAATTCTAGCAGGATCCCCGAGAAGTACTGGGACTTGACTTGGCGCTGCTTCCATGGTAAGCTGTATGTGAGGGACAATTTGAAGTTCAGGAGCTCCGAGGACAGGAATTGCCCCCGTGAGGCTTGTGCTAACGTGCTGGAAAGCATGGAGCACTTCCTGCTTCATTGTCCCTTTAATACAGAGGTGTACAACAGGGTGGGGGCTTCCATTGGTTGGCCACGGCTGGCTACTCTGTCCTACGCCGGGTGGGCCTATGGAGCGTTCGGAGACCTTGGGAGAAGGGACCGAGACACTTTATTCATAGTCAGCGCAGTGGTGAGGTATTTCACGTGGAAAGCACGAGTTTTAGTCTCGACGCAGAGTAAAATCCTCCATGTAGATGAAGTCTGTAGGAACATCCTAGGTGACCTGGTGAAGGTACGTTCTCTGGAGTATGAAAGACTGGGTGCCCGGAGGGCGGCCCGTCTCTGGAGGGGCTTTTCCTTCAGGGTGCCTTAGTCCGGTAGTACTCCTATATCCTGGTGGTGGGCTGATGTCTTTTCACCCTAGATTTTTGTTTTGTATTTCTGTCTCCTGAATAGAAGGTTTGCCGGCATCGAACTTGAGCCTTGGATGGTGAGTGTGTAGGTTGTGTTCTGTTTATATTGTATATAATGTATAATAGGGGTTTTTAGTTAGGTTGGGTGGGGGATTTGGGGGGGGGTTCTTCATCAGCGGTGATAAGAGGACTGATCTGGCCTGGTCCAGGCCCCGCCTGGGGAAAAACTTTGGGGCCTGATCCTAGCTCGGAGTAATCCTGAACTTTGTGGCCAGAGCTGGATCAGGGGTGGCGGGATAGTTAGTGTAGGTCTGTGTTTTATATATATATTAAAAAATTACAAAAAAAAAAAAAATACAAAAAAATATACAAAAAAAAAAAAAAAAGGTTTAAAATTGTTCATGTCACTATTGTATATATTGTTATTTTTGGTTTTCTGTGGTGTGAATGAGGTGCGGTAAGGGTGTGACTAAGGTCAGGCAGTGGGACCAGTAGGTTAGTGTTAGTTCCCGGTTGTATATACGTTATATTAGGTTTAGTGTTTTATTGTATATAATCTTGTATATAGGACAGTGTTTTATGTGTATATAGGACGGTGTGAGCGTTGTGTGGGATTGTATATAGTAGTATGAATGAAGCTGGGCCCGGGGGTTTTATAGGTTTTATAATATTTATTTCTTCTCTATGTATATATTCCTGGGGGGATTTATTTTGTTTCTATTTTCTGTGATTTGTCGTCTTGTTTTGTTCTTATGTTTGGTGTCCTGTAATGTATTATTGTTCTGTCATGTACTGTACTTATTCTATCAATAAAAAAAAAGACCTGCAGTGTATATATACAGGACAGGAGAAGTGGTACTGTGCAGTGTATATATAAAGGACAGGAGAAGTGGTACTGTGCCGTGTATATATACAGGACAGGAGAAGTGGTACTGTGCAGTGTATATATACAGGACAGGAGGATTGGTACTGTGCAATGTGTATATACAGGACAGGAAAAGTGGTACTGTGCAGTGTCTATATACAGGACAAGAGCAGTGGTACTGTGCAGTATATATATACAGGACAGGAGAGGTGGTACTGTGCAATGTATATATGCATGACATGAGAAGTAGTACTGTGCAGTGTATATACAGTGCCTACAAGTAGTATTCAACCCCCTGCAGATTTAGCTGGTTTGATAAGATGCAAATAAGTTAGAGCCTTCAAACTGCAAACGAGAGTAGGTTTTATGAACAGAAGCATAAATCTTACAAACCAAAAAGTTATGTTGCTCAGTTGAATTTTATTAAATTTTAAACATAAAAGTGTGGGTCAATTATTATACAACCCCTATGTTTAATATTTTGTGGAATAACCCTTGTTTGCAATTACAGCTAATAATCGTCTTTCATAAGACCTGATCAGGCCGGCACAGGTCTGTGGAGTTATCTTGGCCCACTCCTCCATGCAGATCTTCTCCAAGTTATCTAGGTTCTTTGGGTGTCTCATGTGGACTTTATTCTTGAGCTCCTTCCACAAGTTTTCAATTGGGTTAAGGTCAGGAGACTGACTAGGCCACTCCAACACCTTGACTTTTTCCCTATTGAACCAGGCCTTGGTTTTCTTGGCTGTGTGCTTTGGGTCGTTGTCTTGTTGGAAGATGAATCTACGACCCATCTTAAGATCCTTGATGGAGGAGCGGAGGTTCTTGGCCAAAATCTCCAGGTAGGCCGTGCTATCCATCTTCCCATGGATGCGGACCAGATGGCCAGGCCCCTTGGCAGAGAAACAGCCCCACAGCATGATGCTGCCACCACCATGCTTGACTGTAGGGATGGTATTCTTGGGGTCGTATGCAGTGCCATCCAGTCTCCAAACGTCACGTGTGTGGTTGGCACCAAAGATCTCGATCTTGGTCTCATCAGACCATAGAACCTTGAACCAGTCTGTCTCAGAGTCCTCCAAGTGATCATGAGCAAACTGTAGACGAGCCTTGACATGACGCTTTGAAAGTAAAGGTACCTTACGGGCTCGTCTGGAACGGAGACCATTGCGGTGGAGTACGTTACTTATGGTATTGACTGAAACCAATGTCCCCACTGCCATGAGATCTTCCCGGAGCTCCTTCCTTGTTGTCCTTGGGTTAGCCTTGACTCTTCGGACAAGCCTGGCCTCAGCACGGGAGGATACTTTCAAAGGCTGTCCTGGCCGTGGAAGGCTAACAGTAGTTCCATAAGCCTTCCACTTACGGATGATGCTCCCAACAGTGGAGAAAGGTAAGCCCAACTCCTTGGAAAGGGTTTTATACCCCTTGCCAGCCTTGTGACCCTCCACGATCTTGTCTCTGATGGCCTTGGAATGCTCCTTTGTCTTTCCCATGTTGACCATGTCTGAGTGCTGTTCACAAGTTTGGGGAGGGTCTTATATAGTCAGAAAAGGCTGGCAAAGGAGATCTTTAATCCACACATGTGAAGCTCATTATTCTTGGTGCCTGAACTACTTCTTAATACTTTAGGGGGACCAAACAGAATTCTTGTGGTTTGAGGGGTTGAATAATAAATAACACTCTGAATTAACTTTTTACGTTTAAAAAAAAAAAAAAAAAATTTGCTGCAGTGCATTTCCCACTTCCAGGCTGATCTACAGTACAAATGTCACAATGCCAAGTTAATTCCGCATGTGTCGACCAGCTAAATCTGCAGGGGGTTGAATACTACTTGTAGGCACTGTATACAGTACAGAAGTGGTACTGTGCAGTGTATATACACAGGACAGAAGTGGTACTGTGCAGTGTATATTCACAGGACAGGAGAAGTGGTACTGTGCAGTGTATATATACAGGACAAGAGGAGTGGTACAGTGCAATGTATATATACAGGACAGGAAGTGTGGTATTGTGCAGTGCATATATACACAGGACCGGAAGAGTGGTACAGTGCATTGTATTTATGCACAGGACAAGAGGAGTGGTACTGTGCAGTGTATATATATGCAGGACAGAAGAAGGGGAACTGTGCAGTGTATACATACAGGACAGGAGGAGTGGTACTGTGCAGTGTATATATACAGGACAGGAGAAGTGGTACTGTGCAGTGTATATTTAGGCAGGACAGGAGGAGTGGTACTGTGCAGTGTGTATGTGACATGCAGAAGTAGTGCTGTTGCTTCAAAAGCTTCCAGCAACTATTAGAAATAACACAAGCACAGGAGACAGAAAGTGTTGTGCTTCATAAGCATCCAGCAATAAGCACACAGTCACAGGACACAGGGAGTGTTTTAGCTGAGCCCCAGGGGAATTGTGGGCAACTTGTTATTGTAGTCTGGCTGAAGCCGAAGAGAAAGGTGGTGTGTTATCTGGATCTGACAGAAGGCAACTGAACAGGATTCAGATCAGGAGAGAAACTAAATACAGGTCAGATAAACTCCCTGAACTAACAGTGCAGAGTTTTATCAGGCAGGAAGATAAGGACTGGAAGGAATTGTGTCACAGGGATCATGTCCCTCATCAAACCCTCCCCCCTCAATCTCCATGCAGGATAAAGAATGCTGTGTACTATTGTGTCGTAGGGAAGGAAAAGCCTGTGGTTGTGTATGCATAGAAGTGTGCTGCTAAAATATCTAATCTATGCTGAATTATGCTACTGAAGAGACTGTAATACTGTGCCTTGTGAAGAAACTACTGTATTGTTACTGGAGCCGGTTGCTCAAGAAACTCAGACTGTACTGTAATGAAGATTGTTGCTGTAATATCCCAGAATTGCACTGGCTGTGCTTCAGATTAAATTCCACTGTTAAACTGTTGAAAAAGACTCTTGTCAGATGTGTCGTGTGCCTAAGAGAAGAAGCCGCCTATGGTCGTCCTGAGTAACGGTTTCCCCCAGGATTCCAAAGAATTCATGAAACCGGTCTCACCCTATCTGAACCTAGCGGCGTGCGTGTAACATTGGTGGCCCGTACGGGGAATCCTGAGTGGGAATTAGTGTGTAGAGGGAGAAGAGGAAAAGTGTCTGGAAAAACACAGCAGCACAGCACCTCATTTCAACTCTGCTGCACCAGTTAAAGGGGACCAGCCCTAAAGAAAACTCACTAGCAGCAATGGATGTGGAAATACAAATGGACAGAATTAGTGAGATGGTTCTTCAGTTAACCTGTGAAGAATTGAGAACAGTAGCAGAACATATAAAGATGTCAAAAGAACAGATTTCTAAAGCACACAACCGCAGGCAACTGTTAGCTGCCATTAATGCAAAAATGGATGAGCTGGGGGAGAAAGAAGCTGAAGACGTCATAGGGACGTTCCTCCAGGAGCTAACACCGTTTCTAACCAGGTTGAAGTTGGAGGATGGAGGGGCGGCACCAATTACCAAAAGCGAGAATCTCCGCAGACAGAACTACAGGAATTGAAAGAACAATTCAAAGCCCTAACAACAGCCCTGCAGGAATCGACCAAAACCTCTGAACAGGTGACAGACTCAGACAGAACCTTTACACTGTTCGAGTTAGATAAATCAGTAAGACAGTCCTCTCTAACACCACAAATCACCATAAGGAAAGAATTCAAGATCCTGGGACAGATTAGAGAGTGTGAACAGAAAGAGAAACTGTCTTATATGAACTTGTTGCACCAGATCGATGCAGGCTTACAGAAAGGCTACCAGCCAGTTGAGATCGTCAAGGGGGTGGTGAAAGCGATCAGCCCAGGACTGAACCTCCGTAGTATTCTAGAAATGAAGAGTCAATTGACCTTGCAACAGCTGAAGATGATTTTAAAATGGCACTATAAAGAAGAGAGTACTTCAGAATTGTTCCACCAACTCATTAACCTCTCACAGAAAAATAATGAATCACCCCAAAGTTTCTTGTTCAGAGCAATTGAACTGAAGGATAGACTGTTGTTTGCATCCAGAGATGTAGAAGCGGAGGAGAAGTTTTTTTGCTGGACTAGTCCAGAAGAAGTTCTTGAGATCATTGGGAACGGGGTTAATCAGCAAAGACATCAAGTTGCAGCTGAAACAGTACCTAGAAGATCCTGGCATTCTGGACGAAGTCCTAATTGAAAAAATGAATGAGGCAGCTAGTTTGGAGTCAAGAGCAAACAGAAGTTAAAGAAAGGCTCTGCTCCTAAAATCACCAAAATGAGTCAGCTGAAGTTGGAGACCCACAGTGGCCAGTCTGAAGATCATCATGGAGACCCTCCAGTGCCATCTCCGAGAGGGAACCTTAAATCACCAACAAAAGAGAGGACCGCCAGCGCTGACTGGGAGGAAGTAATAGGAGAACGGCGAGCCAAGTTGATTGAGGTGAAAAAGTTGATTCGTTCCATACCAGAACCCGTATCCCTCAGACCCAGGAGTGGGTTCCAAAATAGAAGATACCCGGCTTGCGAAGCGTGCCGTTCATCAAATCAGAGTACGGTGTGTGTCCACTGTCTAAGATGTGGTGAGGAAGGACATTATGCCAAGGAATGCCAATTGTCACTGTCGTTTGGGTTGAAAGACAGGAGGTTGCCAGTGCGGGGCCACTGGTAACCGCGACACGGAGGAGGTCCCAGAAGCAAATCCAAATCTCACCAAACCCCAGAACGGCTTATGAGGTAAAAGGACTGCGTCAGTACTATCCCCAAGTGTGTTCCCGTCTACAACAGCTGGAAGAGAGACAGGGGCATCAGTTACTTAATGCCCAGTGCGGAGGTCAAATGATGTACTCCTGGAAGGAGGATTCCTCGGTCAGTAAAGATAGCCTCATCAGCCTAATCGGTGAAAGGTGCTTTATACAGTGCCAGCTAGATGGACTCCTGGTAAAAGCACTGTGGGACACAGGAGCCCAAGCGAGCCTTTTAAATGAAGAATGGAGAAGGCGCTAGCTGCCACATACCTGCCTTCAGTCGCTAAAAGAACTCTTAGGACTAGTGGGACTCCCCGGCAAATCTGTCAACCAGACCGGAATTCCTTTCAAAGGTTGGGTGGAAATGACTTTCCAATTGGGGGCCACGATGAACAGCAACACCATTGAGCTTTTGGTACCTTTTCCCGTGACCAGTGATCAGAACATGGCAGAGTATTCTATCCTGGGTTATAATGTAATCAGTGAGGTCATCACGAAACACAAGGCAGGGACGCTGGTGGTGGATGCAATTGCCGCATAACTTGCCATACCTAAAGCCGTGGCAGAAAATGAGATTCATAGAGTAAAGAAAGCACAGAATACAATGGACCTAAAAGAAGTCAAGGTAGGCTGGCGTCCAACCATCATCCCTGCAAACCAAATAGTGGGGGTGAGGTGTGGAGTCCGGGTACAACCGGGAAGAAAAGTCAAGAAAAGACTGTTCGTGCCAAAAGACTCCTCAGAACTTCCGGAAGGCCTAGATCAAGTTGATACTACGAAACACGAAATTAGACTGGATTCAAAGACTGTCACATTGAAACCGTTAAAACTGTATATCCAGCCAGTTTGAGATCCGTCCAGGGATCTTCCGTGAATTCAGTCTCCCCACCAAGGAACAGGAGTTGCCCAGGGGAGGAAATTGCACGATTACCAGGAACTAAACCGAAAGTCAGTACCAGATCGGCGCCCAATACCAAAGATTCATGATTTGCTGGATAGTCTATCAGGAAGTACCTGGTTCTCTGTCCTCGATCAGGATAAAGCATACCATCAAGGTGTTACCCGCACGCCGTTAGGTTCAGATAGGGCGATACGGGTTTCATGAATTCTTTGGAATCCTGGGGGAACCATTACTCAGGGCGAGCATAGGCTGCAGCTTCTCTCAGGCACACAATAGATTCAATTGCTGACCAGACACATCTGACAAGAGTCTTTTTCAACAGTTTAATAGTAGAATTTAATCTGAAGCTCGGTCAGTGCAATTCAGGGATATTACAGCAACAATTTTCATTACAGTACAGTCTGAGTTTCTTGAGCAACCGGCTCCAGTAACAATACAGTAGTTTCTTCACAAGGCACAATATTACAGTCTCTTCAGTAGCATAATTCAGCATAGATTAGATCTCTTAGCAGCACACTTCTATGCATGCACAACCACAAACTTTTCCTTCACAAGAACACAATAGTGCACAGCATTTTTATCCTGCATGGAGATGGAGGGGAGATGGGTTTGATGAGGGAGATGATCCCTGTGACACAATTCCTTCTAGTCTTGATCTTCCTGCCTGATAATACTCTGCACTGTAAAGCCCCCATCTCACATAGCGAGATCGCTAGCGAGATCGCTGCTGTGTCACGGTTTTGGTGACGCAACAGCGACCTCACCAGCGATGTCGCTATGTGTGACACTTTGCAGCGATCAGGCCCCTGCTGTGAGGTCACTGATCGCTGCAAAGTGTCCTGGACCATTTTTTGGTCGTTGCCCTCCCGCTGGTCAGCACACATCACTGTGTGTGACCAGCGGGAGCAGCGATCAGGCTGGTAACCATGATAAACATCGGGTTACTAGGGGCACACGCGCACTTAGTAACCCGCTGTTTATCATGGTTACGAGCCTGCTAAAGTGAGCGGTAACCTCCCGTAGCAGAGTGGTAACCATGTTAAACAACGGGTTACTAGGTGCGCGTGTGCCCCTAGTAACCCGATGTTTGTCATGGTTACCAGCCTGCTTCTGCTTCAGCAGGCTGGTAACCAGGAGCAGGACATTGTGGAAAGATTCTTTCCACGATGTCGCTGCTCCCCTGATCGTTGGTGAGCCTGCCTGTTTGACAGCTCACCAGCGACCACATAGCGAAGCAGCAACGATCCCTGACAGGTTGTATCGTTGTTGGGATCGTTGCAGCGTCGCTAAGTGTGACGGGGTCTTTAGTTCAGGGAGTTTATCTGACCTGTGTTTAGTTTCTCTCCTGATCTGAATCCTGTTCAGTTGCCTTCTGTCAGATCTGGATAACACACCACCTTTCTCTTTGGCTTCAGCCAGACTACAATAACAAGTTCCCCATAATCCCCCTGGGGCTCTGCTAAAACACTCACTGTCTCCTGTGACTGTGTTAACCCCTCTAGTTGCTGGATGCTTCTGAAGCACAACACTTCCTGTCCCCTGTGTTTGTGTTATTTGTAACAGTTGCTGCATGCTTTTGAAGCAACAGCACTACTTCTGCATGTCACACTCTTCCCTCCTTTTTGTATGTCATCCTCGACATTCGTCTTAATTGGTCAATCTGACCAATTCTGAAACAGTGGTGAAAGTTGAGTAACTTTATATACAAATTGGCATAATATTTATAACCATTTATAACAACCTATTCCACGACTTTTTTCTTGTAGTAAGAAATGTAAGAAATAAACAATTAACACAATCAGCGTCTCTTCAGCTGGAGCTTTTCGTACATCTTCAACCAGCTCTCTCTCTCACTAAGCCTTAACAGTTCTTTGTTTCTACAAAGTCTTTTAAGGAAAGTCAAAGCATGAAAGCAAGTCTTTCCACCAGGCAACATCTTCCATACTGCCTCGCGGTGGTGAATACCACTTCAGTGGGCTTACCTGCTCCGTAGGCAGAGATACCTGTTTCCAGTCGACAGTCCTTGATGTAGCATCGGTGTCTCTGCCAGGCAGAGATGCCGTCCCTCTCACCGCTGCGCTCCCTGCCCGGCGTCCTCCAGTGCTCCTCTTCCTGCTTCTGCTGCCAGCGCGCGCAGCTTCCCGGGCACTGTGCTTAGGGTGCGCGTGCGCTCCCTTCCTCTTAAAGGGGCCGCGCGCGTCGCCCTAAGGAGTCCCCGGCCAATTGCCAGAGGTCCTCCCATATATAAGGCACCTCCTCCAAAATGGAGGTGCCCGAGCAATAGTTGATGCACAGTGTACTTACCTCTGCTTCAGCCCTCAGGTCCCACTGCTAGCCTGACTACTAGTCCTGCCCGCCAGCCTGACTATCAGTCCAGTCCGCCAGCCTGACTACTCTCCAGCCTGACAGTCTGTCTTCCGTTCAGTCCGCCAGTCTGTCTATGGGCTTCGCCCGCCTGCTTACCTGGGAGCACCTGCCTGTTACCTGTCAGCCTACCTGGAGGCTCCCGCCTGTCACTTGCCGTGACCACCTGTCTGCCTACCCGGAGGCTCCTGCCCGTCACTTGCCGTGAGCACCTGACAGCCTACCTAGAGGCTCCCGCCTGTCACTTGCCGTGACCACCTGTCTGCCTACCCGGAGGCTCCCGCCTGTCACTTGCCGTGACCACCTGACAGCCTACCTAGAGACTTCCGCCTGTCGCCTGCTGTCTCTGCCAGTTCATCTACCCGGACCTCTCGTCAGCCTGCCTGCTGTGCCCATCTGCAGTATCGGTCAGTCTCAGCCATCTGACCCGTGGGAGTCACCTGCTCTCTTACAAGGTCGTCCCCAGAGTTGCACCTGGTCCCTCTGCTCGGTCCCTCCCTGGTCACGGAGTTGTTAGCCGCCGTACGACCAGGGTCGGTCCGAGTTGATACTTATTTACGCCCCTCTGGGTCCCTCCTTGCACCGCAGCACAGAGGTTCCACCACCCGGATCCGCAACAGTTTGCTCGGGCCATGGAACCCGGTGGCCCCCAAGCCCCCTCGCTCTCTGACCTGTACCAGGAGGTTTCTCGTCAGAGAGCCCAACAGGAAACCATCCTGAACTTCCTGCGGAGTGTCAACTCCCGCCTGGACACACTACCTGTTCCACCTGTGTCCGCCTCGAGTCGTGCGACTCCCGCTCCGGCAGCGCTGCTGCCCATCAATACCACGGCATCCAACCCAGGTCCCCGGCTTTCTGCACCTCCTTGTTTTGGAGGCGACCCCGCTCTAGCTCGGGGTTTCATAAACCAGTGCACCCTACACTTTGAACTTTTGGCACATCAGTTTCCCTCCGACCGGGCCAAGGTGGCGTTCATCATGTTTCACCTCACTGGGGAAGCACTGCCATGGCTTAATCTCCTGTGGGAGAGAGGGGATCGCCTGGTGTCCGATCTATCGTCTTTCCTTGCTGCATTCCGGAAAGTCTTCGATGAATCAGGACAAAAATCCTCTACTGCCTCCTCTTTGCTCCATCTCCGCCAAGGGAGTCTCACCGTGGGCCAGTATGCCATACAGTTCCGTACCCTCGCTTCTGAGCTTGCCTGGGACAACGAGCCCGTGGTGTCCATCTTCTGGGAGGGCCTTTCTGGCCGGATTAAGGATGAGTTGGCCGGCCGGGACATTCCTACTACCCTGGATGATCTGGTGTCGCTAGCTACCCGGATCAACATCCGTTTCCTGGAACGTGCTAAAGAGACTACCCGGGAGCGAAGATTTCCTCGCCTTGCTCCGACTTTCCAGAGACCTGTCTCTCAATTAGCTACTCTCCGGGCACGCTCGCCCGAACCTATGCAAGTCGACCAGACCAAGATGGTCAAGTATCGCCAAGAGTCACGCCGAGCCGAGGGGAGCTGTTTCTATTGTGGCAGTAAGGAGCACTTCATCCGTTCCTGCCCGGTGAAGCCGGGAAACGCCAGTACCTAGGACCACTCGGAGAGGTCGTCCTAGGCAAAAGTAAACCCTCTCCTTCCCTGACTTTATCTGTCTCCATCTCCTGGGGAGAGAACCGCTACTTTGAAATTGCACACCTAGATTCCAGAGCTGCTGGGAACCTCATTTCCCAGTCCTTGGTAGAGAAATATCACATTCCCACCAAACCTCTGGCTGAACCATTGGCAGTCGCCTCCGTGGATGGAAGACTCCTTCCGGTGACCATCCTGCTCGTCACAGAACCTATAACCCTGCAGGTGGGAATGCTGCACTCTGAGAGGATCTCCTTCCATGTGCTTTCCGGTCTCTCTCACTCCCTTCTGCTAGGTCTACCCTGGCTTCAGAGACATGAACCTGTGCTGAACTGGCAATCCGGTGAAGTTCTCCGTTGGGGGCAGGATTGCCATGAGACCTGCCTGGTTCTGGTCCGCCCGGTTCGTCCGCCCCTCACCCCGGCTAATCTACCCGGTTTACCGGCACCTTACTGGTCCTATGCAGATGTCTTCGACAAAAAGGAAGCAGAGACACTGCCACCTCATAGGCCATATGATTGCCCGATCGACCTGGTACCCGGTGCAACTCCACCCCGTGGGCGTATTTACCCGTTGTCGTCGGCCGAAACCCGGGCCATGTCGGAATACATTAAGGAGAATCTGGCTAGGGGATTCATCCAGAAATCTACCTCCCCGGCTGGAGCCGGATTCTTCTTCGTTAAGAAGAAGGATGGTTCACTACGCCCCTGTATAGACTATCGAGGACTTAACCAAATCACGGTCAAATACAAATACCCCCTGCCACTCATCTCCGAGTTGTTTGACCGCCTTAAGGGTGCTAGGATCTTTTCCAAGCTGGGGCGTATAACCTGGTCCGGATCTGTCAAGGAGACGAGTGGAAGACGGCATTCAATACCCGGGACGGTCTCTATTAATACCGTGTAATGCCCTTCGGTCTCTGCAATGCCCCCGCCATCTTCCAAGAATTAGTCAATGACATCTTCCGTGATCTTCTATATTCCTGCGTGGTCGTGTACCTGGATGACATCTTGGTCTTCTCTCCGGACCTTCCCACACACCGGAGGGATGTTCGTCAGGTCCTGCTTAGGCTCAGGCAGAATCACCTCTATGCCAAATTTGAGAAGTGCCTCTTCGAGCAGACCTCCCTTCTGTTCCTGGGTTATATTATCTCCCAGACAGGTCTACGAATGGACCCCGAGAAGCTCTCTGCCGTCTTAAAATGGCCCCGTCTGGAGGGGTTGAAGGCGATTCAGCGATTCCTGGGCTTCGCCAACTACTACCGTCTCTTCATCCTGCACTTCTCTTCTCGGAATGCTCCCATCTCTGCGCTCACCAGTAAGGGAGCAAATCCCAAGGTATGGCCGCCCGAAGCTGAGGAGGCCTTCCTTTCCTTAAAGCAAGCCTTCTCCTCTGCCCCAGTGCTGCACCGTCCAGACTGCAACAAACAGTTCTTCCTCTAGGTTGATGCTTCCTCCTCCGGAGCCGGAGCGGTGCTCACCCAAAAATCTTCATCCGGGAGAATGGTAACCTGCGGCTTCTTCTCCAAACTCTTCTCCTCGTCTGAGCGCAACTACTCCATAGGAGACCGAGAACTGCTAGCCATCAAATTGGCGCTGGAGGAGTGGCGTTACCTGCTTGAAGGGCCTCTATACCCAGTGATCATCTATACTGATCACAAAAATCTTGCATATCTCCAGGATGCCCAAAGACTCAATCCGCGTCAGGCCTGGTGGTCTTTGTTCTTTGCTCGCTTCGACTTTATCCTACATTTCCGCCCAGCGGTCAAGAATGTTAAAGCTGACGCCTTGTCCTGATCCTTCCTGTCCTCCGATCTAGAGGAGGAGCCTATGCACATCATCGACCCCTCCAAAGTAATGAGTATGGCCCCCTTAGATTTGACTCGTCTCCCACCCGGTAAGATGTTTGTAGCAGTTCCAGATCGGGAGAAGATTCTTCACTGGGGTCATTCTTCTAAACTAGCCGGCCATGCAGGTCAGTAGAAGACTTTCCTGCTCATTACCCGGCATTACTGGTGGCCCACCCTGCGCAAGGATGTAATAGACTTCGTCTCGGCCTGTTCGTCTTGTGCCCGCAACAAAGTTCCCAGACAACTTCCAGCCGGTCACCTCCTGCCTCTTCTCGTACCTGCTGCCCCTTGGCAACACATTGCTATGGACTTTATTACAGATCTCCCTGTTTCTGCCGGCTGTACAGTCATTTGGGTGGTCGCCGACCGCTTTTCTAAAATGGCCCACTTCATCCCTCTGCCTGGTCTCCCGTCTGCATCAGAGCTGGCTAAGGACTTCTTCCTTCACATTTTCCGTCTCCATGGCCTTCCCCTCCACATTGTGTCGGATCGAGGGGTTCAGTTCACCTCACGCTTCTGGAGAGCTACGTGTAAGCTGCTGGATGTCACCCTGGATTTCTCCTCCGATTACCATCCACAGTCCAATGGCCAAGTGGAGCGTATCAACCAGATCCTTACCAGCTACCTCCGGCACTTTGTTAATGCACACCTTACCGATTGGGTGGACCTTCTACCATGGGCCGAATTCTCCTACAACAACCATGAGAGCGAATCGACTTCCAAGTCCCCGTTCTTTGCAGTCTATGGTCAACATCCCCGGATTCCGTTTCCTGTCTCCGCTTCTGTGGACAACCCTGCCGCGGAGTCTCTGGTCAGCGAATTTTCCATTTGGGAGAATACTAGGTCCGCACTTCTTCAGTCCTCCGAGCGGATGAAGAGATATGCTGACAAGAGACGTCTGGATCCGCCTCAATTCCATCTGGGAGACAAGGTTTGGCTCTCCTCCAAACATGATCGGCTCAAAATACCCTCCTACAAGTTGGGTCCTCGGTTCATCGGTCCATTTGAAGTCCTCAAACAAATCAACCCAGTGGCCTACAAGTTAAAACTCCCGGCCACCTTACGGATTCCCAACTCCTTCCACGTATCTCTCCTCAAACCAGTTGTGTTTAATTCTTTTTCCAACAATCCAGGTACTCCCCCTGCTCCGGTTTCCGCTGAGGACGGTTTTGAGGTAGAGAACATTCTGGCCACCAAGAGGGTAAGAGGAAAAACCTTTTTTCTGGTGGATTGGAATGGGTTTGGCCCAGAGGAGAGAACTTGGGAACCCAAGGAGAACATTCATGCCCCGTTTCTTCTTGAAAAATTTCTTTCTGGCCTAAAAAAGAGGGGGCGTAAGGGGGGTACTGTAGCATCGGTGCCTCTGCCCTCTGCCAGGCAGAGACGCCGTCCCTCTCACCGCCGCGCTCCCTGCCCGGCGTCCTCCAGCGCTCCTCTTCCTGCTTCTGCTGCCGGCGCACGCAGCTTCCCGGGCACCGTGCTTAGGGCACGCGCGCGCGCTCCCTTCCTCTTTTTAAGGGGCCGCGCGCTTCACCCTAAGGAGTCCCCGGCCACTTGCCGTGACCACCTGTCTGCCTACCCGGAGGCTCCTGCCCGTCACTTGCCATGACCACCTGACAGCCTACCTAGAGACTTCCGCCTGTCGCCTGCTGTCTCTGCCAGTTCATCTACCTGGACCGCTCGTCTGCCTGCCTGCTGTGCCCATCTGCAGTATCGGTCAGTCTCAGCCATCTGACCCGTGGGAGTCACCTGCTCTCTTACAAGGTCGTCCCCAGAGTAGCACCTGGTCTCTCTGCTGGGTCCCTCCCTGGTCACGGAGTCGTTAGCCGCCGTACGACCAGGGTCAGTCCGAGTTGATACTTAGTTACGTCCCTCTGGGTCCCTCCTTGCACCGCAGCACAGAGGTTCCACCACCCGGATCCGTAACACTTGGCACTTGACTCGGTTCACCAAGTGTCTCATACGTCAGCATCACGGAGTCGATATCCTCCTGATGGGTTGTTCCTCAGATACTACGGGTTCTTCGGTCACAGGAGTTTCTTCCGCCACACTCATTTCCAGTGCTTCCTCAGATGCTCTTGGAGCTGCCTCTGTAAGTTCCTGTACTTCTTCTGAATCGCCTGTTTCCACACGGTCTGGTAACTCCGCTCCTCCTGAGTGTCGAACGGTCTCTTCAGGGACCGGTGTTCGATCATCAAATCTGAATCGGACTTCATCTGTACTCCTTGGTACAAATTCTGGAGCCTCGGGACTTAGTTCACCCTCCTGAGGATGGTACATTCCTCTCCTTGCCGGTCCGAGAAATACAACGGTGTGTTCTTTTTCATCGGAACTTACAAGGTCACTATCCACCTCCGCAGCTGCAATCTGTGGTGGTCCCTTAGTCGATCTTGGACGATGTCAGTCTACTTCTGGGAAGTCTTGTTGTGGTGGGAGATAATCAAAGGGTAGTAGTAAATTCCGATGGACTATTCTGGTTTTCTTGTCTCCTCTTTGATAAATGTTGTAATGGTCACATTGTGGCTGTGGGAAAAGGGGAATTACCTGTGCCTATTCAAGATTTTTGGAGGTTTTTTTCGGAGGAGGAGTCGCAAGTTTTACCTCCTCATAGAGATTATGATTGCGCCATTGAGTTTATTCCATAAGCTACTCTTCCCAAGACTCTCTTGTTTAATCTAACTATCCCTGAAAGAAAGGCCTTGGAGAAGTACATACAGACTAGCCTGGCTGCTGGTCGCATTAGACCTTCTAAGTCGCCTGTGGCAGTTGGATTTTTCATTGTTATAAAAAAGGACGGGGGTTTGCGTCCATGTCTGGATTTTCGGGAAATTAATAAGATTACCATACGCAATTCCTACCCATTACCGTTAATTCCTGATTTGTTTAACCAGTTAGTGGGGGCCAAGTGGTTCTCTAAGATTGATCTCCGGGGGGGCATACAATTTGTTACGAGTGAAGGAGGGTGATGAGTGGAAAACTGCTTTTAACACTCTGGTAGGTCATTTTGAGAATCTAGTGATGCCTTTCGGTCTTACCAATGCACCTGCATTTTTTCAGAACCTTATTAATGACATCTTGAGACCTTTGATTGGTAAAAATGTGGTTGTGTATTTGGATGACATTTTGATTTATTCGACAGATCTGGAGTCCCATTGGCAGACTGTAGTGAAATTTTGCAGTTATTGAGTGATAATTCACTCTTTGCTAAGCTGGAGAAATGTGAGTTCGCTGTGCAGAAAATTAGTTTTTTGGGCTACATTGTCTTCAGCGAGGGCTTTGAGATGGACCCGGTGAAGGTTCAGGCTGTGCAGGAATGGCCTAGGCCTATTGGTTTGAAATCTATACAGAGATTTTTGGGTTTTGCCAATTATTACAGGAAATTCATTAAGAATTTTTCTATAATTGTTAAGCCTTTAACTGATTTCACCAGGAAAGGTGCGAATACGGTCCAATGGACTACTGAGGCCATTGAAGCGTTTAAGTATCTCAAAGAGAGGTTCAGTTCAGCCCCTATCCTTATGCAGTCTGATGAGACCAAGCCTTTTTTGGGCGAGGTCGATGCTTCATCTGTGGGGGTCGGAGCAGTTTTGTCTCAGGAGAACAGGGATGGACCACATCCTTGTGCCTTCTTTTCGAAAAATTTTTCGGAAACTGAATTGAATTATGATGTTGGAAATCGGGAGTTGCTGGCTATTAAACTCGTGTTTGAACATTGGCGTCATTTTTTGGAGGGCGCTAGATTTCCTATTCAGGTTTTCACAGATCATAAGAATTTGATCTATCTGGATGCTGCCAAGCCCTTGAATGCCCGTCAAGCTAGGTGGGCACTTTTTTTTTCTCGGTTTCATTTTCCTGTTACCTATATCCCTGGTACTAAGAATGTTAAAGCCGATGCTTTATCTCGCAGCTTCTCTCCTGCGGTCGGTGCCAAGGAGGAGGATAACATTTTACAGAAAGGAGTTGTGGTGGTGGCATTGGACTCTGTTTTAGAGAATGGGATTCTAAAAGCTCAAGATAATGCTCCATCTAACACTCCCCATGGGAGGTTGTTTGTGCCTAGAACCTTTAGGAGAGACTTGTTTGTGGAATATCATGAGTCTCGGTTGGCAGGTCATTCAGGAATTTCTGAGACTAAGAGACTTATCAGTCGCAGTTTTGGGTGGCCTGGATGGCAGAAAGAAGTCATCAAGTGGGTGCGTCAATGTACGGTGTGTGCTAGGTCAAAAGCTTCACATACTCCTGCTGCGGGTTGCTTTGCCCTCTGGAGGTTCCTAGTGCGCCTTGGACGCATCTCACAATGGATTTTATTACTGATCAGCCTATGTCTGAGGGTTTTACTGTCATCTGGGTGGTCGTGGACCATTTTAGTAAGATGTGTCATTCATTAAGTTGCCCTGCGCCAAGACACTTGCTAAGGCGTTTGTTAAGGAGATTGTCAAGCTTCATGGCGTTCCCACGGATAATGTTTCTGATAGAGGACCTCAGTTTGTGGCTTGCTTTTGGCATGCTTTTTGTGACAGGTTGGGAGTCCATTTCTCTTTTTCGTCTGGGTGTCATCCAGAGTCTCATGGACAGACTGAAAGAAAGAACCAGGATGTAGGACAGTTTTTGCAATGTTTTGTGGCGGATAGTGTTGAGCATTCCGATACTGTAATATCGGGTATCGGCCGATATTCGCGGTATCGGAATTCCGATACTTAATTCCGATACTTTTACAATATCGGATACCGGAATCGGAAGTTCCCATAATGCCTGCGCTCTGCAGTGTCTGTGAAGGATGACAAGTTGGATGGCAGCGCGATCCAGCCTGTCATCAGAATGCCATCCCAGCGGGGGAGAATTCTCCTGATTGTTTAAAAGCCGGCGGGCGGTATAAAGCCGCCGGCTTTTAAACAATCACACAGCCCCATACTGCTTCCCCGCAGCCTCCCACCCCGATCCTCCGCTCCCCTCGCCTCCTCCCATCCCGATCGTAAGTTAGGACCGGGCGGGGAGCGCAGCTCCAAGGAGCGGGGAGTGAAGGACCCGGGCGGGGAAGCCGGCAGTGAAAAGACTTCACCGCCGGCTTTCCCGTTCTGTGCTGCGCTTTCCCGCCGGTTATTTCAAATGAACAGCTGAGGTATCAGGTGATGCCGATCAGCTGTTCATTTGAAGTCGCCGCGTTGCCCTCAGAGGGTTCATGTGAGTTCATGAACTCACATGAACTTTCCCACGGCCGCACAGGTCAGCCTCACCTCCCAGACCCGTCATGATTAGTGTGTGTGCGGGGTGTGTGTGCGGGGTGTGTGCGCGATGTTTGTGCGGGTGTGCGCGGTGTCTGTGCGATGTGTGCGGGGTGTGTGTGCGGGGTGTGTGTGCGGGGTGTCTGTGCGATGTGTGCGGGTGTGTGCGGTGTGTGTGCGTGCAGGCAGACATAGGCCGATGTGACACTACTACTCCCATCGGCCTATGTCTGTCCCCCGTCCACTCCTGCCAGCAGGATCAGCTCGATGGGAGCAGTAGTTCCCATCAGACTGATCCTGCTATTTAAATTGCCCTACTGTGTCCCCAATAAATGTTAAATACATGTCATTGGTGGCCAGTGGTTACCTAAAAGAAATTAGTTCATACATTACCTGTCCCCGCCGATCACCACCTAAAATAAAGTAAAAAATAAAAAACTACACCTATACTCACCAAGACACCTAATTCCCCGAAGCCATCGATCTCCTGTAATAAAATATAAAATAATAAACCACAACCTTATCCTTACCCCTCCGGAGTAGTCCACGAGTGTCCCACGAAGATCTCCAGTTCAGAGCAGCCACATAGAATGTGACCGCTCTGAACCGCTGCCGCCGCTAGAATGACGGGGCCGTAAGGGTTCACCGGAGTTCAGGCAGCGCTGCTCCGGTTAGCTGCTTTACGGCCCTGCTGTATAGTGAGAAATTCCCACGGTACAGCAGTGCCGTAAAGGAGGTCTCCGGAGCTGCGCTGACTGAATGCACTCCGGTGACCTCAGTCAGTGGCTCCCGCTGCCGGGAGCGGACGTGTTCCCGGCAGCGTGAGCTTACAGCAGCCATGCACAGCTGTCACCATCTCTAGATGTGACAGCTGTGCATGGGAGATCAGCGCAGGAACGTGGACAGGTAACTATTATTTTTAGTAAACTAAGAATTAAATAAAATTGTGTGTTTTATTTCAAATAAATTATTTTTTTCTGGGTGTAGTGTGTGTTTTTTCTTTTTAACACTTTGTAGGTTAGTAATGGGGGTGTCTTATAGACGCCCATCATTACTAACCTGGGCTTCATGGCAGCTGGCGCTGACATGAACCCCACCACTATTACCCCCTGCCACCGCACCAGGGCAGCGTGGAAGAGCGAGGCTAAGTGCCAGAGTTGGCGCATCCTATGGATGCGCCATTTCTGGGGCGGCTGACGACTGGTGTTTCTAGCCTGGGAGGGGGCCAATATTCATGGCACCCTTCCTGGGCTATTAATATCAGCCCCCAGCTGTCTGCCTAGCCTTTGCTAGCTATTAAAATAGGGGGGACCCCACGTCATTTTTTTTGGGGGGTCCCCCATTTTAATAGCTAGTAAAGGCTAGGTATTCAGCTGGGGGCTGATATTAGTAGCCTGGGAAGCTCCGTGGGTTTTACCCCCTTCCCAGGCTTCAAACATCTGCCCCAGCCGTCTGCTTAACCTCCGCTAGAGACTAAAATTATGGGGGATCCCACGCCATTTTTTTTAAAAATAAATCCATTATTTTAACACTAAATGACATTTGAGGAGTTAATAAAGATGCAGTCCCTAAATTATTATTTATTTTTTAATTAATTTTTCCCAAAACTTTTGACGTGGGCTTCGCCATATTTTTGTATGCCAGCCAGGTACAGCATCCAGCTTCTATGAACGCGCCATTTTCCGGGGCGGCTGCGGACTGCAATTTTCAGCGGGGGGCAGAAAGCTTGGGCCTCCCTGCGCTGCAGATTCCATCCCCCAGCTGCCTAGTTGTACCTGGCTGGACACAAAAATAGGGAGAAGCTCCACATTTTTTTTTTTTTTAATTATTTCATGAAATTCATGGAATAATTAAGAAAAAAAGGGCTTCCCTATATTGTTGTGTCCAACCAGGTACAAATAGGCAGCTGGTGGTTGGGGGCAGCCCGTTCCTGCCTGCTGTACCTGGCTGGACCCAAATATAGTGCAAAGCCCCACGTCAATTTTTTTTTAATTATTTCAGGAAATTCATGAAATAATTAAAAAAAAATTATGTGGGGCTTCGCCCTATATTTGTGTCCAGTCAGGTACAGCAGGCAGGAACGGGCTGCCCCCAACCACCAGCTGCCTATTTGTACCTAGCCGGACACAACAATATAGGGAAGCCCTTTTTTTCTTAATTATTCCATGAATTTCATGAAATAATTTAAAAAAAAATACGTGGGGCTTCGCCCTATTTTTGTGTCCAGCCAGGTACAACAAGGCAGCTGGGGGCTGGAATCCGCAGCGCAGGGAGGCCCAAGCTTTCTGGGCCCCACCCGCTGCAAATTGCAGTCCGCAGCCGCCCCGGAAAATGGCGCGTTCATAGAAGCGCCATCTTCTGGCGCTGTACCCAACTCATCCAGGGCCCTGGTGCGGTGGCTCACTGGGTAATAAAGGGGTTAAGGCCAGCTTGGCATTATCAGCTGGCCCTAAGCCCGAAATTCATGGGGTCACGCCAATAATAGACATGACCACCATGAATTTCTAGTAAAGTATTTAAAAAAAACACAAACACCCAGAAAAAAGTCCTTTAATTGAAATAAAGACACAATTCTTTATTGTTCTAAATTAAACCATACTTACAGTCACGCCCATTCCAGCTGAAGCCAACGATCTCCTGCAATAAAAGTAAAATAATAAAGCAACCTCATCCTTACCTTTCCATGGTTCCCAGGACAGCTTCAGCTCTGCTACATCGAGATGACAGGCTGGACCGCAGCAGAACGCTGCCATCCAGCCTGTCATCCCGCAGACACTGAGAAGCGCAGGCATGCTTGCGCTCCTCAGTGTCTCGCTGTGACGGCATCCAGATGAGCGGAGGTCATGTCCAATGAACTCAGCTCACCTCATGCACGTCACTGACAGCGTGGGAAAATTCTCCTGCACTCAGCGCTTCAGCGTGAGAATTTTCCCACGCTGTCAGTGACGTGCATGAGGTGCGCCGAGTTCATTGGACATGACCTCACCTCATGCACGTCACTGACAGCGTGGGAAAATTCTCACGCTGAAGCGCTGAGTGCAGGAGAATTCTCCCACGCTGTCAGTGACGTACATGAGGTGAGCCGAGTTCATTGTCGGCTCATCTGGATGCCGTCACAGCCAGACACTGAGGAGTGGAAGTATGCCTGCGCTTCTCAGTGTCTGCGGGATGACAGGCTGGATGGCAGCGTTCTGCTGCGGTCCAGCCTGTCATCTCGATGTAGCAGAGCTGGAGCCGTCGTGGGAGCCATGGAAAGGTAAGGATGAGGTTGGTTTATTATTTTTCTTTTATTGCAGGAGATCGTTGGCTTCAGCTGGAATGGGCGTGACTGTAAGTATGGTTTAATTTAGAACAATAAAGAATTGTGTGTTTATTTCAATTAAAGGACTTTTTTCTGGGTGTTTGTGTTTTTTTTAAATACTTTACTAGAAATTCATGGTGGTCATGTCTAATATTGGCGTGACCCCATGAATTTCGGGCTTAGGGCCAGCTGATAATGCCAAGCTGGCCTTAACCCCTTTATTACCCAGTGAGCCACCGCACTAGGGCCCTGGATGAGTTGGGTACAGCGCCAGAAGATGGCGCTTCTATGAACGCGCCATTTTCCGGGGCGGCTGCGGACTGCAATTTGCAGCGGGTGGGGCCCAGAAAGCTTGGGCCTCCCTGCGCTGCAGATTCCAGCCCCCAGCTGCCTAGTTGTACCTGGCTGGACACAAAAATAGGGCGAAGCTCCACGTTTTTTTTTTTAAATTCATGAAATTCATGGAATAATTAAGAAAAAAAGGGCTTCCCTATATTGTTGTGTCCGGCTAGGTACAAATAGGCAGCTGGTGGTTGGGGGCAGCCCGTTCCTGCCTGCTGTACCTGACTGGACACAAATATAGGGCGAAGCCCCACATCAATTTTTTTTAATTATTTCATGAATTTCCTGAAATGATTTAAAAAAAATTGACGTGGGGCTTCGCACTATATTTGTGTCCAGCCAGGTACAGCAGGCAGGAACGGGCTGCCCCCAACCACCAGCTGCCTATTTGTACCTGGTTGGACACAACAATATAGGGAAGCCCTTTTTTTCTTAATTATTTCATGAATTTCATGAAATGATTAAAAAAAAAAAATACGTAAAGCTTCTCCCTATTTTTGTGTCCAGCCAGGTACAACTAGGCAGCTGGGGGATGGAATCTGCAGCGCAGGGAGGCCCAAGCTTTCTGCCCCCCCCCCGCTGAAAATTGCAGTCCGCAGCCACCCCGGAAAATGGCGCGTTCATAGAAGCTGGATGCTGTACCTGGCTGGCATACAAAAATATGGCGAAGCCCACGTCAAAAGTTTTGGGAAAAATTAATTAAAAAATAAATAATAATTTAGGGACTGCATCTTTATTAACTCCTCAAATGTCATTTAGTGTTAAAATAAAGGATTTATTTTAAAAAAAATTGACGTGGGGCTTCGCCCTATATTTGTGTCCAGCCAGGTACAGCAGGCAGGAACAGGCTGCCCCCAACCACCAGCTGCCTATTTGTACCTGGCCGGACACAACAATATAGGGAAGCCCTTTTTTAAAAAAATTATTTCATGAAATAATTAAAAAAAAATTGACGTGGGGCTTCGCACTATATTTATGTCCAGCCAGGTACAGCAGGCAAGAATGGGCTGCCCCCAACCACCAGCTGCCTATTTGTACCTGGTTGGACACAACAATATAGGGAAGCCCTTTTTTTCTTAATTATTCCATGAATTTCATGAAATAATTTAAAAAAAAAATGCGTGGGGCTTCGCCCTATTTTTGTGCCCAGCCAGATACAACTAGGCAGCTGGGGGCTGGAATCCGCAGCGCAGGGAGGCCCAAGCTTTCTGGGCCACCCCCGCTGCAAATTGCAGTCCGCAGCCGCCCCAGAAAATGGCGCGTTCATAGAAGCGCCATCTTCTGGCGCTGTACCCAACTCATCCAGGGCCCTGGTGCGGTGGCTCACTGGGTAATAAAGGGGTTAAGGCCAGCTTGGCATTATCAGCTGGCCCTAAGCCCGAAATTCATGGGGTCACGCCAATATTAGACATGACCACCATGAATTTCTAGTAAAGTATTTAAAAAAAACACAACACCCAGAAAAAAGTCCTTTAATTGAAATAAACACACAATTCTTTATTGTTCTAAATTAAACCATACTTACCATCACGCCCATTCCAGCTGAAGCCAACGATCTCCTGCAATAAAAGTAAAATAATAAAGCAACCTCATCCTTACCTTTCCATGGCTCCCACGACAGCTTCAGCTCTGCTACATCGAGATGACAGGCTGGACCGCAGCAGAACGCTGCCATCCATCCTGTCATCCCGCAGACACTGAGAAGCGCAGGCATACTTCCACTCCTCAGTGTCTGGCTGTGACGGCATCCAGATGAGCCGAGGTCATGTCCAATGAACTCAGCTCACCTCATGTACGTCACTGACAGCGTGGGAAAATTCTCCTGCACTCAGCACTTCAGCGTGAGAATTTTCCCACGCTGTCAGTGACGTGCATGAGGTGAGCTGAGTTCATTGGACATGAACTCGGCTCATCTGGATGACGTCACAGAGAGACACTGAGGAGCGCAAGCATGCCTGCGCTTCTCAGTGTCTGCGGGATGACAGGCTGGATGGCAGCGTTCTGCTGCGGTCCAGCCTGTCATCTCGATGTAGCAGAGCTGAACCTGTCGTGGGAACCATGGAAAGGTAAGGATGAGGTTGCTTTATTATTTTACTTTTATTGCAGGAGATCGTTGGCTTCAGCTGGAATGGGCGTGATGGTAAGTATGGTTTAATTTAGAACAATAAAGGATTGTGTCTTTATTTCAATTAAAGGACTTTATTCTGGGTGTTTGTGTTTTTTTTAACTTTGACTATGGGGTTAGTAATGGGGGTGTCTTATAGACGCCTCTCCATTACTAACCTGGGCTTGATGTCAGCTGGCATTATAAGCTGACATCAACCGCACCAGGGCAGCGTGGAAGAGCGAGGTTAAGTGCCAGAATTGGCGCATCCTATGGATGCGCCATTTCTGGGGCGGCTGACGGCTGGTGTTTCTAGCCTGGGAGGGGGCCAATATTCATGGCACCCTTCCTGGGCTATTAATATCAGCCCCCAGCTGTCTGCCTAGCCTGTGCTAGCTATTAAATTAGGGGGGACCCCACGTTATTTTTTTTGGGGGGTTCCCCCATTTTAACAGCTAGTAAAGGCTAGGTATTCAGCTGGGGGCTGATATTAGTAGCCTGGGAAGCTCCGTGGGTATTACCCCCTTCCCAGGCTTCAAACATTTGCCCCAGCTGTCTGCTTAACCTCCGCTAGAGCCTAAAATTAAGGGGAACCCCACGCCAATTTTTTTTTAAATAAATCCTTTATTTTAACACTAAATGACAAGTACAGTAATCAACACTATCACTGTACTTCATATATATGTGACTGACATGTTTCTATCTAATCTATGTGTGATTCTCTATTCTTTCTATTCTAAATTGTCAGGTACAGATGCTGAATTGCCGGCCGGCTTTCTTAAAGAGACGGTGCATGAAAACACTATTATTTTTTTAAATAAATCCTTTACACTAAATGACAAGTACAGTAAGCAACACTGTCACTGTACTTCTTATATATGTGGCTGACATGTTTCTATCTATCTAATCTATGTGTGAAGCTCTATTCTGTCTGTTATAAATTGTCGGGTACCGCTGCTGAATTGCCAGCCGGCTTTTTTAAAGAGACGGTGCACGAAAACACTAATATTTTTTTTAATAAATCCTTTACACTAAATGACAAGTACAGTAAGCAACACTGTCACTGTACTTCATATATATGTGACTGACATGTTTCTATCTATCTAATCTATGTGTGATGCTCTATTCTTTCTGTTGTAAATTGTCGGGTACCGGTGAATGCCGCTGCTGAATTGCCGGCTTTTCATGTCATTCTACATTATTCCTAGTTGTTTTACTTCATGTAGAATTAACCTACAAGGAAAGAAAGGGTTTATTTTCATTCCGATATTTGTGTCCCATTGACTTGCATTGGTTTCCGGTATCGGAATCGGCGATATCCGATACTTTTTGGGTATCGGCCCGATTCAATCCGATACGATATTTCCTGATATCGGAAGGTATCGCTCAACACTAGTGGCGGACAATCAAGAGGTGTGGTCTGAGTTTCTGCCTCTCGCAGAATTTGCTCTTAACAATCATACATCCTCCTCAGCTGGGTGTTCTCCTTTTTTTTTGTTGTACTGGGAGACATCCGTCTTTTGGTTCGTTTTCCAAATTGGGGTCTGCCTTGCCGAAGGAGGAGAATTTTTCCGGTGATTTGGAGAGAGTTTGGACTAATGTACGTTGCAACCTTCAAGAGGCTAACAATAAGGCCAAGAAGTATTTTGACAGGAAACTAAAGGAGGTTTTGTTTACTGTGGGTGACATGGTTTGGTTGTCCTCGAAGAACCTGCGGTTGAGGATTCCCTCTAAAAAACTTGGTCCTAAGTTTGTGGGTCCATTTAAAGTGCTTCAGGTTGTTAACCCGTCTGCGGTTAGGTTGGATGTTCCTACTTCCTGGAAGATTAATCCTGTGTTTCATGTTTCCTTGTTGAAAAAGGCGGATGTATCTGATAGGGATGCCACTGTCTCAGTGCCTCCTGTGGTGGAAGACGGCAAATATGAAATTTCACGTATCTTGAATTCTAGATGGCATAGAGGGAGAGTACAGTATCTCATTTCCTGGAAGGGTGTCGGTCCTGAAGGTAACTCCTGGGTAAGGACGGATGATGTCTCTGCTCCTAGGCTTGTTAGAGCTTTCCACAAGAGGTTTCCGGATAGGCCTGAGCCTGGAGGATCTGGAGGATCCTCTTAAAAGAGGGGATACTGTTAGAACCCTCCTGTTTGTTTATTCCATCTTGTGTTTTGCGGTCACGTGACCATCTGCCTTTATATTCCAGCTCCGCCTTTTTGGCTGTGCTGGACTTCAGTGTTGTTTGACTGTTTTGGTAGCCAGGTGCTTCTGTGCCTATCTCTCAGTTCGCTTGGTCCTTTTGGACCTCTAGTACCTTTTTGTCAGTTTATCTTTTGTTTTCTGCAACAACTTTCTCTGTTCAGGAGGTGTCCCTTTTTGTTCCAGTCCTTAGTTCTTTTAGGGACCCCTTCCCTTTATTCTATAGGTCTTCGTTCAGACCAGCCTAGGACTAAGGCGGGTCTGTTCGCTAGGAACAGGCAGCCCGCTACATCGTAGGGATTCAGCTTAGTCTTACTGCAGGGACAGCTTTCCCCTTCTTTCCTTAGTTCTTGTTGCAGATCATAACAGTTGTAGAATAGGTTGTTATAAATGTTTATAAATATTATGCCAATTTATATATAAAGTTACTCAACTTTCACCACTGTCTGAAAATTGGTCAGATTGACCAATTAAGACTAATGTCTAGGATGACATACAAAAAGGAGGGAAGAGTGTGACATACAGATGTAGTGCTCTTGCTACACAAGCATGCAGCAACTGTTACAAATAACACAAGAACAGGAGACAGGAAGTGTTGTGCTTCAGAAGCATCCAGCAACTAGAGGGGTTAACACAGTCACAGGAGACAGTGAGTGTTTTAGCAGAGCCCCAGGGGGATTGTGGGAAACTTGTTATTGTAGTCTGGCTGAAGCCGAAGAGAAAGGTAGGGTGTTATCTGGAAGGCAACTGAACAGGATTCAGATCAGGAGAAAAACTAAACACAGGTCAGATAAACTCCCTGAACTAACAACAGTGCAGAGTATTATCGGGCAGGAAGATAAGGACTGGAATGAATTGTGTAACAGGGATCATCTCCCTCATCAATTCCCACCCTCACCCCCATCTCCATGCAGGATAAAGAATGCTGTGTACTATTGTGTCCTTGTGAAGGAAAAGCCTGTGGTTGTGTATGCATAGAAGTGTGCTGCTAAGAGATCTAATCTATGCTGAATTATGGTACTGAAGAGACTGTAATACTGTGCCTTGTGAAGAAACTACTGTATTGTTACTGGAGCCAGTTGCTCAAGAAACTCAGACTGTACTGTAATGAAGATTGTTGCTGTAATATCCTTGAATTGCACTGGCTGTGCTTCAGATTAAATTCCACTGTTAAACTGTTGAAAAAGACTCTTGTCAGATGTGTTTGGTCAGCAATTGAATCTATTGTGTGCCTGAGAGAAGCTGCAGCCTATGGTCGTCCTGAGTAACGGTTCCCCCAGGATTCCAAAGAATTCATGAAACCCATCTCGCCCTATCTGTACCTAGCGGCGTGCATGTAACATATATATACAGGACTGCAGAAGTGGTACTGTACAGTGTATATATACAGGACTGGAGAAGTGTACTGTGCAGTGTATATATACAGGACAGGAGAAGTGGTACCCTGCAGTGTATATATTCAGGACAGGAGAAGTGGCACTGTGCAGTGAGAAATAAGTATTTGATCCCCTACAAACCATTACGAGTTCTGTCTCCTACAGACCAGTTAGATGCTCCTAATCAACTCGTTACCTGCGTTAAAGACAGCTGTCTTACATAGTCACCTGTATAAAAGACTCCTGTCCACAGACTCAATTAATCAGTCAGACTCTAACCTCTACAACATGGGCCAAAGAGCTTTCTAAGGATGTCAGGGACAAGATCATAGACCTGCACAAAGCTGGAATGGGCTACAAAACCATAAGTAAGACGCTGGATGAGAAAGAGACAACTGTTGGTGCAATAGTAAGAAAATGGAAGAAATAAAAAATGACTGTCAATCAACATCGATCTGGGGCACCATGCAAAATCTCGCCTCGTGGGGTATCCTTGATCATGAGGAAGGTGAGAGATCAGCCTAAAACTACATGGGGAGAACTTGTTAATGATCTCAAGGCAGCTGGGACCACAGTGACCAAGAAAACCATTGGTAACACATTACGCCTTAAAGGTTTAAAATTCTGCAGTGCCCGCAAGGTCCCCATGCTCAAGAAGGCACATGTGCAGGCCTGTCTGAAGTTTGCCAATGAACACCTGGATGATTCTGTGAGTTATTGGGAGAAGGTGCTGTGGTCAGATGAGACAAAAATTGAGCTATTTGGCATTAACTCAACTCGCCGTGTTTGGAGGAAGAAAAATGCTGCCTATGACCCAAATAACACCGTCCCCACTGTCAAGCATGGAGGTGGAAACATTATGTTTTGTGGGTGTCTCTCTCCTTAAGGCACAGGACTACTTCACCGCATCAATGGGAGAATGGATAGAGCCATGTACCATAAAATCCGGAGTGACAACCTCCTTCCTTCCTCCTGGACATTAAAAATGGGTCGTGGCTGGGTCTTCCAGCAAGACAATGACCCAAAACATACAGCCAAGGCAACAAAGGAGTGGCTCAAAAAGAAGCACAGTAAGGTCATGGAGTGGCCTAGCCAGTCTCCAGACCTTAATCCTATAGAAAACTTATGGAGGGAGTTGAAACTCCGAGTTGCCAAGCGACAGCCTCAAAATCTGAATGATTTAGTGATGATCTGCAAAGAGAAGTGGACCAAAATTCCTCCTGACATGTGCACAACCCTCATCATCAACTACAAAAAACGTCTGACTGCTGTGCTTGCCAACAAGGGTTTTGCCACCAAGTATTAAGTGTTGTTTGCCAGAGGAATCAAATACTTATTTCTCAATGCAAAATACAAATAAATTTATCTCATTTATACAATGTGATTTTCTTGATTTTTGGGGGGATATTCTATCTCTCAGCGTTAAAATTAACCTACCCTTAAAATTATAGCCTGTTCATGTCTTTGTCAGTGGGCAAACTTACAAAACCAGCAAGGAATCAAATAATTATATCCTTCACTGTATACAGGAAAGGAGAAGTGGTACTGTGCAGTGTATATATACAGGACAGGAGAAGTGGTACTGTGCAGTGTATATATACAGGACAGGAGAAGTGGTACTGTGCCACATATAGCCTACATAGCCT
This sequence comes from Phyllobates terribilis, assembly GCF_046119375.1. Lineage (NCBI taxonomy): Eukaryota > Metazoa > Chordata > Amphibia > Anura > Dendrobatidae > Phyllobates > Phyllobates terribilis. Next base: position 723,646,730 of record NW_027362763.1, read on the forward strand.
AGTCCCTCCTCTCCCACATATAGCCTATATAGTGTAGTCTCCCCTCTCCCACATATAGCAGATACAGCCTAGTCCCCCCTCCACCACATATAGCCTACCCCCCATATATAGCATATATAGCCAAGTCCCCCCACCACATATAGCATATATAGTCTAGTCCACCCTCCCCCACATATAGCCTATACAGCCAAGTCCCCACGCTCCCACATATAGCATATATAGCTTAGTCCCCCCTCCCCCACATATTGCCTAGCCCCCCTCCCACACATATAGCCTAGTCCCCCATCCCCCACATATAGTCTATATAGCCTAGTCCCCACTCTCCTATATATAGCATATACAACCTATTCCCCCCTCCTCCACATATAGCCAAGCCCCTACTCTCCCAAAATGTATGCATATGTGACACTCTAGCCCTCCCTGAGCTTTGGGGTTACTCGGAGCCGGGTCGGTGTAGGTGTTACGGGGATGCAGTCATGGCCTGGACCCGTTCCGTGCCCAGGGCTGTCACATAAAAATTATTGGGCTTTCAAGTGAGAGTGGTATTTCGACTACGCCACCTGCGGTTTCGGGTGATGGACACCAGCGCTGCTACAGTCAACTGAGGCTGGTGTTAGGGGCAGCTAAGATGGGACGGCTCCCCGCAGGCAGAGCAGGCCTCAGGGCAGCGTGAGGAGGAATGGTGGGTGCAGTGCCGCGCAGGAAATAACAGGCTGAGGCGCTGTGTGAAGTCATCTGGGTCTTTACTCATTTTCAGATGTACTTTCAGCCGCAAAGCTTCTCTCTGCTACACACGGCGTACTGCGGCCACCGGGAAGGGAGTTCAACACTTCCCAGGTAGATCAGGAGCACCTGTCAAGACCCCTCTGGTGTGTGTTCCTCTCCTTTGTAAGTTCTCCCACTAAGTCTTCTCCCACTGGATAAACGCAGTGTAAGAGATACAGGTGGCGTAGGCCGCTCCGTCCGTATCCCTTTGGGATCCACTAAGCCTCCGGGCTTTTCTGACTGAGACGTGAAGTAGCAAAGTCAGATATCGGGGGTCGGTTACCCCTCTTGCAGCAGGGATCCCTCAGACTAGGCCAGAGTAAAGAATACAGGTGGCGACTCCGCTCCGTCCGTATCCCCCTGGGATCCTTTTGCCTGCGGAGCCTATCTCCTCCGCTCCCCTCCAAGGCCTTCTTAGGTCAGGACCTTGACCGGGTAGAGATAGTGGTTAACTCTGACCCGCTCCTCGTCTCAAGGCCAGAGTACGAGGACCGTGTATCTTCAGTCAGCTGCAGACTTTTGCTGGGTTCTGGCAGAAGACCACAATCAAAGCCGAAGACCACAATCAAAGACCTTGAACTTAAGATGGCCATAGATTAAATATGAATGAATAAGTGTTTCCTAAAAGTGTGTCCTCCACCCTCACCCATTACATGGTTCCCCCTATCTTTGGTTCCCCCCATCAACTCTATCCCAGGCCGGGGCAGCACCCTGGTGCATTTAGGCCCCCTACAGGACAGGAGTGGTGTAGTGTTGAATGGTAAAGTGGTGTCCTGAGAGATGCTCCATCCTTACCTGGAAGAGGAGATACCACACCTCGAACTGAGGTGCAGTACCCCTGTGGCGACTGAACCCTCAGGGGCGCCACACATATAGATCCACATTTCAATTGCACATATCAGTTTCACATAAAATAGTATTTAAAAATAAAAACTGCTTCTCCTACCAGTCTTCTAAGCTCCAGGAAGGAGTTTTGTGCATTATTGGCAGCTGAAGAGGGAGGAGAGGAGGTCCGGGCCGCTGCTGAAATCACTCAGCACCAATCACATCATTTACAGCCTCACCAAGCTCCTACTTTGAGGCGTAGAGCAGTGACGGTGTGCAGACTGCCCCAGCATGTGGCTGCTATGGTAACAGCACTGATCCTCCACCCGCAGTCTCATGGTGTGGGAAGGTGAGGTCAGATTGGCATCTCTAGCACAGCTATGCACTGCCCTGTAATCTGCATCTATAGCCTCACACACCCTCCGCCTTGCTGTGCTGCTGGCGCTAAGTGCTGGAGTGCAGGAGAGGTGTAATGTCATTAGCACTTCTCCTGCACAGGTGTCGGTCTGACAGCAGTGAATAGCTGTGCTGCTGATCAGTGTCACACAGGAAGAGCCCTGTGCACGCTGAGGCAGCCCATGTCAGAGCAAGTGCAGAAGGCCTCTAAGCAGTAGTTTTAAAGGGCCGGTGGCCCACCAGGCATCTGCCCGCCTCGGCAGATTGCTAGTCCGGGCCTGGCTGCGATCCTCTCTGTGTGAGAGGATCGGAGCACGGACACTCGGCTCCCGCTCGCAGGAGCCGAGTGTCATTAGCATATCGCATCCGATTCCATATGCTAGCGGGACCCCGGCCTAACACTGATATTACTGCCATATGGTGACCATATAGTGGTAGATACCAGTCCTGCAGAAAATGTAAGAGATCACAGTACAGTTACTGATGCAGTCCTCACTTTTCCCATCTTTTTCATCTGACCCAGACTGACATTACGACTTCTCTAGACACATTTCAGGCACCGTTCCCTTCTGTTCCCAACCTGCACAAACACCTCATCCTGCTGATAACACAATGCTGAACCGCTGCTGCCGTATGTGTCCCTATTACCACACCTGCTGTGTGGTACAAAAAAAGCGCTTTTTTTAGTGGCCTTCATAATAATACTCACCACTGTGCCCCTTACATAGTAACAATGCCTCCTTTGTGCCCTCTAGATGGTAAAATTGCCCCTTAGAAAATATTAATGCCCTGTGAAAATGCTTTAGAAAACAGGGTCCACATTTTGCCTCTTTGATGGTCACAATACTCTGAGTGCCCCAATCCCAATAATGCTTCTTAAGTACCCACTTAACATTTAATAATGTCCTCTGAGTTCCCTAATATACGGCTCCATTATACACAGTATAGTGGGCCCACAGCTCCCTTATACAGAGTATGATATCCACACAGCTCCTGTATAAACAATATGGTGGACCACAGCTGCCCTTTACACAATATAATGCTCCCACACCTTCCCTATACACAGTGTGATGGGCGCACAGCTTCCCTATACACTGCGTGGTGGGCCCACGGCTCCCCTATACATAGTGTGGTGGGCCCATGGCTTCCCTATACACAGTGTGGTGGAACCACAGTTCCGCTATACATAGTATGATACCCCACATCTCCCCTATACATAGTATGATGTCACCACTGCTCCCCAAAACTGTATAACAGCCTCCACATTAGTTCCCAAACTGTATAATGGTTCCCACAGTAGTCCCTACAATATATGAGGGCCCCCACACTGTTTCAGGGTCCCCCAAAGTAACCCCCACTTTGTATGATGCCCACAAGTCACACCACAAGTTATAATTAAAATAAAAATGATCTTACACTCACCTAATCCAGGATCCTGACAAGTCAACGGGGCAGACTAACGCGCTGTCATACTGTGCATACGCCGGCGCCTCGGCTAGTGCATCAGTTCTGTAGACTGCAGGCTTATATCTGATTTCACCTGTATCTTGCGTTGGCATACAAGCCACAGTTAGGGTGTAGTCAAACGGCCGTATAAATTGGATGGAGATCGAATCACAGTGCACGGTCTGGCCGGCGACTTTCCCGACCTCAGCATGACAGCTTTATTTATTTCTATGCAGCCGTTAATGCTCGGGTCAGGAGAGCCGATGGACAGTCCATGCACTGCAGTCCGATCTCCATCAGACTTATATGTCCATCTGACTATTCCCTTAGAGGGCAAATTGGGCCTCTTAGGTGCACTGCAGAGCTGATCTGGGTCCATTAGGATGCAGTAGTTCTTGCTTAACCCTGGCACCTGGCAATCACTTGATCGTTGAGACATGAGGAATAAGCACAGTTAGCCCTTCCTATAGTGTATATACAAAGCTCGTTCAGCTGTGTGTAGATGTGCATACAGTGATCAGGAAGACAGAGTCCGGCTTTGTCTGACAACCAGGTTTTGATGCTGAGTCACCTCTCAACAAGCCGTGAGGCAGAGAAGTAAAGGAGTCCGAGGTTAAAAGAAAAGCTAGGACAAAGGGATAAGACAAACGGATAGTAAGAGGCAAAGTCCGGGGTCAGGTAACTAAGGTCAGAGTGTATCAAATGCAAAAGGGGTAATAAAAATGAGTAGTTAAAAGGCAAATCCAAGGTCCAGCAACAAAGATCAGAAAATCAGAACACAGAGCAAACACACCGCAGAGCAAGGCTACAACTGACAATGGTCTGACCATTGCCAGTCAGGTAACCACCCTGAATGGGTAACACTTAGAGGACATCCCACAGGCCTGGCCAGATTGAATACCTTGGCTGTCATTAACAATTCTGACAGCCCAGCATTCCCCTGCCTCAGATTGGACTACTGGGCTGTCATTCACAATATTGACAGCCCAGCACACCCTTGCTCCTATTGGGCAGCTGAGCTGTCACTCATGGCGTCCTTAGGACACCGTAAGCAATGGAATCGTGACACAGGTCACCTTTTCTGCAGCTGTATGATCTCTGTGCAGCTGCTGACTCTGTAGTTACATTCTAAAACATCATTGTAGAGTCATAGGTGGATCAGCCTGACAGTTTAAGATACTGGTCAGTCATTACTCAGTTGAGAAGGTGAAGTCCAGTAGAGGAAATAAAACGAGCAATGTGCAAAATGGGCAGTACTGTACAGATGATCTAGCGCAGGGGGCATTCCGGGGGATGCGCAGATCGATAGTCTGGCTCTCGCAATATGATCAGAACCATACTCTGTATTGCCTGCACACGGGAGTGTCTGCGCGAGATCTCAGGCAGGGGGGCAGATGACAGAGAAGAGTGACAGACAGGAGGCCGGCGACGGGAGGAGACACAGGGAGAGAGGCAGGAGAGCTATAAATGCAGGCCCAGCCCCGTGCACTTGCGAGCTCATCTGCTTAAACATTCGCCGATTAATTCCTGGAAAACTGAGAAACGGTTCTATAATACAAAAATATAGACATAACCAATATTTCAGATGCTTTACACAGATGATGTTTAGGGTCTAAAAATCTGCTGACAGGCTACCTTTAAAGACATTTTTATCTAGGTTTTTTTTTTCTGATGGCATTTGAAGGGGGCCAGTACAAATTATCAGCTCTCTATAGTTATGGTTTCAACAATATTTTTACATCCCTGAACCAATTATTATTGTACAGGTAGAAGGCTAGGTTTTCATTTGCATTCGGAGTTCTGTTTTTCAATTCCATTATAAGAACAGAAAAACAAAACACCTACAAAAAACGGAACCGTCTTACGATAGACTCAAATGGCGCCAGACGGACGCCATTTCTATAAGGAGGTCCATTTGATTTTCATTTTTTAAAAGGAAAAAAAAAAGCTTATTCTTTTTGTAAAAATGTTAGAATTTGAAAAGAAAGCTTTGATCGAAGATTCCAATGCAGGCGAAAACCCACCATAAAGTTGGTAGTTTGTGTACTAAATTGATTCAATGCAATTCTGCATCACAACCAGCAGGTGGCTCCAACCACTTACCAATTTCCTGCACAAAGCGACCTCCATACACCCAATGGATGCCAAAAGTGTCCATTATTACCACCCTCCTCTTACATCCATATAACCTTATAGGGCATATGACCAATGCTTTTCCAAAGCAGATACATCACATTTTGCCAGAATTGTTCTGCTCAGGATAAAATATAATGATGTCTTTGCAGACAAAAAAAATTGTATTTGCAAAACAATATTGTAAAGAGCGCATATATGCATTGCCATCTATCTTCTACCCGGGTACCAGTCCATTGCCCGTGCAGCTTCATCACTACTGAGCGCTCATTCCTCACTGCTGTCGCTGCAATCTTACTTTTGTTCTTAGATATATTGAATTTCAGATTCACTTTTTTCCCACGAGAATTTCTGTACTTGTGGTTTTTGAAGGAAGCAACAAGCAACAACATAGACAAGGTAGTGGTAAACACTGGTGCAACACCGCCTGTTAAAGCAGCGCGCACACACATGAGCGTCTACAGCAGATGCCCGGCCGGAGGAAACTGTGCAAGCAAACTGGGCAGGTCTGTGCAGACGCTGCGGGTCACATATAGGTCACAGTCACATTTGCTACCTATGTACTTGCTGAGTGCGGGTATTTTTTTATGTCTGATGCTTCTGTTTGACTCTAGTACAAACTTTTACTATGAATAGAATATGTTTGTGGCCACATGAATCTGCAGCTGGCCACACACATGGATACGAATGCCCAAGGACACCAGATTGTTGTCCAATCATTGGATGATATTTATCAAGTTAGACCCCATTCACACATGCGTGTGTGTTACCTTCCGTGAAAAACTGACCTTTTTTTTTTCTTTGGTGGCATCCTATTAGTTTCTGTTTTTAAAGCGAAACCTGTCACCAAGTTTGGCCGATATGAGATACGGCCATTACCTTTCAGCCCTGATATACCGCATTCTATAATGCTGTATATAAGCCCCCAACCCAACCTGTAAGACAGGAAAAAGAGCTTTTATTATACTCACTTGCCCAGGGGGCGGTCTGGTCCGAGGGGTGATATTGATCCTGATCCGGCACCTCCCTTCTTCTTGTGATGCCGTCCTCCTTCTTGCTTCATGTGGATGACGCGTCCCTACTTTATCCACACAGTCTTCCCAGCATTGCACTCCTCCGCAGGCGTACTTCTCTGCCCTGGGACCGAGAAAAGGGCAGAGTAAGGTTCTGCAGTGTGCAGGCGCCGGGGCTCTTTGACCTTTCCCGGCGCCTGCGCATTGCAGTACTTTACTCTGCTCTAGCCAGGGCAGAGACATATGTGTCACCCTGGCCTGGATGCCACAAGTGTAATAAAGCTGTGTCTGAGAGCAAGGGGGAGGTTCCCTAGTCAGGGGAACATTAGCATGCAGTACCTCCTGTCTCAGGCCAGTAGGGGGAGCAGGCTGCCCCTATAAAAGCTGGAACTGGGGGCAGGGTTAGGGAGAACTGGACGACCTGTCTCAGGACTGAGACTTGTCCCAGAGCTGAGCAGGGACAGAAAGTTGTATTGCACCTAAGAGGAAGTGTGGCAAGAGGAGAGCCACAAGCCAGAGACAAGAGGCGAAGTGAGCCTGTCTTGGCAGATAAAGGACTTAATTTACCAGACTTTGGTGTCTGAGGCTGGGAGGATTCAACATCCTTCAGCAGATAACCAGTCCGCAGGGGACTGTATATTCCTTGGCCTAAGAAGCCTGGAGGCTCTGCCACAACAGAAGGGACCAGCACAGCCGTACCAGGCCGGGAGCAGAAAGGAACCCACTTTGCAGGCCATACATGCGAGAATACACGGAGAGCTCGGACCGTGGGCTGTTATCCTATAAGGAGGAGATAGCCAGAAGGAGTGCAGAAAGCACGGTAGGCCTACACCCTCACCCTGACCAGGGCCAATTTCCCCATTGCTCTCAGACATCCAGGTCCCCTCCTAGCCGGGACTGTTTGTGGGTCAGTTTACCTGTTCTAGTAAAGACCCTGGACTGCAACCTGTTGTCTGTGTGCTCCTTGCTCCTCCAGCACTAACGGCACTGGGACTCTCACCACCATCACTCCCACCATCCATTATACTCCCCTGGGGCCGCACTCTTCCCGTGGGGAGACACACCATCCCAGCTGCATACATCATCAGCCCCAGCGGTCTGCCTTGCAGCGGCGGTTCCTAATGACCGCAAATCCACGGGTGGCGTAGTCGGACATAATCATCAGCACATAACGGACTACCACTGGCCTGACCACCCTGAGCCACGGAACCGGGTTGCCACTACTACTCCCACCGTTTCCCTATTGCCCGGATCTGAGTGCCCCACGGCCCAGGGGACGAGTCAGCTTTGGCGTAGTCGGCAGGATTTCGTGCCCGCAACCACCGGGTACTGCGTGCCTTCAAAAGACTGTCATACCTGCCGTGGTGAAGGTTCCCGCCATCCGGAGCCGTTTCCCGCCATCTTCAGTCGGTTCCCGCCATCTTCAGCTGTTTTTCCCGCCATCCGAAGTCGTTTTCCCGCCGTCGGACGCCATCTTCAGGATGCCGCGCGGGAAGAAGAGGGGCGTGGACGCCGAAAGCGCTAGACCTGAAGCTCCGCCCCACGCACCGACGCTGCGCAAGGTCCTGGAAGGGAGAGAGAGCGACTCTGACGTCACCAGGACGCGACGCAAGGTCCTCGTCCGGAGCAGCACCAGCGGAGCCGCGGCCTACAGAAGAGGATCGTCGGAAGGTAGGCCGCGCTTAACTAGGGGGGAGGAAGATGTCGGACACGGAGGCGCCCACTACCACCAACGCGGCTGCAGCAGCGGTGATGCCATTTTCCCTGCCCTACATCCCTGGAGCGGCCTGGCTGCCTAAGTATTCAGGGGAGCCCCATGCCCTAACTGACTTTAAGGAAAGGCTGTACAGTTTGTTGCAAGTCTACCCCCTGATAGAGGAACAGAAGGTCAGCATACTAACAGGGCAGTTAACTGGCGCTGCCCAAAGGGAGGTAAAATCATGGCCCACTGAGGAGAAAAGGACCGTGAAGGATATTCTGGCGTACCTCCGCTGAAATTAAAATGAGGTTCTATGGATGTAAGCAGCGGGCACAGGACAGCATCAGAGACTATGCCCTAAACTTGCAGGAAGCCTTGAGGGCCATCAAACAAGCTGACCCTGGCAGCGTGCAGGATACGGATAAGCTACTAACAGAACAGTTCATAGAAGGTCTGCTGTCTAGCGCCCACAGGACCCAGCTGCGCCTCATGTTCTTTCAGAACCCTGACCTGACCTTTGCCCAATTCAAGGACAGGGCCATAAGGGTGCTCCGTGAACCCGCAACAAGTGGCGCTATAAATCCCCGGCGCCCTGCTCTCACCTACCACCAGGAGGCGGCGCCCTCCTCTATGGACTCCGTGGGGGCTGATGCACAGGCCCTGAACCAAGCCCCGTCGAAAGATCTGCATCACCAATTCCAGGTGCTGACCAGGAGCGTCGCGGCGTTGACCAGGACCGTCCAGGCGATACAAGTGGACCCGTCAAGACCCATCGAGCTGGCTTCAAGTCCGGAGGATGTCCCGTGGCGTCGACAGAGGAGGATCCCGTCGTTCCGAGGGAGGCCCACAGACCGCTACGCAGAGGATGGACAGCCCATTTGCCGTCGATGCAACCAGCCTGGACACATTTCCAGGTACTGTAATTTAAACGGGTCCAACCTGGGGCAGAGGGCCGACCCCCAGGCATAAGATCACCAGGCCCTTATAATTGGAGTGATAAGTACGTTGGGGGGCGCCCGGTTTTACCCGTGGTGCTGGACGGTATCCCTATGAGCGCCTTGCTGGATACTGGGTCGCAAGTAACCACTATCCCTTATGTACTTTTTAAGCAGTATTGGACTGATGCTCATATCACACGGTATCCAGACAGTAACTTGAGCATCATCGCCAGTAATGGCTTGCCCGTGCCGCAGATGGGGTTCAAGGAGATGACCATTAAAATAGGTAAAGTTGAACTACCGGCACAGGGAGTAATTATTGTGGACATTGACCGCCGTGAGAGTCACCCTAAAATAACTGTGGGTACTAACGTGATTGAAAATTGTCTTTCAGAGGTAATTGTAATTCTACAACAGGTGGCGGTGAATGCTAGTTCCAGCCAACAGAGAGTCCTCAACAAGGAGATAAAAGCCCTGATGAGACGGCAGCAGGTAGAACTGTCTGGTGGTGAGATCGGTAGCGTAAGACTGAGTGACCCATTCCCCATTTCCATGCCTCCCAAAAGTGAAATGATGATCTGGTGTCGGACTGCAATCGGGTTGAGAGGTAGAGACTACCAAGCCATGGTAGAACCCATGTACTCGGACAGCAGGCCCACCATTTTGACAGCCCGGGGGGTGGTTGATGTCCGTCATGGGAGGGTGCCCGTTCGCATCCTCAACATTGGGGAGAGAGAGGTACACTTACCCAGGTACGCTACACTTGCCAAACTGTTTGTTGTAGAACACAAAGCTATCAGGGCCGTGGAGCCTTTGCCTCCATCTCCTCAGGCGGAGGGTAATGGCTCCCAGAAACAAAAGGAGGACTGGTGCCAGAAACTCCATGTGGGTGCTGACTCCACTCCCCTGCACCAAAAACAAGGAGTCTACCGGGTGGTCCAGGAGTACGAGAGAATTTTTAGTAAGCACCCGCTAGACTTCGGCAGAGTAAAAGGGATAGAACACCACATCCCCACAGGGAGCCACCCACCAATAAAAGAGAGACACAGGCCTGTACCCCCTGCACATTATCAGAATGCCAAGGGTATGCTGCGGGAAATGAAAGAAGCTGGGGTCATTAGAGATAGCTGTAGCCCCTGGGCAGCCCCCCTGGTTCTGGTAAAAAAGAAAGACGGCACCATGAGAATGTGCGTGGACTATAGACAAATCAACCGTATCACCCACAAAGACGCATATCCACTGCCTAGAATAGAGGAGTCTTTAGCCGCACTAAAATCAGCTAACTTCTTTTCTACTTTGGACCTTACTAGCGGGTACTGGTAGGTTCCTGTGACAGAGGCTGACAAGGAGAAGACCGCCTTCACCACCCCGATGGGACTGAGTGAGTTCAACTGTATGCCCTTCGGGCTCTGCAACGCACCAGGGACCTTCCAGAGGCTGATGGAATGCTGTCTAGGGCACCGAAATTACGAGACGGTCCTCCTTTACCTGGACGACGTGATCGTCTATTCGAAGACTTACGAGGACCATCTAATGCACCTGGCCGAGGTGTTCGAAGCCCTGGCAGGCTACGGCCTGAAGGTGAAACCATCGAAGTGTCACCTGCTGAAACCAAAGGTCCAGTACCTAGGGCACGTGGTAAGTGCGGAAGGAGTAGCCCCCGACTCTGACAAGGTCACGGCAATCAAGAGCTGGCCAAGCCCCTCGAACATCAAAGAGGTGAGACATTTCCTCGGGTTGGTAGGCTACTACCGAAGGTTTATCCCCGGGTTCACTAAGATGGCAGCTCCTATGCAGGACCTCCTGATCGGACAGTCTAAGTCCAGAAGTCAAAAGCCACCCTTCAAGTGGGATAAACCGGAGGAGGAGTCCTTCCGCCAGTTGAAGATGGCCCTCACAGGGGATGAGATCCTGGCCTACCCTGACTATGGCCAGCCTTTTATTCTCCACACAGACGCCAGTAATGTGGGACTAGGAGCCGTACTGTCCCAAAACCAACAGGGCAGAGAAAGGGTGATCGCGTACGCCAGCCGGAAGCTGAGACCCACCGAGAGGAACCCGGAGAATTACAGCTCCTTCAAGCTAGAATTCTTGGCGGTGGTGTGGGCCGTGACGGAATGCTTCAAGCATTACCTGGCCTCTGCAAAGTTCACGGTGTACACGGACAACAACCCGTTAACACACCTAGACAATGCAAGACTTGGTGCCCTGGAACAGCGGTGGATGGCCCGTCTCTCCAATTATGACTTCGTGATCAAGTACCGGGCAGGCAAAACCAATGCCAACGCTGACGCCCTATCGAGAATGCCTCACTTACCTGAAGGTGATGAAGACCCAGAAGAGCTGGAGGAGGTAGAATTCCCCGCGTTTCACCGGTGTGGAGCCGCTCAATACTCCCACCGCGTGAAGGAGGAGGATCTAACAACCGTGATGATCAATCCCCTACCTCACCACAGCTGGGCCGAGACCCAAGATAGTGACCCTGCAGTCCGCCTGGTGAAAGATCTGCTGACCCAGGAAGATGCCCGCATAGATCCGGATGCTCCAGAGGAAGCCAAGCAGCTATGGAAAGAGAAGAACAAGCTGTTCCTCTACGAAGGCAAGCTGTGCAGAAGGATTGTCAACCACCGGACGCACGAGCTGACCTGGCAAGTCGTGGTTCCAAGGTGGGATGCAGCTATGGTCCTGGGGGCTTACCATGACAGAGCGGGGCACTTCGGTTGGAAGAAACTGGAGTTCCTGCTAAGAGGACGGTTCTTTTGGGTCGGCATGAGAGGGGCTGTAGAGAAGTGGTGCAGAGACTGTGGCCCTTGTCACCTAAGGAGGAAGGACCGTGCCAGCCAGAAGACACCCTTGAGGCCCATCGTCACCACGCAGCCTCTTGAGCTGGTAGCTCTGGACCACATCAAATTGGCTCCAAGCCGGTCAGGATACATCTATGTCCTGACAATCGTGGACCACTATTCCCGTTTTCTAGTGGTGGTCCCGGTAAAGGACTTGACAGCCCAAGCAGCGGCCAGAGCCTTCCAGCAATACTTCTGCCGTCCACACGGGTATCCGGAACAGGTCCTGACAGACCAGGGTCCAGCGTTCGAGGCTGAAATCTTCCAAGAGTTCTGCAACCTCTATGGCTGTAAGAAGATTCGGACAACGCCTTACCACCCACAAACCAAAGGGATGTGTGAGAAAATGAACAATATAGTCATTGATCTCCTGAAGACGTTGCCCCTGGAAGAACGCAGCCTGTGGCCAGAAAAACTGCCGGACCTGATAGACCTATACAACAATATCCCGGTGAATGCTACAAACTGCACCCTGGCTTACCTGATGCGAGCCAGACCAGGTAAGCTGCCCGTAGACCTGGAGATGGGAGTCCTAACGCCTGAGGACACCTCCCCGGATGCGGACTGGGATACGGAAAGGCAACTGCAGTACAAGAAGGTACAGGAGAGTGTGGAGAAGAGCCTGGCCCAGGTGAGAGAGAAGCAAGAAAGACTCTTCAACCAACACGCCCCTGCTGGTCCCCTTGAACCTGGTGAGCAGGTCCTGAAGCGAAAAAGAAGGCTACATAAGTTGGACGACCAGTGGGAAAGGGAACCCTACACCGTACTGCAGTCTGATCACGACAACCCGAAGGTGTGCGTGATCACCAAGGATGGAGGAGAAACCACTAGTACCGTCTCCAGAGACCACTTAAAAAGGTGCCCCGAGCAACTCCGTAGTGCAGAAGAGGATCAAAGTGACCTTGAACCCGCAGAGGACAAGGAAGAAATGATCAGCACCGTTCTCGGAGAGTTCCCTCAGTCCTGGACTCGCATAAATGATGCCATAGTGGTACCCGTCCTGTATTTCCTGCAACCGGCACAGCAACAACCAACACCAGAGCATGAAGGTGAAGAAGAGCAAGCAGCTCCAGAGGCAGAAGAGCCTGTACCAGCAGCCCAGGAGAGTCAACCCTCTGCTGACAGTGAGCCTGCCATGCCTGCGGTAAGCCAGAGGACCCGCAGACAGCTGCCTGCCCTACCTGTACACCCAGCTGGTAGCTGTACCCCTAACGCTAGTGGGGAAAGCCAAGTCAGTCCACCACCAGACAGTGGGTTAAGGAGGTCAACCAGGAGCACAAAGGGGCAGATACCCGCTCGCTGGAGAATATAGAGTGCACTAAAATTGTAAATAACCATGTTGCCAAATGTTGAAATGTTTGCCAAGTTACCTGCATGATTACTAATAGTGTATTTCAGTTTCTTGCAGTCACCGTACGGACTCAAAGGTTATGGACTTTTAATAACCGGGACTTTGTATGGACTGCGTTCGGAGCCTGACCAAGGAATGAACTAAGACTGTTAAGGACTTGGGGTAGGACAGACCCCCACCTGGTTAAGGCTCCCCGTTGTATTGGTGATATGGACACCCGGTCACAGACCACACTGTGACCTTAAGAACTCAATCTGTGCGTCGTCTGTCTGTTAATGTTTTATGGCTATGCATATTATCTTTGCTTATTGTTTAGTCCCGGAGTACTAAATTTCACTAGGGGGGAATGTGTCACCCTGGCCTGGATGCCACAAGTGTAATAAAGCTGTGTCTGAGAGCAAGGGGGAGGTTCTCTAGTCAGGGGAACATTAGCATGCAGTACCTCCTGTCTCAGGCCAGTAGGGGGAGCAGGCTGCCCCTATAAAAGCTGGAACTGGGGGCAGGGTTAGGGAGAACTGGACGACCTGTCTCAGGACTGAGACTTGTCCCAGAGCAGAGCAGGGACAGAAAGTTGTATTGCACCTAAGAGGAAGTGTGGCAGGAGGAGAGCCACAAGCCAGAGACAAGAGGCGAAGTGAGCCTGTCTTGGCAGATAAAGGACTTAATTTACCAGACTTTGGTGTCTGAGGCTGGGAGGATTCCACATCCTACAGCAGATAACCAGTCCGCAGGGGACTGTATATTCCTTGGCCTAAGAAGCCTGGAGGCTCTGCCACAACAGAAGGGACCAGCACAGCCGTACCAGGCCGGGAGCAGAAAGGAACCCACGCTGCAGGCGAGAATACACAGAGAGCTCGGACCGTGGGCTGTTATCCTATAAGGAGGAGATAGCTAGAAGGAGCGCAGAAAGCACGGTAGGCCTACACCCTCACCCTGACCAGGGCCAATTTCCCCATTGCTCTCAGACATCCAGGTCCCCTCCTAGCCGGGACTGTTTGTGGGTCAGTTTACCTGTTCTAGTAAAGACCCTGGACTGCAACCTGTTGTCTGTGTGCTCCTTGCTCCTCCAGCACTAACGGCACTGGGACTCTCACCACCATCACTCCCACCATCCATTATACTGCCCTGGGGCCGCACTCTTCCCGAGGGGAGTCACACCATCCCAGCAGCATACATCATCAGCCCCAGCGGTCTGCCTTGCAGCGGCGGTTCCTAATGACCGCAAATCCACGGGTGGCGTAGTCGGACATAATCATCAGCACATAACGGACTACCACTGGCCTGACCACCCTGAGCCACGGAACCGGGTTGCCACTACTACTCCCACCGTTTCCCTATTGCCCGGATCCGAGTGCCCCACGGCCCAGTGGGCGAGTCACATACGGCTGCACAGGAGCGCGATCCTGGGGAGACTGTGTGGATAACGTAGGGACGCGTCATCCACATGAAGCAAGAAGGAGGTCAGCATCTCAAGAAGAAGGGAAGCGCCAGGCCAAGATGATCGACACTCATCGGACCGGTCCGCCCTCCAGGTGAGTATAATAAAAGCTCTTTTTCTTGTCTTACAGGTCGTGTTGGAGGCTTATATACAGCATTATAGAATACTGTATATCAGGGCTGAGAGATGATGGCCATATCTCATATTGGTCAAACCTGGTGAGAGGTTCGCTTTAAGCTCATCCCTTTTTTTTCACTGAAGCAGTCGGACTGTCTGCTGTCTACACTTTTTTTTTTTTTATCCATTGACTCTTAACTAGAGATGAGCAAATACATTTGAGTGGAATTGAATTCTACTCAAATTTTACAAAAATCTGCATTCCCCAATTGCAATTCTTTTTTTTTTGCAATTCATTTCCACGCAGATTCAGTCGCTGCGTGCCATTTTTCTACTCTATAAAGGGCCATCAAAAGGTTAAAAAAAAGTAAAACATCCTTAAATACTCACCTCTTCGGCCTCTTCGCTCCTCACCGTCACACGGCCGGTCTTCTGATTCCTGCAGCTCATGCTGGAATCTTGACATCATGACGTCGTGACCTTCATGGACTTTGTGGATGTGCTGCCCGAATAAGAATCAGACAGTGTACTGACCAATGTAATTCAATGGGGTTGTTCATATGATAGTGTTTGCATACGGACCGAGTGTCCATGATCTCATCTTTTGCAAATCAAGCATATAGCATCCAAATTTTATGGAAACATTGCCATCATTAACCTTGAAAACTGTATTTGATCATTTTAAAATGTTTATGTATAAAAATAGATGTCACACGAACGTAAAATATGGACACATGGATGACGATACAGATGAAAACTGTCCCAAGTTTTCTGGATGAAAATAGGATAATTTTTCATACACTCGTCTGAACCCGGCCTCAGACTACAGTCATTGGAAAAAGTGTTGGCACCCTTGAAATTGTTCCAGAAAATTAAGTATTTCTCCCAGAAAATGATTGCAATTACTCATGTTTTGTTAGACACAAAAGACTGAGAAAAAAAAAAGGAAAATGACACATAATTTTACACAAAATACCAAAAATGGGCCGGACAAAATTGTTGGCACCTTTCCAAAATTGTGGGCAAAAACTTTGTTTCAAGCATGTAATGCTCGTTCAAACTCACCTGTGGCAAGTTACAGATGTGGGCAATATGAACATGACACCTGAAACCAGATAAAATGTTGAATAAATCTCTGCCTTGTGTGTCTGTGTGTGCCACACTAAGCACGGAGAACAGAAAGAGGAGAAGAGAACTGTCTGAGGACTTGAGAACCAAAATTAGAAATTCGCAACATGTCAATTTCTCTTTCAGTAAATACAGTACAGACCAAAAGTTTGGACACACCTTCTCATTTAAAGATTTTTCTGTATTTCCATGACTATGAAAATTGTACATTCACACTGAAGGCATCAAAACTATGAATTAACACATGTGGAATTATATAGTTAACAAAAAAGTGTGAAACAACTGAAAATATGTCTTATATTCTAGGTTCTTCAAAGTAGCCACCTTTTGCTTTGATGACTGCTTTGCACACTCTTGGCATTCTCTTGATGAGCTTCAAGAGGTAGTTACCGGAAATGTTTTTCACTTCACAGGTGTGCCCTGTCAGGTTTAATAAGTGGGATTTCTTGCCTTTAAAATGGGGTTGGGACCATCAGTTGTGTTGTGCAGAAGTCTGGTGGATACACAGCTGATAGTCCTACTGAATAGACTGTTAGAATTTGTCTTATGGCAAGAAAAAAGCAGCTAAGTAAAGAAAAACGAGTGGCCATCATTACCTTAAGAAATGAAGGTCAGTCAGTGGAAAAAATTGGGAAAACTTTGAAAGTGTCCACAAGTGCAGTTGCAAAAACCATCAAGTGCTACAAAGAAACTGGCTCACATGAGGACCGCCCCAGGAAAGGAAGACCAAGAGTCACCTCTGCTTCTGAGGATAAGTTTATCCGAGTCACCAGCCTCAGAAATCGCAGGTTAACAGCAGCTCAGATTAGAGACCTGGTCAATGCCACACAGAGTTCTAGCAGCAGACACATCTCTTCAACAACTGTTAAGAGGAGACTTTGTGCAGCAGGCCTTCATGGTAAAATAGCTGCTAGGAAACCACTGCTAAGGACAGGAAACAAGCAGAAGAGACTTGTTTGGGCTAAAGAACACAAGGAATGGACATTAGACCAGTGGAAATCTGTGCTTTGGTCTGATGAGTCCAAATTTGAGATCTTTGGTTCCACCCACTGTGTCTTTGTGCGACGCAGAAAAGGTGAACGGATGGACTCTACATGCCTGGTTCCCACCGTGAAAGCATGGAGGAGGAGGGGTGATGGTGTGGGGGTGCTTTGCTGGTGACACTGTTGGGGATTTATTCAAAATTGAAGGCATACTGCAGGGCCGGCGTCAGCACCTGGCGCACCCGGGCAAATGCCGGGGCCCTGAGCAGGCAGAGGGGCCCACTGGCGGTCGCGCACCCCGCTGGGCTATGGGCGGAGGAGAGCGGTGTCAGCGCCCGCCCTTCTCCGCCGCTTGCTCAGGGCCCCGGCAGCCCGATACTTACCTCTCCCCGTGCCTCCGCAGATCAGCTGTCTTCCTGCTCTGCGCTCCCTGTGACGTCTTTACACCGCGCCCTCCCCTGAGCCGTCACAGGGAGCGCTGAGCGGGAAGACGCCGACAACGCTGGAGTTCGGAGCCGAGCAGCGAGCGGCGGGCAGCAGGCAGCGGGCAGCAGGTAGCAGGTGAGGAGAAGGGAGGTGAGTATTTGATTTTTTTTTTTTTAATGTATGGAGGCATGGGGCATTATAAAGAGGGGAGGGGGGCATCCTCCATGGAGCATTATAAAGAGGAGGGGTGACAGCCTGCATGGGGCATTATAAGGTGGGGAACAGCCTGCATGGGGCATTATAAAGAGGGGGGGATTCCTGCTTGGGGCATTATAATGAGGAGGGGTGACAGCCTGCATGGGGCATTATAAGGTGGGGACCAGCCTGCATGGGGCATTATAAGGTGGGGAACAGCCTGCACGGGGCATTATAAAGAGAGGGGGGGACATCCTGCATGGGGCATTATAAAGAGGAGGGGTGACAGCCTGCATGGGGCAGTATAAAGAGGAGGGGTGACAGCCTGCATGGAGCATTATAAAGAGGAGGGGTGACAGCCTGCATGGGGCATTATAAAGAGGGGGGGCAGCCTGTATGGGGCATTATGTGGGGGGTAACAGCCTGCATGGAGCATTAAAAGGGGGGGGGGCCTGTATGGGGCATTATGTGGGGGGGAACAGCCTGCATGGAGCATTATAAAGAGGGGAGGGGGGTCATCCTCCATGGAGCATTATAAAGAGGAGGGGTGACATCCTGCATGGGGCATTATAAAGAGGAGGGGTGACAGCCTGCATGGGGCAGTATAAAGAGGAGGGGTGACAGCCTGCATGGGGCATTATAAAGAGGAGGGGTGACAGCCTGCATGGGGCAGTATAAAGAGGAGGGGTGACAGCCTGCATGGGGCATTATAAGGTGGGGAACAGCCTGCATGGGGCATTATAAAGAGGGGGGGATTCCTGCTTGGGGCATTATAATGAGGAGGGGTGACAGCCTGCATGGGGCATTATAAGGTGGGGACCAGCCTGCATGGGGCATTATAAGGTGGGGAACAGCCTGCACGGGGCATTATAAAGAGAGGGGGGGACATCCTGCATGGGGCATTATAAAGAGGAGGGGTGACAGCCTGCATGGGGCAGTATAAAGAGGAGGGGTGACAGCCTGCATGGAGCATTATAAAGAGGAGGGGTGACAGCCTGCATGGGGCATTATAAAGAGGGGGGGCAGCCTGTATGGGGCATTATGTGGGGGGTAACAGCCTGCATGGAGCATTAAAAGGGGGGGGCCTGTATGGGGCATTATGTGGGGGGTAACAGCCTGCATGGAGCATTAAAAGGGGGGGCCTGTATGGGGCATTATGTGGGGGGGAACAGCCTGCGTGGAGCATTATAAGGGGGGGGCAGCCTGTATGGGGCATTATGTGGGGGGTAACAGCCTGCATGGAGCATTAAAAGGGAGGGGCCTGTATGGGGCATTATGTGGGGGGTAACAGCCTGCATGGAGCATTATAAGGGGGGGACAGCCTGTATGGGGCATTATGTGGGGGGTAACAGCCTGCATGGAGCATTATAAGGGGGGGACAGCCTGTATGGGGCATTATGTGGGGGGTAACAGCCTGCATGCAGCATTATATGGGGACCGGTATCCTGTATGGAGCGTTATATGGGGGCCAGTATCCTGTATGGAGCGTTATATGGGGGCCAGTATTCTGTATGGAGCCTTATATGGGGGCCAGTATTCCGTATGGAGCCTTACATGGAAGCCAGTATTCCGTATGGAGCCTTATATGGGGGCCAGTATTCCATATGGGGGCCAGTATTCCGTATGGAGCCTTATATGGGGGCCAGTATTCCGTATAGAGCCTTATATGGGGGCCAGTATTCCTTATGGAGCCTTATATGGGGGCCAGTATTCCATATGGAGCCTTATATAGGGGCCAGTATTCCATATGGGGCCTTATATGGGGGCCAGTATTCCGTATGGAGCCTTATATGGGGGCCAGTATTCCGTATGGAGCCTTATATGGGGGCCAGTATTCCGCATGGAGCCTTATATGGGGGTCAGTATTCCGCATGGAGCCTTATATAGGGGTTAGTATTCCGCATGGAGCCTTATATGGGGGTCAGTATTCTGCATGGAGCCTTATATGGGGGTCAGTATTCCGCATGGAGCCTTATATGGGGGTCAGTATTCCGTATGGGGCCTTATATGGGGGCCAGTATTCCGTATGGGGCCTTATATGGGGGCCAGTATTCCGTATGGGGTCTTATATGGGGGCCAGTATTCCGTATGGGGTCTTATATGGGGGCCAGTATTCCGTATGGGGTCTTATATGGGGGCCAGTATTCCGTATGGGGCCTAATATGGGGGCCAGTATTCCGTATGGGGTCTTATATGGGGGCCAGTATTCCGTATGGGATCTTATATGGGGGCCAGTATTCCGTATGGGGCCTTATATGGGGGCCAGTATTCCGTATGGGGCCTTATATGGGGGCCAGTATTCCGTATGGGGCCTTATATGGGGGCAAGTATTCCGTATGGGGCCTTATATGGGGGCCAGTATTCCGTATGAAGCGTTATATGGGGGCCAGTATTCCGTATGGGCGTTATATGGGGACCAGTATTCCGCATGGAGCCTTATATGGGGGCCACTATTCTGTGTGGAGCGATTCACCGGTTTCTGAGCTATTGTGGAATTTACAATAGATATCACTCATGAAGTGAAATCTTTGCATTGTACTATATATATATATTTCTCCGCCGTATCTCTGCATCATGAATCGTGGTATGTGTTAAAGGGGCCCACTGAGACTCTTTCGCCCGGGGCCCAGAAAAACCTGGAGCCGGCCCTGGCATACTGAACCAGCATGTCTACCACAGCATCTTGCAGCGGCATGCTATTCCATCCAGTTTGCGTTTAGTTGGACCATCATTTATTTTTCAACAGGACAATGACTCCAAACACACCTCCAGGCTGTGTAAGGGATATTTGACCAAGAAGGAGAGTGATGGGGTGCTACGCCAGATGACCTGGCCTCCACAGTCACCAGACCTGAACCCAATCGAGATGGTTTGGGGTGAGCTGGACCGCAGAGTGAAGGCAAAAGGGCCAACAAGTGCTAAGCATCTCTGGGAACTCCTTCAAGATTGTTGGAAGACCATTTTCGGTGACTACCTCTTGAAGCTCATCAAGAGAATGCCAAGAGTGTGCAAAGCAGTCATCAAAGCAAAAGGTGGCTACTTTGCAAAACCTAGAATATAAGACATATTTTCAGTTGTTTCACACTTTTTTGTTAAGTATATAATTCCACATGTGTTAATTCATAGTTTTGATGCCTTCAGTGTGAATGTACAATTTTCATAGTCATGAAAATATAGAAAAATCTTTAAATGAGAAGGTGTGTCCAAACTTTTGGTCTGTACTGCATGCTTTTCATTTAGAGATTTTCCACATAGACTTGAACGAGATGAGGAAAATCCACAGAAAAGAAAATCCATGCAATCCGCACATGACTTCATCAAAAAAGTTTTAGCAAAGCTAAATAACAGGAAGTTTAAAAAACAAAGAACTTTTATTTAAAACATGATATATCAAAAGGATACAAAAACTGCAGCACAAAAAAACATAATTAAAATACTTGGAAAACAAACATGCCAAAAATGCAATGAAAAAATTGCAAGTTATATTGGCACAGAAATGCTGCAAAAAAATCTGCAACATCAAAAATGAACCAAATACACATCGTGGAAATGAAAAGAAAAAATGAGCGCCTCGAATTTGAGACGTCACTGGATTTACCTATACTACGATTTATATATTTTGTCAGTATAAATTTTATTTAATTTTTTTTTTATGGTGAGTGAACTCATTTGTCTTTATAGACTCTGAGCAACATAATGGGGGAACAGGTCCAGATTTTACCCTGAGGCTCAGAAAAGGGAGCTACGCCAATTGTTTGTACAAAGTGCCTGTGAACATGCGTGGCCCCCCATACTGAGCTAAGTATTTCATCTGCGTAGCTTCCCATGGATGGGTGTCTCAGTTGGGCCCCTGTCCTGCTCTGCCCTTATTCACATTGACGTCGTTTGACATATGGTAAGGTTTTAATACTAGAGACAGGTTAGGACCGTCCAGATGGGTTCACCTTGTCATGGCGGGATGACTTTTATGCTTTATTTGATCAAAATAGCATTAAGTAAGTACCCTATGCTATTTACATGTACTATTGCTATTTACTTATTTACTTGCTGTAGGGTATATGCTCATTTTGTTACTTTCTTGGGTTTTGTCTGTGAAATAGCCACTGTGTGAACGTGCTTTTACACTTTGCACGTATACCAGCTTATAGTCTGGCTAAGCGCTGCTGTCAATCAGAAGTGGAGGCAGCCTCCAATAGGCAAAATAAGGAGTTGTAACGGTGCAACGAGCTCTTAGCCACGCCAAGGTTGTACCGAAGTCCTCTCATTTGCATTTGAATTAAAAGTTATTTTTTCAGGCAGTGTACAAGTACCAGGGTCTTTATAGGAGATAATGTACCTATATCACAGTTTACAGTGCTGCTCACCATTATCGGCACCCCTTCATTTTTTTCACAGACTGTACAATATCTTCAGAAATAAATGGAATTGTACCAAAGCTATATCCTCAGGATTTTTTAATTAGTGGTCCAAAGTAATACAACAATAAAACATTGTTTTTCAACTTCTATGTTGCAATTTCAAAGAAGAAACAGAAGAAACAGCATGTGCAGCAATACTGGGTCAATACTGGGGGTGGAGCATAGAGGGGAAGTGCAGGCTGAACAGGCAGGGAGCTGGGTAACAGTTAGGAGGGATAGAGGGAAGAAGTATAGGAAGGCTGGTTCAGAACCGGCATTATTGGAGCACGACAGATCCTCTGACCGCCGGGGGAGTGTATGCTCCAGTAATGAGGGGGAGGGGGGAAGTGTAGGGCAGGCAAGACAGGTTCTGGTAGTGGGTGACTCTATTATTAGGGGGACAGACAGGGCAATCTGTCACAAAGACCGGGATCGCCGAACGGTGTGCTGCCTCCCTGGCGCTCGAGTCCGGCACATCGCGGATCGGGTTGACAGGTTACTGGGTGGGGCTGGCGAAGACCCAGCGGTCATGGTCCACATCGGCACCAATGACAAAGTGAGTGGTAGATGGAGGGTTCTTAAAAATGATTTCAGGGACCTAGGTAGGAAGCTTAGGGCAAGGACCTCCAAGGTAGTTTTCTCAGAAATACTACCAATCCCGCGAGCCACACAGGAGCGCCAACGGGAAGTTAGGGAGGTGAATAAGTGGCTAAAGAGTTGGTGCAAGGTAGAAGGGTTTGGGTTCATGGAGAACTGGGCCGACTTCGCGGTCGGCTACAGGCTCTACCGTAGGGACGGGCTGCACCTCAATGGGGAGGGTGCAGCGGTGCTGGGGAAGAAGATGGCTAATAGGTTGGAGAAGTTTTTAAACTAGAGACGGGGGGGGGAAACCAAGGAAATAGGTGGGATGTGAGGCAAGCAAGGGGGAAGGGGAGAAGTGAATATAATGAGGGTGGAGAGGGGGGTGGGGATAGTACAGTTAGATCATTAGAGAAGAATAGGATGCTAAATAACCCCAAAGTTTTATCTTGCATGCTGACCAACGCAAGAAGCCTGACCAATAAGGCGGATGAGCTGCAGGCGCTTATATCGGAGGAGAGGTATGACATCGTAGGTATAACAGAGACTTGGCTAGACGATAGCTACGACTGGGCGGTAAATTTATTAGATTATAGTTTATTTAGAAGGGACCGGAAACAGGGGAAAGGCGGAGGAGTCTGCTTATATGTAAAGTCATGTCTAAAACCCAGACTAAGGGAAGATATAGGAGAGGGAGAAGAGGGGGTCGAGTCCATGTGGGTAGAGATAGAGGGAACTAAAAATAATAATAAAATATTACTGGGGGTCTGCTATAAGCCACCCAATATAACAGAGGAGAATGAGAATCTGCTATTAGGACAAATAGACAAAGTAGCAAAACATAATGAAGTGATTGTAATGGGGGATTTCAACTACCCGGATATTGACTGGGAAACAGAAACCTGTAGATCTCAGAAAGGAAAAAGGTTCTTGACAAATATTAAGGATAATTATCTCTCCCAACTAGTGCAGGAACCAACGAGAGGGAAGGCCGTGTTGGACTTAATATTGACTAATAGGCCTGATAGAATAACTGAGGTACAGATAGGGGGGCACCTAGGTAATAGCGACCATAATATTATCGACTTCATAATGCCCTTCAGTAGGGTTATCAATAAGGGAACAACAAAAACATTAAACTTTAGGAGGGCGAAGTTTGATCAGCTGAAAGAAAGCCTTCAACTTATTGACTGGGACAAAGTTCTTAATCAAAGGAATTCGAATAGTAAATGGGAAACTTTCAAAAGAATTCTGAATACTCAGTGCGTGAGATATATACCGTATGGGAATAAAAGGGCCAGAAATAAGAGGAAACCAATATGGTTGAACAAGAACGTAAAAGGGGCGTTAAATAGCAAAAAAGAGGCATTCAAGAGATTAAAACAGGAAAACAGTAAGGAGGCACTAATGTGTTACAAGGAAAAAACGAGAACCTGTAAAAAACAAATAAAAATAGCGAAGGAGGAAACAGAGAGACGTATTGCTAGGGAAAGTAGATCAAATCCCAAACTGTTCTTTACGTATATAAATAGTAAAAGGATTAAATCGGATAATATTGGACCGATAAAAAGTGAGGAAGGCAAAATCATAGAGAAAGATGAGGATAAAGCTAATCTATTAAATAATTTTTTTTTGACAACTTTCACAAAGGAAATCGAACTAACAGGAGAAATGAGAAGTGACAAACTTAATCCTCCACTAAGTATGACAAATCTAACCCAAGCTGGGGTACAGAAACGCCTCAGTAACATTAAAATAAACAAATCACCAGGACCTGATGGCATACACCCACGGGTACTAAGGGAACTAAGTAATGTGATAGACAGACCGTTATATCTTATATTTAAGGACTCTGTTGAGACTGGGTCTGTGCCACTTGATTGGCGACAGGCGAATGTAGTGCCAATATTCAAAAAGGGAGCGAAAAGTGACGCCGGAAACTATCGGCCGGTGAGTCTGACGTCCGTTGTGGGCAAAATTTTTGAAAGCTTCATTAAAGAGGCAATTATGGAGCATCTTGATGCTAATAATCTTTTAATCCCGAACCAACATGGATTCATGAGGAATCGCTCCTGCCAAACAAACCTGATTGACTTCTACGAGGAGGTTAGCTCTCGAGTAGATCAGGGGGAACCAGTGGATGTCGTGTATCTCGACTTCTCAAAAGCGTTCGATAGCGTGCCACATAATAGGTTGGTATACAAAATGAGAATGATGGGGCTGGGGGAAAATGTCTGCAAGTGGGTAGCTAACTGGCTAAAGGATAGAAGGCAGAGGGTGGTTATAAATGGAATATACTCAGATTGGGTAAGCGTCACTAGTGGGGTACCACAGGGGTCTGTACTAGGCCCAATGTTATTTAATATCTTTATTAACGACATAGTCAACGGGATAAATAGTAAAATATCTATATTTGCAGATGACACAAAGTTATGTAAAACAATTAATACAAAAGAGGACAGTGCAGACCTACAGAGGGACTTGGATAAGCTGGGTAGGTGGAGCATTAAATGGCAAATGAGGTTTAACGAGGAGAAATGTAAGGTCATACATATGGGAAGGAAAAATGGAAGTCACCAGTACTCACTGAATGGGAAATCATTGGGGAATTCAGAAATGGAGAAGGACTTGGGCATCTTGATTGATAGCAAACTAAATTGGAGTGCCCAAAGTCAGGCCACTGCTGTAAGGGCAAACAGGGTAATGGGATGTATCAGAAGAGGTATAGCTGCAAAAGGATGAGAACATTGTTCTTCCACTATACAAAGCACTGGTCAGACCACACTTGGAATACTGTGCTCAGTTATGGGCCCCAATATATAGAAAGGATATAAATGAGCTTGAAAAGGTACAAAGGAGGGCAACAAAATTAATAAAGGGAATGGAGGGGCTGCAATACCCAGAGAGGTTGGCAAAACTAGGACTATTCAGCCTGGAAAAGAGAAGGTTGAGGGGGGACATAATAAATGTGTACAAATATGTTAGGGGACAGTATAGAGATCTTGCCCGGGATTTGTTCAAAAGGAGGGATATTACGGTAACAAGAGGGCATTCACTAAGACTGGAAGAGAAAAGGTTTCAGCACCAGCATAGGAAGGGGTTCTTTACGGTAAGAGCAGTGAGAATATGGAATTCACTGAGTGAGGAGACGGTAATGTCGGATTCACTACACCAGTTCAAGCGGGGACTGGATGCATTTCTAGATACCAGGCAGATTTCAGCGTATACTTAAAAATAAAATAAAATAGTAGGTTGATACAGGGATTTATTCTGACTGCTGGTTTCAGAGTCGGGAGGGAATTTTTCCTCAGGTGAAGATTGGCCAAATCATTTGGAGTTTTTGCCCTCCTCTGGATCAACTTTAGCAATTACAGAACTAACAGGTCGAACTTGATGGACGCAAGTCTTTATTCGGCTTTACAAACTATGTTAAAGGCTCCCCTAATTAATACTTGGTTGCACACCCTTTGGCATTGCTGACAGCCTCCAAACGTTTCTTGTAGCCACCTATAAGCTTCTTGCACTTCTCAGCTGGAATTTTCTCCCACTCTTCCTTTGCAGTTTGTTCAAGCTCTTGAATGTTTGCAGGGTTCTTTTTTCCAATGGCAAATTTCACCTCACCCCAAAGATTTTCAATGGGATTGAGGTCAGGACTCATTGCTGGTCATTTTAAAACAGTCCATTTTTTCTTTTTCAACCATTCCTGTGTACTCTTGGATGTGTGCTTTAGGTCAATGTCTTGCTGGAGGACCCATAATCTTCGACTCAAACCAAGTTTTCTTACACTGGGTAGGACATTTCGCTCTAAAATCTCTTGATAATTCTCTGATTTCATGATTCCTGTGATATGGTCTAGCCTCCAGTACCAGACGCAGCAAAGCAACCTCACAGCATTATGGATCCTCCACCATGCTTAACTGTTGGTAAGATGATCTTTTCCTTATCAGCTTCATTGCGCCGTCAGTAAACAAACTGTGGATTTGCATTACCAAAAAGGTCTATTTTTGTTTCATCTGTCCACAGAACATTTTCCCAGAAGGATTGTGGTTTGTCAAGGTACTCTTTGGCAAAGATCAGTCGTTCCTTTGTAAGTCTTTTCTTCAGCAATGGTTTCTTCCTTGGCCTTCACCATAAAGCTCTGCTTGGTTTAGTGTGCGGTGTATGGTACTTGTTGAAACCATGACCACAGACTGTTCTAGGTTGGCCTTCAGGTCTTTGGATGTTTTAAATTATTGTTTATCATTTGCTCTTTTGTATTTAAGACGAGGGCTCTATACAAAAAACTGTTTCCCTTGATTCATTTTTTTCAGGAGATATTCCACATTATGTACTTACACTTCATGGGTGCCAATAACAATGAGCAGGACTGTAGCTTGTTTAAAATGCATTTTGGGGGTAACAGAATAATTCAATAAAGAGGGAACTCGGACACAAAATATGATTAGCAAATATATTGCTTGTAAAATAAAAATAATAATTTTCTTACCTGCATTCATCTCTTGTTACTAAAATGAGACATTTATGTTTTTTAACAGGTCATAGAATTAAAAGAGTTGTGTCTGGTGTGGTCAGGCCACAGAGGTTCAGTCACTTAGTGCAGGATCCAACTACAGTAAAAGCTCTATTATTATCTATGTTATCACACAGAAGAAAGCAAGATAGCATGACAAGGACTGACATGGGTGAAAATGGGTAGAAAGTCAATAACATTCATTGATGTTAACAAAAAAGAAAATCTCCACAGAAAGGCTGTATTAACATCTCCGTTGTTGGCTCTGCTTAAAATAGAAGCCTCAATGCTTCGCCGTGTTCATCGCTCCCGACAGACCACATCGACTTTTTATTGGTTGCACCGTCTATTGTTCTGACAAGAAAAATAACTCTGCAGCAGTGAGCCTCCAACACAGATATGCATATAGCCTTAGGAGGCCCTGTTGTAGATACAATAAAAAATATGTGCAAGGTCTCACGATGGAAACCCAATTAGTCCCATTATGGTAGCCGTCATTTCGGGTATCATGCACTTTCATTATTTTAGTTGGCAGTCCATAGAGTTGAGAAGGTCCCCACAGAAAAGCTCATTCTGGCACCCCACTAGCTTAGACTGAAAAGCCTGGTGCTTGTTGACCGCCAGTTCCTTGCATCTTATGGTTATTCTTCCTCACTTTGCTTAGTGCAGGTATAATGCATACAGTCATGTCACAGCACATAAATAATGCATACAGTCACGTCACAGCACAGAAATAATGCATACAGTCAGGTCACAGCACAGAAATAATGCATACAGTCAGGTCACAGCACAGAAATAATGCATAAAGTCATGTCACAGCAAAGAAATAATGCATACAGTCATATCACAACACAGAAATAATGCATACAGTCATGTCACAGTACAGAAATGATGCATGCAGTCATGTCACAGCACAGAAATAATGCATAAAGTCATGTCACAGTACAGAAATAATGCATACAGCCATGTCACAGCAAAGAAATAATGCATACAGTCATATCACAACACAGAAATAATGCATACAGTCATGTCACAGTACAGAAATGATGCATGCAGTCATGTCACAGCACAGAAATAATGCATACAGTCATGTCACAGCACAAAAAAAGAATGCGTACAGTCATGTCACAGCACAAAAAGAATGCGTACAGTCATGTCACAGCACAGAAATAATGCATACAGTCATGTCACAGCACAGAAATAATGCATACAGTCATATCATAACACAGAAATAATTCATATAGTCATGTCACAGCACAGAAATAATGCATACAGTCACGTCACAGCACAGAAATAATGCATACAGTCATGTCACAGTACAGAAATAATGCATACAGTCATGTCACAGCACAGAAATAATGCATACAGTCATGTCACAGTACAGAAATAATGCATACAGTCATGTCACAGCACAGAAATAATGCATACAGTCATATCATAACACAGAAATAATTCATACAGTCACGTCACAACACAGAAATAATGCATACAGTCAGGTCACAGCACAGAAATAATGCATACAGTCATGTCACAGTACAGAAATAATGCGTACAGTCATGTAACAACACAGAAATAATGCATACAGTCACATCACAGCACAGAAATAATGCATACAGTCATGTCACAACACAGAAATAATGCATACTTCATGTCATAGCAAAGAAATAATGCATACAGTCATGTCACAACACAGAAATAATGCATACAGTCATGTCATAGCAAAGAAATAATGCATACAGTCATATCACAACACAGAAATAATGCATACAGTGATGTCACAGCACAGAAATAATGCATACAGTCATGTCACCACAAAGAAATAATGCATACAATCATATCACAACACAGAAATAATGCATACAGTCATGTCACAGTACAGAAATAATGCATACAGTCATATCACAACACAGAATTAATGCATACAGTCATATCACAACACAGAAATAATGCATACAGTCATGTCACAGCACATAAATAATGCATACAGTCATGTCACAGTACAGAAATAACGCATACAGTCATGTCATAGCACAGAAATAATGCATACAGTCATATCACAACACAGAAATAATGCATATTGTTAGAACCCTCCTGTTAGTTTTTGCTATCTTGTGTTTTGCGGTCACGTGACCAGCTGCCTATATATTCCAGCTCCACCCTTCTGGCTTTGCTGGACTTCAGTGTTTTTTGCCTGTTTCTCTAGCTAGGTGCTTTGGTGCCTATCTCTGTCTAGTTCGCTTGGTCCTCTGGGACCTCTAGTACTTTTTGTCTGTTTGTCTTTTGCTCTGCAACAGCTTCTATTATGAGGTGTCCCATTTTTGTCCCAGTCCTTAGTTCTTTTAGGGACCCCTCCCTTTATTCTATAGGTCTCCGTTCAGACTAGCCGAGGACGAAGGCGGGTCTGTTCACAAGGAACAGGCTGCCCGCTACATCGTAGGGATTCAGCTTAGTGTTACTGTAGGGACAGCCTTCCCCTTTCTTTCCTTAGTTTATGTTGCAGATCATAACAGTAAGGCCAGCCCAAAAAAAAAACTAAAACGAAAGAAATTCGGGGATCAGTATGGTTTCCGTCCAGGATTTGGCTCAACGCCTGCAGGGATTGTCTCTGGAGGTGGCCGAGCTTCAGCAACACGTGAGTAGCTGTCCTGGAGCGCATTTTGTGGAACCCAAGGTAGGACTGCCCGATGTTTTTTATGGTAAACAGCAAGATTTTTTTTCCTTTAAAAATGCTTGTTTGTTATATTTTCGTTTGAGACCAAGGTCCTCTGCGAATGAATCACAGTGCATTGGTTTTATTATGTCACTTTTGCGCAATGAACCACAGGGGTGGGCCTTTTCTCTCCAACCTAATGATCCGTGTTTAAGTTCTGTTGAAGAATTTTTTTCTGCTATGGGGCTATTATATGACGATCCTGATCGAATCTCATCTGCTGAATCAGAACTTAGACGTTTGAATCAGGGGTCAGATGATGTTGAAATTTATTGCACACACTTCAGGAGATGGGCCTCAGAAGTTAAATGGAATGATTCGGCGTTGAAATGTTTATTTCTTGCTGGTCTGAGTGAAAGGGTTAAGGATTTGCTAATTGCATTCCCTGCACCTGAGACTCTGCAGGAAGCTATGCAGTTAGCTATTCGTGTGGATAGGAGAATAAGGTACAGGGTTAATGATGTAAAAACTCCTGTAACTTCAGGTCCTAGTTTCCAGAAAATCTGCACTGACAGCGGAGAACCAATGGAGGTTGGGGCGATGTCACTCCGCTCTCAAGAAAGAGATCGGAGATTCGCCAAAGGTTTGTGTCTTTATTGTGGTAAAGCTGATCATTTGATTAAGTATTGTGAGCGTCGTTTAAGTAGAGAAAAAAAAAAGGTCAGTTACGCCCGCATAGCCCGCATAGCTTGTTTACGCTCTGCAGGAGTGTTCCTTTCTGGGAGTACTGGTCTGCAGGGTGATTTGATTGAATTTCGGGTATTTGTGGATTGTGGTTCAACACTTAATGTGATTGATAAAGGGTTTTTGGAAAAACTTAAATTGAAATCCAAACAATTGTGACATGAGTGTATGAATTATTTGTGCTGTGACATGACTGTATGCATTATTTCTGTACTGTGACATGACTGTATGCATTAATTTTGTGTTGTGACTCACAACACAAAATTAATGCATACAGTCATGTCACAGTACAGAAATAATGCATACAGTCATGTCACAGCACAGAAATAATGCATACAGTCATGTCACAGTACAGAAATAATGCATACAGTCATGTCACAGCACAAAAATAATGCGTATAGTCATGTCACAGCACAAAAATAATGCATACAGTCATGTCACAGCACAAAAATAATGCGTATAATCATGTCACAGCACAGAAATTATGCGTACAGTCATGTCACAGCACAGAAATAATGCAGTCATGTCACAGCACAGAACTAATGCATACAGTCATATCACAACACATAAATAATGCATACAGTCATATCATAACACAGAAATAATTCATACAGTCATGTCACAACACAGAAATAATGCATACAGTCATGTCACAGCACAGAAATAATGCATATAGTCATGTCACAGTACAGAAATAAGGCATACAGTCATGTCACAACAAAGAAATAATGCATAGAGTCATGTCACAGCACAGAAATAATGCATACAGTCATGTCATACCACAGAAATAATGCATACAGTCATATCACAACACAGAATTAATGCATACAGTCATATCACAACACAGAAATAATGCATACAATCATGTCACAACAAAGAAATAATGCATACAGTCATATCACAACACAGAAATAATGCATACAGTCTTGTCACAACAAAGAAATAATGCATACAGTCATATCACAACACAGATATAATGCATACAGTCTTGTCACAACAAAGAAATAATGCATACAGTCAAATCACAACACAGAAATAATGCATACAGTCGTGTCACAGCACAAAATAATGCATACAGTCATGTCACAGCACAGAAATAATGCATACAGTCATGTCACAGCACAAAAATAATGCGTACAGTTATGTCACAGCACAGAAATAATGCGTACAGTCATGTCACAACACAGAAATAATGCAGTCATGTCACAGTACAGAAATAATGCATACAGTCATGTCACAGCACAGAAATAATGCATACAGTCATGTCACAGTACAGAAATAATGCATACAGTCATGTCACAGCACAAAAATAATGCGTATAGTCATGTCACAGTACAGAAATAATCATACAGTCATGTCATAGCACAGAAATAATGCATACAGTCATGTCACAGCACAGAAATAATGCATACAGTCTTGTCACAGCACAGAAATAATGCATACAGTCATGTCACAGTACAGAAATAATGCATACAGTCATGTCACAGCACAGAAATAATGCGTATAGTCATGTCACAGTACAGAAATAATCATACAGTCATGTCACAGTACAGAAATAATGCATACAGTCATGTCATAGCACAGATATAATCATACAGTCATGTCACAACACAGAAATAATGCATACAGTCATGTCATAGCACAGAAATAATGCATACAGTCATGTCACAGCACAGAAATAATGCGTACAGTCATGTCACAACACAGAAATAATGCGTACAGTCATGTCATAGCACAGAAATAATGCATACAGTCATGTCACAGCACAGAAATAATGCTTACAGTCATGTCACAACACAGAAATAATGTATACAGTCATGTCACAACACAGAAATAATGCATACAGTCATGTCACAGCACAGAAATAATGCATACAGTCATGTCATAGCACAGAAATAATGCATACAGTCATGTCACAGCACAGAAATAATGCATACAGTCATGTCACAACACAGAAATAATGCATACAGTCTTGTCATAGCACAGAAATAATGCATACAGTCATGTCACAACACAGAAATAATGCATACAGTCATGTCACAGCACAGAAATAATGCATACAGTCTTGTCACAGCACAAACATAATCCATATAGTTATCTCACAGTACAGGCATAATGCATACAGTCATGCCACAGTAATCTATATATATAATCGTCTTATCCCGTCTGTCTGTCTGTCTGTCTGTCTGTCCAGGAAACCCGCGTCGCTGATTGGTCCGGCCGCGGCCAATCAGCGACGCGGGATTTGAGAAAAAGATTGCGGCCGTTAGCGGCTCATCTGCAGGACGGAGGTCAGCGGCGATGCAGCAGGGAGATGACCGGCGCGAGGCGCTCATCTCCCGGCCGCTAGCTGAATGGAGGACCGGGGAGCGGCGCCGCCGGTCGGGATGCTTCTGCTGCAAGCAGCCGCTCATCTCCCAGCTTCTCGCAGCGGAAGTGGTCGCACAAGCAGCGCCACTCCCCGGTCCTCACTAATACGATACTGATTGGTCGCGACCAATCAGCGATTTTGGCACCAAATTTAAACACCGCTCTGTTGATTGTTCGCGGCCGCCAGCCGCGAAAAATCTGCGAGATTGGCGCCAAATTTCAACAACGCTCTGCTGATTGATCAAAGCTGCCGGCCGCGACCAATCAGTGATTTTGGCGCAAAATTTAAACACCGCTCTGCTGATTGGTCGCGGCCGCCAACCGCAAACAATCAGCGAGATTGGCGCCAAATTTAAACAACACTCTGCTGATTGGTCGCGGCCGCAGGCCGACCGTGACCAATCAGCGAGATTGGCACCAAATTTAAACACCACTCTGCTGATTGGTCGCGGCCGCCGGCCGACCGCGACCAATCAGCGAGATTGGCACCAAATTTAAACACTGCTCTGCTGATTGGTCGAGGCCGCCGGCCGCGACTAATCAGCGATTTTGGCGCAAAATTTAAACACCGCTCTGCTGATTGGTCGCGGCCGCCAGCTGCGACCAATCAACGAGATTGGCGCCAAATTTAAACACCACTCTGCTGATTGGTTGCTGCCGCCAGCCGCGACCAATCAGCGAGATTAGCGCCAGTTTAAACAACGCTCTGCTGATTGGTCGCGGCCCACGGCCGGCCGCGACCAGTCAGCCACATTGGCGCCAAATTTAAACAACACTCTGCTGATTGGTCGCGGCCGCCGGCCGACCGCGACTAATCAGCGAGATTGGCGCCAAATTTAAACATCGCTCTGCTGATTGGCGCCAAATTTCAACAACGCTCTGCTGATTGGTCGAGGCCGCCAGCCGCGACCAATCAGTGAGATTAGCGCCAGATTTAAACAACGCTCTGCTGATTGGTCGCGGCCGACCGCGACCAATCAGCGATTTTGGCGCCAAATTTAAACACCGCTCTGCTGATCGGTCGCGTTTGCAGGCCGCAACCAATCAGCATTATTGCCGCCAAATTTAAACACCGCTTTGCTGATTGGTCGCGACTAATCAGCCATTTTGGCGCCAAATTTATACACGCTCTCCAGTCCTCACTAACGCGGTTCGCTGATTGGTCGCGGCCGCCGCCCGCGACCAATCACCGATATTGTAAGAAGTAAGGGGCAGACCTAGCACCACACAAAATATTAATTATGTATTTGTGCCAATGTCCCCATGAATGCAAACAAGCATAAGAAAAAGACAAGGGGGATTGGGACAAATCCAGGGCACCAAATACAATTGATAAATAGATATAAAGACACTAATGTACAAGAATATGCAAAATTTTATTAGTCTCAAAACACATTACATAGGACATTATTAAAAAACATGATAAAAAACATACACAGGACAAAGGACAAAAAAGGAAAAAAATTCACCCAAACAAAAGAAAAATAATCAATAGATATGTCAAAGATGTATTACACAACTGTGCAAGATAAATGTACTTCAATAACAATGGTACATAATTCCAAATATCGCTAAAATATATATGGCATGTTATAGATAAATCAATTGGTAAGAGAGCATAGTAGAAAATATCTATGCTCCACTATCAAGCCCACAAATAAATTAAGTATAAAGCAATGTAGGAATAAGGAGAGTACCAGAAAATAAAGATGCTGTAGTGCCGGCGTCCCTGCCCTCTGCTAGGCAGGGACGCTGTTCCCCTCACCGCTCTGCTCCGTGCCCGGCGTCCCTCTCCCGCTCTGCTGGCAGCGCGTGCTCCTTCCCGGCCACTGTGCTTAGGGCGCGCGCGCGCGCCCTCCCTCCCTCTTAAAGGGGCCGCGCGCGCCGTCCTAAGGAGTCCCCGGCCAATGGCCGGAGGACTTTACCATATATAAGGCACCTCCTCCAAAATGGAGGTGCCCGAGCAATGTTGTTGCACCGTTCTACTCTGCTTCAGCCCTCAGGTCCCTTGCCAGTTACCTGCCAGTTACCTGCCAGATTCCTGCCAGCTTGCTGTCCTAATCCTGCCTGATTTCCTGTTACCTGCCTGCCTGCCTGAGGTCCGACGGTCTGCCTTACAACTCCGGTCAGTCTGTCTAAGGACCAACTTGCCCGCTCACCTGGGAGCGCACATCAGCTACCTGCCTGCTTGCCTGAGGTCCGACGGTCTGCCTTACAACTCCGGTCAGTCTGTCTATGGACCAGCTTGCCCGCTCACCTGGGAGCGCTTCTCCGCTACCTGCCTGCTTGCCTGCCCGGAGGCTCCGCTGTCACGTGCTGTGACCACCAGCTATTCCAGACTCTTGCCCGTTCACCTGGGAGCGCTTCTCCGCTACCTGCCTGCTTGCCAGCCCGGAGGCTCCGCTGTCACGTGCTGTGACCACCAGCTATTCCAGACTCTTGCCCGCTCACCTGGGAGCGCTTCTCCGCTACCTGCCTGCTTGCCTACCTGGAGGCTCCGCCGTCACGTGCTGTGACCACCTGCTATTCCAGAGACTCTCGCTTGCTCACCTGGGAGCACACATCCTCCATCTGCCTTGCTAGCCTACCTGGAGGTTCAGCCATCACAGGTCGTACCTACCCTTTTCCTAGAGACTGCCCCGGTCACTTGCCGTGACCTCCAGCCCGTTCTTCCAGAGACTGCCCCGGTCACTTGCCGTGACCTCCAGCCCGTTCTTCCAGAGACTGCCCTGATCACTTGCCGTGACCTCCTGCCCGTACACCCAGAGACTGTCCCGGTCACCTGCTGTGACTGCCTGCCTGGTCGCCACCCGCTCCCTTACAAGGACCGCTCCCTTGTATAGTAGCCCAGAGGTTCCGCCTCCCAGACCCGTTACAGTTTGCTCGGGCCATGGAACCCGGTGGCACCCAAGCTCCCTCGCTCTCGGACCTGTGTCATGAACTGTCCCGTCAGAGGTCCCAACAGGAGTCCATCCTGGGTCACCTGCGGAATGTCAATACTCGCCTGGACACTCTGACTGCTCCACCAACAACCTCCGCCAGTGCCATGTCTCGCAATCCGGCAGCTCCGCTGTCCACTAACACCATGATATCCTACCCCGGACCTCGGCTTTCTGCACCTCCTCGCTTCGGAGGCGACTCAGCCCAGGCTCGGGGCTTCATAAATCAGTGCACCCTGCACTTTGAACTATTGTCCCACCAGTTTAACTCCGACCGAGCCAAAATTGCATTCATCATGTCCCATCTCACCGGGGAGGCCCTGGCCTGGCTAAATCCTCTATGGGAGAGAGGAGACCCCCTGGTGTCCAACTTGCCTGCTTTTCTCACGGCTTTCCGGAAAGTCTTCGACGAACCCGGACGGAAGACCTCATCCGCATCATCGTTGCTACGCCTCCGTCAGGAAAGTCTCACCGTGGGCCAATATGCCATACGGTTCCGTACCCTTGCCTCGGAGCTGGCCTGGGATAACGACGCTCTGGTTTCCGTCTTCTGGGAGGGTCTGTCCGGCCGTATTAAAGATGAACTTGCCGGTCGGGACATTCCTACCACTCTCGATGACTTAATAACTCTTGCCACCCGGATTGACCTACGGTTCCAGGAGCGTGCCAGAGAGGTCACCCGTGAGAGGAGGTTACCACGTCTAGCTCCTACTTTTCAGAAACCCGTCACTCCTTCTGTCTCTAACCAGGTACACCCTCCTGAGCCTATGCAGGTCGACCAGACCAAGATGGTCAAGACCCGTCAGGACTTACGCCGTGCCGAGGGGACCTGCTTCTACTGTGGCAGTAAGGAGCACCGGATCCGTGCCTGCCCGGAGAGGTCGGGAAACGCCTGTGTCTAGGTTCGCTCAGAGAGGTCCACCTAGACAAGAATAAATCCTCTCCATCCCTGCTGTTGTCAGTTTCAATCGTCTACGGGGAGAACCGTTATTTCGAACTAGCCCAACTGGACTCTGGAGCAGCCGGGAATCTTATTTCACAGTCCCTGGTAGAGAAATACCGCATCCCCACCAAACCTCTGGCTGTACCCTTGTCTGTTGCTGCCGTGGATGGGGGGCTCTTACCACGCCCCATCCAACTCATCACCGAATCCATTACTCTGCAGGTGGGAATGCTGCATTCTGAAAGTATCTCCTTCCATGTTCTGCCTGGACTCTCTCACGCCCTCTTGCTAGGCCTACCTTGGCTCCAGAAACATGCACCCGTTCTTGACTGGCAGACCGGAGAAGTCCTTCGCTGGGGACAGGGCTGCCATAAGACCTGTCTGGTTCCCGTTCATCCCGTCCGTCCTTCTCCTACCCCAGCTAATCTACCTGGACTTCCGATTCCTTATTGGTCTTATGCTGATGTCTTTAGTAAAAAGGAGGCAGAGACACTACCCCCTCATAGACCATACGACTGCCCTATCGACCTGTTACCTGGTACTTCTCCTCCCCGTGGGCGTATTTATCCATTATCCGCTGCTGAGACCTGGTCGATGTCCGAATATATTGAGGAGAATCTGGCCAGGGGATTCATCCGGAAATCTACCTCCCCGGCGGGAGCAGGCTTCTTTTTCGTCAAAAAGAAGGACGGCTCTCTCCGTCCCTGTATAGACTATAGAGGCCTTAACCAGATCACGGTGAAGAATAAGTACCCCCTTCCGCTCATTCCGGAGTTATTTGATCGTCTGAGGGGGGCTAGAATCTTCACCAAACTGGACCTCCGTGGGGCGTACAACCTGGTTCGTATCCGTCAGGGGGATGAATGGAAGACGGCATTCAACACCCGGGACGGCCACTATGAATATCTGGTAATGCCCTTTGGCCTCTGTAACGCTCCTGCCGTCTTTCAAGAGTTGGTCAATGACATCTTCCGGGACCTTCTCTACTCCTGCGTAGTGGTGTACCTGGACGACATCTTGGTCTTCTCTCCGGATCTCCAGACTCACCGGAGGGATGTTCGTCAGGTCCTGCTCAGGCTCAGGCAGAACCATCTCTACGCTAAATATGAGAAGTGCCTCTTTGAGCAGACCTCGCTTCCGTTTCTGGGCTACATTATCTCTCAGACCGGCCTACAAATGGATCCTGAGAAACTGTCTGCCATCGAGAAATGGCCCCGACCAGAGGGGTTGAAGGCTATTCAACGGTTCCTGGGCTTCGCCAACTATTACCGCCTCTTCATCCCGCACTTCTCTTCCCGGACTGCCCCAATTTCCGCGCTCACCCGTAAGGGTACTAATCCCAAAGAGTGGCCGCCCGAAGCAGAGGAGGCCTTTCTTTCCCTAAAACAGGCCTTCTCTTCCGCCCCGGTGCTGCATCGCCCGGACGGCAACAAGCAGTTCTTCCTGGAAGTTGACGCCTCCTCCTCTGGAGCCGGAGCGGTACTTGCTCAAAAATCATCTTCCGGGAGAATGGTAACTTGTGGCTTCTTCTCCAAACTCTTCTCCTCTTCTGAGCGCAACTATTCCATAGGAGACCGAGAGTTATTGGCCATCAAGCTGGCGTTGGAGGAGTGGCGTTACCTACTCGAGGGGGCTCTTCATCCGGTAATAATTTACACTGACCACAAGAACTTGGCTTACCTCCAGCATGCCCAGAGACTTAACCCGCGCCAAGCCCGGTGGTCCTTGTTTTTTGCTCGCTTTGATTTTGTTCTTCATTTTCGCCCGGCTGACAAAAACGTCAAAGCAGACGCCTTGTCCCGATCCTTTCTGGTGTCCGATCTCGAGGAAGAACCTAAACATATCATCGATCCCGCCAGAGTAATGCAGGTGGCTCCCGTGAGTCTAAATCGTCTCCCTCCCGGTAAGACGTTTGTTTCAGTACCTGATCGGGAGAAGATCCTACACTGGGGCCATTCGTCTAAACTAGCTGGCCACGCCGGTCAGAAAAAGACCCTCCAGCTTATTGCCCGGCACTATTGGTGGCCTACCCTGCACAAGGACATAATAGACTTTGTTTCTGCCTGTGTGTCCTGCGCCCGCAACAAAGTCCCGAGACATCTGCCAGCCGGACGCCTCCTTCCGCTTCCTGTACCTGCTGCCCCCTGGCAGCATATAGCAATGGACTTTATAACTGATCTCCCCGTCTCTGCCGGTTGTACGGTCATTTGGGTGGTCGCTGACCGCTTTTCCAAGATGGCTCACTTTATTCCCCTGCCAGGCCTTCCGTCTGCACCCGAGCTGGCTAAAGACTTTATCCGCCACATCTTCCGTCTTCATGGCCTGCCCCTCCACATCGTGTCGGATCGTGGGGTACAGTTCACCTCACGTTTCTGGAGAGCCACTTGTAAACTACTAGACGTCACCCTGGACTTCTCTTCCGCTTACCACCCACAGTCCAATGGTCAAGTGGAGCGGATCAATCAGAACCTGACCAGTTACCTCCGGCACTTCGTTAATGCCCACCATTCTGACTGGGTGGATCTCCTACCATGGGCCGAGTTCTCTTATAATAATCACGAGAGCGAATCCTCCTCCAAATCCCCGTTTTTTGTAGTCTTTGGTCAGCATCCTCGGATTCCTTTTCCTGTCTCCACCTCTGTGGACAACCCGGCTGCGGAATCTCTCGTTAGCAAATTTTCCTCCATATGGGAGAGTACCCGGTCCGCACTCCTTCTGTCATCCGAGCGTATGAAAAGACACGCTGACAAAAAACGCCTGGAACTCCACAATTTCGTCCAGGAGATAAAGTCTGGCTCTCATCTAAATATGTTCGACTCAAGATACCTTCTTACAAGTTAGGACCTCGGTTCATCGGTCCTCTGGAGGTCATCAGTCAGATCAACCCGGTGGCCTATAAATTGAAACTCCCGGCCAACTTACGGATCCCTAACTCCTTCCATGTATCTCTCCTCAAACCCGTGGTGCTTAACTCTTTTTCCAAGTCTACAGGTACGCCTCCTGCTCCGGTTTCTGCTGAGGACGAGTTTGAGGTAGAGAACATTCTTGCCACCAAAAGGGTAAGAGGAAAGACCTTTTTTCTGGTAGATTGGAAGGGGTTTGGTCCTGAGGAGAGAACGTGGGAGCCCTGGGAGAACATCCATGCCCCTCTCATCCTAGCTAAATTTCTATCTGGCCTAAAAAAGGGGGGGCCTAAAGGGGGGGTACTGTAGTGCCGGCGTCCCTGCCCTCTGCTAGGCAGGGACGCTGTTCCCCTCACCGCTCTGCTCCGTGCCCGGCGTCCCTCTCCCGCTCTGCTGGCAGCGCGCGCTCCTTCCCGGCCACTGTGCTTAGGGCGCGCGCGCGCGCCCTCCCTCTTAAAGGGGCCGCGCGCGCCGTCCTAAGGAGTCCCCGGCCAATGGCCGGAGGACTTTACCATATATAAGGCACCTCCTCCAAAATGGAGGTGCCCGAGCAATGTTGTTGCACCGTTCTACTCTGCTTCAGCCCTCAGGTCCCTTGCCAGTTACCTGCCAGTTACCTGCCAGATTCCTGCCAGCTTGCTGTCCTAATCCTGCCTGATTTCCTGTTACCCGCCTGCCTGCCTGAGGTCCGACGGTCTGCCTTACAACTCCGGTCAGTCTGTCTAAGGACCAACTTGCCCGCTCAGCTGGGAGCGCACATCAGCTACCTGCCTGCTTGCCTGAGGTCCGACGGTCTGCCTTACAACTCCAGTCAGTCTGTCTATGGACCAGCTTGCCCGCTCACCTGGGAGCGCTTCTCCGCTACCTGCCTGCTTGCCTGCCCGGAGGCTCCGCTGTCACGTGCTGTGACCACCAGCTATTCCAGACTCTTGCCCGCTCACCTGGGAGCGCTTCTCCGCTACCTGCCTGCTTGCCAGCCCGGAGGCTCCGCTGTCACGTGCTGTGACCACCAGCTATTCCAGACTCTTGCCCGCTCACCTGGGAGCGCTTCTCCGCTACCTGCCTGCTTGCCTACCTGGAGGCTCCGCCGTCACGTGCTGTGATCACCTGCTATTCCAGAGACTCTCGCTTGCTCACCTGGGAGCACACATCCTCCATCTGCCTTGCTAGCCTACCTGGAGGTTCAGCCATCACAGGTCGTACCTACCCTTTTCCTAGAG
The DNA here is from genome assembly GCF_046119375.1 of Phyllobates terribilis. Lineage (NCBI taxonomy): Eukaryota > Metazoa > Chordata > Amphibia > Anura > Dendrobatidae > Phyllobates > Phyllobates terribilis. The sequence continues at coordinate 723,687,681 of NW_027362763.1, forward strand.
ACTGCCCCGGTCACTTGCCGTGACCTCCAGCCCGTTCTTCCAGAGACTGCCCTGATCACTTGCCGTGACCTCCTGCCCGTACACCCAGAGACTGTCCCGGTCACCTGCTGTGACTGCCTGCCTGGTCGCCACCCGCTCCCTTACAAGGACCGCTCCCTTGTATAGTAGCCCAGAGGTTCCGCCTCCCAGACCCGTTACAGATGCACAGAGAAAAGGAAAAAGTATAAATAACCTACGCGTTACGCCAAATGCTTACGGCTTCATCAGGGGTGAGATCTGGTACTCTCCTTATTCCTACATTGCTTTATACTTAATTTATTTGTGGGCTTGATAGTGGAGCATAGATATTTTCTACTATGCTCTCTTACCAATTGATTTACCTATACCATGCCATATATATTTTAGCGATATTTGGAATTATGTACCATTGTTATTGAAGTACATTTATCTTGCACAGTTGTGTAATACATCTTTGACATATCTATTGATTATTTTTCTTTTGTTTGGGTGAATTTTTTTCCTTTTTTGTCCTTTGTCCTGTGTATGTTTTTTATCATGTTTTTTAATAATGTCCTATGTAGTGTGTTTTGAGACTAATAAAATTTTGCATATTCTTGTACATTAGTGTCTTTATATCTATTTATCAATTGTATTTGGTGCCCAATCACCGATATTGCCGCCAAATTTAAACACCGCTTTGCTAATTGCGCCCGGTCGGCCGCATACATATTCTAGAATACCCGATGCGTTAGAATCGGGCCATCATCTAGTAATAATAATTTTTATTTCTATAGCGCCAACATATTCCGCAGCACTTTATATTTTAGAGGGTACTTGTACAGACAATAAAGACATTACAGAATAAAAGTAATCCCATAAATCAATAGATGCCAAACATAGTGCATACAGTCATGTCACAGTAGAAACATAATGCATATAGTCATGTCGCAGTACAGAAATAATGCATTCAGTCATGTCACAGTATTATTATTATCTTTTTTTTTTACACAGTGCCAACATATTCCGCAGTGTTTTACATATATTATCATCACTGTCCCCATTGGGGCTCACAATCTACATTCCCTATCAGTATGTCTTTGGAGTGTGGGAGGAAACCGGAGAACCCGGAGGAAACTCACACAAACACGGGGAGAACATACAAACTCCTTGCAGATGTACAAACATAATCCATATAGTGATGTCATAGTAGAGACCGGTCCTTGTTATATGGCAGCACATGAATAATGCACATGGGGATGTCACGAAACAGAAAGAACATAACTGGTGCTGTCACAACAAACCGCAGGCTGCATGAATCAGACCCTGGGTGCAGCCAGCTATATGAAACTCTGGTGCATTTCAGAGAAAAAGAGAAAATAAACATAAAAGATCCGGCCGGGGACCAGAGTAGTCTAACTGCACCCCCAGCCTGTTCTTCCCAGCGCTACTGCAGGTGATTGATAGTGTCTCTCCCTCGTGTGTACATTAGAGACCTGTCAATCGCCTCTAGCAGTATTGGGAAGAGCCGGTAACCATAATCGGAGACAAGACTAGCCAATGGCGGGCGGCCACGCGACTGCTATGGGGCCCGTGAGCCGGGGGGCCCAATGTCAGCGCCCGCATAGGTAAAAAACATCACAGAAAAAAACAGCCTTACCAACCCCAGTTCAGATTACCAAAGCACAATCAGGACGCGGCAGACCTCATGATAAAGGCGGGGGCCGCACAGGTGCAAAATACTGATACGGAAGCCACCCCCTCTATGAATTGGCAGATACTGTATGTGAGTGGCTGTGTAGTATTAACATTGCACACAAATGCAGCTTATATAGGATGCCAGTCACACAGATAGGTGTGGTGCACTGGGTCTGGCTTACAGACTATTAATGACGCCCATAATTTTAAATCGAGCAGGCTGCCCGGCACTATATAAGTGCACCACACAGGACAGACGCCCCAATACACCCACCCAAAAATGAAGGGCCTGGCCGCATTCTGCAAAAAATGGAAAATGTGCAAAAAGATGAAAAATAATGTATAAGATAAATACACTACATGAGGTATTGGTCGATATTTTGGCCAAAATCCACAAGCTTGCAACCCATGTTACAGGTCCCCATACTTGCAAGTATCTACGCTAAAATTAAAAACAGCTTATAGAAAAAGACAAAAATTCAAAAGAAAAAACATCACAGCAAAAAACAGCCTTACCAACACCAGGTCAGATTACCAAAGCACAAGCATGGGGTCTGCCGCGTCCTGCTTGTGCTTTGGTAATCTGACCTGGTGTTGGTAAGGCTGTTTTTTTCTGTGATGGTTTTTTTTTTTGTTCTTTTTCTGTGAGCTGCGTATAGGGCCCACACTACATCGGGCTCCGTGTAGTGAGCTGGCAGGCTCTGGCTGTTCTGTGATAATTGAGATAGAGCCTGTGACAGAAATGATAACGCAGGATGGTGTTGCCACCTTGTGGCCAGAGGTTGCACCTGCGCAGGATGTGATGACAGAGAAAAAGACTGAGTCTCCTGTGTCCCTCCCTGGAGAGTCACGTGAGAAAAGTGAAAAAAAAGCGCGCGGGGAGTCTGAGGTGGTCTGTAAAAAAGAACCAGGATGGTGTGTAGGTCCTCGTGTGTGCTGTAGAGGATACTCTCAACGTGGTTTCTGTTATCTGACACCTTTTCCGCAGAGTTTTCCCCAGCTTCCGCACTGCTGAAGGATTCAGCTGTTACACTCCCCGCTACTGGAGTGTGAACCACATAAGGGAATCCACAAGAGCTATTACCCGGATCAGAGAGACTGTAAGTGGGACCTCTGGCGAGAGACCGAAGTATTCCTTCCTTTCAGCGAAGTCTGCTGTTCCTGTTTTCTTCGGCTGGGACGCCTTCCTTCAAAGACAGACAGGCCTGCGACGGGGGACACATCCTTCTGGAGTAAAGGACTGGTAATGTGTGAGTAGGGACAGTGAGGGTCAGCTTATAAGTACACGTTATTGCTGTGAACATTTACGGTTGTCATTTACTGTGTTCTGCTGTGTTAAAAATGTATACAAGTAAAGATACGGTTATCAAGGTAGAGTTTGTGTGTGGGGATCTTGCTGGGCCAGATCATGGATATCAACGCGCGGCCTTGCCCACGGTCACTTCATCTGGCGTAGTCGGCAGGATCTATGACCAGCAAGATTCCCACCCAGGCCACGTGTACAGTCAGAAAGCCCCGCCGGTGTCTATTGTGAATCAGGTCAGGAAATTTGGCGGACGAAACTACCCTGTACCAGAGTGGGCGGAATAAGTCCGGATACTGGGGGAAATGTATAATATTGACCCTAAGACCTTGGCAGAAATGGCGGTACTGACGCTAGAAGGGGAGGCATGGACGACAGTCAGACTGGAGACGGTCAGGGGCCAGCATACAGTGGATGATTTGGTGCGGGTGCTGGAGAACACCTATGGGCCGACCACATACCCGGGAACACTGCGACACATGTTCTTTAGACGGACGCAGCTTGAATGGGAGGATATTCCCCAATATGCGAACGCCCTTCAGGTACTCCTTGAACAAGCCTGTGGAAAAGGGGAACAACTAGCTGGTATGGCTCCTCGTGACCTGGTACTGAGAGACCAATTTGTAATAGGACTGAGAGACCAGTATCTTAACCGCACGTTACAGGACTTGATCCGGATGATGCCGACTCTTACTTTTGCTGAAAGCCATAGAACGTTCAAGGGGACCTGTCATGGATGTGGGGATTCAAGGTGCTGCGTGCAGATCCATATCTGACATTAAAAATCCGAAAAGTGACACGGAAGACCTGAAACAGATGGTAGCAGACTTACAGAAGCAGATATTACAGTTAACATTAGACCGACAGGGAGACCAGCGAAGACAGCCTAGCCGTCCCGTGGGACAGTGTTGGTCATGCGGTGATCCTCGCCATAGGGCAAATCGTTGTCCTCAACACTTCCCTCCGCAAAAACCTCCGTCGCACCAACGAACAAACCCTTAGTCACCCCAGCGAAGGGAATTTCGATCAGACCAGCGAATGGAACCCCAGCCATATCCACAAGCAGAGCTACCACGCCGGGCCTCACCACAATGGCCGCCGTTAAACTAGACACCCTTGCAGCTGAGGCTCGCGCAGCAAGGGAGGCCAAAGAGAGGGGTGTGGAAAAACAGAGCCGACGGCGGAGTGCTCTTGCCTCGAGTAGCCCGACACTTGACGTTGTCCTGGAAGGAATTGCCGTACAGGGACTGATGGACACTGGGTCACAAGTGACCACGATCTCTGAACAGTTTTACGAAAATTACCTCAAACCAAGAACTGCTTGTGACCCAGACACCGCCATTAAGATTATTGCGGCTAATAATCTACCCATTCCAGTCACCGGAGTTGCTTGGATGGACACAAAGGCATGCGGACAGGACTTAGGGAAACGAGGGATCGTCATCGTCAAGGAGGGTTTCGGCTCCGAGACCCCAGTGATAGTTGGAATGAACATCTTGAAAGACCTGGATCTTATGCTGTTGACAAGAAAAGGACCCAAATACTGGCAGAAAGTCACCAAACATAAGTCGACTCGTCTGGCGTTCCAGCGCATAATCCGGACCGTTGGACTTCAACAGATGGCAGAGGAACAACTACCCCTAGAAGCCATTACAGTGCCACGCCGTACCCGGATTACTTTGCCCGCCGAAAAAGAGACAGTCATTTCCTTACCCCTTAACACCCACCGACAACTTGAGGGGGTTGAAGTGTTGATCGAGCCGAGGACCCCAAGTGGGGGTAAGCTAAACCCACTAGTTGCTCGCACTCTGTCCATCGTGAGGAACGGGAGAGTCCCTGTCAGGCTAAACAACACCGCAGACGTAGGCCTAGCCCTTGAAGCCGGCACTCAACTTGCCCGGGTATATGCTCTACCCACGGAAGTGAATCCCATTGGACCCCTAAAATTCACCCCGTCTACAGAAGGCGACAGGACGGTAACCGTCTCAGCCATAAAAGCTCAAGTAGACGATGAAGACATTGGGCGAAAACTACGGAAAAAGTACAGCTAGACACGTCTCAATACACCAAGCAAGAAGTGTCTCAAGTGGAGGAACTCCTACGGGAACACCAAGACTCCTTTGCAAAGCATGACACAGACTTTGGGTGTACCACCAGTATCCAGCACGAGATACCCACGGGTGATACCCCCCCTATCCGCGAGAGGTACCGGCAGATACCACCTCAACAATACCAGGAGGTGAAAAGCCTATTAGAATCCATGCTACACGCCGGAGTGGTACGTGAAAGCCAGAGCCCGTGGGCTGCACCCGTGGTGATAGTCAAAAAGAAAGATGGTTCCCTGAGATTTGGCGTAGACTACCGTAGGCTGAACGCTTGCACTATCCGGGACTCATATCCACTTCCCCGGATCGAAGAGTCACTGACCGCCCTGAAGAAGGCCAAATATTTTTCGTCCCTAGACCTGGCCAGTGGATATTGGCAGGTTCCAATGAGTGAGAAGGACAGGGAAAAGACCGCCTTCATCCTTCCCATGGGCCTGTATGAGTTCGACCGGATGCCGTTCGGCTTGAATAACGCACCAGGGACCTTTCAGAGACTGATGGAACGCTGTCTGGGAGACTTCAACTTTGAGTTTACGCTGATATACCTTGACGACATCGTGGTATACTCCGCCACCTTTGAGGATCATCTTCACAAGATTGGCCAAGTGTTCCAGCACTTGAGGGGACACGGCTTGAAGTTGAAGCCCAGCAAGTGCCGTCTGTTCCAGCAGGAAATCGACTACTTGGGTCACCGGATCTCGACCGAAGGTGTCCAGCCCTCTCCGGAGAAGATAGCAGCCGTTCAAGAGTGGCCGCAGCCAACTACCGTCAAAGAAGTCCGGGCTTTTCTGGGGCTGGCAGGCTACTACCGTCGGTTTGTCAAGGACTTTGCTCGGCTTGCTGAACCACTGCATGAGGTTCTCCGAGAGACCGCGAACAGTCCCAGAGGACGACGCATCAGTTGGGGGCCTGACCAAGAAAAATCCTTTCAGACACTTTAGGCTGCTCTAACATCACCCCCTGTTCTGGCGTATGCAGATTACACATTACCGTTCCAGTTGCACACAGACGCCAGCCTTCAAGGTCTAGGGGCTGTCCTCTCTCAAGTTCAAGATAATAAAGAACGCGTAATAGCCTATGCCAGTAGGTCTCTCCGTGACACCGAAAAGAATCCCGTCAACTACAGCTCCTTCCGCTTGAAACTCTTGGCTCTGACTTGGGCTATGATGGAGAAATTTGCTGGCTATCTGACAGGAGCGGAGGTGCTGGTCATGACAGACAACAATCCTCTCGCCCACCTAGAGAATGCCAAACTAGGGGCAATGGAACAGCGCTGGATGGCCAGGCTCTCTAGATTCCAGTACAAAATTAAATACAGAGCGGGGAATGAGAATCAGAATGCTGACAGCCTGTCTAGAGTGACATCATCCCCACCAGTGGGGGACCGGGATGAAAAGTTGGAGGAAGATGAGATGCCTGACTTTGCCCGGCTCGCAAAGCAAATAGAAGATAGCCGCCAGTATGCTGTAGGAGGGATTGAAGCCGTAGTAGGATCTCCCCTGTCCCAGCAAGAATGGGCCAAGCTTCAAGATCGAGATCCCGAGCACGTCTTACTGAAACGGTATGTGAATAAACAAGAGAAACCGCCCTCCGAACTTAGAGCCCGACTATCGACCGGAGCCTTGACTCTGCTTGCCCAATGGGATCGGCTGATCGTGAAAGATGGAGTCCTATATCGCAGGGCCCTTTTATCCCATATGCTGGAGGAGTGTTTGCAGATTGTCATCCCGGTGCAGTTGGCCCATGAGATGGTGGACGAAGCTCACAGGAGGAACGGCCACTTCGGCATAGACAAGACCCTCCGGTGGACCCAACAGTTCATTTTTTGTCCGGGGCTCCGTAAGCTGGTTGAAAACGTCTGTCAAGAATGCCGTACCTGTGAATTCCACAAGTCCGCTGAGCAGCGTGCACCCGTCCAGACTATTAGGACGTCGAGGCCCCTCGAGCTGTTGATGGTGAACTATCTGTTGATCGGAACGGCGAATAGTGGCTACCAGTACTGTCTGGTGATGGTGGACCACTTCACGAAATTCGCCGTCGCTGTTGCTACCAAGGATCAGACTGCCGAATCAGCTGCACAGGCCATCTGTCAACAGTTCGTTCGGGTCTACGGATGTCCGGAGCGGCTGCACTCTGATCAGGGGGCTTGTTTCGAAGGGCGAGTCATTGAAGAACTCCAACGGATGTATGAAATCAAGAAGTCCAGGACCACCCCTTACCATCCACAAGGGAATGGCGCGTGTGAACGCTTTAACCGGACCCTCTTACAACTGATCCGGACACTGGCTGAAGACAAAAAGCCCGACTGGCCTCGATTCCTCCCAGAACTGCTGTGGGCCTATAATAATCAAGTCCATTCCGTCACCGGATACACCCCATACACCCTTCACTTTGGCCGTCCAGGCAAAGACATCCATGAGTTGCAACTGTCTAACTCCGAAGAAGATACCTGTGGTACTTATCCTTCCTGGCTACAAACACACCGCCAGAGAATGGAGACTGTCTACCGGCTAGTAGGCCGACAAATCCAGGATCAAGTGCACGCTGACCCACTTCCGGTACAAGAGGACTCACTGAATGTAGGTCAACTGGTCCTAGTCCTTATAAAGAAACCGCAAGGGAAACTCCGGCCCAAGTGGGAGACCGAAGTCTATCGAGTAATTGGACACCCGTACCCCGGTGGCCCCGTCTATCGAGTGCAGGGCGAAGACAGCGGCAGCATCCGTACTTTGCACCGTAATATGTTGCGCCCCTGTCGCTCCCAGCCTGACTCTCCTACTGTGATACCTAGAGAGATGGATATCACTAATACTGTCGGAGACACTGACCCCGGGGATGTAGAGATTGAATGCATGCCTACCCCTGTCCGTCTGACTGACGCACTTGAACCGATTACCTCCTCTACTGACATGTCGACTGGGAAAGAGAGTGGGGTGACTGATCGGAGAGAGGGGATCCAACCCGTTAGGCGGACAACGAGGACCACTGCAGGGGTACCTCCAGGACAGTCCTACAGAGACCAATATGTGTGGCCCTCTTCCCAGCCGCCCCCTGTAACATCCACAGCCATCGCCGCCCTGGAGCCGGTCGTTGGCAGGGACTGCCAACCTTTGAGCGGGTGGGCGTGTAGTGAGCTGGCAGGCTCTGGCTGTTCTGTGATAATTGAGATAGAGCCTGTGACAGAAATGATAACGCAGGATGGTGTTGCCACCTTGTGGCCAGAGGTTGCACCTGCGCAGGATGTGATGACAGAGAAAAAGACTGAGTCTCCTGTGTCCCTCCCTGGAGAGTCACGTGAGAAAAGTGAAAAAAAAGCGCGCGGGGAGTCTGAGGTGGTCTGTAAAAAAGAACCAGGACGGTGTGCAGGTCCTCGTGTGTGCCGTAGAGGATACTCTCAACGTGGTTTCTGTTATCTGACACCTTTTCCGCAGAGTTTTCCCCAGCTTCCGCACTGCTGAAGGATTCAGCTGTTACACTCCCCGCTACTGGAGTGTGAACCACATAAGGGAATCCACAAGAGCTACTACCCGGATCAGAGAGACTGTAAGCGGGACCTCTGGCGAGAGACCGAAGTATTCCTTCCTTTCAGCGAAGTCTGCTGTTCCTGTTTTCTTCGGCTGGGACGCCTTCCTGCAAAGACAGACAGGCCTGCGACGGGGGACACATCCTTCTGGAGCTTATAAGTACACGTTATTGCTGTGAACATTTACGGTTGTCATTTTCTGTGTTCTGCTGTGTTAAAAATGTATACAAGTAAAGATACGGTTATCAAGGTAGAGTCTGTGTGTGGGGATCTTGCTGGGCCAGATCATGGATATCAACGCGCGGCCTTGCCCGCGGTCACTTCACTCCCCCCGCATCGGATTCTCCCCCTCACAGTCAGCACCGCTACCCTGACCCGCATTCAACTGTATCGGCATCTATGCTGATACAGTTGGAAGCAATGATGGAGGTGGGAGCGTCATGTAACACTCCCTCTCCCATCATTCCCTCTCTGTGTCTGACGCAGAGGAGCAATGACATCACTTCATCGCGCCACTGGGTTAGACGTGCTGCAGAGACTGAAGTAGCGGGGGAGCGAGGAGCGTATTTATTTTTATGTGTGTGTGACGCCTCTTCTCGAAAAGCCCTTTTGTTTACCCTGGGAGATGGGGGACTCGGAGTCGGGTCCTGTGATGGAGAGATGGGGTGCAGCCGTGGCCCGGACCCGACCCGTGCTCAGGGCCGTCACATTAAAAAGGATGGTGTGGGCTTATCCGGGTTGAGTGGCTGATTTACGACTACGCCACCTGTGGCACCTGGTGAAGGCCACCAGCGCCGCTGCAGTCCGCTGAGGCATGGTGTCATGGCGGCCAGAGTTATTACTACTCCCCACAGGCGGAGCAAGGCCTCAGGGCAGGTAGACAGGAGGATGGGGGTTGTAGTAGAGGAAGACGGGCTCCGCGTCGTGCGGTGTAGCGCAGAATAAACAGTCCGGAGGCCATAGTGGTGAACTTCCAAGTCTTTACTCACTTTAGAGATGGCAGAAGGAAGGCGACTCCCTGCTCCCCGCGGAGTCCTGCGGTCACCAGGGACAGGGGTCCGACAACCTCCGAGTAAGTCCAGCGTTCAATCGGGACCCTACACCAGAGTGTTCCTGAACTACAGACCGAATCCTTTCCTGTCCGTGTGCGTGCAAATAGGCCGGGTCTCCCTCTGAGCTCCTCTCAGAACAAGGGCACGGGGGCAGCTCCGCTCCGTCCGATACCCGGTGGGATCCTCTGGGCCTACCGGGCTTTCCCGACCAGGACAAGGAGTAGCAAGGTCGGCTGTCGGGGGCCGGTACCCCTCTTGCAGTAGGACTCCCTCTGAATATATCAGCTTGGCGAGGACAGGTGGCGTACACCGCTCCGTCTGCATCCTGCCTGGGATCCATTTGCTGTGGAGCCACACTCTTAAGCTCCGGGCCTTCTTAGTCCTGGTCCTTGACCGGGTTGAGACATTCCTTGTCTACAACCTACCCCTCGTCCCAAGGCCGGGGCACGAGAGCTGTGTCTCCATCCGATGCGGGCCCACACAGGATCCGCGTTAGGGTGGGAGATCACAGTCCACTCAGCAATTGACAGCATAGAGACAGTCAAAGAGCGATTGAAGGCAGTCAAAGAACCAAGACCCAAGATGGCTTTTTATTAAATATGAAATTTAAAGTGTAACTAACTTGTAGGTCCTCCACCCTCACCCACTAACTGGTTCCCATAACTCTTGGTTCCCCAGTCTCCCTGTAACCAGGGGAGCAGCACCTAGTGCATATCAACTCCCTCTGGTGGAGAAATGTGGTGTTGGATGCAAAGGTTGGGTCACGACTATCACACTGTTCTTACCTCAGAGGAGGAACACTACACTCCATTAGAGAAGTGCAGCATCCCTGTGGCGGTCGAACCCTCAGGGACGCCACATGTGTATTTATTAATTTTTTTAAATCAGTGAGTATGTGGTGCCCATATTACTGGAGGACTGTGGATGCATTTGCCTTATCGAGACCACACTATGCCCTATGGGGGTCGCTCTATACTGTATGGAGGACCATTGGGGGTGCATTATACTGTATGGAGGACCATGGGGGTGCATTATATTGTGTGGAAGACCATGGAGGGTGCATTATATTGCGTGGAGGTCCATGGGGGTGCATTATATTGAATAGAGGACCATGGGGGTGCATTATATTGTGTGGAGAACAATGGGGGTGCATTATATTGCATGGAGGACCATGTGGGGTGCATTATATTGCGTGGAGGACCATTGGGGGGCCATTTTAATATTTGGAGGGTTATGTGGGGCCATTATACTGTGTGCAAGCAATTATACAGCGTGAAAGTCTGTGTGGGTTCCATCTGTAGTAGTGGGGAAGGACGTAGCTCCCCTATGGCACTGAAAGAGTTAAAAGAGTATCTTCCCAGCCCAATAAAGTAAAGGGGAACCCAGTGCTTTGGTTAGGCATAAGATGTGAGTAAATGTCTTAGTGATAATGTTTCCTTGTGGGCTGTAGTATTGGTAACCAGCCACAAGATGCCACTGTCCCAGATGCAGTTGATTGGTTAAGTCTGCTAGTAGGATTGCAGACATGTATGACAGTGAAGGGGGTTAATTATGTAAGAGGGCAGCTCATAGTGGGTGGTCCAAATTAAATAAAAAAGCGGACTATAGGGCGCTAAACAAATGAACACTAGAGGTGATTTTTTTTTTACATTTTTTTTAGGGCTAAAAAATAAATTTAATGAGCCCTTTCCACAACGCATTTCGATAGTAAACTATCTTCCTCAGGTGGTGGGCACTTTAGGAAACCTGTGATGAGTTTCCAGAAATAGTTCAGTGAGAGTTTGATGGGGAACAGTATGGGCAGCCTGAGTATAGTGGCTGCTAAGGCAGACGTGAGCTCCTACCCCAGACAGTAGGATCACCAAAGCGAAGACTCACTATGCAAGAGTCCCCTTAGCCAGCCGGAGAAACTCAACAGAAGTATTGAGGACCCGGGGGGCACATTCTGTCTGCAGGCTGCAGAAGAAGGTAGGACTCAAGGCTAGGATGTGGGGAGAAATAGGATCCGGATATACTGTCACTGTTGAGGAAGATTCTCTAAGGCTAGAGAATAGAGCAACAGAGATGCTTCACTTCCAGGGGGAACCAGGGCTGAAATGGTTTCCAGCACGTGTGGGAAAGATGACAACCCATTGGGCCTTATCAATTATACCTGCCTGTAAATATTATACATATTCCTCTTCCCCAAGTAAAGTCCCAGTTATGGTTATGAACCTTATGTCCGCTGAATTTATTGCTGCCCTGGTTCCAGAAGAAAAATGCCTGGAGACTGATGCTACTGGTTGGTCTGAAGTAAGCGGAGAGCACCACATACACTGCAGCACATCAGAGGTAGGACACACCTTGTCTGTAGGGTGCAATGGGGAGCAGGGGCCACAGTTTGCCCACGACTACCTCGCTGGGGCACCTTACATTTGGCATAGTCGGCAGGATGCGAGCTCCTCGCATGAAGAAAATGGGGAAGAGACGACTCAGAACACGGAAGAGAAAGTGTTGGAAGATATGTGGCCCAAGAACACAGCCAGAAGCATGGACTCGCATGGCGTTAAAGTACAAGAGAAGAACCGCCTATCGTGGGAGTGGACGGCGCTGGAGATCGCTTAAAGGTCTCCAGCCCCTACGAGTTCCGGCCCAAGGAAGGATGGGCCCAGCAGTGAAAATTCATCCTAGGATGGGAGATACAGTGAAGAAGAGGGCGCGACATAGAGTGAAGTCTGGCCCAGTGAGTATCATCGCATCTAGGAAAGGGGCGTGGCAGAAGGCGGAGCTGCCAAGAGTGATGCGTGATGCGGTGGTCACATCAGAAGATCAGCCCAGTAAGGGGAGGAGGCGGACACCCAGGAAGTGTGTCACGGGTAAGCGACCAGCGCCATTTTCTGTCCAGCGCACGAGGAGAAGGAGATGCAGTAGCGGACGCTCCGGAAGAATGGCGGCAGGCGAACCTGATTGTCCCATGGAGATGAGTCACGAAGAGGATATCCACGCTGCCCGTGGACCAACCCCGCTACCACCAGTGACTGTCCAGTGGTCCACTAGGCCTCAGTCCAAGGTAGGCCTGCTCGTCCACGAGCTACAAATGTGGTGCTGGAGCCGGATGCCGGAAGGTGCTTTCCCCTCGGCGGAGGGTGAAGAACTTCCCGGCGAAGCCGAAGTAGCAGCCGCGGCATGGCCAGGCAAAGGTGAGGAGAGTATACCCTTGTGGCTGGTCCCACTCGCGATGCCCATAGCAACAACCCCTGGGAGGGCGGTGGATACTTCCAGACCCGAAGGTGGTGCGACGGAGGCGAGACCCCCCAAGAGGAAAACTGCACACATCACATCAACTGGTGGCAAATGGAACAGGATATGTTGAATACACTTCCTGCTGAGCAGCACTTTGAGCCCAGTTATATGCGGCTGACAGTGCGCAACCCCAAGCTGACCCTGCGGGAGCGCCTAAAGTGGACTGAAACCTGGACTGGTTAGAGGGTTCCAATGCTGCACGGCGCAAGTCAGTAGAGTATTTCCAGACCCGGGGGCGGGTGACGGAGTTTAACATTCTAAAGGGGTATGGATTCCTGGAAGAGGAGTGGACCGAGTGGATGAGGTGTATTTCAGCAGGAATGTTGTCAAGCAGAAATATCTGCCTTCTCGTCTTCATAACCTGCATGTAGGAGACATCGTCTATTTTGTGAAGTGTGAGTGTACCCGGGGGTGGTACATGGCGGCATTAACGCGCTACTACGAGTGGGAGGATGTCCTCGAGAGAGATGAGATGGTCCTCCAAAGGAGAGCTATGAGGGAGACCCTACAGCGTTGGGCTAGAGAAGCCCCCAGGGGGTTCCTGCCCCCGTCCAGGGCATGTTACCAACAAGAGGAAGACTACCAGAGGAGGCGTCAATGGGAAAAGTCTGGGGATGAACAGGAGGAAGATTTCCAGAGCTGCAGGGCAGCTGACTCTCCCAGTGAGGCGCGTAATGTCAGCTCCCCGCCAGAACACCCAGAGGGGGCTGAAGGAGCTGGTCAGGGGACTGCTGGGAGTTCACAACCCGGGACCAGTCAGGTGGTCCAGAATTTTAGGTTCACCAGCTTTGACCCTACCCAGGTCGGCTGTGGCAGCGCTACGTCCTCGGATGAGGTCCCTGGGCCCAGCAGATACCCTGATCACAGCCTTGGAGGTTGAAGAACCCACCTTCATCCGCAGCGTGGGCCGCCTTCATAAAGGAGCAGAGGGAAGCCCAGAAGAAGAAGTGAGCACTTCTACAAAAAGGTCCGTTGACCTTCCAGTTTCTTTAAAAATAAGACCCAAAACAGTTCTTACCTGGGACTGTTTTCCAATTAGGGCAAACCGCCCTTTGTTGACCTAAGGTCCAAAAGAAATGGGAGGACTGTTTCCCTACCTCTTAGGCCAAGGAGGCCTTAAGCAGAACTAAGTTGTGTGCCTACGTAAGCTGCCCTCTTTTATTTTTTATTTTCATTTTTGTTGCTCCTGTTGAGCCTTTTTCTGCTGGAATTAGCAACACGGAGGCACACCTAGAGGATGGGTATCCTCTGCTACTAAGAGACTTGCGGCCTAGCGGGAAGAACCGGTGACCCCCACTAGGGCCAGGAAGAAAGAAACTCATGAGGTGTTCCATGTGACCATGTGCCTCAGGATGCAGCCCTTAAAAGTGATTGAGGGCTATTGGTGTGTTGACCTGTCATAATAATATGGACATGGACACTGTGTTTCTGAGGTCCTTACCCAGAAGGACCGGTACTCTTGAAAGATGTTGAACGTTATGACAATGAACTGTCTTAATTGCTGTTCCGGGGCCCTTAACCGAGAAGGGACGGTCTCCACACAAGAAGAATTGGGGGAAAGGGCCAATATAGCCATACCGCTATCTCCATATGTAAAAAGGTGCTGACAGGTTCCCTTTAAACCTTTTTTAGAAAATTAATTGTCAACAGTTGAAAGAGTTGATATTTCATGCATTGTTTTCACTTCTTATGAAGAGGAGTAGACACATTTACATTGAGTAATGATGTTATTTCTTTACTTTTCGATTATTTGACGCTGATCACAAATCTCTTACTGATATATAAATACCAGAACAGACATTACATAATACACTACCTGTTCCTACACATTTGTGCTCTCCACCACATTATTAAATAACACACCTGTTCTGTAGTCATTCTTCCTGTTGAACTACTTAAAAGTCAACTACTTCACATGTGTATCCTGGGCTAAAGTGCTTTACCCAGTAAGGAGGGTGGAGTGTAGCAAATTGTAATTTGTAATATATCATCTGTAGAGGGAAATGAGTATTTTTTAGTGGTTATACTGTATCTCACTTTTCTTTGAGTAGTGCAGATATTACAGAGCGTGCCACAAAAAAAAACAGAACCCTTTTTACATTGTGTGTTTTGTACAAGATATTAAATAATGGAAGAATAAGGTATTTACTACTCATGATCAAGTCTTCTACTATTCAAATTTGCCAGATTCATTTTATTTTTCCCAAACATCTGATTTGCATGAGTTGATCCTCCATGAATTGCACTACCGTAAAGTCTCCAGTTGCCCTGAGAAGATGTACAGTATATATAACACTCTTAGGTCTCCTCAGGCTGAATCCATCCCACTTCAAGCTCTTTAATGCAAACAAAGCCTTAGTAATGTCAAAATGACCTCACTAGCATTTTCATGGTCTTTTTTTAAGTTAAAAAATTATCCAAAATTATCCCTTTTAGTCATTTGTGATCAGACTGTTGTGTGCAGAATACTGACTCAAACTGATGGTGTTACTGTAAGAGGTAACATCATCCTGCTGTGACTGAGATGAGTTATATGCCATGTATTCCATAACGTCATCACCTCCTCCCCACTGATACTTTTAGCAGAGGCAAAGAATCCCAATTGTTGCCTGTATTTGATAGTAGTATTGTCCTGAAGACTGGTGCTTCTGCTGCTGCTAGTGGCTCCCATATTTTTTGCAATGGCATGGGTTTTTTTTTTCCATTGCCACTTTTTTTTTACCACACATTTTTTACCATGTAACCTTTTAAACCCTAAGTATTCAACCTTTGTCAAAAATGACATGACAAGAATTGTGTTACACACCTATCCCAGGTCCGGGCTCTGCTAAGCTAAACTCACTTGTGCCCCACTTCAGGCTTTGCAAGTAGACCGGCGTGCTCCCATGTGATCATCTACCTAAACCTATATAAGGTTTACCATGACACACACCTGTGTCCTGGTATTAAGACTCTTAGTTTGTCTGTGTACCATGACCCACTCTGTACCTGTCTGCGTCTCCAGGATCTCTGCTACCTGTCTGCAGCCTCCAGTACCCCTGCTACCTGTTCTTTGACTCCTGTCTGTCTGCAGTCTCCCATATCTCTGCTACCCATTTCCCGTGTGCCTTAACTGCCTGTTGCATCGACTCCCGTGGCCCTTGTGCCCACACAGATCTTAGGCTTTGAGGATCCACCTCATTAGGTCAGCCGAACAGAATACCAAGACCATGGATCCCAAAGATGCAATAGAAACCTCACCGTTGCCTTGGGAGATGGATGATTTGCCTGGACTTGTTTTGCAACTTGATGTGAGTCAATGAGAGCTGGTTCTGGCTATGCAGAATTTCACAGCTCATGTGTATGCACTGTATTGGACACCTGCAGATTCTCCACCTGCTCCTCAACACCTGCAGCAGACTAATACTCATCTAAAACACTCTGCCTGGATGACATCTCCACATTTGCCCACTCCTGCACGTTTTGATGGCGATATTAAGGCTTTGTAAACCAACGCACTGAACATTTTGAATTGTATCTCCAGCAATTTTTTCTGACTGGGTCCAAAAGCGGCCTACATATTTTCATTATTATCCTGAGATGCCTTAGTGGTCTGCGCCATTATGGGAGTGGGATGACCCTATGATGCATTTCCTACCATGTTTCCTCTCTGCCTTCCAGAAAGCGCTTTTAGTGGGTTGTTACCACTCCACTGCTAAATCCATACTGTGGCTCAGACAAGGGACAAGCTTTATGGGACATTATGCCATCCAATTCCGCGCTCTATCTACTGAGTTGACATGGAACAATGATGCTTTCCTGGCTGTTTTCTATGCTAGCATGTCCAGTTGGATTAAAGATTAACTCACTGGCAGAGATTTGCCATCGTCCCTCTATGATTGGATTTTCATTTTAAAGAACAGTCTAAGGAAAAAAATGCTTGATTCCTGTGTCACACATTCTGAAATGTCTCCGAAATCTCCTCCCGGAATGGCTGACCTAGAACCCATGAAGATAGGCCAGAACAGATTAACTCCGGCTGGAAGATCCCGTCAACTGTTCCAAAGGCTCTGTTTGTATTGTGATGAACGGGACCATTATCGCACCAATTGTTCCAAACTGAAGGCCAAACAGGGATAACTTTCTACCTTAGGTGAAGAGGGAGGTATCGCACTAAGATTAACTCTTTTCTCCACTAAAAATAAATTGCTCATACCTATGTCCATTTCCTACAGTTCCTCTGTATTCATGTGGCAAGAACTTGATTGATTCTGTAGAAGCAGAGAATTTTATGGACTTTTCTTTGGCCAAAAGGCTGAAAATTCATTTAATTTATTTGCAGACACCCCTGATGTTAACCTCTGTGAATGGCTCAACAATTCCAGGTGGTTGTATCCAATTCCAGACAGTGAAGTTAACTCTCCAGATTGGTACACTACACATGGTGGAACTTTTTATTTTTATTTTTACCACTTTCTGATGCACTGGTGCATTTGGGACTTCTGTGGCTACGGCTTCATGCTCCGGTCATTGACTGGTCATCAGTGGGAATCATCTTGTCATAACTTGACAAGATTCTACCTTATACACTTTATTAGAAACTATGCTCTGCATCCACTGCCTCTAATGTTCCTGCCTCCAATCAGGACTCCGCAGATGTCTTCTCCAAGTTTGGGGTCAAAGAGAACCGCAGGGAAGACATGACTGAGTCTGAATAAGTCCTTGCTTCTGCTGTCATGGACTCATTTGGGAGGGGCCCTAAAAGGGTGTAATGTTATGTGGCGCCCCTGAGGGCTCAGTCGCCACAGAGGTACTCCACCTCACCCAGAGGTGTGGTGTCTCATTCTCTCAGGTAAGGAGGGAGTGCTGCCCGGAACCCCAACACCTGCATACAACACTACACTGCTCCAGGCTGGCTGGAGGGGCAAGACGCAATGTATGTTTTCTGCTGAGCCCTAACCCTGGCTGGAGTAGGGGGAACCCAAAGGTAGGGGGAACCAGTAGTGGGTGTGGGTGGAGGAAGTAGTTTAAGGGAGCACTTTGGTAGGAGTATAAAACAGGGAAGCCATCTTAGGTTGGCAGTTCAGAGATAGGTTCAGTGGAGAACAGTTCAGAAGAACAGCTCGGGACAGTTCAGAAGAACAGTCCGGGAGCAGAGTCTCATTAGGAGCTCTGCTCCACAAGTAGGGCCCGGTGTCAGAGGCCCAGGAGGGGAACAGGGAGTAGGCTCCGTTCTATAGAAGGGATCTTAGGGGGTACGGCGAGTGCAGGAAGGCACCCGTACGTCCCGAATCTTTCAGAAGACAGAGGGATCGTAAGCCATTCTAATCCCCAGGAGGGTCAAGCAGTTCCGGGCTCCGACGCACAGGAGGGACTTCAGAGCACCCGAACGGGATTGAGAGTGGGCAGCACAGGGGAGGAGGGAGAAAGACCTAGTGTGAAGACAGTCTAACTAGGAACACGTGAAAGTGTGGTTCTGCCAAGTACCCCTGATCTACCTGAGGAAGCACTGAACCCCTGCCTTGTGAACGCAGCGTGACGCGGGAGGCTGTAAACTGACAGTGCACCCTGAGGAACTAAAGAACTGTGAGTAAAGACACAGATGACAGCACCACACCGCCTCAGTCCAATTATTTCGTCTGCGCCATCTTCCCCCCTGCACTACAATGCCCAGCGTAACGTCCTCACACTACAATGCCCTGGAGCTAGCTCTACCTGTGGAGAGCCACGCAATCCCTGCTGCCGTAACACTAGCTCCAGAGGACTGCTCCGCAGCGGCGGCACCCCTTTTCCACATTCCACAGGTGGCGTCACGAATAATCCCAAAAATCCCTTATAAGAATATCCCCTTTTGCACTGACCGCCCTGGGTCACGGACCGGGCCAGCCACCGTGATATCCCCCATACTGGCACCCATAGGCCCGGCTGCCGAGTACCCCACGGCCCTGGGGGCGCGTCAGTTACACATCTTTCCCGGCTCTGCTCCCTTCATCACAGTCCGCTAAACTCTCTTGTGCTCTATGTCGGGGTTTCCAAGTAACCATGCATGCTCTCCTGTGATCATCTACCTATGCCTATATAAGGCCTACCATGACACACACCTAAGTCTTGGTATTAAGACTCTTAAGTCTGTGATCTCCAGGACCTCTGCTACCTGTCTGCGGTCTCCCGTACCTCTACTCCCTGTTTCCCACATGCCTCAACTGCCTGCTGCACCAATGCCCGTGGCCTCAGGGGCGGAACTACCGCCCGTGCAGCCGGTTCATTGAACGGGGGCCCCGAGGGAGAGGGGGCCCCTTCAGCCTCCAGCAGGGCCGCCATCAGGGCATGACTGCCCTGACTCCAGTATGGGGCCCAGCCGGTAGGGGCCCCCTTGGGGGCCCCCCTCTTGTGCGTCTCTCTCCTCATGGGGCACCCGGCCCCATGCTAAGCGCCGGGGCCGGAACATCTTAGCGCTGCGCTGCTGCGGCAGCGCTTTTATGATTCCCCTGACTTCCGGTCATGTGACGGCACCGTCACATGACCGGAAGTCAGGAGAACCTGGTGTCATCGATTTGGACGAGCGCCAGGATTCTGCAGGGATCGCATGGGGGTAAGTATAACAAGTTTTTTTTTAAATACAATTTACTAGGAGTGGGGGGAATGGGAGGTGCACATGTGGGGGAGGGGAATGAGAGAGGTGCACATGTGGGGGAGGGGGATGAGAGAGGTGCACATGTGGGGGAGGGGGATGAGAGGTGTGCACATGTGGGGGAGGGGGATGAGAGAGGTGCACATGTGGGGGAGGGGGATGAGAGATGTGCACATGTGGGGGAGGGGGATGAGAGATGTGCACATGGGGGGGATGAGAGAGGGGCACATGTGGGGGAGGGGAATGAGAGAGGTGCACATGTGGGGGAGGGGGATGAGAGAGGTGCACATGTGGGGGAGGGGGATGAGAGAGGTGCACATGGGGAGGGGAATGAGAGAGGTGCACATGTGGGGGAGGGGAATGAGAGAGGTGCACATGTGGGGGAGGGGGATGAGAGAGGTGCACATGTGGGGGAGGGGGATGAGAGAGGTGCACATGTGGGGGAGGGGGATGAGAGAGGTGCACATGTGGGGGAGGGGGATGAGAGAGGTGCACATGTGGGGGAGGGGGAATGAGAGAGGTGCACATGTGGGGGAGGGGGATGAGAGGTGCACATGTGGGGGAGGGGGATGAGAGAGGTGCACATGTGGGGGAGGGGGATGAGAGAGGTGCACATGTGGGGGAGGGGGATGAGAGAGGTGCACATGTGGGGGAGGGGGATGAGAGAGGGGCACATGTGGGGGAGGGGGATGAGAGATGTGCACATGGGGGGGTGAGAGCTGCACATGGGGGAATTGGGAGAAAATGAGCTGCACATGGGGGAATTGGGAGTAGGGGGATAATGAGCTGCACATAATGAATGTGGGGTGGGGGACAGTAAATGATAAATGATGATGGGGTGGGGAGAGCAGGACATGATATAATGAATTGGGGCAGGGGGTGCATGTAAATAATGAATGCGGGGAGCAGGAAGTATAGAGTAGGGGGCGTTGCGGATGCAGGAGTGTAACTGGTAACAAATTGGCGGAAAGAGTAGAGGTTCTAATTAAATTATATATTAAGTGCCTATTTACAGTTAATGGGGGCACCGTGGTGGATTACAATTTATATTTGGAATGGTAGGTTGTATAATAACTAACCATATATTGATGGTGGATACACGTCTGTATTCAGCTGCGTAATGTAGAAGTTGGGGAATGTGCTCTAGATAACTGTGTTATTTTATGCAGAGACGAGTCCTGGCTGGAAGACGTAATGGCGGTCTGTGCTGGATGAAGGAGAAAAGCGTAGCTGAAGGACTTCACCTAGAGACGTCACCAGTGAGTCAGTGTATTACATGTACACTTACACTATATACTATGTACCGGGCTCCTGTGTATAATGTCACTGGTGATCACTGTATTACCTGTACACTGACACTATATACAGAGCTCCTGTGTATAATGTCACTGGTGATCACTAGATTACCTGGACACTTACATTATACATACCATGTATAGAGCTCCCGTGCATAATGACACTTATGGTAATATTAGTAATGTGGTGGTAATATTAGTAATGTGGTGGTAATATGTGGTCTGGTCATGGTGTGGCAGTTTTTCCCCCTTCTGTGTGGTATTATTCGGTCACTATGTTGTGGTAATATGTGGTCTGGTCATGGTGTGGCAGTATTCCCTGTATGTGGTATTATTGGTCATTTTTAAAAAAAAATGTATATGACACATTCCCTTAAAGAAAACTAAATAAAAATATATCTAAAAAGAGTATTGGATATTTTAAGAAAATTTTAATAGGTTAGAGTAGGGCCCTGCCAGAAGAGTCTACCTTATCGTGGTGGCGGCTTTAAAAATCTTTTGGCCAAAACAAAAGCTGATGGCTATGCATGTGGCACCGTCTGGTGGCAGCGACGTGGACGAGCGCCAGGATTCTGCAGGGATCGCATGGGGGTAAGTATAACAAGTTTTATTTGTTTTAAATACAAGTAGTTAACTAGGAGTGGGGGGGATGAGAGATGCACATGGGGGGGGATGAGAGATGCACATGGGGGGGGTTGAGAGATGCACATGGGGGGGATGAGAGATGCACATGGGGGGGATGGGAGATGCACGGGGGGGATGAGAGCTGCACATGGGGGGGATGAGAGCTGCACATGGGGGGGATGAGAGCTGCACATGGGGGGGATGAGAGCTGCACATGGGGGGGATGAGAGCTGCACATGGGGGGGCGAGAGATGCACATGGGGGGGAGTTATGTTTAGATAACTTTGTTGCCTTATGAAGCGCAGGGGGGGGGGGGCCCAAAAAATTTCTTGCACAGGGGCCCACTACAGTCTGTGTCTGCGCCTGCGTGGCCTGTTTGCCTACCCAGACCTTGAGCTTTGAAGATCCACCTCACCAGGTGAGCCTAACAAAATGAAAAACAACACTAAAAAAGACCCACCTACTATGTACAACAAAGTTTATTAGATGGTGGAGCAACGGGGGGTCATATATATGAGGAAATACTGACCCTGGTTACGGTCTAGCAGTTACCAAACCTTGGTGCGGAGGTTCGCACCCTAGAAAGCGATATAGCGTGCCCACTCAATGTTGGCTTGCCCTCCCTGACCGTGGTACACCCTGCAATAGAGAAACACCACCGTGAACAAAAATCATATAAGTGACTTAATAGAGACAAATAAAACACCAAGAAAATACAAAGAAAAAGAAACAACAATTAATTCACTTAGACCCAATGATATAAATAGTGAATCTAAAGGGTATTACTCATTAGGTGCAGGTAATAACTAAGTATATATCAAAAAAAGTGCACCACATTTGAAAGCGGCTAGGAACCTCACCCTATTCAAAGACCTAGTAATGTCCTTGCCTTGCCGCAGAGGTTGGCACCCTAGAAAGCGACAAGGCGCCCCCGTTCAATGTTGGCTCAACCCTCACTAGCCCTAGTAGACTCTATAATGTTTTTAATTAAACACCAAAGAATCAAACATAGCAGGTGTCTCAGACATGAAAAAAACATAGTATATTAGTGAGCGAATGTCAGAAACCAAATCCACATGTTATCCTGACTATGGTCCTATATAATTCTTTTAATAGAAAGATATTGCACAAACCCAATTTGGTCAAAACATGATGAAGAAAGAAATAAAAAAAACGTAACCAGGGTCAGAATCCCTTTTCCTCATATATATGACCCTACCCCTGCATCACCATCTACAAGCCCCCCCTTTCTAATATTTGATAATAAAGTTTGTTGTACATAGTAGGTGGGTCTTTTTATTGTTGTTTTTCTTGTTGGGACATTTGTAGTTAATTCTCTTTTGTTGTGGAGAGCCTAACAAAATGCTAAGTATACTGTTGTCCAATTAGACTAGTAAAAGAAGAGTGTAAAAACAGATATGTGCAGTTAAATATATCCATTTTTAAATTTTATCTTTCTTTTTCTTATTTAAGTGTTGAAAAAAAATCTGACATTTCTAAAGAAAAATTATTTGCATTGCCATTTTCCAAAACAAGTAACTTTTCTTTTTCATCAATGGAGTTGGATGAGGGGTGTTTTTTCAGTGGCAAGTTGTAGTCTTCTTGGTACCATTTTGGGGTACATATGATATTTTTATCAGTTTTTATTATATTTTTGTGGGATACGTGCAGTAGCCAAAATACAGCAATTCTGGTGTTACATTTTTTTTTTCTTTTACTTTACTGTGGTTAGGTTACCTTATGGGGTAAATAGTTTTAGATTTTGATATATACTTTTGTGGTGATACAAAAATGTATATTTCTTTATTTTTAAATTGAGAAAAAGGTGGTTCAATATTTTCTGTTTTCATATGTTTTGGTTTTTTTTTAAACTTTTTTTTTACATCTTCACTTTATTTTTAGGCCGCTATGTTTTAGAGTTGGTCCCATTATCACTTGTTTTATAAACCTAGGAGAAATTGACATTTTCCTATGAAGACCAGCCACAAGCCGTAGGCTGGGATTCATAGGTGGACCAAGCTGGCACAGACGGGGGCATTCAATAGATTGTCTATTTGTAGTTTCATAGTTTTTAAGATTGAAAGTAGACATAAGTCCATCGAGTTTAACCAATAGCCTAACATGTTGATCCAGAGGAAGACAAAAACCTGATGAGGCAGATGCAACTCCTTATTAGAGGAAAAATTCCTTCCCAACTCCACATACGCCAATCAAACTCGTCCCTGGATCAATGTCCCAAAATCCAGTGCACATAACCTGTAATATTATTTTTTTCAAGAAAGGCATCCAGGCCCTTCTTGAATTTTAGTAGTGAATCAACATTTATGCCATGCCGGTGATTCACACGGTTGTAAGCGCCATTCTACTCACTGCGTACACCTCTCTGCTCCTCCCAGTGTCAGACCATCTTACTGAGCTGCCTTGTGCAACACTTCCAGCACTGCTACATACTTTTATTGCTGAAGAGTCTCCACCCGGCTATAGAGAGGCGCGGCCAGACTCTGCAGGAATTAAAAACCACTGTGTTCTGTAGAGTTTTACTTCCCTAGCCTATCCCCCCCTACCAGTAGTGGATATTTTAGGCAGTTCCATCCACCATACCTTGCCTACGCTTAGGTCCTAGTTTCAATTTGTCACTAGTTCCCTGTCCAGGTGCTTGATTGTTTTGCATCTCCTGTTACCGACCCTGCTTGTTTTGTCTGATCTCTCTGCTCTTGACCCCGACATCGTATTCTAAACCTGTGCTGCCAGCCCCAACCTCGGCCTTTCTGATCACGTCTCTGTCTTCGCCCTCTCTGCCTCTTATTTTGTGCCTTTGACCCGTTGGTCAGCTGCTGCAGGCCTGGCGAATGTCGTGGAATGGCACCTGGTGACTACCCCAATGGCCCAAGCCTATCCTCACTATCAGAAGCTTTAGTGAAGACCAAGTTTTACTTAGTTACGCCCCTCCAGGGTAATCCCAGCCAGTGGCGCCGTGGGTCTACACCTACCGTCGTCACTCATTACAACATCATGTGGAAGAGAGTTCCATAGTCTCACTGCTCTTACAGTAAAGAATTTGCGTCTGTGATTATGATTATCTTTCCTCCAGGCATAGAGGATGCCCCATTGTCCCCATCGCAGGCCTAACTGTAAAAAGATCATTAGAAAGATCACTTTACTGACCCCTCATATATTTGTACATTGTAATAAGGTTGCCCCTAAGCCTTCTCATATAATAATATTGATCATATTATTATATGAAGCTAAGTTATCTGAATGTTCAGGGACCAATAATAAAATAGGTTATTGTGACTGTAAGTAGATGATAGAGTTTTGGACGTTATTCTAAATTTTAATTTGGGGTCCCATGCTTACCATTTATGCCATATAAAAGATCTTGAATAACTATAAAAAATCTAATTTTTCTAGAACACCCTCACCGGTCTCCATGGCTCACGCTTCAAAACAAGGAACATCACATTGTTTGACTAGCGAAATCGTGACGCCAAAAAAGTGTAATGTTGTCAACAGTGATTCTAGTCACCTGAATGGAGACAACAGGGGTGAGACAACTGATGAAAGGGGAGTTGTTTTGGGGTAAGGGGATTAGTAGCGCAATATTGACACGGATGGTGAAACATGAGTCAGAATAGCGTAACTCAATTATGGCAGACTTTGCGGTAAATGTGTACGTGAGCTGCCGAGGACAGAGGGCCCATTCATTTCACCTGGCATGAGTGCCAGACAGGTGTTCACTGATAAACCTATTATCGCCCAAGAGAAGAAGCTAGTTAATGGCCCTATAAGTGATTTTGGCACTCACTGAAATGCAAGTATGTCAAAATATGGAATAACATTAATGTGTTCGTAGCGATCATCAGTCATCAAAGAGCAAAGTAACAAAAAAAACTAGATGCTTGCCCTTAGAGACAAATCTAAAGTAGGTAGGAAAACAGCCTTTGGGCACAGCTCCATGATTCACAGTTGGCATTCAAAGTAATGGAGTGAGCCAGTTGGTTGTGTGGCAAGATAATCCCCTCTGGATTGTGGAAGATGAACCTTCAGGCTTTTCTCACTTTTAGCGGCAGATAATATCTCAGTTCCTTCTAATTCTCAAACATTGGTCTTGGCCTCTTGCACATACCACACTTATTACTGTGTTTTTGGTGTCAAAGCTAATTTAAGGTTATGCATGAACTGTTAGCATGGCAATGTAAGAGCTGATAAGAAGATCGCTCAACAATTGTCGACGGCCAAACACTATATTTTAGTATTTATTGAAGTAATCAAATAGTGAGGAGTGGGCACTTTTTTTGTAAAAATTACTACTGAATTCATAATGATTTATGCACAAGATATACCTTGTACTGAGTGCAACTGGACTTCTATAGAGTCATAAGCACATATTACCCTTTATGGTGTCTGCTGTCTAACCTACAGAGTACCCCAAGGGTAAAGCAATGTTCACTTGTTGCGTTCTCGAAGCGTTTTTTACCACATTTTTCCAAAA
This sequence comes from Phyllobates terribilis, assembly GCF_046119375.1. NCBI lineage: Eukaryota > Metazoa > Chordata > Amphibia > Anura > Dendrobatidae > Phyllobates > Phyllobates terribilis. Next base: position 723,713,662 of record NW_027362763.1, read on the forward strand.
ACACATTAAGAACAGAGCGAAGGGTGTTGAAAGTGCCTTCCTTATTTTATTGATTAAAATGCAATGTCCCAACCAGTTCTTAGAAATTGATGGCATATCTTCAGGATATGTCATTATTTTATGACTGGGGGGTCTAATTTCAAGGACACCCTCTGACCCTGAGAAAGGTGAAGCACTGATTCTCCTTTTCGGTTTTTCTCCAGCACAGCTAAGCACAGCTAAGTGGTCAGTAGCGCCGCTGTACAAGGAAGAGGATGCACTGCACCCCTACATTCTCAGAGTCCCAGAGGTCAGATCTCCACCAATCATACATGCATGATACAACAGTTAAGAGGCGCATTTTAGTAAATTTAGAAGCTACAGCCACTGAAATATACCATCATCTACACTGCCGGGCGAAATCTTGCGTCTGCGCCCAGAAATCGCATCTCGCGCCTGCGCACTATGCTTTGCCCTACTGCAGGTACAGCCGAAAACATAAGTGCGCATGCGCCCACAGTAGAGCAAAGCGTAGTGCGCAGGCGCGAGCTGCGATTTCTGTGCGCAGGCACAAGATTTCGCCTGGCAGCGTGGATGACGCAAGGCGTCATCCAGGTCAGTTAAAGAAGGAGGATGGCGGCCAGCAGCCAGGGGGAGGAATGGAGATGCCCGAAATCACACCCTTCAAACCAGACCGACCAGATTACCATGCAGTGCTGGAGAACTTAAAATGTTTTTTGGGGGGTCTACAGGGGGAGTCAGGGGGTTGTATAAGCATTTATACAGTAGAATGCAGCATAAGCGCTGCATAAAGTGATAGTTTTAGTTCATATAGGACAAAACTGGTGACAGGTTCACTTTAACCCCTTCCCGACCTTGGACGTACACAGTGCTTTAGAACTGCGAACAGAGTGGTAAAAGTGAAAGTCCCATAGAGGGACTAAGTAATAAAGTAAAAAAAATGTAAAAATATAAAAAAAAAAAAAATATCACATAATAATCAAAAAATAAAAATACATTGTACCCATAATTTTGTATTTTTATTAGTGTTGAGCGAGTATGTTCTGTTCCGAGTATGCTCGGGCCGAGCTCCGAGTATTTACAGCTGCTCGGTGATATGTTTGAATCGCTCCCGTGTGCATGATTTGCAACTATTTGACAGCTTTATTACATGTGAGGAATGTGTAAGAAATAGACATTCCTCACATGTATTAAAACTGTCAAACAGTCGCAAATCATGCACACGGGAGCGATTCAAACACATCACTGAGCAGCTGTAAACACTCGGAGCTCGGCCCGAGCATACTCGGCGAAAGGGTTAACAGAACATAATCTCTCAACACTAATTTTTATGTAAAAAAATATTAAAAAATAACACATATTTGATATTACCGCGTCTAGAATGACACGCACCATTAAACTGTCACACTAGTTAACCCCTTCAGTGAACACCGTAAAAAAAAAAAAAGGGCCAAAAACTATGCTTTTTCATCATACTGCAGAACAAAAAGTGAAATAATTTGTGAACAAAAAGAGGAATATAAATAAAAATGGTATAGCTGAAAATGTCATCTTGTCCCGCAAAAAAAAAAAACTGCCATACAGCTCTATCAGTGGAAAAATAAAAAAGTTATAGCTCTCAGAATAAAGCGATGCAATAATAATAATTTTTTCCATAAAAAAGTTTTTATTGCGTAAAAGCACCAAACCATGAAATCATATAAATGTATTATAGCTGTAAATGTACTGACCTGAAGAATAAAGCTGCCTAATCAGTTTTACCACACATGGAATGGCATAAAAAAAACAATTCCTGAATTGCTGTTTTTTGTTCATTCTGCCTCCCAAAAATCAGATTAGAAAGCTATCAAAAAATGTTATGTGTACGAAAATGGTACCAATAAAAACGTCAACTTGTCCTGCAAAAAACAAGCCCTTACATGACTCTGATGGCAGAAATATAGGAAAATTATAACTCACAAAATATGGCGATGCAAAAGCGTCTTTTAGTGTGTGACAGCGGCCAAACAAAAAAAAAACAATATAAATCTGGCATCGCTGTAATCGCACCGACCCGAAGAATAAAGTTGTCTAATCACTTATACCGCACAAGAAATGGCGTAAAAAAATAAGTAAAACCGATTCTTTACCTGCTGTTGATTTTTTCATTCTGCTTCCCAAAGATCGCAGTAAGGCTCAGCTCACATTTAAACTCCCTATAATATAAAAGATGTTTCTCAAATGTATAACTTTGTGCTATATGATAGACCTGTTGTGTTGGGTGATTTCAAAATGATATATGGCTCTGTATCTTTTCCTTTGCTTTTTGCCCTCCTCTATGCCCTTACCTTCAATGGCTGTGGTATTGTTGTGTGCCGTCTGCACGTGCGCGTGGCCCGCTCTCCCCCTCGTTTTCATGGTACCGCGTCACTGGATGGCGTCGCTCTCCGATTATGTGGATCTGGCGGCGAGAGTGATAGCGGGTCTCGTGTGCGCAGTTGTACGGCGCCCGGTAATATGACGACCTCATTTGTAAGTAATTGCAGCTGCAGTACCTCTATTTAATGACCTCAACTCCCTCTCCACCTCACTCCCTGATGAAGCGATGCCGAAACGTGCGTTGGAGTGGGTGGAGGGGGATGTGGTGCACCCCACAGGTGGATATTATACCCCTTTTTAAATCTCCCTGCATTATATTCATTCCACGGTGAGTTATGCTGTGCAGACTAAGCATCTTGATGGGTGCCTCCCTGTCCCATATTTCTAAACTTGGCACTTTAATTTTGGGGCATGCTTTGGTATTGAACGTATATCTTTTGATTTATCGGGGCAGCATAATATCATGCAAGTGATTAATTACCATTATGAAATGATACGCCCTTTTGAGTACTTTTTACGAATTAATCATGAGATATAATTATAATGGAAGACTAGTGCAATATGTTTAATATCTGTTAGATGGTCATATAGGTGTCTATACACTCTCTATGCCTATGATGTTTTTCCCTATATCATGCTACAATTAGTCTTGACATAGCATCTCCCGTGCATGCAGTGGTGGCGCATCCATCCCCCTCCTACTTCTTTGACTCTTTTTTATTCCTTCCTTTCCCTTCTTTCCATTTCCCCCCCTTTTTAATATACAGTACAGACCAAAAGTTTGGACACACATTCTCATTTAAAGATTTTTCTGTATTTTCATGACTATGAAAATTGTACATTCACACTGAAGGCATCAAAACTATGAATTAACACATGTGGAATTATATACTTAACTAAAAAGTGTGAAACAACTGAAAATATGTCTTATAGTCTAGGTTCTTCAAAGTAGCCACCTTTTGCTTTGAAGACTGCTTTGCACACTCTTGGTATTCTCTTGATGAGTTTCAAGAGGTAGTCACCGGAAATGGTCTTCCAACAATCTTGAAGGAGTTCCCAGAGATGCTTAGTGTAGCGCCGGCGTCCCTGCCCTCTGCTAGGCAGGGACGCTGTTCCCCTCACCTCCCTGCTCCGTGCCCGGCGTCCTCCTCCCGCTCTGCTGGCAGCGCGCGCTCCTTCCCGTCCACTGTGCTTAGGGCGCGCGCGCGCGCTCTCCCTCCCTCTTAAAGGGGCCGCGCGCGCCGTCCTAAGGAGTCCCCGGCCAATGGCCGGAGGACTTCACCATATATAAGGCACCTCCTCCAAAATGGAGGTGCCCGAGCAATGTTGTTGCACTGTTTACTACTCTGCTTCAGCCCTCAGGTCCCGTTGCCAGTTACCTGCCAGTTACCTGCCAGTTACCTGCCAGATTCCTGCCTGACTATCCGCTACCTGCCTGCTAGTCTGAGGTCCGACGGTCTGCCGTACTACTCCTGTCAGTCTGTCTAGGGACCAGTCTGCCCGCTCACCTGGGAGCGCACATCAGCCACCTGCCTGCTTGCCCGAGGTCCGACGGTCTGCCTTCCAACTCCTGTCAGTCTGTCTATGGACCAGCTTGCCCGCTCATCTGGGAGCACACACCTGCTACCTGCCTGCTAGCCTACCTGGAGGCTCTGCCGTCACGTGCTGTGACCACCCGCCTGTCCAGAGACTTCTGCCCGCTCACCTGGCAGCGCTCATCTGCCGCCTGTCTGTTGGTCTTCCTGGAGGCTCCGCCGTCACATGCTGTGACCACCCGTTCATCCAGAGACTCTCGCCTGCTCACCTGGGAGCTCACGTCTATCATCAGCCGCCACAGGTCGTACCAACCCTTTACCTAGAGACTGCCCCGGTCACTTGCCGTGACCATCTGCCCGTTCATTCAGAGACTGCCCCGGTCACTTGCCGTGACCATCTGCCCGTTCATTCAGAGACTGCCCCGGTCACTTGCCGTGACCATCTGCCCGTTCATTCAGAGACTGCCCCGGTCACTTGCCGTGACCATCAGCCCGTTCATCCAGAGACTGCCCCGGTCACTTGCCGTGACCTCCAGCCCGTTCACTCAGAGACTGTCCCGGTCACCTGCTGTGACCCCCTGCCCATCTTCCCTGGTCGCCACCCGCTCCCTTACAAGGACTGCCCCCTTGTATAGTAGCTCAGAGGTTCCGCCTCCCAGACACGTTACAGTTTGCTAGGGCCATGGAACCCGGTGGCACCCAAGCTCCCTCGCTCTCGGACCTGTGTCATGAACTGTCCCTTCAAAGGTCCCAACAGGAGTCCATCCTGGGTCACCTGCGGAATGTCAATACTCGCCTGGACACTCTGACTGCTCCATCAGCAACCTCCGCCAGTGCCATGTCTCGCAATCCGGCAGCTCCGCTGCCCACTAATACCATGGTATCCTACCCCGGACCCCGGCTTTCTGCACCTCCTCGCTTCAGAGGCGACTCCGCCCAGGCTCGGGGCTTCATAAATCAGTGCACCCTGCACTTTGAACTATTGTCCCACCAGTTTAACTCCGACCGGGCCAAAATTGCATTCATCATGTCCCATCTCACCGGGGAGGCCCTGGCCTGGCTAAATCCTCTATGGGAGAGAGGAGACCCCCTGGTGTCCAACTTGCCTGCTTTTCTCACGGCTTTCCGGAAAGTCTTCGACGAACCCGGACGGAAGACCTCATCCGCATCATCACTGCTACGCCTCCGTCAGGGAAGTCTCACCGTGGGCCAATATGCCATACGGTTCCGTACCCTTGCCTCGGAGCTGGCCTGGGATAACGACGCTCTGGTATCCGTCTTCTGGGAGGGTCTGTCCGGCCGTATTAAAAATGAACTTGCCGGTCGGGACATTCCTACCACTCTCGATGACCTAATAACTCTTGCCACCCGGATTGACCTACGGTTCCAGGAGCGTGCCAAAGAGGTCAACCGTGAGAGGAGGTTACCACGTCTAGCTCCTACTTTTCAGAAACCCGTCACTCCCTCCGTCTCTACCCAGGTACACTCTCCTGAGTCTATGCAGGTCGACCAGACCAAGATGGTCAAAACCCGTCAGGACTTTCGCCGTGCCGAGGGGAGCTGCTTCTACTGTGGCAGTAAGGAGCACCAGATCCGTGCCTGCCCGGAGAGGTCGGGAAACGCCTGTGTCTAGGTTCGCTCAGAGAGGTCAACCTAGACAAGAATAAATCCTCTCCATCTCTGCTGCTGTCTGTCTCAATCGTCTGCGGGGAGAACCGTTATTTCGAACTAGCCCAACTTGACTCTGGAGCAGCCGGGAATCTTATTTCACAGTCCCTGGTAGAGAAATACCGCATCCCCACCAAACCTCTGGCTGTACCCTTGTCTGTTGCTGCCGTGGATGGGGGCCTCTTACCACGCCCCATCCAACTCATCACCGAATCCATTACTCTGCAGGTGGGAATGCTGCATTCTGAGAGTATCTCCTTTCATGTTCTGCCTGGACTCTCTCACGCCCTCTTGCTAGGCCTACCTTGGCTCCAGAGACATGCACCCGTGCTTGACTGGCAGACCGGAGAAGTCCTTCGCTGGGGACAGGACTGCCATAAGACCTGTCTGGTTCCCGTCCATCCCGTCCGTCCTTCTCCTACCCCAGCTAATCTACCTGGACTTCCGATTCCTTATTGGTCTTATGCTGATGTCTTTAATAAAAAGGAAGCAGAGACACTACCTCCTCATAGACCATACGACTGCCCTATCGACCTGTTACCTGGTACTACTCCTCCCCGTGGGCGTATTTATCCTTTATCCGCTGCTGAGACCCGGTCGATGTCCGAATATATTGAGGAGAATCTGGCCAGGGGATTCATCCGGAAATCTACCTCCCCGGCGGGAGCAGGCTTCTTTTTCGTCAAAAAGAAGGACGGCTCTCTCCGTCCCTGTATAGACTATAGAGGCCTTAACCAGATCACGGTGAAGAATAAGTACCCCCTTCCGCTCATTCCGGAGTTATTTGATCGTCTGAGGGGGGCTAGAATCTTCACCAAACTGGACCTCCGTGGGGCGTACAACCTGGTTCGTATCCGTCAGGGGGATGAATGGAAGACGGCATTCAACACCCGGGACGGCCACTATGAATATCTGGTAATGCCCTTTGGTCTCTGTAACGCTCCTGCCGTCTTTCAAGAGTTGGTCAATGACATCTTCCGGGACCTTCTCTACTCCTGCGTAGTGGTGTACCTGGACGACATCTTGGTCTTCTCTCCGGATCTCCAGACTCACCGGAGGGACGTTCGTCAGGTCCTGCTCAGGCTCAGGCAGAATCACCTCTTCGCTAAATACGAGAAGTGCCTCTTTGAGCAGACCTCGCTTCCGTTTTTGGGCTACATTATTTCTCAGACCGGCCTACGAATGGATCCAGAGAAACTGTCTGCCATCGAGAAATGGCCTCGACCGGAGGGGTTGAAGGCCATTCAGCGATTCCTGGGCTTCGCCAACTACTACCGCCTCTTAATACCACACTTCTCTTCCCGGACTGCCCCAATTTCCGCGCTCACCCGTAAGGGTACTAATCCCAAAGAGTGGCCGCCCGAAGCAGAGGAGGCCTTTCTTTCCCTAAAACAGGCCTTCTCTTCCGCCCCGGTGCTGCATCGCCCGGACGGCAACAAGCAGTTCTTCCTGGAAGTTGACGCCTCCTCCTCTGGAGCCGGAGCGGTACTTACTCAAAAATCATCTTCCGGGAGAATGGTAACTTGTGGCTTCTTCTCCAAACTCTTCTCCTCTTCTGAGCGCAACTATTCCATAGGAGACCGAGAGTTATTGGCCATCAAACTGGCATTGGAGGAGTGGCGTTACCTACTCGAGGGGGCTCTTCACCCGGTAATAATTTACACTGACCACAAGAACTTGGCTTACCTCCAGCATGCCCAGAGACTTAACCCGCGCCAAGCCCGGTGGTCCTTGTTTTTTGCTCGCTTTGATTTTGTTCTTCATTTTCGCCCGGCTGACAAAAACGTCAAAGCAGATGCCTTGTCCCGATCCTTTCTGGTGTCCGATCTCGAGGAAGAACCTAAACATATCATCGATCCCGCCAGAGTAATGCAGGTGGCTCCCGTGAGCCTAAATCGTCTCCCTCCCGGTAAGACGTTCGTATCAGTGCCTGATCGGGAGAAGATCCTACACTGGGGTCACTCGTCTAAACTAGCTGGCCACGCCGGTCAGAAAAAGACCCTCCAGCTTATTGCCCGGCACTACTGGTGGCCTACCCTGCACAAGGACGTAATAGACTTTGTTTCTGCCTGTGTGTCCTGCGCCCGCAACAAAGTCCCGAGACACCTGCCAGCCGGACGCCTTCTTACGCTTCCTGTGCCTGCTGCCCCCTGGCAGCATATTGCTATGGACTTCATAACTGATCTCCCCGTCTCTGCCGGTTGTACGGTCATTTGGGTGGTCGCTGACCGCTTTTCCAAGATGGCTCACTTTATTCCCCTGCCTGGCCTTCCGTCTGCACCCGAGCTGGCTAAAGACTTTATCCGCCACATCTTCCGTCTTCATGGCTTGCCCCTCCACATCGTGTCGGATCGTGGGGTACAGTTCACCTCACGTTTCTGGAGAGCCACTTGTAAACTGCTAGACGTCACCCTGGACTTCTCTTCCGCTTACCACCCACAGTCCAATGGTCAAGTGGAGCGGATCAATCAGAACCTGACCAGTTACCTCCGGCACTTCGTTAATGCCCATCATTCTGACTGGGTGGATCTTCTACCATGGGCCGAGTTCTCCTATAACAATCACTAGAGCGAATCCTCCTCCAAATCCCCGTTTTTTGTAGTCTTCGGTCAGCATCCTCGGATTCCTTTTCCTGTCTCCACCTCTGTGGACAACCCGGCTGCGGATCTCTCGTTAGCAAATTTTCCTCCATTTGGGAGAGTACCCGATCCGCACTCCTCCAGTCGTCCGAACGGATGAAAAGACACGCTGACAAAAAACGCCTGGATCCTCCACAATTTCGTCCTGGAGATAAAGTCTGGCTCTCGTCTAAATATGTCCGACTCAAGATACCTTCTTACAAGATAGGGCCTCGGTTCATCGGTCCTCTGGAGGTCATCAGTCAGATCAACCCGGTGGCCTATAAATTAAAACTCCCGGCCAACTTACGGATCCCTAACTCCTTCCATGTATCTCTCCTCAAACCTGTGGTACTTAACTCTTTTTCCAAGTCTACAGGTACGCCTCCTGCTCCGGTTTCTGCTGAGGACGAGTTTGAGGTAGAGAACATTCTTTCCACCAAAAGGGTAAGAGGAAAGACCTTTTTTCTAGTAGATTGGAGGGGGTTTGGTCCTGAGGAGAGAACGTGGGAGCCCCGGGAGAACATCCATGCCCCTCTTATCCTAGCTAAATTTCTGTCTGGCCTAAAAAAGGGGGGGCCTAAAGGGGGGGGTACTGTAGCGCCGGCGTCCCTGCCCTCTGCTAGGCAGGGACGCTGTTCCCCTCACCTCCCTGCTCCGTGCCCGGCGTCCTCCTCCCGCTCTGCTGGCAGCGCGCGCTCCTTCCCGTCCACTGTGCTTAGGGCGCGCGCGCGCGCTCTCCCTCCCTCTTAAAGGGGCCGCGCGCGCCGTCCTAAGGAGTCCCCGGCCAATGGCCGGAGGACTTCACCATATATAAGGCACCTCCTCCAAAATGGAGGTGCCCGAGCAATGTTATTGCACTGTTTACTACTCTGCTTCAGCCCTCAGGTCCCGTTGCCAGTTACCTGCCAGTTACCTGCCAGTTACCTGCCACATTCCTGCCTGACTATCCGCTACCTGCCTGCTAGTCTGAGGTCCGACGGTCTGCCGTACTACTCCTGTCAGTCTGTCTAGGGACCAGTCTGCCCGCTCACCTGGGAGCGCACATCAGCCACCTGCCTGCTTGCCCGAGGTCCGACGGTCTGCCTTCCAACTCCTGTCAGTCTGTCTATGGACCAGCTTGCCCGCTCATCTGGGAGCACACACCTGCTACCTGCCTGCTAGCCTACCTGGAGGCTCTGCCGTCACGTGCTGTGACCACCCGCCTGTCCAGAGACATCTGCCGCCTGTCTGTTGGTCTTCCTGGAGGCTCCGCCGTCACATGCTGTGACCACCCGTTCATCCAGAGACTCTTGCCTGCTCACCTGGGAGCTCACGTCTATCATCAGCCGCCACAGGTCGTACCAACCCTTTACCTAGAGACTGCCCCGGTCACTTGCCGTGACCATCTGCCCGTTCATTCAGAGACTGCCCCGGTCACTTGCCGTGACCATCTGCCCGTTCATTCAGAGACTGCCCCGGTCACTTGCCGTGACCATCTGCCCGTTCATTCAGAGACTGCCCCGGTCACTTGCCGTGACCATCAGCCCGTTCATCCAGAGACTGCCCCGGTCACTTGCCGTGACCTCCAGCCCGTTCACTCAGAGACTGTCCCGGTCACCTGCTGTGACCCCCTGCCCGTCTTTCCTGGTCGCCACCCGCTCCCTTACAAGGACTGCCCCCTTGTATAGTAGCTCAGAGGTTCCGCCTCCCAGACCCGTTACACTTAGCACTTGTTGGCCCTTTTGCCTTCACTCTGCGGTCCAGCTCACCCCAAACCATCTCGATTGGGTTCAGGTCTTGTGACTGTGGAGGCCAGGTCATCCGGCGTAGCACCCCATCACTCTCCTTCTTGGTCAAATAGCCCTTACACAGCCTGGAGGTGTGTTTGGGGTCATTGTCCTGTTGAAAAATAAATGATGGTCCAACTTAACGCAAACCGGATGGAATAGCATGCCGCTGCAAGATGCTGTGGTAGCCATGCTGGTTCAGTATGCCTTCAATTTTGAATAAGTCCCCAACAGTGTCACTAGCAAAGCACCCCCACACCATCACACCTCCTCCTCCATGCTTCACGGTGGGAACCAGGCATGTAGAGTCCATCCATTCACCTTTTCTGCATCGCACAAAGATACGGTGGTTGGAACCAAAGATCTCAAATTTGGACTCATCAGACCAAATCACAGATTTCCACTGGTCTAATGTCCATTCCTTGTGTTCTTTAGTAGTGTTGAGCCACCCCCGTAGTGTTCGAGTTCGGTTCGGTTCGTCGAACACCCGTGTGTTCGCCGAACTGTTCGTCGAACTGTTCGTCGAACACCTTCGAACACCGTTAAAACCAATGGCAGGCAAACAAAAACACATAGAAACACATAGAAAACAACTTCAAAGGTGTCCAAAAGCTGACAAACTGCTCAGAAGACACAACTAACACATGGAAAAGTGACAAGTACATATAGTCATGCGAAAAGAAAAGAAGTGGAGGAGTAAAAGGAGGGGGAGACACAGATATAGGCATGTCATGCCCTTCTAAAATCCAAAAAGTGAGAAGCCGACACGTTCAGTCCGCTCCTGCCCGTGCCACCTCCGCGTCGCCGGGTTGGTGCCAGAGCCGCGGTGAACCCTGACGGCCAGCCCCCCTCTCCCAATACTGGTGCCTGTCCGCTGGTGGGTCGAGCGAGCCCCCCTGTGGTGGAGGCAGCTCTAAGCTTTTTAATTTAAATTGTCTCTCTAATTTGAATGAATACACTTTAAATCCATTTACAAGGATCTATTGGAGGGCAAGTCTCATGCCAGCAGCCGCGTAATTCCAGCTCCAGTAGCGTCCACTAAAGCTGCTGCAGTTAAAAAGCTTTTATAAGGATCGAGCTCGGCTGTCCACCGCAAGGCATCCTACTGCCAGTCCCAGCCCCTATGCCTTGGGGTGCCTCCTGATGCTCTTCACTGAGTATCCCGTGGTCCCGAAGCATTTCCTTTGAAAAAATTAAGTGTCCAAACTACAGGTGGTGTAGCTTGCTTAACAGCCGGGATAATCCGCTGACTAGCAGACACTGCTACTAGGCACAAAGTATTTACTGGGCTAGATGCAGTTAAAAATTTGTAATTAGATACTCTCGTTGGATGCTGAGAAAGCATTCCATAGAGTCTCCTGGCACGCCATATATGATTCTCTTAAAAAGCTTGGGGTAGGGGTCTAGGGGCAAAATCACGGCCCTGTATCGCAATACGTCACCTAGGCTGAAGATAAATGGAACTGTAGCACCCTGAGGGCTCGGTTGCTACAGAGGTATTGCACCTCACCCAGAGGTGTGATATCTCACTCTCAGGTAAGGATGTAGTGTGGATCAGGACCCGACACCTGCATGCATTACACCACATTGCCGTGGGGCAGAGCGACCAATATGCCCCTGAGATGGGCACGACAGTCCCTGTCCCTGGCTGGAGTGGGGGGAGGGAACACTGAGGAAGGGGAACCCTGTAGTGCAGGAGCAGGGAGGAAGCAGTTCCTGGGTGCATTGAGAAGGGAGTATAAAAGGTGGGCACCATCTTAGTTCAGTGCAGAGAAGTCTGAGCAGAAGTGGCAGGGAGCAGGGGCTCTGCATGAGCTCTGCTCCGGAGGCGGGCCTAGTAACAGAGGCCCAGGCCTGGAAGAGGGAGAAGGAAGGAAGAGGAGCGGAGAAGGCTCCAGGAACGAAGGGATCCCAGGGGTGCGGACGGGCGAGTCGCCACCGCACGCCCGAATCCACCTGCGTGGAGGGGTCAGGCCAAAGGGGGAGACCGGTCCCCGAAACTAGTGGAGGCAGGAAACGACCCTCAGCTAGAAACAGGAGGCTGTGACATTTTATGTGGCGCAGCCCCTCGCTACACCCGCTAGGAAGGCACCACATAGGGTCAGGGAAACTGGCGCCAAGTTTACCAAGAGGAGGCCCGAGGCAGCCGGACAGAAGGGTTGGTAAGAAAGGCCAGACAAAGGACACACAAAGGGGGTCCTGTGAAGCGCTCCAAAGTTATCTGGGAGTTGTCTGAGCCCCTCACCTGGTGAGCACAGTACGACGTGGGCAGCCGTTACCTGCAGACGTGGTCTGGATAATAAGAACTGTGAGTAAAGGCCCTGGACTGCATCACTGACTCCGTGTCGTTACTGCTGCTGCCCTGCACCATCACCCCCATCCTCCGCATACACTGCCCTGAGGCTATACTCCTCCCGTGGGGAGTTATGCTACGCTCTGCTGCACCCACAACACCAGCCTCAGCGGTCTGCCCTGGAGCGGCGGTTCACTCTGACCGCAATCCACGGGTGGCGTAGTCGGACATTTAAACATCAAAACCACATAAATAGTTCCGCCACTGGTTTGACCGCCCTGAGCCACGGAACCGGGTCACCGCCACGGAGACTACAACCACCAGCATCCACCAAAAAGGGTCCGGCTCCGGGTGTCCCAAGGCCCAGGGGGCGCGTCAGAACATTTTCATCACCTTTCACAATCACCAATGGGACAAGGCAGGGATGTTCTCTGTCCCCTTTCTTATACATCCTAGTGACGGAGCACCTGCTCTCATCAATTCGCCATAACCCCAATATTAGGTGGATTGAGGTGGGAGGCACCGAGTACAAGTGCTCTCTATTTGCTGATGATGTCCTAGTATATATCACTCAGTCACATATATCCATCCATGCTGTTATGGCTGAAATAGATCACTTTGTTACATGGTCAAATTTTAAAATCAATGCAGCGAAGTCTGAGGCCCTCGATGTCTCCCTCCCCAAATCCATATAGGATTCCATCCAGTCCAACTTTCCCTTTGCCTGGCCCTCACCGGGTATCAAATACTTAGGAATTCCTATTCATAGAGACCTCTCCCATCTATGTTATCTTAATTTTGGGCCCTTTATTGAACAACTCCATACAGACCACGGTTGGCAAGTTAGAACTGTAAGATTCACTACGTGAACCACTGGTGTTTTGTGGAAAAGCACATGTACACTGTGTTCCAAATTATTATGCAAAAAGTGTTTAGGAGTGATAAGGGAAGAATTTGTTTGTTTGTCAGTTAAACTCATTGATGGTGATGTGTGTCAGGGCTCTTTATATCACTGTAAGCAATTGCAGACACCTGTGCTAATTAGTTTGGCAGGTGTGTCCAATGAAAGGCAAGACTACTTAAGAAGGCTGTCTCACATTATTAAGCAGCCTACATTTTCTGCCAAAATGGGAAAGAAAAAGGATGTGTCGGCTGCTGAGAAGCAACAAATTGTGGAGTGTTTAGGTCAAGGCATGACTACAATCAACATTGTGCGATGATCAGGATGAAGTGTCTTGGCAATCAAGAAGTATGTAGCTGATTCACAGTACACACGTGTGCGTGCTGATAAGGGCAAATTGAGGACTCTTTCCTACAGGCAATTACGTCAGGTTGAAAGAGCAGCGGCAAAAAAGCCTTGTCATAGCAGCAGACAAGTTTTTGAAGCTGCTGGTGCCTCCAACGTCCCCCGAACAACAAGATGCAGGGTCCTTCAGAGGTTTGCAGCTGTGCATACGCCATCCTGTCGACCTCCTCTATCCACTTCACACAAGCAGAAACGGCTCCAGTGGGCCAAACATTACATGAAGACTGATTTCAAAACTGTTTTGTTCACGGATGAGTGCCGTGCAGCGCTCGATGGTCCAGATGTATGGAGTGGAGGATGGCTGGTTGATGGACACCCCATGCAAACATGGCTACAGCGCCAACAAGGAGGAGGTGGAGTAATGTTTTGGGCTGGAATCATGGGGAGAGAGATTGTCGGCCCCTTTAGGATCCCTGAAGGCGCTAAAGATGAACTCCATAATGTATGTGGATTTTCTCAAACAGCACTTCCTGCCATGGTTCAAGAAGAAGAACTGTGTATTTCACAGCAAGATCATTTTTTTGCATGATAATGCACCATCTCATGCTGCACATAAAACATCTGCATCTCTGGCTGATATGGGCATAAAATGGGACAAACTTATGGTGTGACCCCCATGCTCCCCTGACCTCTACCCCATTCAGAACCTTTGGAGCATCATTAAAAGGAGTGTCTATGATGGCGGGAGGCAGTTCACATCTAAGCAACAGCTCTGGGAGGGTATTCTGTCCTCATGCAAAACAATTGAAGCAGAAACCACCATCCAAAACCTGACAAATTCAATGGACGAGAGAGTTCAGAAGCTCCTTTCGAACAAGGGGTCCTATGTGAAAATGTAACATCACCTAGAATAAAGTTTTGAGTTGAAAACTGTTTGATTTCAGTTTCTAACAACCTGCTAATGCTTATAATTTCAAAAATGACCATTTTTTTGGTCTTTATTAAAATGAAAAGGTTGATCGAAAAGTTTGGGGGATCTAAGAGTGTGGCAACCCAGTAGTCATGATTACTTCGAATTCTGACAATATGAGGGTCATGCTGCAGGTAGTGCAGCAAGAAGGCACTTATGTGTCTTGCGCATCTCGGAGCCCCAAAATTATTTTCCGGGCTAGATGCAGCTAAAAATTATTATTAATTTTAAATCTGGTGAAGCTTTAGTATAGATGGCCTAATAGGATCAGTGCTGCACACTGCTACAAAGCCCAAATTATTTTCCAGTCAAGATACAGATAAACATGATTAGTAATTTTAAATCTGGTGGAGCTTATTATAGATGGCCTAATAGAATCAGTGCTGCACACTGCTACAAAGCCCAAATTATTTTCCAGCCAAGATACAGATAAACATGATTAGTAATTTGAAAGCTTAAAACGGTTGGTAGGGTGATTTTAACCAATCATCAAGCTTTTACTCTCCCCAGGATGACACAGGGGTAGAAAAGTCGTTTCGGATCCATGATTTGTTCATCTTTATGAACGTGAGTCTGTCTACATTATCAGTGGAGAGCCGCGTGCGCTTATCTGTCAGCACACCACCAGCAGCGCTGAACACACGTTCAGACAGAACGCTGGCTGCGGGGCATGACAAGATCTCCAAGGCGTAAGTGGCTAGCTCCGGCCATTTATCCAGATTGGAAGCCCAAAAAGAGCAAGGGTCCAGTGACACAGTCATGGCTTCAATGTTTACTTGGAGATACTCCTGTACCATCGTCTCTAGGCGTTGACTATGTGTCAGACTTCTTGTCTCCTGGGGCCTTGCAAAGGATGGGCTAAAAAAGTGGTGAAATGATTCCGCAAAATTGATGTTACCAGCAGATACTGTGGTTCTGTTACGGTTTGAGTGCTGAACACTTGACGGTCCCACGGTTGGCAAGTTGGAACTGTGAGATTCACTACGTGCACCACTGGTATTTTGTGGAAAAGCACATGTAAGATTCTGCAACAGTCTCTGCTGATACTCCTGCATGCGTGCATCCCTTTCTATGGCAGGAATAATTTCTGCAAATTTACTTTTGTACCGGGGATCTAACAGTGTGGCAACCCAGTAGTCAGGATTATTTCTAATTCTCACAATTCGAGGGTCATGTTGCAGGTAGTGCAGCAAGAAGGCACTCATGTGTGTTGCGCATCCAGGAGCACCAAGTCCCTGTTGTGTTGGTGGCGAGGTAACAATCATGCTTCCTTCCTCTGTCCTCTCCCCCCAACCTCGCACAACAGAAATGTGATCATGGTCTCCCTCATCTGATGAGTCTTCCATCAGTTCGTCCTCCACTTCTTCCTGGGCTCCTGCACCTTCCTCACTAGTTTGGCTGCTACCATGCTCCCTGGTAAAACCATCTCCCCCACCCTCACATGCCTGCCGCCTTGGTGCTGCCGACCGTCTGGACCTTGCAGATGTTAGCCCTTCCGCATACAACTCCTCCTCCTCTACTTCCTCCACCTCCTCTTGTGCCACCACCTGACTCCGAATTCTGTTTAACATGTGCTCCAGCATGTAAATCACCGGAATAGTCATGCTGATAATGGCATCGTCAGCACTAAACATCTTCGTCGCCATTTCAAAACTGTGCAGAAGGGTGCATAGGTCCCTGATCTGAGACCACTCCTCCAGCGTGATTTGCCCCACCTCTGGATCTCGTTGGCCCAGGCTATACGTCAGAACGTATTGCACCAGGGCTTGTCGGTGCTGCCACAGTCGCTGCAACATGTGCAGAGTTGAATTCCACCGGGTAGGCACATCGCATTTTAGCCGGTGAAGTGGCAGGCCCAACGACTTCTGTAGAGATGTAAGTCGCTGAGCTGCGGGATGCGAACGGCGGAAGTGAGCACACAGCGACCGTGCCCTCTGCAGAAGGCCATCTAGTCTGGGATAGTGGGCTAAAAATTGCTGGACAACCAGGTTCAACACGTGAGCCATACAAGGCACGTGTGTGACATTGCCCCGGCGAAGGGCCGCACCCAGGTTTGCAGCATTGTCGCACACGGCCTTCCCTGGTTTCAGGTCCAGTGGAGACAACCATTCATGAAATTGGTTCTCCAGAGCTGACCACAACTCCTCAGCTGTGTGACTCACATTTCCCAGACATTTCAATGTAAAAACCGCCTGATGACGTTGAGCCCTACTGCCAGCATAGTAAGGAGGTGTGCAGGATCCCTTCTGCGCAGTTAGAAAGCTTGTGGCATGACCAGACAGGCTTTGGGTGCAGGTGGAAGACCGAGAGGAGGTTGAGGAGGCAGAAGCAGTGGAGGAACTTTGACATAAAGAGGATTGACGCACAACTCGTGGGGACGGCAAGACTTGGACAGCAGCCCCTTGTCCTGCTGTCACCATAGTTACCCAGTGCCCAGTCAGCGACATGTAACGCTCCTGTCCATGCCTACTCGTCCAAGTGTCTGTGGTGAAATGCACCCTGTCACACACAGAGTTTCTCAAAGAAGCGGTGATGTTGTGTGCGACATGCTGGTGGAGCGCAGGCACACCTTTCTTTGAGAAGTAGTGCCGACTGGGCATCTGGTACTGGGGCACTGCGACGGACATAAGGTCTCGAAAATCCTCTGTGTCCACCAGGCGGAAAGGCAGCATTTCTGTAGCCAAGAGCTTGCAGATGGTGAAATTCAACCTCTTAGTTTTCTCATGGCTAGGAGGAAATGGTCTTTTACTTGTCCACATCTGAGGGACCGAGGGCTGGCTATTGTGCTTAGACGGGGTTGATAAGGGTGTCCCCGGCAAACTGCCGGTCTGTGAGGAAGATGCAGGCGGACATGTTAGGTTGCCTTGATCCAAAGGTGGTGCTATCGATGTCGGACAGCGCTCAACACCAGCTGGTGTTACCACCTCCAAAGAAAATGATGACCTGCCAATCACGCTGGCTGTTGCGGGTAAAGAGGTGGCAGGTCTGCGCCCCAAAACATGTGTGACTGCTGTCCCCCCAGTCACAGAGGATGAAGAGGCCGCGGATGCACAAGATATGGCAGACGGTGGTTGGCCCGGCCGGCTAGGCCGCATTGTAGCACACTGAGCTTCCCACTGCAACTTATGCTTCATGTCCATGTGCCGGTTCATGCATGAAGTACTCAAACTATGTATTTTTTGGCCTCTACTTAGCTTTTGCTGACAAATGTTACAGATAACACGAGTTGGGTCATCTTTATCGATCTAAAAAAATGCCCAGGCTATGCAAGGCTTAGCACCCATGCGACCTGAAGAGCCACCACGACTTGTGGTGAGAGGCAGAGTTGTGTTTGAGGATGCAGTTGTTGACGTGCTTCCAGTACTACGTCTCTGTCCAGGAAGGCGCAACCTGACCTCGTCGTCACTAGCATCTTCCTCCACCTCCTCTGCTGACCTCATCTCTTGGCTGACTGTGGGTTGACAGTAAGTGGGATCTCCAACCTCATCATCATCACCCTGTGCGTTATCACACCCGTCGTCCTCAGAGCCAACCTGTTCCTGCCCTGACAAAAAACTAAAGTTGTCGCTCCAATCAGGTATTTGAGTCTTATCATCGTCTTCCTCATTGTCTCCACCAACAGGAGTTACAGTTTGGGAATGAGGGTCTACATTATGGTCAGAACCTTCTGCGTCTGGTCCTGGATCCGACTCATAAAGATTCTGGGCATCAGTGCAGATCATTTCCTCGTCTGGATTCACAGAAGCGCTGGAGTCGACCTCTGATTCCCAGGCTATAGTATGAGTAAACAGCTCTGCAGACTCAACCATCTGTTCTACCTCATACTCAGACGGGCAGCTGGAGATTTGGGAGCTGTGAGGAAGCAAGTGCGATTGGGGTGACACCTTTGAGGACTGGAGTATTTGTGATGTTGAAGTTGATGTGGAGGAGAGCCCACTTAAAGGAGCACTTGATATCCGTTGAAGCACCTGCTGTTTTTGTGCCTCATCTGGAATTTGTAGCGATTGGCGTGGCCGTAAGAAAGGGATCTTATCACATTGTCCGCTAAAAGAAGTAGACATTTTAGTTTGGCTGGAAGATGGTCTTTCTTCTGCAGATGTTACTGTTGCTTTAACACCTACCCCACGGACACAACCTTTTTTCCCCTTCCCAACACGCCTATTCCCCTTTCCACCAGCAGCAGGCCTTTTTCCACTCATTTTGGTGGTTAACTAATTCACAACTCTGGAGTTGTTTGCACAAAAAAACAATGGATGGGAACCGAGCAGAGCTGAGTGGCCAAACTGTGGTATTAGGCCAAAACTATTGGCTGGGTTAGATGCAGAAAAAAATTATATTCAATTTGCAACCTGATGGAGGTCAGTATAGATGGACTAATAGAACAAGTCCCACACACAGCTAGAAGCCCAAATATTTTTTCAGAGGTAGATGCAGAAAAAAATTTTATTCAGTTTGCAACCTGATGGAGGTCTGTATAGATGGATTAATAGAACAAGTCCCACACACAGCTACAAGCCCAATATTTTTTCAGAGGTAGATGCAGAAAAAAAATATATTCAGTTTGCAACCTGATGGAGGTCAGTATAGATGGACTAATAGAGAAAGTCCCACACACTGCTAGAAGGCCAAATATTTTTTCAGAGCTAGATGCAGACAAAAAATTATTTTGAATTTGCAACCTGATGGAGGTCAGTATAGGTGGACTAATAGATCAAGTCCCACACACTGCTAGAAGGCCAAATATTTTTTCAGAGCTAGATGCAGAAAAAAATATATTCAGTTTGCAACCTGATGGAGGTCTGTATAGATGGATTAATAGAACAAGTCCCACACACAGCTAGAAGCCCAAATATTTTTTCAGAGGTAGATGCAGATAAAAATTATTTTTAATTTGCAACCTGATGGAGGTCAGTATAGATGGACTAATAGAGAAAGTCCCACACGCTGCTAGAAGGCCAAATATTTTTTCAGAGCTAGATGCAGAAAAAAATTATATTCAATTTGCAACCTGATGGAGGTCAGTATAGATGGAGTAATAGAACAAGTCCCACACACAGCTAGAAGCCCAAATATTTTTTCAGAGGTAGATGCAGATAAAAATTATTTTTAATTTGCAACCTGATGGAGGTCAGTATAGATGGACTAATAGAGAAAGTCCCACACACTGCTAGAAGGCCAAATATTTTTTCAGAGCTAGATGCAGATAAAAATTATATTCAATTTGCAACCTGATGGAGGTCAGTATAGATGGAGTAATAGAACAAGTCCCACACACAGCTAGAAGCCCAAATATTTTTTCAGAGGTAGATGCAGATAAAAATTATTTTTAATTTGCAACCTGATGGAGGTCAGTATAGATGGACTAATAGAGAAAGTCCCACACACTGCTAGAAGGCCAAATATTTTTTCAGAGCTAGATGCAGAAAAAAATTATATTCAGTTTGCAACCTGATGGAGGTCAGTATAGATGGACTAATAGAGAAAGTCCCACACACTGCTAGAAGGCCACATATTTTTTCAGAGGTAGATGCAGAAAAAAATATATTCAGTTTGCAACCTGATGGAGGTCTGTATAGATGGATTAATAGAACAAGTCCCACACACAGCTAGAAGCCCAATATTTTTTCAGAGGTATATGCAGAAAAAAATATATTCAGTTTGCAACCTGATGGAGGTCAGTATAGATGGACTAATACAACAAGTCCCACACACAGCTAGAAGCCCAATATTTTTTCAGAGCTAGATGCAGAAAAAAATTATATTCAATTTGCAACCTGATGGAGGTCAGTATAGATGGACTAATAGAATGATGCTATGCCCAAAAGATTTTACTTCACTAGGTGCAGTAAAAAAATTGGTATTCTATACACAGGTGGTATATCTTGCAACACAGATAGGCTACTCCACTGACTAACACACTCTGCAATAGGCCAAAAAGGATTAGCTTTGCTAGATTCAGCCAAATGCTGTGAAAAAAACTTGCACAGCACTGGCACAGACCTGCCTGGCAAAAACTGATAGGAACTGATGTAACCTAGTCCTGAAAAGGACTCCAATTACAATTAGTCTTTACTCCCACAATCTATCTATTTAAGAGCACAGACCTGCCTGATAAAAGTCGTAGGAAATGCTGTAACCTAGTCCTTAAAAGGACTGCAATCACAACTATTCCCTACTCCCAAGCTATCTGTAGATTTGTGCGAAAATTGGCTTGAAATTAACAAGGTATAGCGCACACAGCAACAGCGGTGCCGTCTAACACGCAGCTGCAGCAGTGAGAAAATGGTGGCGACGGGGAAAATGGCTTGGTCTTATAGGGCAAGGACATGTGACATACACTGCCAATGACACATGCCCTTGCTTGTGTGAAAAAAAGCACTTCGCTCCGTGTGTGCGCTGCTGATAGGCTGACAGACTGCACCTCCCCACTGCAAATGCGGGAAAGAGAAAAAAAAAATGGAGATCTTCATTGTTCCTGCAGAGATCCATCCCCTGCCCCTCCCCCCACCCCGCTGTACACTCAAACTGCGTATTAACATTAATTTTCATCATTACTGAGAAAAAATCCAGTTATGATTTTGGTGCACGAGCAGTTATCGAACATAACCTCGAACAGCCGAATTTTTCTCAAATTGTTCGTGTTCGCCGAACGGCTCGAACACCGCCCAAAACAGCTCGAATTTGAGATTGGCGAACAGTTCGAGTAGAACAACGCTCATCTCTATTCTTTAGCCCAAACAAGTCTCTTCTGCTTGTTGCCTGTCCTCTTGGTCTTCCTTTCCTGGGGCGGTCCTCATGTGAGCCAGTTTCTTTGAGCGCTTGATGGTTTTTGCAACTGCACTTGGGGACACTTTCAAAGTTTTCCCAATTTTTCACACTGACTGACCTTCATTTCTTAAAGTAATGATGGCCACTCGTTTTTCTTTACTTAGCTGCTTTTTTCTTGCCATAATACAAATTCTAACAGTCTAACAGTGTATTCAGTAGGACTATCAGCTGTTTATCCACCAGACTTCTGCACAACACAACTGATGGTCCCAACCCCATTTATAAGGCAAGAAATCCCACTTATTAAACCTGACAGGGCACACCTGTGAAGTGAAAACCATTTCCGGTGATTACCTCTTGAAGCTCATCAAGAGAATGCCAAGAGTGTGCAAAGCAGTCATCAAATCAAAAGGTGGCTACTTTGAAGAACCTAGAATCTAAGACATATTTTCAGTTGTTTCACACTTTTTTGTTAAGTATATAATTCCACATGTGTTAATTCATAGTTTTGATGCCTTCAGTGTGAATGTACAATTTTCATAGTCATGAAAATGCAGAAAAATCTTTAAATGAGAAGGTGTGTCCAAACGTTTGGTCTGTACTGTATATATATTCTTTTGTGGTCTGTTGTGTCATGTTTTATGATATAGGAATTTCAATAAAGACTATAATTTTTAATATATTGTTCGCCTAATTTTTGAATAATTATTATAGGGCTTCGACGTACATTTAACCTGTGCTCTGCGCTGAGCGCTTACACCAGGGTTTCCGTGTAAATCTCTGAAATACATGATTCAGACGGAATCGCCAGTGGAAGATTCCCTACAATGGGGCAGATGGAGGCACTGTGGACGTTGTCTGGCCTGTGATCTGGCGGTGTCCGTCTTTTTAGGAGTGAATAAAAGCGCTGTCAACAACAGTTTTGTGCACTTCTATAAAGAAAGACACAGGTGAACAGAGGCCAGATGGAGTCCAGAGTAACTTTGCTGCCTCATTATAGTGAATGAATCCCTCAGTTGTTTCCCGTGAATCACGTCACTCGTAGATTTAGATGGAAACCCCAAATTAAGTGTTCAACGCAGAGCGCAGGATAAATGTGATCCAAAATATAATGTTCCCAACAAAAGCTTAAAGTAAAGTCTACAAAAAAAGCAAGTCACTACTGAGGTCTGTTATCTGTTAATTGAAATATATAGAGGGCTTCCATGTTACTGGTTGTACAAAGGCTCTGGAAAAACTAAATGACTATTTGCCCCCCAAAAGAAATTCAGCAAATTCTGTGCTCCCAAATCCAAATGCCCCTCTCCCTTCTGAGCCCCACAGTGTGCCTAAACCACATTTAGAGTACACATGTTTGGCATCTTTGTAGCAATGAGAGTCCGCCTAATTTCCAAATGCGTATGTCCTGAAACATGAGCTGGGCACTACAATGTACTGGGTAATACAACGTACTGGACACTGCAATTTTCACTCAGCAACATCCACTGCTGCTTTTTACTGGAAAAAACCCATGGGACAAAATCGTCACCACTCCTGTAGATAAATTCCCAAATGGGTATAATTTCCAAAATGGGGTCACTTGAGGGGGGTATTCTGCTCTTCTAGCACTTAGGGGCTCTCTATATGGCGTCCACAAACTATTCTAGGAAAAGCTGCACTCCAGGAAGCAAATAGCGCTCCGTCCGTCCCAAGTCTCGCCGTATGGCTAAACAATACAGTACAGCCATGTATGGAGTATTTCCACGTTCAACAGAAATTGGGGGACAAATTTTGGTGCCAATTTTACCCAATTCCCTGTTTGAAAATGTAAAATCTGGGGCTAAAACAAAATTTTGGTGGTAAAAATTTATTTATTTTTTTATTTCACTGTCCAATGGTATAAAATTTTGTGACACACCTGTGGTGTCAATATGATCACTGCACACCTAGATTAATTCAGGTGAGAGGTGTAGTTTATAAAATTAGGTCACTTGTGGGGGATTCTGCTGTTCTGGCACCTCAGGGGCTCTCCCAGTGGGTCATGGCACCCGCAAACCATAACAGTAAAATCTATACTATAATATGGCGCTCCTTCCCTTCTGAGATTTGCACTGTGCACGAAAAGTAGTTCCTGATTATATATAGGGTATTGGCACAATCAGGAGAAATTGCACAACAAACTGAGAGGTCCATTTTTTTCTAGTAGCCCTTAGAAAAATTAAAACCTTGGGGTTAAAACAACATTTTTGTTGTAAAAATGTAATTATTCTTTCTTCACCGCCCAATGGTATAAAATTCTGTGAGGCACATGTGTCAACATGCTCACTGCACTCCTAGATGAATTCATTGGGGGTGTAGTCTGTAAAATGAAGTCTCTTAAGGGCGTTTCTGTTGCTCTGGCACCTCAGGGGCTCTGCCAATGTGACATGGCACCCTCAAGCCCTTCCAGCAAAATCTGAACTCCAATATGGCGCTTCTTCCCTTCTGAGCTTTGTACTGTGCCTCAAAAGTAGTTTCTGACCACATATAGGGTATTGGTATACTCAGGAGAAATTGCAGAACAAATTTTGGGATCCATTTTCTCCTGTTAACCTTGTAAAAGTAAAAAAATTGGGCTAAAAGAACATTTTTGTGGGGAAAATGTGATTTTTTAGTTTCACGGCTTTATGTTATAAACTTCTGTGAAGCACCTGGAAATTGAAAGTGTTCACCACACATCTAGATAAGTTCCTTGAGGGGTGTAGTTTCCAAAATGATGTCACTTGTGGGGGGGTTTCCACTGTTTAGGCACAACAAGGGCTCTCCAAACGCAACATGGCATCCACCAATGGTTCCATCCAATTTTGAGCTCCAAAAGTCAAATGGCGCTCCTTCCTTTTTGAGCCCTGTCTTGCATCAAAATAGTAGTTTTCTTCCACAAATGGGGTATCAGCATACTCAGGAGAAATTGCACAACAAATTGTTGGGGTAAATTTTCTCCTGTTATCCTTGTAAAAATAAAAAAATTGGGGCTGAAAGAATATTCTTGTGGGAAAAATAAATGTTTTTATTTTCACGGTGCTACGTTATAAACTTCTGTGAAGCTCCTGGGGGTTCAAGGTGCTCACCGCACACCTAGAGGGATCTAGTTTCCAAAGTGATGTCACTTGTGGGGGGTTTCCACTGTTTAGGAACATCAGGGGCTCTCCAAACGCGACATGATGTCCGCTCATGATTCCAGCCATTTTTGCATTCAAAAAGTCAAAAGGTGCTGCTTCCCTTCCGAGCCCTGCTATGCGCCCTAACAGTAGTTTTCCCCCAGATATGGAGTATCGGCGTACTCAGGAGAGATTGCACAACAAATTTTGAGATCCATTTTTTTCTGTTACCCTTGTGAAAATAAAAAATTTGTGAAAAAAAGTAAAATGTTAATTTTTTTTCTTTCACATTGCATTAATTCCTGTAAAGTACCTGAGGGGTTAATAAACTTCTTGGTTGTGGTCTTTAGGACTTTGAGGGGTGCAGTTTTTAAAATGGTGTCACTTTTGGGTACTTACTGTCATATAGGCCCCCCAAACTTCAAATGTGATGTGGTCCCTAAAAAAATGGTTTTGCAAATTTTGTTGTAAAAATTAGAAATTGCTGATCAACTTTTAACCCTTCTAACTTCCTAGCAAAAAAAATGTTTCAAAATTATGCAGATGTATAGTAGACATGTTGTAGATGTTATTTATTAACTATTTTGTGTGACATAACTCTCTGATTTAAAGGCATAAGGATTAAAAGTTTTGAAAATTGCGCAATTTTCCAAATTTTTGCCAAATGTCGGATATTTTCACGAATAAACGTAAGTCACATGGAACAAATTTTACCACTATCATGAAGTACAATATGTAACATAGTTTAACATAACATAGTAACATAGTTTTTAAGGTTGAAGGAAGACTAAGTCCATCTAGTTCAACCCATAGCCTAACATGTTGATCCAGAGGAAGGCAAAAAAAAAACATGTGGCAAACACTAAGTTCCACATTGGGGAAAAAAATTCCTTCCCGACTCCATACGACAATCAGACTAGTTCCCTGGATCAACGCCCTATCAAGGAATCTAGTATATATAATCTGTAATATTATACTTTTCAAGAAAGGCATCCATGCCCTTCTTAAATTTTAATAGTGAATCACTCATTACAACATCATGCGGCAGAGAGTTCCATAGTCTCACTGCTCTTACAGTAAAGAATCCCCGTCTGTGATTATGATTAAACCTTCTTTCCTCCAGACGTAGAAGATGCCCCCTTGTCCCCGTCTCAGGCCTCAGAGTAAAAAGATCAGTAGAAAGGTCTTTGTACTGTCCCCTCATATACTTGTACATAGTAATAAGATCACCCCTAAGCCTTCTTTTTTCCACAGTAAATAACCCCAAGTGTAATAACCTGTCTTGGTATTGCAGACCCCCCAGTCCTCTAATAACCTTGGTCGTTCTTCTCTGCACTCTCTCTAGTTCAGCTATGTCTTTCTTATACACCGGAGACCAAAACTGTACACAGTATTCTAAGTGTGGTCGCACTAATGACTTGCATAGAGGTAAAATTATGTTCTCCTCATGAGCATCTATGCCTCTTTTAATGCATCCCATTATTTTATTTGCCTTTGCAGCAGCTGCCTGACACTGGCCACTAAACGTGAGCTTGTCGTCCACCAATACACCCAGGTCTTTTTCAGTGACAGTTTTGCCCAGTGTTTTACAATTAAGTATATAATTATACATTTTATTTCCTCTGCCTAAGTGCATTACCTTACATTTATCCCCATTAAAGCTCATTTGCCATTTATCAGCCCAAGCTTCTAGTTTACATAGATCCTCCTGTAATATAAAATTGTCCTCCTCTGTATTGATTACCCTGCAGAGTTTAGTGTCATCTGCAAATATTGAAATATTACTCTGTATGCCCCCTACAAGGTCATTAATAAATATGTTAAAAAGAAGGGGGCCCAATATTGACCCCTGTGGTACCCCACTGTTAACTGAGACCCAGTCTGAGTGTTTTCCATTAATAACCACCCTTTGTTTCCTATCACTGAGCCAATTCTTAACCCACTTACATATATTTTCCCCTTTCCCCATTGTTCTCATTTAATGCATTAACCTTTTGTGTGGAACCGTATCAAAAGCTTTTGAAAAGTCCATATACACAACATCCACTGCATTTCCTTGGTCCAGTCCGGAACTTGCCTCCTCATAAAAGCTGATCAGATTAGTTTGACAGGAACGGTCCCTCGTAAACCCATGTTGATATTGGGTCATGAGGTTATTCTTCTTCAGATACTCTATTATAGCATCTCTTAGGAAACCCTCCAGGATTTTACCCACAGTAGAGGTTAAGCTTACTGGCCTATAATTTCCAAGTTCAGTTTTTGTCCCCTTTTGGAATATTGGCACCACATTTGCTATACGCCAGTCGTGTGGTACAGACTCTGTTATTATGGAATCTTTAAAGATTAAAAATAATGGTCTATCTATGACGTTACTTAATTCCTGCAGTACTCGCGGGTGTATCTCATCCGGGCCCGGGGATTTGTCAACTTTAGCGGTTTTTAGACGCCGCCGTACTTCCTGCTGGGTTAAGCAAGTGACATTTAATGGAGAATTTTTGTTATCACTAATCATGTTTTCTGTCACGAGAAAACATTCTTAGAATCACTGGAATCTGTTGAAGCATTCCAGAGTTATTACCACATGAAGTGACACTGGTCAGAATTGTAAAATTTGACCTGGTCATGAAGGTTAAAACAGGCTTGAGGGGTAAAGGAGTTAATACTCAAGTACCATAAAAATAAATTGCCATCATTAATCATAGCTGGGCCTCAAGTGTACATTCACAAACCATGGAAAACCGAGAATGCATTTAGGCTGTGTGCCCACGATGTTTTTTTTAAGCGTTTCCGCAGCGGCAATTCCACCGCGGAAATGCTTAAAAAATGCTTGGTAGAAGGTCTGCAATGTTCCCCAATGATAATCCGCACCTGCTGCGGAAATTTCCGCTGCGGATTATCATTGTGGAAAAATCCGCAGCACTACCATTAATTTTGCGTAATAGCGGCGTTTTCGCCGCCATTGACTTGCATTGAATCGCATAATATCCGCTTCACTACATGTGCACATGCGGATATTAAGCGATTCAATGTGCGGATGGTACCGAGGTCTGGAGAAGAGGAGACTCTCCTCCAGACTCGGGTACCATAATACCTGTAAAAAAAATAATTTAAAATAAAAAATAAACATTATACTCACCTTCTGATGCCCCGCGGTCTCCTTAGCGATGCGTCCTGGCTCCCCGGCGGCTCACGATGGTCTAAAAGGACCTTCCATGACATCATTTAGTCATGTAACAGGTCACGCGACTGCCGACGTCAGCGGTCACGTGACCTGTCACATGACTAAATGATGTCATGGAAGGTCCTTTTAGACCACCGCGAGCCGCCCAACACACCGGACACACCGGAGAAGGAGAGTGGTGGCCATCAGAAGGTGACTATAATGTTAATTTTTTATTTTTTACCTTTCTTTTAGTATTAACTTGGTCACACTATATAAATCCATGCCGGTTGCATGGATTTATATAGTGTGACCAAGTTGTCAAGCACTTTTCCAAGTGATGCTAAAATCGCTTGGAAAAGCGCTTCACAGTACGCATGTGAAATCGCATGTGAAAAACACGGGACATACGCTTGTCCCTGGCATAAAAACGCATGTAAAATCCGCATGAGATTTTTCTGCCAG
This sequence comes from Phyllobates terribilis, assembly GCF_046119375.1. Classification (NCBI taxonomy): domain Eukaryota; kingdom Metazoa; phylum Chordata; class Amphibia; order Anura; family Dendrobatidae; genus Phyllobates; species Phyllobates terribilis. The sequence continues at coordinate 723,741,628 of NW_027362763.1, forward strand.
GGAGATGCAGAAACGCTCAGGAAAAAATCCGGAGCATTTCTGCATCGTGGGCACATAGCCTTAAAGAGAATCTTTCACCAAATTTTTCATGTTGAACTTGACACACCATGTCATAGTGTAAATCCAAAGAACCAGGCATAGATACAGTTCTGCTGTACTGTCTTAGCTCTAATGTCACTGCATCTCCCGCCAAACGGGATTCGGACATATGCGCCGATGGGGCCAAAGACTATACTGGTGCGACAGAGTGAACGTGCGCTCTGACGTGAATCATTTTTGGGCATATAAGCCTACTGGAGACCCAGGAGGACCCCACTGCTGACACAGAGACATAAAAAAGCTAAACTGCAGTTGGCCAAAATGTACGTGAGTAAGGCAAAATCCTTCTGGGAAAGTGTATTTTGGACAGATGAGACCAAGATAGAGCATTTTGGTAAAGCACATCATTCTACTGTTTGCCGAAAACAGAAAGAGGCCTACAAAGAAAAGAACAAAGTACCCACAGTCAATTATGGTGGAGGTTCTAAGATGTTTTGGGGTTGTTACACTGACTCTGGCACTGGGTGCCTGGTAAAGCACATCATTCTACTGTTTGCCGAAAACAGAATGAGGCCTACAAAGAAAAGAACAAAGTACCCACAGTCAATTATGGTGGAGGTTCAAAGATGTTTTGGGGTTGTTACGCTGACTCTGGCACTGGGTGCCTGGACTGTGTGCAAAGCATCATTAAATCTGAAGATTACCAATGGATTTTGGGTCGCAATGTAGTGCCCAGTGTCAGAAAGCTGAGTTTGTGTCCTAGGTCATGTGTTACATGCACACTGCTAGGTTCAAATAAGGCGAGACTGGTTTCATGAATTCTTTGGAACCCTGGGGGAACTGTTACTTAGGGCGACCATAGGCTGCAGCTTCTCTCAGGCACCCGATATATTCAATTGCTGACCAGACACATCTGACAAGAGTCTTTTTCAACAGTTTAACAGTGGAATTTAATCTGAAGAACGACCAGTGCAATTCAGGGATATTACAGCAACAATCTTCATTACAGTACAGTCTGAGATTCTTGAGCAATAGGCTCCAGTAACAATACAGTAGTTTCTTCACAAGGCACAGTATTACAGTCTCTTCAGTAGCATAATTCAGCATAGATTAGATTTCTTAGCAGCACACTTCTATGCATACACAACCACAGGCTTTTCATTGAGAAGGACACAATAGTACACAGCATTCTTTATCCTGCATGGAGATGGGGGGGGGGGGTTTGATGAGGGACATGATCCCTGTGACACATCAAAATTCCTTCCAGTCCTTATCTTCCTGCCTGATAATACTCTGCACTGTTAGTTCAGGGAGTTTATCTGACCTGTATTTAGTTTCTCTCCTGATCTGAATCCTGTTCAGTTGCCTTCTGTCAGATCCAGATAACACACCACTTTTCTCTTCGGCTTCAGCCAGACTACAATAACAAGTTCCCCACAATCCCCCTGGGGCTCTGCTAAAACACTCCCTGTCTCCTGTGACTGTGTTAACCCCTCTAGTTGCTGGATGCTTCTGAAGCACAACACTTCCTGTCTCCTGTGCTTGTGTTATTTGTAACAGTTGCTGCATGCTTTGAAGCAACAGCACTACTTCTGAATGTCACACTCTTCCCTCCTTTTTGAATGTCGTCCTCGAAATTCGTCTTAATTGGTCAATCTGACCAATTCTGAGACAGTGGTGAAAGTTGAGTAACTTTATATACAAATTGGCATAACATTTATAAATATTTATAACAACTTATTCTGCGACCTTTTTCTTGTAGTACTCCTGTAAGAAATAACCAATTAGCACAATTAACGCAATCAGCATCTCTTCAGCTGGAGCTTTTCATACGTCTTCAACCAGCGCTCTCTCTCTTTCACTAGGCCTTAACAGTTCTTTGTTTCTACAAAGTCTTTTAAGGAAAATCAAAGCATGAAAACAAGTCTTTCCACCAGGCAACATCTTCCATACTGCCTTTTGGTGGTGAATACCACTTCAGTGGGCTTACCTGGTCTGTAGGCAGAGATACCTGTTTCCAGTCGACAGTCCTTGGCACTTAACTCTGTTCACCAAGTGTCTCATACGTCAGCATCAAGGGCCTCAACACTTCTCGAGTCAACATCCTCCTGGTGGGTTGTTCCTCAGATACCACGGATTCTTTAGTCACAGGAGTTTCTTCCGCCGCACTAATTTCTCGTTTCTCGTGCTTCCTCAGATGCTCCTGGAACTGCCTCTGTAAGTTCCTGTACTTTTCCGGAATCGCCTGGTTCCACACGATCTGGTAATTCCGCTTCTCCTGATTGGTCTCTCCAGTGACCGGTGTTCGATCATCAGATCTGAATTGGACTTCATCTGTGCTGCTTGGTACAAACTCTGGAGCCTCGGGACTTAGTTCACTCTCCTGAGGATGGTACATCCCTCTACTTGCTGGTCCGAGAAATACAATGGTGTGCTCTTCTTCATCAAAACTTTTAAGGTCACTATCCACGACTGGAGCTTCAATCTGTGGTGGTCTCTTAGTCGATCTAGGTCGATGTCCGTCAGCTTCTGGCAAGTCTTGTTGTGGTGTGAGATAATCACATGGTAGTAATAAATTCCGATGGACTATTCTGGTTTTCTTGTCTCCTCTTTCCAATCGGATTTCATACACTGGACTGTCATCGGCTTTCCTCTTTACAACCACGTACACTTTGTCTTCCCAGTATGAACAAAGTTTTCCTGGACCACCTTTCTCACATGCATTCTTGACTAGCACCCAGCTTCCCGGTGCCAATTCTGCTCCATAACATTTTCGATCATAGTACTCCTTGCTCTTGTTCTGTCTTTGCGTAACCACTTTTAACGCTATGTTGTATGCCTCTGCCATCCGTTCCTTCCATTTCCGAACATACTCCGGATACGCGCTGTAAGTCTCTGACACCGGAGTATCAAACATGATGTCGATTGGCAGTCTTGGTGATCGTCCATACAATAGGAAGAAGGGTGAGTAACCCGTTGCATCACTCTTTGTACAGTTATAGGTATGTACCACTTTTGACAGAGAACTCTTACAGTCTTTCTTCTCATCAGCTGTTAAAGTGTGCAACATCGACAATAAAGTCTGGTTAAAACGTTCCACTTGTCCATTACCCTCTGAGTGATAGGGCGTTGTGTGGGATCTCTGAATTCTACAGTACTTTCCTAGTTCGCCAAAGAGCTGGTTCTCAAATTCTTTTCCTTCGTCGTGGTGTAACCTCGCAGGGAACCCTAACCTCAAAGCAAAATCATTCAAGATCTTCTCTGCCGCTGTTCGACCAGCTTTATTGGTGGTGGCATATGCTTGGGCAAATCGAGTAAAATGGTCCATCACCACCAATATGTATTCGTAACCACCCTTGCACATCTCGAGATGTAGAAAGTTTATTGAGACCATCTGAAACGGATACGTTGTTTGGATGTTGCCCATAGGTGCCAGGGTTGATGTGTTGGGACGTTTATCTTTCAGACACCCACATTCCCTGGTCACGTACCTCTCAATATCTCTCTTCATGTAAGGCCAGAAGAAACATTCACGGATCAAGTTGGTTGTCCTTTCCACTCCCAGGTGTCCCATGTTTTCATGGAGTTCTTTGAAGACCAACCTACAGAATACTCTGGGTAGTATCAACTGCCAGTTTTGTCCTCCTTTATGATACAGGATACCGTCTTCACTGAGGTAGAGCTTCCTCCATTCTTTAACTAAAACAGATAATGCTGGTGACTCATTATCTCTCTCCCGTTTACTTGGAAACTGATTTTGGTCCACATAATGTAGTATTCTACAAATTATCTGATCTTCCCGTTGTGGTCTACGAATTTTTCCTTTTGGTAGTTGTTGAATGGACAGGGAGTGATCTTGTTCTCTTGCTTTTATGGTGGTTTCCACCATCAATGGACACCACAAACCACAATGGTGTGTCTTCCTCTTGATAATCTTGCACTGCTTGTGTAGTGCTCTCAATTGCTTCCAGACTGACTTCCTCCGAGCAATTTTGCATGAACTCCTTAGGCTCTAGTGGCATTCTCGACAATCTGTCAGCATCCTCATTGCATTTTCCTGGCCTGTACTTGATGCTGAAATTTAATTCATCTAGTTCAGCGACCCATCTCTGACCACTTGCATTCAGTTTGGCTGTAGTGAGGACATAGGTCAAAGGGTTGTTGTCAGTGTATACCTCAAATTCTTTGCTGTAGTAGAGATAATCTCTAAATCGTTCACAGATAGCCCATTTCAATTCAAGGAACTCCAATTTTCCAGAATGTAGATAGCAATTCTTCTCAGCATCTGTCAACGTTCTAGAACCGTAACCGATGACTCTCAATTTTCCATCCTGATTCTGATACAGTGCCGCTCACAGTCCAACTTGAGAAGCGTCATAATGAAGAACAAATGGTAAGTTGAAATCAGGATATCCCAAGATGGATGGTTTTACCAGGAAATCTACTAGTTCTTCCAATACCTCCAGGTGGTCTGCTGTCCAGAGACTGGGCTGTTGGGATGAAACAGTGTTGTTTCTTTTAAGCCCGGTCCTACCCGTTCTTCTTTTTCTCCGTGGGTGTTGTTGACTCTGTCCCCCCTACCAAGAGGAAGTATAGCGGGGCGGCAATCCTGGAGAAGTTCCAAACGTAAGATAGTAGGAGAAGAATCCTAAGATCTGCCTCAACTCCCGACAGTAGAGGGTCGCTTGTCTTTTAAGGCCAGTACCGGAGCGGTTTCTGCTGGGTCCATGGTATATCCTTCTCCGGACACAATTTTCCCAAGAAATCGGACTGGCCTTTTGAACAGTTCACACTTCTTTGAGGTCAATCCGTGTTGTTGATACCGCTGTAATACGGTTCTCACGTGTTCAACATGCTCCTGGAAGGTTTTTCTGTGTACCACATTGTCATCCAAGTACGACTGGCAGATATCGTTCCTCAATCCTTCCAAACAGGTCTCCATGCTCTTCTGAAATTCTGCAGGAGCAGAACTTAGCCCAAATGGTATGCGGATTTACTCATATAACCCCCACGGTGTGATGAATGCTGTCAAGGGTCTACTGGACTCTTCAACAATCCCTTGATGGTATGCTTTACCCTGATCGAGGACAGAGAACCAGGTACTTCCTGATAGGCATCTGTGACATGCAGAAGTAGTGATGTTGTAGAGTGTGACATGCAGAAGTAGTGCTGTTGCTTTAAAAGCATTCAGCAACTATTAGAAGTAACACAAGCACAGGAGACAGGAAGTGTTGTGTTCCAGAAGCATCGAGCAACTAGAGGGGTTAACACAGTCACAGGAGAAGGGGAGAGTTTTAGCAGAGCCCCAGGGGAATTGTAGGGAAGTTGTTTACTGTCTGGCTGGAGCAGAAGAGAAAGGTGGCTTATGATCTGTATCTCACAGAAGTCAAGGGAACAGAATTCAGGTCATGAGGGAATTTAAACAAAGGTCAGTTAGACTCCCTGAGCTAACAGTGTGGAGTATTATCGGCCAGGAAGATGAGGACTGGAAGGAAGCCTGTCATAGAGATCATCTCCCTCATCACACCCTTCCCCCCATCAGTCTCCGTGCAGGATAAAGAATGCTGTGTACTATTGAGTCCTTGTGAAGGAAAAGCCTGTGGTTGTGTATACATTAAAAATGTGCTGTACTGTGCTACCGGATAATAGACTGTGTACTGTTGTGCTGCAAAGGAGACTGTACTGTTATTACTGGAGCCTGTTGCTCAAATAGACATTTGCATTGTACTGGCCATGCCTCATTAAATGTTACTGTTCTACCATTTATGAAGACTCTTGTCAGATGTGTCTGGTCAGCAACTGAATCTATTGTGTGCCTGAGAGAAGCTGCAGCCTATGGTCGCCCTGAGTAACGGTTCCCCCAGGATTCCAACAAATTCATGTACCTGGTCTCGCCCTTATCTGAACTTAGGCGGCGTGCGTGTAGCATATCCAGCATATTTTGAATCTTTGGTATCGGGTGCCGATCAGGTACTGACTTTCTCTTTAGTTCCCGGTAATCACAGCAGAGTCTCAATGTACCGCCCTTCCTCGTAGCACAAACAATAGGAGAAGAATAAGACGACTTCGACTTTTGGACCCAACCTCTGTTGACTAGATATTATAAATACTCTTTCACTTCACGGTGTAATGGTTTCGCCACAGACATGTAACTTCTGATTACGGGGTTGTGTCTTTCAAATTGATTTTCAATTGCAATGATGGGATACAGCCTATATCAGAGTAATCTTTAGAGAATGCATGACACTCTTCTCTCAGCATCTGTTTTCCTATCGCTGTATCTTCAGCACACAAGTGTTCCAGGGATACTGGGGGATCCCAGGACCCTGAGGTGGGTCGTGCAATTTCCTCCCCTGGGCAAATCCTATTCCTTTGTGGGGAGACGAAATTCATTGTAGACCCCTGGGCGGGTCTCACACTGGCTGGATATACCGTTTTAACGGTTTCAATGTGCCCTAACACAGTCTTTGGATCCAGTCTAATTTCGTGTTTTGCAGTATGCATCACAGGTACTGTCACTCGAGCAAACCCACCAGTAGGAATCGTAAGCACAGTTTCACCTTGAACTAGGCCTTCCGGAAGTTCTGAGCTGTCTTTTGGCACGAACAGTCTTTTCTGGACTTTTCTTCCCGGTTCTACCCGGACTCCACACCTCTCCCCCACCATTTGGTTTGCAGTGATGATGGTTGGGGCCATCCTACTTTGACTTCTTTTAGGTCGATTGTATTCTGTGCTTTCTTTACTATATGAATCACATTTTCCGCCACTGCGTTGGGTATGGCAAGTGATGTGGCAATTGCATCCACCACCAGCGTCCCTGCCTTGTGTTTCGTGATGACCTCACTGATTACATTATAACCCAGGATAGGATCCTGTCCCACATTCTGATCACTGGTTATGAGAAAAGGTACCAAAAGCTCAATGGTGTTGCAGTTCTTCGTGGCCCTCAGTTGGAAAGTCAGTTCCATCCAGCCTATGAAAGGGATTTCGGTCTGGTTGACAGCTTTGCCATGGAGTTCCACTGGTCCTAAGAGTTCTTTTAGCGACCGAAGGTGGGTATGTGGCAAGTAGCACCTTCTCCATTCTTCATTTAAAAGGCTCGCTTGGGCTCCTGTGTCCCACAGTGCTTTTACCAGGAGTCCATCTAGCTGGCACTGTATAAAGCACCTTTCATCGATTAGGCTGATGAGGCTATCTTTACTGACCGAGGAATCCTCCTCCCAGTAGTACATCGTTTGACCTCCTCACTGGGCATTAAGTAACTGATACCCCTGTCTCTCTTGCAGCTGTTGTAGATGGGAACACACTTGGGGATAGTACTGATGCAGCCGTTTTACCTCACAAGCCGTTCTGGTGAGATTTGGATTTGCTTCTGGGGCCTCCTCCGTGTCACGGTTACCAGTCGCCCCGCACTGGCAACCTCCTGTCTTTTAACCCAAATGACCGTGACCATTGGAATTCCTTGGCGTAATGTCCTTCCTCACCACATCTTAGACAGTGGACACACACGGTACTCTGATTTGATGAACAGCACGCTTCACAAGCCGGGTATCTTCTGTTTTGGAACCCACTCCTAGGTCTGAGGGATACCAGTTCTGGCCTGGAACCAATCAACTTTTTCACCTCAATCAACTCCGCTGGCAGTTCTCCTATTACTTCAACCCAGTCAGCGCTGGCGGTCCTCTCTTTTGTTGGTGATTTAAGGTTCCCTCTCGGAGGTGGCACTGGAGGGTCTCCAGGATGATCTTTGGACTGGCCACTGTGGGTCTCCAACTTCAGCTGACTCATTTTGGTGATTTTAGGAGCAGAGCCTTTCTTTAACTTCTGTTCGCTCTCTGACTCCAAACTAGCTGCCTCATTCATTTTTTCAATTAGGACTTCGTCCAGAATGCCAGGATCTTCTAGGTATTGTTTCAGCTGCAACTTGAAGTCTTTTCTGATTAACCCCGTTCCCAATGATCTCAAGAACTTCTTCTGGGCTAGTCCAGCATCAAACTTCTCCTCCGCTTCTACATCTCTGGATGCAAACAACAGTCTATCCTTCAGTTCAATTGCTTTGAACAAGAAACTTTGGGGTGATTCATTATTTTTCTGTGAGAAGGTTTATGAGTCAGTGGAACAATTCTGAAATACTCTCTTCTTTATAGTGCCATTTTAAAATCATCTTCAGCTGTTGTAAGGTCAATTGACTTTTCATTTCTAGCATACTACGGAGGTTCAGTCCTGGGCTGATCACTTTCACCACCCCCTCAACGATCTCATCTGGCTGTTAGCCTTTCTGTAAGCCTGCATTGATCTGGTGCAACAAGTTCATACAAGACAGTTTCTCTTTCTGTTCACACTCTCCAATCTGTCCCAGGATCTTGAATTATTTCCTTATGGTGATTTGTGGTGTTAGAGAGGACTGTCTTCCTGATTTATCTAACCAGGGTAAAGGTCCTGTCTGAGTCTGTCACCCGTTCAGAGGTTTTGGTCGATTCCTGCAGGGCTGTTGTTAGGGCTTTGAATTGTTCTTTCAATTCCTGTAGTTCTGTCTGCGGACGGAGATTCCCGCTTTTGGTAATTGGTGCCGCCCCTCCATCCTCCAACTTCAACTTAGTTAGAAGCTGTGTTAGCTCTTGGAGGAACATCCCCATGACCTCTTCAGCTTCTTTCACCCCCAGCTCATCCATTTTTGCATTAATGACAGCTAACAGTTGTCTGCGGTTGTGTGCTTTTAGAAATCTGTTCTTCTGACATCTTTATATGTTCTGCCACTGTTCTCAATTCTTCACAGGTTAACTGAAGAAGCAGCTCACTAATTCTGTCCATTTCTATTTCCACATCCATTGCTGCTAGTGAGTTTTCTTTAGGGCTGGACCCCTTTAACTGGTGTAGCAGAGTTGAATTGAGGTGCTGTGCTGCTGTGTTTTTCCAGACACTTTTCCTCTTCTCCCACTACACGCTAATTCCTGCTCAGGATTCCCCGTATGGGTCACCAATGTTACACGCACGCCGCAAGGTTCAGATAGGGCGAGACGGGTTTCATGAATTCTTTGGAATCCTGGGGAAACCGTTACTCAGGGCGACCATAGGCTGCAGCTTCTCTCAGGCACACGATATATTCAACTGCTGACCAGACACATCTGACAAGAGTCTCTTTCAACAGTTTAACAGTGGAATTTAATCTGAAGAACGGCCAGTGCAATTCAGGGATATTACAGCAACAATCTTCATTACAGTACAGTCTGAGTTTCTTGATCAACCGGCTCCAGTAACTATACAGTAGTTTCTTCACGAGGCACAGTATTACAGTCTATTCAGTAGCATAATTCAGCATAGATTAGATCTCTTATCAGCTCACTTCTATGCATACACAGCCACAGACTTTTCCTTCAGAAGGACACAATAGTACACAGCATAGAGATGAAGGGGGGAGGGTTTAATGAGGAAGATGATCCCTGTGACACAATTCCTTCCAGTCCTTATCTTCCTGCCCGATAATACTCTGCACTGTTAGTTCAGGGAGTTTATCTGACCTGTATTTAGTTTCTCTCCTGATCTGAATCCTGTTCAGTTGCCTTCTGTCAGATCCAGATAACACACCACTTTTCTCTTCGGCTTCAGTCAGACTACAATAACAAGTTCCCCACAATCCCCCTGGTGCTCTGCTAAAATCCCTTTCTCCTGTGACTGTGTTAACCCCTCTAGTTGCTGGATGCTTTTGAAGCAACAGCACTACTTCTGCATGTCACACATGGGTCTTCCAGCAGGACAATGACCCCAAACATACTTCAAAAAGCACCTAGAAATGGATGGAAACAAAGCGCTGGAGAGTTCTGTAATGGCCAATGTCGTCACCACATAATGTGAAATGTTCTGAGACATTGTGCCTGTTCCAAATTAAAATGTAAAATTCAAATACGTGCATGGTAGATCCACTTTATTACATCATCTGTCACTCATATATATATATGCATTTATTGGACATTCATTGTAGCAATATAATTCGCTCAGCTTATCTCTAAATATGTGCTGGCATTAGCATACATACTTCTAATTGGCTAAGTTAACACTATTGACACCAAGCTTACGAAACTAGGTGGTTTACTATGTCTTTAAACAAAGACATTCCTAAGACCCTCTTATCTGATCACAGGCTTCTCTTTAGGCCCCGTCACACATAACGGGATCGCTAGCGAGATCGTTGATACGTCACGGTTTTTGTGACGCAATAGCGATCTCGCTAGCGATCTCGCTATGTCTGACAGGTAGCAACCATCAGGCCCCTGCTGTGAGATCGCTGATCGTTACAAAGCTTCCTGGACCATTCCTGGGTCGTTGCGCTCCCGCGGGGCAGTGTGCATTGCTGTATTTGACACCTTATCAACGACCTCGTTAGCGATTCAGAACTGAGACACGTAGGCGTACATAAATTGCACTTTTCCGCGCCCCTCGTCCCCGATTGGTGGTCGCTACAGCGTTCTCATTTTCCGCCGTGCATAAAGAAGGCAACAGAATAGCGATTCCATCCTTTGTTTCTGACCTCGTGCTGGATTGCAGATCCTAGCAGAATTCTCCGAGCTGTTGATATCCGTTTATTCGACTGAGTCCTGATTTTGCGGAGATGAGGGGGCGCGGAAAAGTAATTTTATGCACGCCTTTGTGACACAGTACACTCCCTATCAAGGTGTGGATCGTTGAAATATCTGCTGTGTGAAAGCGTCCCAACGACCGCCGAGATCGTTAGTTAGATCGCTGGGGTGGCCGAAATCGTTGGGAAGTTCTGCATGTTTGACAGCTCCCCAGCGATCACGAAACGACTCTCCAGCGATCCCAAAACCGTGACGTAATAACGATCTCGCTAGCGATCTCGTTATGTGTGACGGGGCCTTTTGTGAGCAAAGTACATGGACAAAAAACAATATTGTGTCAGGACAGAGAAATAACTCCTGCTCTCACACCAGCAATGAGTCCGGATCTAAATCCCATTGAAAATTGTGGAGAGATTATAAAATTGCTGTTGGGAGAAGGCACCTTCAAATATGAGAGACCTGGAGCAGTTTCAAAAGAAGAGTGGTCCAAAATTCCAGTTGAGAGGTGTAAGAAGTTTATTGATGGTTATAGGAAGCGATTGATTGCAGTTATTTATTCCAAAGGGTGTGCAACCAAATATTTTTGCTTGAAGGTGCCAACAATTTTGTCGGTCCCATATTTGAGGTTTTGTGTGAAATGTTGTCCAATTTGCCTTTTTTTCCTTTGTTTTTTTTTTGTGTTGTTCCAATACACACAAAGGAAATAAACATGTATATAAGAAAATATGTGTAATTGCAATAATTTTCAGGGAGAAATACTTCATTTTTTGGAGCAATTTCAAGAGTGCCAACACTTTCAGCTATGATTGTATTTCTGTATGAATGATTTACATCTATATACAAATTAACGGTGGAAGACCAGTAGAGAAGCTTCCAGTACCAAGAGCTTTGTGGTGTCCCCGTGTTACTCCTCCTTGTGTGATACAAGGACATCAGATCTAAATCTGTAAAGGTAATAGATTTCCAGAGAAACCTGCATCGCACACCTTGACTTGCCAAGTTGCCAAAACAACACAAAAGCTTTGTTAACAGTAAACCTCATTAGTCCAATTATGTGCATGGAATAATGAAGCTGAGATTAATGTGAGATGACAGTAATAAATCCTACCTACGAAACCAATGTAACCAGTGACATAGAAGTCCTGCATGGCAGACAGGTAAAAGGCCCAGTGTATAAACAAGTAATAATCAGGAGTGGAAATCAGCAGAGACCTAATCATCATCATCGGTAAGGTTTAAGCTTTTTCCTGTGTGAACATTTTGGGAACAAACATAAGCTGATCATCGGCTTATCCGTGGGCATTTTGTACAGTGGTTTCTATTTCATGCTCTAAGCCTTTCGTGATTGGGATTAATAACACTGCTACATGACAGCCACACTGTTCTGTTAGGACGACACAAATAATTTGTTCCAAAGCACTTAAAAAGAAGGTCCGCCTTCACGACTTTTTATTTTATGTTATTGCCATCTAAACTAAATAAAAGAACGCAACTTCACAAATAATCTTGAGTAGAAATTCCCTATATTTTTACAACTACAGCTCCTAAATAATGCGTCTCCATGGTAACAGACTACAAACAAATCTTGTGCAGTCTGAACCTGGAATCATACTCCCTCCCATCTGTGCAATACTTTTTGTTAACGGCTAGTAATTACGGGGCAGGTAGAAGGGAAATTAATTCTAGAACCAGACTACACAGGATTCATAGTCTGCTTCCATGGAGAGGCTTAAAGAGAACCTTTCACAAATGTTTAATGTTGAGCTGGATACACAATGTAATAGTGGCCGCAGAGGGGAATAAAACATTTTTTTTTATTATTTCACCTCTAAGTTGCAGAGATATTAGCGATCAAACTATTTGACACATAATGAGTTAACTTTTGTTAAAGGAATTGTCCGGGACTTTAACATTGATATCCTATCCTTATGATAAGTCCTCAATGTCTGATCGGTGTGGGTGCAACACTTAGCACCCCCTACTGGTCAGTTAAAACTAACTTTATTAAACATGTACTGTAGAAAAAACACCCATGAAATCCGCACCTAAAAAAATGCCGCAAAAAACTGCTGCAAATACGCAGCAAAACCTGCATTTTGCAGCATTTTTACTGCCTAGAGAGCTTGTTTCTGCTACAGAAAAAAAAGATACTGTAAAAACACTGTGTGTGAACATAGCCCAAGTGATAATTGTTGCACAGCTTCTGGATACCCACAGTTGCAGTCGAAAACTTCACAGAGCAGATTACATGGGATAACAAGCCTTTACTTCTCAGAACATGAGGTAAAAGAAAAAACGCACAGTCACACAGTACTGCACCAGGAAGTAAGAACAAAGCAGAAAGTACAAGAGAGACTTTTTTCTTTTACAATACAGTAAAGAAGGAAACTTTACACAACATCGCCATCTACTGTCAGATCAGCATAAAGTCCTCCTTCACACATACAAAGAAGTCCACAACTGTTGCATATACCAACAATAATAAGGTCACTGTATAATTATCTTCTGAGCGGTTGTCTATAGCACACTTGCCAACTTTTAGAATTAGATGAGTGGTACATTGTGGTAATGAAATGTGGGGTTTTTTTTTGCACAAACCACACTTATTATATGTCACACACCCATTTCTCACCCTTTGAATACACTTCTAGGAGTCGGGGAAGTCTCAACTTTTTCTGGATAGCCACTCAAACATTTTTAGAGAGGTGGCAAGTAAGGTGGTTGACTTAAATGGGTTGTCCAAACCTAACTGAATTTAATAATAATCTTTATTTAATATAAAAAAGCACTTTTCTAATATACTTCAATTAAAAACATCCTACCCTTCCCTCTCTGCTTTAACTTCCTATCTGTGTGATTTTTAATAATATCCGGTGGTGTTTTGTTTCAGTCTGCCAGCATGCGCTGAGGATTCTCATACTAGACATCATCAAGGGATTGTGGTTGTTGTTACCTCCACAGCTGCTGTCCCCACCCTGAAACATCATCATCAGAGAGAATCGGGCCGATTATGCTAATCACACTCTGATCAAAGAAGCCGAGGCACCAAAACCGCAGGCTCTTAATAAAAACTTGATCTTTATTTCATATTAGTTGAAAACAGGAAGACAAAGCAGACAACATTTCGGCCAAAATTGGCCTTTCTGAAGCCTAAAAAAATACAGCTCTATTTTTTTCAGTCTTCAGAAAGGCCAATTATGGCTGAAACGTTGTCTGCTTTGTCTTCCTGTTTTCAACTAATATGAAATAAAGATCAAGTTTTTATCAAGAACCTGCAGTTTTGGTGCTTTGACTTCTCTGAATTGTCTATGTTGTTTTTGGACCTGGTGGGAGACCCTGCTGAGCTAAGCACAAGTTTGGTCAATGGTGCACTGATCAAAGTGTTCAGAGTGTGATCTCATTTTCTCGGTCTGTGTCCCCTTCTGGGCTGGGTTATTCTCTGCTATACTGCTAGCTCATCACTTCTCATTACAGTCAGCGAGGGACTGTTAGTGCATAATAAAAGCAAGTACAGCATACTAAGCATGCAGGACCAACCAATATTCCTAAAACCAAAAAGTATCTGGCTGAATAAGAGAGATGCACCGAAGTATCACAAGATAAACCAAAATAAAAATGGTGCTACAAAATATCTCACAAATATATCAACTTTATTAAATGTAATATATTACAGATTTTATTAAAAAACAGAGTAGCTCATTGGAGGGCCAACAACAATTCTCCCAAGGTTATAAACAGTATATAATTAGTATGTCCACATATCTATTACAGTACATTCCCTAATGGTTAACATATACAGTACAGACCAAAAGTTTGGACACACCTTCTCATTTAAAGATTTTTCTGCATTTTCATGACTTTGAAAATTGTACATTCACACTGAAGGCATCAAAACTATGAATTAACACATGTGGAATTATATACTTAACAAAAAAGTGTGAAACAACTGAAAATATGTCTTATATTCTAGGTTCTTCAAAGTAGCCACCTTTTGCTTTGTTGACTGCTTTGCACACTCTTGGCATTGTCTTGATGAGCTTCAAGAGGTAGTCACCGGAAATGGTTTTCACTTCACAGATGTGCCCTGTCAAGTTTAATAAGTGGGATTTCTTGCCTTATAAATGGGGTTGGGACCATCAGTTGTGTTGTGCAGAAGTCTGGTGGATACACAGCTGATAGTCCTACTGAATAGACTGTTAGTAACATAGTCTTTAAGGTTGAAGGAAGACTAAGTCCATCTAGTTCAACCCATAGCCTAATATGTTGATCCAGAGGAAGGCAAAAAAAAAAAACCATGTGGCAAACACTAAGCTCCACATTGGGGAAAAAAATTCCCTCCCGACTCCATACGACAATCAGACTAGTTCCCTGGATCAACGCCCTATCAAGGAATCTAGTATATACAACCTGTAATATTATACTTTTCAAGAAAGGCATCCATGCCCTTCTTAAATTTTAATAGTGAATCACTCATTACAACATCATGCGGCAGAGAGTTCCATAGTCTCACTGCTCTTACTGTAAAGAATCCGCGTCTGTCATTATGATTAAACCTTCTTTCCTCCAGACATAGAAGATGCCCCCTTGTCCCCGTGTCTGGGCTCAGAGTGAAGATCAGTAGAAAGGTTTTTGTACTGTCCCCTCATATACTTGTACATAGTAATAAGATCACCCATAAGCCTTCGTTTTTCCACAGTAAATAACCCCAAGTGTAATAACCTGTCTTGGTATTGCAGACCCCCCAGTCCTCTAATAACCTTGGTCGCTCTTCTCTGCACCCGCTCTAGTTCAGCTATGTCTTTCTTATACACCGGAGACCAGAACTGTACACAGTATTCTAAGTGTGGTCGCACTAATGACTTGTATAGAGGTAAAATTATGTTCTCCTCATGAGCATCTATGCCTCTTTTAATGCATCCCATTATTTTATTTGCCTTTGCAGCAGCTGCCTGACACTGGCCACTAAACGTGAGCTTGTCATCCACCAATACACCCAGGTCTTTTTCAGTTACAGTTTTGCCCAGTGTTTTACAACTAAGCATATAATTATACATTTTATTTCCTCTGCCCAAGAGCATTACCTTACATTTATCCCCATTAAAGCTCATTTGCCATTTATCAGCCCAAGCTTCTAGTTTACATAGATCCTCTTGTAATATAAAATTGTCCTCCTCTGTATTGATTACCCTGCAGAGTTTAGTGTCATCTGCAAATATTGAAATATTACTCTGTATGCGCCCTACAAGGTCATTAATAAATATGTTAAAAAGAAGGGGGCGCAATACTGACCCCTGTGGTACCCCACTGTTAACTGAGACCCAGTTTGAGTGTTTTCCATTAATAACCACCCTTTGTTTCCTATCACTGAGCCAAGAAACAAGATGGCAAGAAAAAAGTAGCTAAGTAAAGAAAAACGAGTGGCCATCATTACTTTAAGAAATGAAGGTCAGTCAGTCCGAAAAATTGGGCAAACTTTGAAAGTGTCCCCAAGTGCAGTTGAAAAAACCATCAAGTGCTACAAAGAAACTGGCTCACATGAGGACCGCCCCAGGAAAGGAAGACCAAGAGTCACCTCTGCTTCTGAGGATAAGTTTATCCGAGTCACCAGCCTCAGAAATCGCAGGTTAACAGCAGCTCAGATTAGAGACTAGGTCAATGCCACACAGAGTTCTAGCAGCAGACACATCTCTACAACAACTGTTAAGAGGAGACTTTGTGCAGCATGCCTTCATGGTAAAATAGCTGCTAGGAAACCACTGCTAAGGACAGGCAACAAGCAGAAGAGACTTGTTTGGGCTAAAGAACACAAGGAATGGACATTAGACCAGTGGAAATCTGTGCTTTGGTCAGATGAGTCCAAATTCGAGATCTTTGGTTCCAACCACCGTGTCTTTGTGCGATGCAGAAAAGGTGAACGGATGGACTCTACATGCCTGGTTCCCACCGGGAAGCATGGAGGAGGAGGTGTGATGGTGTGGGGGTGCTTTGCTGGTGACACTGTTGGGGATTTATTCAAAATTGAAGGCATACTGAGCCAGCATGGCTACCACAGCATCTTGCAGGGGCATGCTATTCCATCCGGTTTGCGTTTAGTTGGACCATCATTTATTTTTCAATAGGACAATGACCCCAAACACACCTCCAGGCTGTGTAAGGGCTATTTCACCAAGAAGGAGAGTGATGGGGTGCTACGCCAGATGACCTGGCCTCCACAGTCACCAGACCTGAACCCAATCGAGATGGTTTGGGGTGAGCTGGACCGCAGAATGAAGGCAAAAGGGCCAACAAGTGCTAAGCATCTCTGGGAATTCCTTCAAGATTGTTGGAAGACCATTTCCGGTGACTACCACTTGAAGCTCATCAAGAGAATGCCAAGAGTGTGCAAAGCAGTCATCAAAGCAAAAGGTGGCTACTTTGAAGAACCTAGACTATAAGACATATTTTCAGTTGTTTCACACTTTTTTGTTAAGTATATAATTCCACATGTGTTAATTCATAGTTTTGATGCCTTCAGTGTGAATGTACAATTTTCATAGTCATGAATATACAAAAAAATCTTTAAATGAGAAGGTGTGTCCAAACTTTTGGTCTGTACTGTACATCAGATAGAAGAGTATAGGAGGCAAACTTACATAGTAATAATGTGAAGCCCTGTTAGGTGTGTAGCCCTGTGCTCAAATGCACGTTTCACCCAGCTTCATCTGGAGGCGTGTAATGACAATCGGCACATGCTCAGTATATCAGAAAACAACTCCGCTCCTGAAAGGGTTGCCCCTGATGATGATTTGTTTTAGGCCACGTCCCCACTATAAGTATTTGGTCAGTATTCGGTCAGTATTTTTTCTCAGGAGTGGGAGCCAAAACCAGCTGAGGAACAATCAGAGAAAAGGTATAAAAGAAACAAGTCACCAATTCTGCATTTATCACCCACTCCTGGTTTTGGCTCCCACTCCTGAGAAAAAATACTGACCAAATACTGATCGTTGGGCCATGGCTAAGGATGAGGACAGCATCTGCGGCAATGACCACAGTGATTGCCCCCTGAAAACGTCTCATTTGAGAATCTCTAGTGCATGCTGGGAGTATACCGGGATGGGTAGGAATTTTTCAAGAGAAATATATTAAAAAAAAGTGTAATCATATTGCATTCAGTTAGGTTTCGGACAACCCCTTTAACTAAATGCTGAAAAGTATCCGAATGGAAATCCAATGAAAGTACAATTTCACATTATTTCTAGAATGGCGTAGCTTAGGTCTCATTTCTTTACTAATTATGGACTTAGTTTGTTCGCGCTAACATGTGTCATTTGCTTTTGATTTCACAGAGAGGCTTATGGAGAATTTAGGATTGACATTCATCATTTGCGGGCCTTCTTTTTTGCTTGTGGCATTATTTGCCATTTTTGTACCAAGTTCTTCAAAATGAGGCACCCTGTTCTTGAATTTTATACAAAGCCATAAATGGTCTTTGTCTTTTTTTCATTTTTTTGTGACTTTTAAGCTCAAAAAGTTTTGCGATTCACAAAATGTCACAAAAACTGCTCCAAAATATCTGGCGTGCATAAAATCACTTTGAGGATGGACTGAAGTACATTTGCGGCTTTTCGAAAATGTACAAATAATAAATCAGGACAAAAAATATCTGGAATCCCTAAACCTCATCTACAGGGATGAACATAAAAAAACAAAAACAAAACGAAAACTAACGAATGCACATAAAATAGAGTTTAAAATTGGTGTAAATTAAAAGAACGAATAGACACAAATGAAAAACAGGCAAAAGCCACCAGAGACTAGACATAAAAAGGTGCAAGTTCTGAAAAAAAAATTGTACTGCAAAGGGGAAAATCTTTCTATAATGTGGTGGCGTAAGGTGGCAACGTACAGCGGCAAATGGCAATGCCAACAGCTCCGAAGCATGGTGCCATATGCTCTGGCATTTGCACAAGGCTTTCCAGTTTGTCGTTACTTTATAAGGCCTCATTCAAATGTCCATTTTTCGGGAATTTTGGACCTATTATTTTGTTCAGACTTTCATCAGAGTGTGGTCCGGGTGTCATCCATTTGTCTCATACGTGGAGTCCGCGTGCAGTCCAATTTTTTCATGGACCCATATACTTTCATTGCCGATATTGATCCTACCCTTAGATCAAAATCAGACATGTCTCCATGATTTTCCGAGGATTGCTCAGTCCACGAAAAATCACAGATGGACAGCACTCATACGCGAAACTTGGATGTCTGAATGAGTCCTAAGGTATACATCTACAACAGCTTGGGGATTCTTCCTTTTAGGAAGTAACACCCTGCTGTTATTTGTACGGAACCCTTATTGATCTCCAGACTCACAAATCTTCTACTGCACCATGTCCTGCACATCAGATTTATTTAACTGTCTGGAACTGATTTGTTTTTGTATTATGGTGTATTTAAAAAATATATTCAATTGCAATTTTAATACTCCTTACACGTACCAGCCAAATGTACGCCAAAAGGGCTTCTCCATCGAATTCAATGGAGCAGGCGACAACCCAGAATTGCTGAAAAGTGCTGCTAAACCACTGTTCTCCAGATACTAAACATGTGAGTACCCCTTTAAACCCCTACCCCTTCACTGCTTAATCTGATCTTTTACTTGTTTTCTATTTTGGAAATCACCCATCTGTGACCACACGCCTTGTTCAAAATTTGAGAGACCTGATGAGCCAAGATGATTGGCATTTTTAAGATGTTTTTATTGTTTTGTATTCACGCTACCTTTAGTGGGGGTTTTAATCGGTGCTTCAGACAATGCTTTAGCCAAAACAGAAGATAAGTGGTATGAAATATCAGCTTAACTGCCTTTTTTAAAGTGCAATATTTGGGTGAGTTTTGTTGTATTAGTAACAAAATGTAATATTTAATAGGGCCCACTATCTTAAAGGGGTTGTCTACTACTCGGACAACCTCTTCTCCGTCCCTGTGTTTGCCCCCAGTAAAATAACAATATGGCCACATGTTCAATATTTGGTCATTATTTTACATCAGTATTTGTAACCCAAAACCAAGAGAGGAACAATCAGAGGAAAAGTATAGTAGAAACACGTCACCACTTCTGTATTTATCACCCACTCCTGGTTTGGCTTACAAATACTGATGTAAAATACTGACCAAATACTGAACGTGTGATCGTGGCCTAATACTGACCTCCGGAGACGGTGCTGGCGCTGTTCCAGCGATGTCGACACTGTCTGTCCCGGGGCTTGCATATGATTCTTACTTTGCGTGAGCCCTGCAGCCAATCAGCGACCACTTCACTCTCCCACTTTCGGACTTATCACATACATTCAGCGAAAGTGAGAGAGCAGCGCTCAGTTCCTTCGAATGTATATGATTTGTTGTTTCAGGTAACTTTTCAGAATAGACTGTCGTGTATGTACACAAGTAATCATACTATTCCTGACCATTATATGCCTTGTATCCTTTTTTTCATCATATTTGATCCTTTGCAGGCTCTATATCTACTCTCCAGTTGTCTCTGAGCTAGTGGGTGGAGAATGGATGCTATCAGGCCGGGAAAAGGCTTAAAGTGTGGCCCCAAATGCTAACATATTGCACCATCACAAAGAAACATTTAAGTTGCATTTACATGCGCCTAGATCAGGCCGCTAAACCAGTGCGATCGACAGTATTGAAGTGGTTCGCGCATGTTTACCGGCCTCTTTATATAGGATGATAAATGATGGGCATAGAACGATCTACTAACCTTTACTAACCATGATAGTGAACAAGCCATAATAAAAAATAAAAAAATCTACTATTTTCCACAAAAATTATCTTTAGCCCCAAATTTTTTTATTTTCACAATGGTAAGAGGAGAAAATGGACCCCAAGAATTGTTGTGCAATTTCTCTTGAGTATGCTGATACCCCATATATGGGGCGCATGACAGGGCTCAGAAGGGAAGGAGCACTGTTTGACTTTTTGAATGTAAAATTTGCTGGCCTAATTAGCGAACGCCATGTCACGTTTGCAGAGCCCCTAATGTGCCTAAACAGTGGAAACACCCCACAAGTGACCCAATTTTGGAAACTACACCCCTCAAGGATTATATCAAGGGGTATAGTGAGCGTTTTGAACTCAGAGGTACGACACAGAATTTGATAACATTAGGTCGTCATATTGAATATCTTGTCATTAGTTTTGAGGGCAAGTGCTCACTACTTGAGTTTGTATTGGTTGTTGTGAGTATGCACCGAGTATTGCAGGTGTCGAGTGACATGCTCGAGTCCCCGCCCCACATGTTGCGCTCAACACTAGTCATCATATCGTCATTTTTTTTTATTTACTTTTGAAAAAATCCCAAACCCCAACACAACCCTAACTCCAACCCAAACACAACCCTAACCCTAACACAACCCAAACCCTAACACAACCCTAACCCTAACCCCAACATAACCCTAACCCCAACACAATCCTAACCCAAACACAACCCTAACCGTAACACAACCCTAATCCTAACCCTAAACCTAACCCTAATCCTAACCCCAACGCAAACCTAACCCCAACCCGAACAGTAAGACAACCCTAATCCTAACCCAAACACAACCCTAATCCTACCCCTAATCATACCCCTAATCCTAACCCTAATTCTAACCCTAATCTTAACCCTAATTCTAAGCCTAACCCTACCCCTAATCCTAACACAACCCAAACCCTTATCCTAACCCTAACCCTACCCCTAATCCTAACCCTAAATCCTAACCCCCAACCCTAACTGCAAAGAATGGAAAAAAAACATTTTTTTTTATTTTATAATTTTTACTTAACTAAGGGGGTGACAAAGAGGGATTTGATTTATTATTTTTTTCTTTTGATCACTGTAATAGGGTTTATCACAGTGATCAAAAGGAACTAATAGGGAAAATTGTAGCGTCGGCGTCCCTGCCTCCTGCTAGGCAGGGACGCTGTTCCCCTCACCTCTCCGCTCCGTGCCCGGCGTCTTCCTCCCGCTCTGCTGGCAGCGCGCGCTGCTTCCCGGCCACTGTGCTTAGGGTGCGCGGCCCCTTTAAGAGAGGGGGAGCGCGCGCGCGCCGTCCTAAGGAGTCCCCGGCCAATGGCCGGAGGACCTCACCATATATAAGGCACCTCCTCCAAAATGGAGGTGCCCGAGCAATGTTGTTGCATAGCCTATCACTCTGCTTCAGCCCTCAGGTCCCGTAACCAGATACCTGCCAGTTACCTGCCAGTTACCTGCCAGAATCCCGCTTGATACCTGCCTGATACTTGTCTTTCTGCTTACATTCCTGCGGTCCGACAGTCTGCCTACCAGCCCTGCCAGTCTGTCTATGGATCTGTTTGCCCGCTCATCTGGGAGCGCTCATCTGCTACCTGCCCGCTAGCCTACCTGGAGGCTCTGCCGTCACGTGCTGTGACCACCTTCCTGTCCAGAGACTCTTATCCGCTCACCAGGGAGCGTCCGCCTGCTACCTGCCTGTTAGCCTACCTGGAGGCTCTGCCGTCACGTGCTGTGACCACCTGCCTGTCCAGAGACTCTTACCCGCTCACCTGGGAGCGTCCGCCTGCTACCTGCCTGCTAGCCTACCTGGAGGCTCTGCCGTCACGTGCTGTGACCACCTGCCTGTCCAGAGACTCTTACCCGCTCACCTGGGAGCGTCCACCTGCTATCTGCCTGCTAGCCTACCTGGAGGCTCAGCCGTCACTTGCTGTGACCACCTGCCTGTCCAGAGACTCTTGCTCGCTCACCTGGGAGCGTCCACCTGCTACCTGCCTGCTAGCCTATCTGGAGGCTTAGCCATCACTTGCTGTGACCACCTGCCCGTCCAGAGACTCTTGCCCGCTCACCTGGGAGCGTCCACCTGCTACCCACCTGCTAGCCTGTCTGGAGGCTTAGCCGTCACTTGCCGTGACCACCCGCCTGTCAAGAGACTGTCCCCGTCACTTGCCGTGACCTCCTGCCCTTCTACCCAGAGACTGTCCCCGTCACTTGCCGTGACCTCCTGCCCTTCTACCCAGAGACTGTCCCCGTCACTAGCCGTGACTACCTGCCCGCCTACTCTGGGAGCCACCCGCTTCCTTACAAGGACTGCCCCTTTGTATAGTTGCTCAGAGGTTCCATCTCCCAGACCCGTTACAAAAATTCCCTATTGCTGCCGAGTACCGGCCGGCAGATCTTAGCGGGAGCACTGAGTTTGCGCCCACCACTTTTTTTTTTTATGGGAAGATGACGGAGGGCTGGAGGTCGGATCAGGAGATCTGGGGGATGGTAGAGGTAATGGGAGGGTTCAGGTGGCTTCATTTCTCTCTCCTCTGACATGCATATCATCAGAGGAGAGAGAAATCATTGTAACCGCAGGCACACTTTTTTTTTCGTGATCGTCGCAATTCACTGAATAACAGTGATCACGTGATCGGGGAGCAGAAGAACCGACCCTGATCATGTTCTCCAGGGTCTCAGCTACCCCCAGTAGCTAAGACCCTGGAGATTTTCCAATGCTGGGGGGCGCTACACTGTTATGCCTCAGCGATGTGAAAGAGTGGCTCTGAGGAATAAGTACCCTTAGCTGCCGCCGGGAAAATGCATTACAGCGGTCGTTAAGGGGTTAAAACAGATGTGTAATGCAAATAGCATAGCCATACCTCACAATTTTTGCAAAAAAAGGAGGAGCAAACTATGTGCAGTGACAAATTTTTGGCCGCCCCCTGAAAACACCCCTTAACCTCACCCATTTACCATTCCTCTCTACCCTGGCAGTGAGAGACATCCTTGCAGGATGGTTGGGACCTATGGATTTATTTTTTGTTCATTCGCTCATAGTTGTAGCAGCCATAACATTTTAAGAAAGCTTCACTATATGTCTTGATTTTTAAGAGATGAGCTGTATTTTTTTTAAGTGCCATTTTGTCAAACACGTCTCTAAGGTCATGTTGACATGTAGCGTAAATGTTGCATTTTTCTGCTGCTTTTTATATGCATATTTTCTGCACTTAAAAAGGCAAGTTTGATTTTTGTTATATGCATTTTTTCAGGCTTTTCCTAGAAGCATATAGAGAAAAAAATGCACCAAAACCGCACAGTTCAACAGCATCTTTAGAAGCACAGTGGGCAGGAGTTTTCATGAAATTACATTCACTTTGCTTTGATGTTAAACTCTACAGAATTTCTGCAAAAGAAAATCAGTAGAAAAAAAACGCAGCATATTTTTACACTGTGTCCCAGCAAAGTGGATGTGATTTCATATAAACTCCTGCGCGCTGTACATTTAAAGACTCTGTGAAACTGTGCAGTTCTGGTGAATTTTTTCTCTATAAGCTTCTTTGTGGATCCTGAAAACACGCGTGTAAAAAAACACAATTGTGTTTTTAAGAGCAGAATGAAAGCTTTAAAAAGGCAACTTCAAATCTGCACCAAAAATACATCAAATAAACTGGAAAACGCAGAGAAAAATGTAGCAAAAATGCAATAATCAGAGAAGATTATTTATAGTGTAGTGCGGACACCTGCAGAAGACATGCAGATAAATTGCAGCAGAAAAAAATCAGCATTTACGCCATTTGTGAACACGGACTCAGGGTTACATTGTCAATCACACCATTTTCTTATGCTATTTACCGATCACTGTAAATAAACTGTACACTGTATTATATAGGTTGTTACTATTACAGGGATACTAAATATGTCTGTTTTAAAGTACATTAAAAATGTCATTATTGTAACAGTTTTTCACTGTTTTTTTAGGAATAATATAGAAACGAAAAAAAAATTCTGCTTTTTATTTTATCCCTAGAATACAGGTACATAGAAATGCACTGGTATGTAGAGATGTACCTTTATGAACTAGTAAAATAGCAGTGACCTGTCATTCACACAACGGAGGCAGGCGGAGGGGCTGGGGAATCACAGACAGGGAGGAGAAGACCCAATATACAGTCTGGCCCCTGTGCACCGAAATCTAATCAGCAGAAAACTTCAAATAGTGATTAAAGAAGAACCACAAAGCGAATTTCACCAAAGGTATCAATGTAATGTTGTGACACTACAAAATCGTGCTGGTAGGTTCTCTTCAGAGAAGTAGTGGAATGGTGCATGACCACCTCTCTATTCAATGCCTATGAAAGTGTTAAGTAATAAGGAAAGAGGGAAGGGGGATTAGTTATGTGAATACAATATAGCTTTTCTTTAATATACACTGCTCAAAAAAATAAAGGGAACACATCCTAGATCTGAATGAATTAAATATTCTCATTGAATACTTTGTTCTGTACAAAGTTGAATGTGCTGACAACAAAATCGCACAAAAATTATCAATGGAAATCAAATTTATTAACCAATGGAGGCCTGGATTTGGAGTCACCCCCAAAATTAAAGTGGAAAAACACACTACAGGCTGATCCAACTTTGATGTAATGTCCTTATGTAGCACCCCGAGGACTCGGCTGCTACAGGGGTATTGCACCTCAGACCAGAGGTGTGGTATTCCACTCCCGGGTAAGGATGGAGTGTGGAACTGAGCTCAGATAGCTGCATGCACTACACTCACCCCATTTCCGGGGGACAGAACAACGGTACTCCCACCAGATAGATGTGCAGGTACGACAGCGTCTGTCCCTGGCTGGAGTGGGGGGGGGGGGGGGGAACATCCCAGTAGTGTAGGAGCAGATAGGGGAGGGACTCTGGGCATAGGTAGAAGCCCATTGGATGCTAGTCACCTGGGCTCGGGTGTTAGAGGGAGTATATAAGGTGGGCACCATCTTTAGACAAGGTCTTTTTGGGTCTGCTCTGTGCAGAGAGGAGCTCAGCCAGAGAGGGCTGACAGGGAGCTGTGGCTCCGTCTGGGCCCAGCTCCAGAGCCAGGCCTGAGGCAGAGAGAGAGAGAAGGAAGAAGAGGAACACGGAGAAAGGCCCAGAGACGCAAGCATAGAGGGAACCCTGAGATCCTACGAGAGAACTAAAATGGGTGAAGGGTTGGCAGAGAAGGGTACCGGATCCCAAACTGGTGGAGGTTAATCATCCTTAGCCAGGAACCGGAGGTCGTGGTCAAGCTTTGGCACGACCCCTCGCCACATCCACCAGGAAGGCACGCCACATAGGGTCAGGGAAACCGGAGAGAGGTTTTGCCCCCATAAGGCCCGAGGAAGCCGGACAAAGGTGGGTCCCTGGTGGGGACGGCCAGTAGGAAGGAAGAGAGGGGAGCTCAGGACCATGCTCTGGAACTGCCTGGGAGTTGGCCGAGTCCCTGACCTGGCGGACGCAGCACGACTCGGGTGGTCCTACTGTGCACGGGCGACCTGGTAAAGAACTGTGAGTAAAGCTTTTGAAACTGCACTTCAAGCCTCCGTGTTTCGTCGTCGCACCTGCACCATCAGTACTGCGACACCCGCACCATCACTCCCATCATCATCTCTAACAGATCTGCCCTGAGGCCATACCCCTCCCGTTGGGGGTTATACCATCCACGCCGCACATCCGTACCACCGGCCTCAGCGGACTGCCCTGCAGCGGCGGCTTCATAGCCGCATTCAACGGGTGGCGTAGTCGAACGTTCTAACATCTACTGCTAAAGACAGCCATTTAGTTTGACACCCTGGGCACGGACCGGGTCACCGCCACGAGGACTACTACCCCCAACAGATCCGGCTCCGGGTATTCCCCGCGTGCGCAACGCTACACAAACATGGCCCAGGGGGCGCGTCAACTTTGGCGTAGTCGGCAGGATTACGTGCCCGCAACCACCGGGTACTGCGTGCCTGAAGAAAAGTTCATATTTACCGTAAAAAGGAGTCTCCCGCCAATTCCAGAGGGTTCCCGCCATCGGACGCCATCTCGGGTCGTTTCCCGCCGTTTGCCCGCCATCTGCAGCCTTTTCCCGCCATCCACGGAGTTTCCCGCCATAAGGAGACGATTCCCGCCATCTGAGACGATTTCCCGCCCTGGCAGAGCGGACTCCATTATGGGCGTGCCAGAGGGTGGCAAGAGGCCACCTCCCATCGTGGGCCAGGTCCAAGAATGGCGCCAAAAGCGGAAACCGCCCCACCAGCAGAGACTGCAATGATAGAGATGTCCATCAGCGTGAGGGGGCTGCCCCTGGAACTGACTGTCACCAAGTTGCCCCGGGACCACCCTCAAGGGGGGCGGATAGAGAACAAAACAGAGAAGATGGGTGCGGCCTGGAGGAGTCTGGACAGATCGCACCCGGAGATGGAGGAAGAGTCGAGCAGCACTGACCCTGTGGTCCGGAACCTGTTGCAGGCTGCCACCCCAGAAGGCCTGGTGGAGATCCTGGCACAGCTCCCCAGAGATCGGGAGCGTGCACAGACCGCGCTGGAAGCCCTGGCCCGGAAGATGGCCCAGGTACAGCAGGAAGCACTGGCCGAGTGGAGAAGGGAGATGGTCCAGCAGGCTGGAACCCACCAGCAGAGGACGCCACCCGCATCGTGGAGCATGTCTGCCCCTGAGGATGGTGCAGGAGGGACGAAGGCCGGAGACGACGCCACGGAGGGAGCCGCAGGGATGGAAGCAGGTAATGGGGACGTCATCACCCCGAGCCCAGTAGCCGTAAGCCTGCCCCAGCTCCCCGTCGCAGAGCCCGAAGTTCCACTCACCGCGCCCGTTGCCGCACCGCCGCTGCTTCCAACTAGGCCTCAAGCGGCAGGAGCCGCGGTCGCGCCCTCTGTTACGCCACGCCCCTGGACCCTGAGCGCGGCAAAAGAGGAAGTGCCCCCGGCCTGGTCGCAGGGCCGAGTACCCCCGGGCGCCGCGGTCTCAACAGCGCCCTCCTCCCGGAAGGCGCCATACCTGAATCCAGACAGGATGCCTACGGCCTGGACGCAAGGCCGAGCGCCCCCGGGCGCTGCTGCCCCTACAGCGCCCTCTACCTCCACCGTGCCACCCCTGGGTGAAGATCTGTTCGCACAGCATACTAGCCCGGACGGGCTGCCTTTCGTTTGGCCACCGGAGTACGTCAACCCCCGACTCCGGAAGGAATGGCCTCTGTGTGAGCCTCTGATCCCGGCTCAGGCGCCCGCCAAAATTGTTCCGCTCCCGCTGGAGGAGGCCCAATTTGCATGGGACCCCACCGGTGAAGACCTCATGGGGTTCACCCAAGAGACCCGGGCGGCCGCAGCCCAGCGTGAGGAGTGTTGCCGTCAACAACTGGAGGTCTTTGGGAGGGAACGGCGAGAGAGGCGGATCCGCGAGGAACGGCTGCAGGTCCAAAGCGCGGAGCAGAAACGCCGGGCCCGACGAAACCCCCGTACGGCCCACGGTCCCCGCGCCACCGGGACGGTAATAAAGTTTCAACTGGAGAATGGCTGGGGCTTTATCCGGGATCACCGAACCCCCGGCGACGTCTTTGTCACCCGCAGGGATGTCGAGTCTCACCTGCCGGAGGGACACCGAGGACGTGACCTTTACTCAGGTGATGAGGTCACCTTCACCCGGCATCAGTGTGCCAAAGGACCATACGCCCTTCACGTGCACCGGTTGACGGAGGAGGAGATGCAGGATGAGGAAGACCAAGAGGACCCGGACGGGTCTGAAGACTACCCTCGGGAGGAAACAAGGAGAGGATACCGCTACTGAAGGAAGTAGCATAAACAAAGTACTGTATATAGTTACCCGTCAGGGTATGAGAACTGTTGCTGAAACTGTTGCTAATTGAAGTGTGGTCCCCGTTGGGACTAGTGTGGAGCTGTTTAAAGGGACTGTATCCTGTGTGCCCCTAATCCCTTACCAGGCTGAGGACTGTGAGCAGCCATTTCCTTATTTCCCACTGGCCGAGGACTGAGAGCGGCCATACCCTGTAAATAGTTGCGCTTCTTCAGGCGCCCCCTACTGGTTTTATAAGGAACTGTTTTTCTACTAGTGACTGTTGCACTTTACCTGGTCACAAGTTGCACCGTGGCCAGAAGAACAAGAACGTTCTATATGAAAGAGTTTTATATTGAAAGTTTATGCTGCTAAGATTATAATATAAAAAGTTACCTGTAAAGTTATATTGTCTGATAATGTTTTCGTAATGTTTTATACCCGTAAAGTTAAAAGAGAAAAGTACCTCCCATAAAGGGATGAGTTTGTAGTTAATGTTTTATATGTTAGTGTATACTTTAAAATTTTGTATGTTTATTATGTTTTGCTCTTTTCCAGCCCGAGGACGTGCTGTGATTTACCAGGGGGGAATGTAGCACCCCGAGGACTCGGCTGCTACAGGGGTATTGCACCTCAGACCAGAGGTGTGGTATTCCACTCCCGGGTAAGGATGGAGTGTGGAACTGAGCTCAGATAGCTGCATGCACTACACTCACCCCATTTCCGGGGGACAGAACAACGGTACTCCCACCAGATAGATGTGCAGGTACGACAGCGTCTGTCCCTGGCTGGAGTGGGGGGGGGGAGGAACATCCCAGTAGTGTAGGAGCAGATAGGGGAGGGACTCTGGGCATAGGTAGGAGCCCATTGGGTGCTAGTCACCTGGGCTCAGGTGTTAGAGGGAGTATATAAGGTGGGCACCATCTTTAGACAAGGTCTTTTTGGGTCTGCTCTGTGCAGAGAGGAGCTCAGCCAGAGAGGGCTGACAGGGAGCTGTGGCTCCGTCTGGGCCCAGCTCCAGAGCCAGGCCTGAGGCAGAGAGAGAGAGAAGGAAGAAGAGGAACACGGAGAAAGGCCCAGAGACGCAAGCATAGAGGGAACCCTGAGATCCTACGAGAGAACTAAAACGGGTGAAGGGTTGGCAGAGAAGGGTACCGGATCCCAAACTGGTGGAGGTTAATCATCCTTAGCCAGGAACCGGAGGTCGTGGTCAAGCTTTGGCACGACCCCTCGCCACATCCACCAGAAAGGCACGCCACATAGGGTCAGGGAAACCGGAGAGAGGTTTTGCCCCCATAAGGCCCGAGGAAGCCGGACAAAGGTGGGTCCCTGGTGGGGACGGCCAGTAGGAAGGAAGAGAGGGGAGCTCAGGACCACGCTCTGGAACTGCCTGGGAGTTGGCCGAGTCCCTGACCTGGTGGACGCAGCACGACTCGGGTGGTCCTACTGTGCACGGGCGACCTGGTAAAGAACTGTGAGTAAAGCTTTTGAAACTGCACTTCAAGCCTCCGTGTTTCGTCGTCGCACCTGCACCATCAGTACTGGGACACCCGCACCATCACTCCCATCATCATCTCTAACAGATCTGCCCTGAGGCCATACCCCTCCCGTTGGGGGTTATACCATCCACGCTGCACATCCGTACCACCGGCCTCAGCGGACTGCCCTGCAGCGGCGGCTTCATAGCCGCATTCAACGGGTGGCGTAGTCGAACGTTCTAACATCTACTGCTAAAGACAGCCATTTAGTTTGACACCCTGGGCACGGACCGGGTCACCGCCATGAGGACTACTACCCCCAACAGATCCGGCTCCGGGTATTCCCCGCGTGCGCAACGCTACACAAACATGGCCCAGGGGGCGCGTCACTTACAACAAGTCAAAATGAGGCTCAGTATTGTGTGTGGCCTCCACGTGCCTGTATGACCTCCCTACAACGCCTGGGCATGCTCCTGATGAGGTTGCGGATGGTCTCCTGTGGGATCTCCTCCCAGACCTGGACTAAAGCATCCGCCAACTCCTGGACAGTCTGTGGTGCAACGTGACGTTGGTGGATGGAGCGAGACATGGTGTCCCAGATGTGCTCAATCGGATTCAGGTCTGGGGAACGGGCGGGTCAGTCCATAGCTTCAATGCCTTCATCTTGCAGGAACTGCTGACACACTCCAGCCACATGAGGTCTGGCATTGTCCTGCATTAGGAGGAAACCAGGGCCAACCGCACCAGCATATGGTGTCACAAGGGGTCTGAGGATCTCATCTCGGTACCTATTGGCAGTCAGGCTACCTCTGGCGAGCACATGGAGGGCTGTGAGGCCCTCCAAATAAATGCCACCCCACACCATTACTGACCCACTGCCAAACCGGTCATGCTGAAGGATGTTGCAGGCAGCAGATCGCTCTCCACGGCGTCTCCAGACTCTGTCATGTCTGTCACATGTGCTCAGTGTGAACCTGCTTTCATCTGTGAAGAGCACAGGGCGCCAGTGGCGACTTTGCCAATCCTGGTGTCCTGTGGCAAATGCCAAGCGTCCTGCATGGTGTTGGGCTCTGAGCACAACTCCCATCTGTGGACGTTGGGTCCTCATACCACCCTCATGGAGTCGGTTTCTAACCATTTGTGCAGACACATGCACATTTGTGGCCTCCTGGAGGTCATTTTGCAGGGCTCTGGCAGTGCTCGTCCTGTTCCTCCTTGCACAAAGGCGGAGGTAGCGGTCCTGCTGCTGGGTTGTTGCCCTCCTATGGCCCCCTCCACGTCTCCTGGTGTACTGGCCTGTGTCCTGGTAGCGCCTCCAGCCTCTGGATGTTAGAACCCTCCTGCTTGTTTTTTTCCATCTTGTGTTTTGCGGTCACGTGACCATCTGCCTTTATATTCCAGCTCTGCACTTTTGGCTGTGCTGGACTTCAATGTTTGACTGTTTCTCTAGCCAGGTGCTTCTGTGCCTTTCTCTGTCAGTTCGCTTGGTCTTTCTGGGACCTCTAGTACCTTTTTGTAAGTTTGTCTTTTTGTGTTCTGCAACATTTTCTCTGTTTAGGAGGTGTCCCATTTTTTGTCCCAGTCCTTAGTTCTTTTAGGGACCCCTCCCTTTATGCTATAGGTCTTCGTTCAGACTAGCCGAGGACTAAGGCGGGTCTGTTCGCTAGGAACAGTCAGCCAACTACATCGTAGGGATTCAGCTTAGTCTTAAGCCCCCGTCTCACATAGCGAAATCGCTAGCGAGATCGCTGCTGTGTCACGGTTTTGGTGATCGCTGCAAAGTGTCCTGGACCATTTATTGATCGTTGCCCTCCCGCTGGTCAGCACACATCGCTGTGTGTGACCAGCGGGAGCAGCGATCAGGCTGGTAACCATGATAAACATCGGGTTACTAGGGGCACACGCGCACCTAGTAACCCGTTGTTTATCATGGTTACGAGCCTGCTAAAGTGAGCGGTAAACTCCCACTCACTGTAGCAGAGTGGTAACCATGATAAACAACGGGTTACTAGGTGCGCGTGTGCCCCTAGTAACCCGATGTTTATCATGGTTACCAGCCTGCTAAAGTGAGCGGTAACCTCCCGCTCACTGTAGCAGAGTGGTAACCATGATAAACAACGGGTTACTAGGTGCGCGTGTGCCCCTAGTAACCCGATGTTTATCATGGTTACCAGCCTGCTAAAGTGAGCGGTAACCTCCCGCTCACTGTAGCAGGGTGGTAACCATGATAAACAACGGGTTACTAGGTGCGCGTGTGCCCCTAGTAACCCGATGTTTACCATGGTTACCAGCCTGCTCCTGCTTCAGCAGCAGGCTGGTAACCAGGAGCAGGACATCGTGGAAAGATTCTTTCCACGATGTCGCTGCTCCCCTTTGACGGCTACTTTGTGGCTGGACTTGTCCTTTGTTAAATCGCTTAAATCTCATCCCACAATTAGGGTTATCCCATGGTCCATTCTCATATCTTACCAATATCTTCCTCTATGTTTCCCATTTTGGGCAATCCGTTTTTCCTCCTGGGGCTAGAGAATAAAGTCTTTCATAACTGGCTAAGGAGGGGTTGTTTTTGAGTGTCTCATTTTGGAGTTGGACATATTTGGCCATCAAAGGAACATCTTTTCGGCCTCTCTACTCCCCCTCATCTTGGAACTTTGAGAGTTTGTCAGGTTTTACCCTTTTACCATTTACTCCCTTCTAGACCTTTTTCTAATAATGACAAGACTCGGGACCGTTAAGACACACTTTATCTTTCTCATACTCCTTGCTGATTGAACCCCAGACCAACCTAACACTAATTTTCACTTCTAATGGGAAGGCAATTTAGGCCTCTCCCAATCGAAGGAGAGTTGGTATCTTTACCTTAACGCATAAATCATCAATCTGCTCCCGCTTTTATGAGGCCGGTTAAAAACTGCTTTCTCGGTAGTATGGTGTCCCAACTCAACTACACTCTATCTTTCCGAAAGCTAGTCCCATATGTTGGAGATGTGGGGAGGAGGAGGGTGATCTGTTACACATTTTCTGGTCCTGCAGGCTTCTCTCTCCTCTTTGGGGAAAAGTACAGCAAGTGATACATAAAATCACTGATCTGATTTCAGAACCGAACCCAGTGTAACAGGCCAAATTGACCCCTGTCCAGATTAAACCCAGGTATAGTTTGGCCCAGGCTAGAGTATACCCTGGGGGATAAACTGTCTTAGGCCAAACTATACCTGGGGGTGTAAAATAGCCTAGGCCAAACTTACTCCTCCAGGCTACAATATACCCCTTTATTTTATGAGCTCTTGTATACGTATGAGATAGATTTTAGATGCCATTTTTTAATAACTTAAAACTGACTTCCACGTAGTGGGAAGGTATTTGTGTTGTTAATAACTTGATGAAGATTGATCTTACAATACAATGTTACTGGCAACGTACAGCAGTCATTACATCTGAGATTACACTGTTGTCCATTATGATAAGTGCTTTTACCTTAGAATGCAATTGTAACTTGATCTTAACACTTCACTGTTTTTCTCACCTTGTCTCTGATTAGTTGAAAAGTGTACAGATCTCTTTCTATCATACTCAGACACACAGCTGCTTTTAATGTGTAACTACCGAGAAGTGCGGTAAGATTCTTTACCTTATTATATCTTTGTGGAAGTCTAATATTTTTACTGATTGAAGTTTTTCTGGTTCAAGTAATAAAAGTCTATGTGTTTAGAACTTTAAGATTTAAGTCAGTTATCTATAACATGTTGAAAAATTAAGTAATTCTTGTGTGTATGACTAAACACTGTGGATATCAAGGGGGGTATAATCTGGCATGACGGGGTATGAAATGGCCTAGGCCATAATATACCGGGGTATAATCAAGCCTAGGCCACTTTAGCCCCGGGTATAGTCTGGACTTGGGGTATACTATGGCCTATTACACAGGTTCTTGTCCTTCTCCATCACTGTGACACCCCTTTGAAATCCTACAGACATTCGATATTAAGACACTTAATCGCGACTCCAAGAGCGTGCAGCCCTCTACTATGGAAAAAAGATACCGCTCTGACAATCTCCCTCTGGTTTACTAAAATAAATGAGGTAATGTTAACTCCTTAACCCTCGAGGGTGGTTTGCATGTTAATGACCAGGCCAATTTTTACAATTCTGACCACTGTCACTTTATAAGGTAATAACTCTGGAACGCTTCAACGGATCCCACTGATTCTGAGACTGTTTTCTCTTGACATATTGTACTTCACAATAGTGGTAAAATTTCTTCAATATGACTTGCGTTTATTTGTGAAAAAATCAGAAATTTGGCAAAAATTTTGAAAATTTCGCAATTTTCAAACTTTGAATTTTCGTGCCCTTATATCAGAGACATATGACACACAAAATAGTTATTAAATAACATTTCCCACATGTCTACTTTACATCAGCACAATTTTGGAACCAAATTTTTGTCTTGTTAGGAAGTTATAAGGGTTAGAAGTTGACCAGCAATTTCTCATTTTTCCAACAAAATTTACAAGACCATTTTTTAGGGACCACATCTTATTTGAAATGACTTTGAGGGGCCTTTATGACAGAAAATACCCCAAAGTGACTCCATTCTAAAAACTGCACCCCTCAAGGTGCTCAAAACCACATTCAAGAAGTTTATTAACCCTTCAGGTGCTTCACAGGAATTTTTGGAACGTGGAAGAAAAAAATGAACATTTAACTTTTTTCACAAAAATGTTACTTTAGACCCAATTTTTTTTATTTTCACAATGGTAACAGGAAAAATGGACCCCAAAATTTGTTGAACAATCCCTTATGAGCATGCTGATACCCCATATGTGGGGGAAAACCACTGTTTGGGTGCACGGCAGGGTTCGGAGGGGAAAGAGTATCATTTGACTTTTTGAATGTAAAATTTGCTTGAATAATTAGCAAACACCATGTTGCGTTTGGGAAGCCCCTGATGTGCCTAAACAGTGGAAATCCCCCACAAGTGACACCATTTTGGAAACTAGACCCCTCAGGGAACTAATCTAGATGTATGGCGAGCATTTTGAACCCCCAGGTGTTTCACAGAAGTTTATAGCATTGAGCTGTAAAAATAAAAGATCAAACTTTTTCCACAAAAATAATCTTTTGGCCCCAAATTTTTATTTTCACAAGGGTAAGAGGAGAAAATGGACCCCAAAAACTGTTGTGCAATTTCTCCTGAGTACGCCGATACCCCATATGTGGGGAAAATACACTTTGGGCGCACAGCAGGGTTCAGAAGGGAAGGAGCACTGTGTGACTTTTTGAACGCAAAATTGGCTGGAATCGAGACCGGACGCCATGTCGCGTTTGGAGAGCCCCTGTTGTGCCTAAATAGTGGAAACCCCCCACAAGTGACCACATTTTGGAAACTACACCCCTCAAGGATTTTATCAAGGGGTATAGTGAAAATTTTGACACAGAATTTGATAACATTAGGTCATCATATTGAATAAGTTGTCATTAGTCTTTAGCCCAAGTGCTCGCTACTCAAGTTTGCATCGGGTACTCAGGTATGCACCATGTATCGCAGGTGCTCGAATGACATGCTCGAATCCACGCCCCGCATGTTTCACGGTTGTTAGACACCCCAAAAAAACATGCGGGGATCGCTCGTGCATGGCAGGCAACCCTTGCAAGTTTTTTTGGGCCGCGAAGCATATAGGGCGGAGATTCGAGCATGTCACTCGAGCACCCGTGATACTCAGTGCATACCCGAGCACCCTATGCACACTCAAGTAGCGAGCACTTGCGCTCAACACTAGTTACCATATCATCATCATTTTTCTTTTTCTTTACCTTTGAAAAAATCCCAACCCCAACACGACTCTACCCCTAGCACAACCCTAACCCTAGCACAACCCTAACCCTAGCACAACCTTAACCCTAGCACAACCCTAACCCTAGCACAGCACTAACCCTAACCCTAGCACAATCCCAACCCTAACCCTAGCACAACCCTAACTCTAACCCTAGCACAACCCTAATAAAACCCTAACCCTAACCCAAGCACAACCCTAACCCTAGAGTTTATTTTTTACTCCGTTTCTCGTGCGGTATAAGTGATTAGACGATTTTATTCTTCGGGTCGGTGCGATTACAGCAATGCCATATCGGGTTTTTATGATTGACAGCTGTCACACACTACAAGACGCTTTTTTTTGCAAAGACTAGTTTTTGCATCGCCATATTTTGAGAGCTATAATTTTTCCATATTTTGGCCGACAGAGTCATGTGACAGCTTTTTTTTTGCGGGACGAGTTGATGTTTTTATTGGTATCGTTTTCGGGCATGTGAAATTTTTTGATCACTTTCTATTCCGATTTTTGGAAGGCAGAATAAACAAAACCAACAATTCAGGAATGTTTTTTGTTTTTTTCTTTATGCCGTTCCGCATGTGGTAAAATTGATAAGGTAGTTTTATTCTTCGGGTCAGTACTTTTACAGCGGTACCACATTTATATCGTTTTTTTATTTTTTGGCGCATTTACACAATAAAAACTATTTTATAGAAAAAAAAAATTGTATAGCTTTATTCTGAAAGCTATAACTTTTTATTTTTTGGCTGATGGAGCTGTATGGTGGCTTGATTTTTCCGGGACAAGATGACATTTTCAGCAGTTCCATTATTATTTACATTTGTCTTTTTTATCGCGTTTTATTCCATTTTTTGTTTGGCGGTATAATGATAAAGCATCGTTTTTTGCTTCATTTTTTTTTAAACGTGTTCACTAAAGGGGCTAACTAGTGGGACAGTTTTATAGGTCAGGTTGTTCCGGACGCAGGGATGCCAAATATTGTGTACTTTTATTTTTTTTTTTCAGAATAATATTTATTCATGGGTGTAATATATTTTTAGTTTTTTGGGATTATTTTTTTCATTTTTTTTAAATATTTTTTAAAGTTATTTTTTATTTTTTCACTTTCTGACACTTTTTTTTAACTTTTACACTTTGTCCCACTATGGGACTTTCAGTTTTTGCAGTCTTATCGCCTGTATAGCATAGAGATGCAGCAGCATCCCTATGCTATACAGCCTGTCAGTGCTGCACAGGCAGAAGTTACTTTGATCGTGCACTGTGCATGATTAAAGTAACTTCTGCTGTCTGGTGACCCAGATGTCGTCATGACAACATCGGGTCACCATGACAACCACCAGGACCTGGCAGAGACAGCGTGGGACGCCGGAGAGGAGGTAAGTAACGGCTCTTATCTCCCCTTGCTCCCAGAATGCTGCAAGCGACTTCAATTGCAGAATTTCGGGGTTTAATGTGCTGGGAGCGGTGTGGCACTGCTCATAGCACATAGCACCAGGTGTCAGCTGTGACAATAAGCTGACACCCGGAGGCAATCACGTCCACACAGCGGGTGCAATCACCATGGTGTATTATTACTTATCTGGCCCAAAAGGCCCAGGGCACAGTTATGTATTAATAAGCCCCACGTCAGACTCGGGGTATACTAGGGCCTGTTAGAACAGTTCTCATCCTTCTCCATCACTGTGATATCCTTTGAAATCCTACAGACATTCGATATAAAGACACTTAATCGCGACTGTAAGAACGTGCATAACTCTACTATGGAAAAAAAATACTGCTCCTACAATCTCCTGGCTTGCTAAAATAAATGAGGTGATGTTAATGGAGGAGCTCACTTCTACGATTAATAATTCTTTTGATTGTTTTTCTAAAACCTGGTTTTATTGTCTGGAATTTATATCTTCGACTATCTGGACCTAATTGGCGAAATCTGAATGTGCATTCTTTGGGCCCCACCTTTGAACACCTTTCCCTATTGCCATCCCTACCTCCCCCTCCCCTCTTCTCTTCTTGCTTCTTTTGCTTTTCTCCTTTTCTCTTTTTTTTCTATATTCTTCTTTCTGCTGCGTCCACTCATGTGACTGGATTACTCCACTCAGTCTGGGTGATCTTGGTTATGTACCGTATTTTTCGGACCATAAGACGTACTCCAAATTTTGGAGTGGAAAATGGGAAAAAATATTTTTTTTATAAGATGGGGGTTCGTTTTATAGTCCGAATAGGTATTTTACCTGGGGGGAGGCGGTGGTGGAGCAGGGGTCACAGGAGGCAGGGTCCCTCAGGAAACCGGCAAAAGTGGAGCAATGCTGCGGGTCCTGGGTCGGAGAAGGGGGTGCCCCAGCAGCGGGGGGTTATGGCGGTGGTGGAGCTAATAGTAGGAATCAGGGTCCCTTCCTCAGGAACTTGGTGGTGGCAGAAGTGGTGAGATGCTGTGGGCCTGTTGTTGGTGCTGAGGCAGAGTGCAGTGCACTGCTTTTCCGGCAGCCATATTCCAGAAGCCGTGGTCTACAGGGAAATGGCCACCTGATCCAGTGCATGCACGGACTGGGATCTCGGTGGCCATTTCCCTGAGCCCCATGGCTTCAGGAAGATGGCCTCCTGAGACAGCGCATGCGCCGTTGAGATGGCCTCTGGGAAAATTCTGCCTGACCACCAATACCGGGCCTGCAGCATCGCACTGCTTCTGCCGTCGCCAGGTTCCTGAGGGACCCTGCTTCCTGCGATCCCTCCCGCCACCACCTCAACTCCCCGGTATGCTAAATTCGGACCATAAGACGCACGCAAATTTGGGGGGGAAAAAGTGCTTCTTGTGGTCCGAAAAAGAAGGTATTTTCTCATCCTGCTCCTTAATGTTCATTTTGTATTATTGTTCCTTCAGAATTTGAGTAGAAAGTTAATCACTTCTATTGTTATTTCCCTTGCCTCAATCAGTGATTGTTTTTATTTCTCGGAACGGTTAGTGTCTTGTGATTGTACCTTTTCTTCTCTTTATAAATGTAATAAATAAAGACAAAGTTTAAAAAAAGATATGGACGTATTTATAAACTCTTTCACTGCAGAAGAGCCTGGTTGTCTGTCTGACTCAATATTACAGGCACAAGCTGTTACAACCTTCAAATTATACTGCACTATGAATACAGGGTTGTATGATGGTGCTGATTAGGAGTGCATAGAAATGCAGCAATCGATTATTTTTAATTTTTATCTGGAGTTTCCCTTTAAAAAATTTTCTTGCCAGAAAGAATTAAGGAAGGGAGGTCCTTCTCACAGGTATATATGCAGTATGGTAAGAGTGGAGGAGGAAACTTTGGGTTTTAGGAACAGGTGCATTTCCTGGACTCATGTGAGTCACAAATAGAGTAACATTTTATAGACAATACTCCGCAGAAATGAGCAGCCAGTCCAAGAATGAAGAAAGCCCACACTTTGTCCATTCACGTGGCTCTACTGATGGCCGTGACTTGCTTATAAAATGACAGAGCTAAAACTGGCATGAGAAACACAGAATTAATTGTCTCCCCTTAAACGATTGCCCATGATGCACACTGTGGGTATGCTAATTCCAAGCAATAACTAGAGCAAAATACATCTGCTCATTATTTAACCATGTGCCACCCTGAGCATATTCCAATAATGGCTGTCTATATGGTACACGGTGCCTACAAACCACATATGTAATAGAAGTGGTTGTGTTCCATGGTAGGTACCCCATATTTATTCTATTCGTCAATATTGGTGGAATCCGCATCCTATGGCTTCCTATGAAAATAAGTGGATTTTTTTCAACTCTGTTCTTATGCTGCAGAAAAAAATCTGCCTGGATTTTTGGTACCACCCGGGAAAAAAAATCAGTTGAGTAGAAAAGTAAAATACTACTTATTGCTGATGATTCCGAACAGAATAGCCAAGGATAGCCACACTCGGTCACAATGGTGTTATTCCTTATGCAGATCTGCTACCCACCAAGCAGCAAATTTGCTGCATAAATACAAGTGTCATCCTCGAATTTCTGCCTTTCTTTTAAGCCATCATTTGAATGTAAAGCGGTGGAACAACCCACCATAATTAGTAGTTTTAAAAAGTTCAGAGCCATGTTTTACTGTGTTTCCCTTCCTGCATTCTTGTTCAGAGGCGGAAGTAGGGAATTATTGGTACTTTTAAAAATGTTATTGGTTATGTTAAAAGGCAGTTGGTTGTTTCTCTTGCAGTAATGTTCATAGGCAATCAACATGTTAAAGGGGTTTTCCTGGTTTCAACTAACTTTCTGCAATCACTGTATATGACTACAGGCTGCCGCAAGTTGCACACTGTCAGGATTCCGCTCTGTTGTGTGCTTGAGCAGTCGTCACCGCTCATGTGCAATTTGCTTACTAGTGGTCACATGACCACTAGCTGCTCATCTACTTTTCGCCATAGAACACTGAGAGAAGCAGGAAATGCTTCTAGTTGGCACATGACCACAAGTATGCAAAATGCACATGACCTTTCAAGCAGGCAACAGAGCAGAAACCTGACAGTGTGCATGTTGCACATGATCGCATGAGAAGTTAATCATAGAATGGTACAAAATGGTGGAGATCGTCATATTGCCCATGTTTTACTACTACATAAGGTTAGTTCTCCTACCAAAGTAGTTATTGAATTATGATCTTGAGACAAGAAATGCCCAATTGCTGTTTAGCTACAGTGTATTGCCCCTGAATTATAAATGGGCTATGGCAAGTGGATGAATGCTGTGCCTGAAAAAGAAAAAACCCACGAGGTTAGACCAAAACCAAAGGCGAGAGAAACTCGTACCAACAGTGGGTGCAGACCCTGGACAAGCTTACTACTTGTTTGCAGTCCATTAATGTATATGCGGAGAACCACCTCCGATGTCTGTGCCCATTGCTACCCCCAATGGGCGGCACTAGAGTTCTATCCCAATTCCTCTCTGAATAGAATATTTGCATTGTAGGACCATCACTCCTGTTGTGCTTCTTCCCCAGAGAAAACATAGTGAGTTGTTCTTTTGCTATAAGATAACTTGTACATTTTATTTCTGACCTCTCCTTCTGCCACCTAACCCTGACCATATGGTTGCATTACATGAGTAGAGCCAAGGGCCTTCCATTGGGAATAGCACTGTGAAATCATTCAAGAACCTGGCAGAAGATCAGTGTTTTGTTAGGTCCCTCAGCTTCAAGACTAATTTCTAGTTTCCTTAAAGGAACTCTATCATTACAGAATGGCTGCTCAAACTAAGTACCACCACCCAGTGCACAAAGGTGGGGTCAATCATTTAAATACACCTTCCCACCTGCTTGTTTTCTCTCAATTTCCACCCCCTTCTTTGATTGACAGCTCTAGATTCATAGGACCAAAGAAGGTCGAAGATTGATTGAAAACAAGCAGATGGGAAGGTGTATATAAATGTTTGGCCGAGCCGTGAAGCACCGAGCGCCTGTGCTTGGTTTGAGTCCTCTAAAAGAAGACCTGCCAGTTGCCAAAAATAACTATCTTTTTTTAGTTTTTTTTAACCTGGTGTAAAAGACACTTTTCTCCTGAATCTGCCATTATTAATTTTTTGTTCCAGCATTTGTCTGTTCCCAAGATATGGCCCCATCTTCCCTGTATATAAACATAGTCTATTTAGACAACCAGGTGTGGCCCTAAAGAAGACCCACCCATTAAGAAAACTATGGGCCACACCTACTTGGCAAAAAAAAAAAAAAGAGACTAGATTTACATACAAGAATTAGAGGGCCATATTTCAGGAACAGAGAGACATAGGAACAAAAGAAAATAATGCTGGATTTACAAGAACAGCATCGATTACACCAAGTAAAAACACTGCATATTTATGGCACATCCCAGGGCTGCATACAATATTCCATTTTATTCTGAGTGACCTGCAATACCAGGTATAGCCTATAGACATATATGGCGCTATTCCTGGAAAACTCTTTCATCTTGCCTTTATCTGATACAGTATATCACAAAAGTGAATACACCCCTCACATTTTTGTAAAAATGTAATTATATCTTTTCATGGAACAACGCTGAAGATATGACACTTTGATACAATGTAAAGTAGTCAATGTACAGCTTGTATAACAGTGTAAATTTAGGGAGCCCTCTAAATAACTCACCGCACAGCCATTAATATCTAAATCACTGGCAACAAAAGTGAGTACACCCCTAAGTGAAAATGGCCAAATTAGCCAATTTCCCTCCCTGGTGTCATGTGACTCCTTAGTGTTACAAGGTCTCAGGTGTGAATGGGGAGCAGGTACGTAAAGTTTGGTGTTATCGCTCTCACACGCTCTCATACTGGTCACTCGAAGTTCTACATTGGACCTCATGGAAAAAATCTCTCTTAAGATCTGAAAAAAAGAATTGTTGCTGTTCATAAATATGGCCGAGGCTATAAGGAGATTGTCATCACCCTGAATCTGAGCTGCAGCATGGTGGCCAAGACCATAAAGCGGTTTAACAAGACAGGTTCCACTCAGAACAGGCCCGGGCATGGTCGACCACAGAAGTTGAGTGCACGTGCTCTGCATTATATCCAGAGGTTGTCTTTTCAAAACAGACGTATGAGTGCTACCAGCATTGCTTCAGAGGTTTAAGGGATGTGGGGGGTCAGCTTGTCAGTGCTCAGACCATACGCTGCACACTGCATCAAAATGGTTTGCATGGCTGTCATCCCAGAAGGAGGCCTCTTGTAAAGATGATGCACAAGAAAGCCCGCAAACACTTTGCTGAAGATAAGCAGACTAAGGACATGAATTTCTGGAAGCACGTCCTGTGGTCTGATGAGACCAAGATAAACTTCTTTGGTTCAGATGGTGTCAAGCGTGTGTGGCAGCAACCAGGTGAGGAGTACAAAGACAAGTGTATCTTGCCTACAGTCAAACATGGTGGTGGGAGTGTCATGGTTTGAGTGCTGCCAGCTGTGGGGAGCTACAGTTCATTTAGGGAACCATGAATGCCAACATGTACTGTGACATACTGGAGCAGAGCATGATCCCCTCCCTTCGAAAACTGGGCCCAAACACACCTCCAAGACGACCACTGCCTTGCTAAAGAAGCTGAGGGTAAAGGTGCTGGACTGGCCAAGCAGGTCTTCAGACATAAACCCTATTGCGCATCTGTGGAGCATCTTCAAATGGAAGGTGGAGAAGCGCAAGGTCTCCAATATCTACCAGCTCCGTGATGTCATCCACAGGATTCCAGTGGCAGCTTGTGCAGCTCTGGTGAACTACATGCCCAAGAGTTAAGCCATTGATTGAAAATAATGGTGGCCACACAAAATATTGCCACTTTGGGCACAATTTGGCCATTTTCACTTAGGAGTGTGTTCACTTTTGTTGCCAGCCGTATAGACATTAATGGCTATGTGTTGAGTTATTTAGAGGACACACCAAATGTACACCATTATACAAGCTGTACACTGACTACTCTACAATGTATCAAAGTGTCATATCTTCAGTGTTGTCCAATAAAAAGATATAATAAAATGAGGGGTGTACTCACTTTTGTGATAAACTGTATATCTAGATTCACACACATACAGTGGCGTACCGCCAATGGAGGCAGGCCACGCGACTGCTATGGGGCCCGTGAGCCGTGGGGGCCCCATAGCAGTCCAGGGGCAGACATCCCACCGCCGGTGCAGCTGCGCTGGGGCCCCCGTTGCAGCTGTACCGGGGGTCTGCCAATGCAGCTGCTCCCTGCACACAGCGGGCAAGAAGCGATCCCTGCAGCTCCACTGCTGACAGGAAGAGCATAGCCGCAGAGCTGGAGGGATCGTCTTATGCTTCCTCCCTGACCCAGGTGCACGCAGCTTGATGACGTCATCATGCACCGCGCGCCTGGGTCAGGAAGAAATCTGCCGGCAACCAGGAGGATGCTGCGGGGGAGCGAGCTGTGGTAAGTTGTTGTTTTTGTTTTTTTTACTGAAAAGCTGGGGAGGGGAGGAGGGGGAGAGCAATAATGGAATGGTGGGGCTGGTGAGAGCAATAATGGGGCTGGGGAGAAGAATGATAGGATGGTGGGGCTGTGGAGAGCAATAATGGGGCTGATGGGGAAGGGGAGAGCAATGACGGGTTGCTGGGAGAGAGCAATGATGGAGGTGCTGGGAGAGAGCAATGATGGGGGTTGCTGTGAGAGAGCAATGATGGTGCTGGTGAGAGCAATAATAGGGCTGGGGAGAGGAATGATGGGGCTGATGTGGCTGGGAAGAGCAATAATGAGGCTGATTGGGCTGGGGAGAGCAATAATGGGATGGTGGGGCCTGGAAGAGCAATAATAGGGCTGATGGGGCTGGGGAGAGCAATGATGGGTCTGGGGAGAGCAATAATGGGGCTAGGGAGAGCAATGATGGGGTTGGGGAGAGCAATGATGGGGCTGATGGGGCTAGAGAGAGCAATGATGGGACTGATGGGGCTTGGGAGAGCAATAATGGGGCTGGGGAGAGCAATGATGGGGAGGGTGGGGCTGGCGAGAGCAATGATGGGGCTGGGGAGAGCAATGATGGGGCTGGGGAGAGCAATAATGGGGCTGGGGAAAGTGATGGGGAGAGCAATGATGGGGATGTGAGACTTGGGAGAGCAATGATGGGGATGGTGGGGAAGGGCAGAGCAATGACAGGTTGCTGGGGGAGAGCAATGATGGAGGTGCTGGGAGAGAGCAATGATGGGCGTGCTGGGAGAGAGCAATGATGGGGGTTTGCTGTGAGAGCGCAATGATGGGGTTGGGGAGAGCACTGATGGGGTTGGGAAAAGCAATGATGGGGATTTGGTGATGAGGAGAGCAGAAATGGGGCTGGGGAGAGCAATTATGGGGATGGTGGCAATGGGGAGAGCAGTGATGGGGCTGGAGAGAGCAATGATGGGGATGGTGAGGCTGGGGAGAGCAATGATGGGGAAGGGGAGAGCAATGACGGGTTGCTGGGAGAGACCAATGGTGGGGGTTTCTGTGAGAGAGAAATGACGGGGGTGTCGGGAGAGAGCAATGACGGGGGTGCTGGGACAGAGCAATGACGGGGTGCTGGGAGAGAGCAATGATGGAGGTGCTGGGACAGAGCAATGTTGAAGGTGCTGGGACAGAGCAATGACGGGGGTGCTCGGAGAGAGCAATGATGGGGGTGTTGGGAGAGAGCAATGATGGGTTGCTGCCACAGAGCAATGAAGGGGGTGCTGGGAGAGAGCAATGATGGAGGTGGTGGAAGAGAGCAATGATGGGGGTGCTGGGAGAGAGCAATGACAGGGGTGCTTGGACAGAGCAATGATGGAGGTGCTGGGACAGAGCAATGATGGTGGTGGTGGAAGAGAGCAATGATGGAGGTTTCACATTGCTTGTACTGTAAAGCCTTGTATATTTTCCGTGTGCACATAGCCTTACAATTAATTTAGGAGAGTCACAGAGACTGAATCATTTATATTATTGGGCAGTGGAGATTATAGTTAATGGGGGGCACAGTGCTGC
Organism: Phyllobates terribilis; assembly: GCF_046119375.1. Taxonomy (NCBI): domain Eukaryota; kingdom Metazoa; phylum Chordata; class Amphibia; order Anura; family Dendrobatidae; genus Phyllobates; species Phyllobates terribilis. The sequence goes on from NW_027362763.1 coordinate 723,786,611, forward strand.
TTATCACTTTATATTTTGATTACTAAGTGGCTAATAGTATATTAATGGTGGGGTACATATCTGAAGTCAGGGGCGCAGTGTGGAGGAGACACATGTATGTATACAATATATGTGACCTTGCTATTATCTAGGCTGGAGATCATCGTGACAAGACGAGACGTGGCTGGGAGATGTGGACATGAAGGTCTGACCAGATGGAGAAAAAACTGCAGAAACCGACTCTGATCAGATGATACGTCAGCGGTAAGTGCCTGGATGTAAATATTATTCTATATCTGCACTGTGTGACTTGGAGTGATAGTGTTATCTGTAAAATCCCTTAGGCTGCATTCTCACATTTGTGTGAAATGTCCGTGTGCAGCCAGATTTTTTTATCAGATGGTCCACGGACTGGTAGAGTTTTATAGATCCATTCACACATCCATGAAAATCACGGATCTGAGAATGAGATCTGTGACGGTTAGAGAATGTCCTGTTCTGTTATGATTTTGAGGACTAGAATAGAACATGCTCAATGCGTCGGTAAAACAGGGCAGCACACCGACACTGCACACAGATACAGGAATGTAGCCGTATTATGTATAGCACAGTCCCTTAGTATATAGTGTACTCACTTATTATGTATAGCATACTCCCTTAGTACAGTGCCTACAAGTAGTATTCAACCCCCTGCAGATTTAGCTGGTTTGATAAGATGTAAATAAGTTAGAGCCTTCAAACTGCAAACGAGAGTAGGATTTATGAACAGAAGCATAAATCTTACAAACCAAAAAGTTATGTTGCTCAGTTGAATTTTATTAAATTTTAAACATAAAAGTGTGGGTCAATTATTATTCAACCCCTATGTTTAATATTTTGTGGAATAACCCTTGTTTGCAATTACAGCTAATAATCGTCTTTTATAAGACCTGATCAGGCCGGCACAGGTCTGTGGAGTTATCTTGGCCCACTCCTCCATGCAGATCTTCTCCAAGTTATCTAGGTTCTTTGGGTGTCTCATGTGGACTTTATTCTTGAGCTCCTTCCACAAGTTTTCAATTGGGTTAAGGTCAGGAGACTGACTAGGCCACTCCAACACCTTGACTTTTTCCCTCTTGAACCAGGCCTTGGTTTTCTTGGCTGTGTGCTTTGGGTCGTTGTCTTGTTGGAAGATGAAATTACGACCCATCTTAAGATCCTTGATGGAGGAGCGGAGGTTCTTGGCCAAAATCTTCAGGTAGGCCGTGCTATCCATCTTCCCATGGATGCAGACCAGATGGCCAGGCCCCTTGGCAGAGAAACAGCCCCACAGCATGATGCTGCCACCACCATGCTTGACTGTAGGGATGGTATTCTTGGGGTCGTATGCAGTGCCATCCAGTCTCCAAACGTCATGTGTGTTGTTGGCACCAAAGATCTCGATCTTGGTCTCATCAGACCATAGAACCTTGAACCAGTCTGTCTCAGAGTCCTCCAAGTGATCATGAGCAAACTGTAGACGAGCCTTGACATGACGCTTTGAAAGTAAAGGTACCTTACGGGCTCGTCTGGAACGGAGACCATTGCGGTGGAGTACGTTACTTATGGTATTGACTGAAACCAATGTCCCCACTGCCATGAGATCTTCCCGGAGCTCCTTCCTTCTTGTCCTTGGGTTAGCCTTGACTCTTCGGACAAGCCTGGCCTCGGCACGGGAGGACACTTTCAAAGGCTGTCCAGGCCGTGGCAGGCTAACAGTAGTTCCATAAGCCTTCCACTTACGGATGATGCTCCCAACAGTGGAGACAGGTAGGCCCAACTCCTTGGAAAGGGTTTTGTACCCCTTGCCAGCCTTGTGACCCTCCACGATCTTGTCTCTGATGGCCTTGGAATGCTCCTTTGTCTTTCCCATGTTGACCATGTCTGAGTGCTGTTCACAAGTTTGGGGAGGGTCTTAAATAGTCAGAAAAGGCTGGCAAAAGAGATCTTTAATCCACACATGTGAAGCTCATTATTCTTGGTGCCTGAACTACTTCTTAATACTTTAGGGGGACCAAACAGAATTCTTGTGGTTTGAGGGGTTGAATAATAAATGACTCTCTGAATTAACTTTTAACGTTTTAAAAAACAAAACAAAAAAAAAACAAAAACAAAAGTTGCTGCAGTGCATTTCCCACTTCCAGGCTGATCTACAGTATAAATGTCACAATGCCAAGTTAATTCCGCATGTGTCAACCAGCTAAATCTGCAGGGGGTTGAATACTACTTGTAGGCACTGTATATAGTGTACTCACTTATTATGTATAGCATCGCCCTTAGTTATATAGTTTCCTCTTTTATTATGTATAACACCCTCCCTTATTATGTACCTTCCTCTCTAGCTCTAGGTCACAGGGGATCATACTGTGTTGGGGTCAGCATACTTTGCCCTGGGAGTTGAGGTGGGGTACAGTAGGGCCATTATACTGCGCATGTGGAGGAATTCACCATGGGGGTTTCATACTGTGTTTGGGGGGCATTTTTGTTGGCATCAGTCTTCATGGCGCAATAAAGCGGGATCTAGGACTTCAGCAGGAGGAAAATTACTATGTAAAGGCTGGAAAGTTGTGAGATCTGCTCTTCTGTGACCCCAACAATTATTTACATTTTTTTTAGGGAGGGGGGGCCCAATTAGAATTTCTGCTATGGGCCCCCATGATTCCTATGTACGCCCCTGCACACATACAGTATAAACCGCTCACCACAGTCATTGCCTAAAATCTATTACAGACTGACGACCCACAATGAAAGATCAGTATACTTTAATAATGCATCAAGTGTCAAAATACATTTCTGTATCAATCACTTTCCATACAGTAAAAACAGCATCAATTTCAGCCAGATAGTGTTGCTTTAAGAAATCATGAAGTCTGACGTTAGGTCCGGTGAGATACCAGTCCTCTGATTGTCTGATGTCGCTTAGTAAACCACTATGGATGTCAATGCGCTCTCTACTTAGCTCAACAGGCGGTAAAACAACATTATTCAAGTTCGATTAACCCTTCAAGTGCTTTACACCAATAGCCCCAAAAAAACTTTCTAAGGACACTAAATAATTCAGCATACAAAGTGTGACACAGAATTCATTTGGTTTAATGTCACAACAATCCTTTTTCTGGAAAAAAAATAAAAGCACAAGGACACTAGACGCAGAAAAGGTGACAGCAGAGATTAAATCATATATTTTTCAGGACATATCAGACGTCATTTAAAAAAAAATAGACAAATTATTGATTTTTTACAATATATTTCACCTGTTTTCTGCACACAGTGGAGCTACAAACTAGGGTATTTTCATATTTGGCGGAATTGCTGCAGATCGTCATCGCAGGAGGCTGGGTGATACAGAAACCACCCTCCAAAGCGCCAGGGAAGTGGAGTATAGTTTTTCTAAAATAGAAGCAAATCCTCACCAAAATCCATGCTTTTGGTGTGTATTCGACATGTGTTACCAAAATTTTATGCAGCAAATCTGCTACTTGTGAATAATATAATGTCTCATCATGTCATTAAAATCATCATCATTGATGATCTGAAAAAAAGACAGCTATCGTTAAAAGGTAAAAGTATAGAAATCCAGAGAAATTGTGCGTAAAATAATTTTTGTTTCATAGTAAACAAAAAAGTTGGAATGGTTATCAGATAAGGGAACTTTTCTTAATTTATATTCAGGCTAAAATGATTTACTGTTACAAAGCTGGTAGAGCATCATACATTTTCTATGGTTCTTTACTCCAGCACCTTTGTATGGTAGCATACCATATTTTTCTTCCAAATTTCATTTAAATCCATGAAAAAAAATCTCAGTATGAAGTCTTAAGCAAACGGAAGGTAGGGGATAAATGTATGATTGCTAAGGATTGACCACTAGGAACCCCACAAATCCTGAAAATGGGGTCCAGAATTCTCTTTGTGCATAAAGTCAACCAACATTCCACAGAACTGATCGAACGGAGATAAGACCCCCAGCAATCATTCATCTATCATCTATACTACAAATAGATGAACTGTAAATTGAAGTAGTACAGCATCTGACTTTGAAAGCATTTTTTACTGTTTTTTTCTTTTATTATATATTTTTTTCCATTTACTTTTTTTTTACATTTAACTTTCAACAATTTTCTTAATTTTTCACATTTTTAAATGGGTTGAATATTGGATTTCTCTGAAACACGGCTGCCTCCACTGTGGGGAGATAACAGGTATACAGAAGTGAATCATCTACTTAAGTCCTATGGATAATATTGGACTTCAGTAAGCTTATTCTATACATAGTTAGTTACCTGATCTTTGAAGCCTGGCCTGAGAATAGAGATTTAAAGGCTTGAGTGTCAAAATGGCGTAAAAAACAAACAGCCAATCAGACTCTGACATAGTATCAACAGAGTGACTGACCGCTATGGGGATGCATAACGCGTCTTCTCCTTACACTGTGTTCTAGCCTTCAAATTCTTCTTCACCAGGTAGTGCATAAAAAATATTGCTAGGATCCCAATCTCATCACCACCGCTTCATTATATAATCTGAAGGCACATATTACAAAGTTTAAAAAGGAAAAAAAAATCTATATAAACTTTAATCAAACATCCTTAATAAAAAAAAAAATAGGTAGGTTAAAGTCAAAATGCACAAAATAATCACAAACATCTTCTCAAGTTTTCCCAATTGTCCAAAAACGCTACATAATTCATGTGTTGAGTTGGAATGGCCTGGTGGAGCTCAGATATTATGGGTTCACCACACTCTCTAAATTATGGGTTTGGCCCAGTTACTCTTTTACTTTTGTTTTAGGATATTTTTTTAAAGGGCTAAACATTCCTAAAAGACAGTAATAATATTCCGAGGAAATTCTAAACATCATTTATTTGTATTTTTACCCATATATCTTCATGTACAATGAATGATTAAATGCTTCAATTGCATTACTTAAAGAAGACCCATCACTTGCAATAAATATGTAATTTTTTTGCCTGGTATAAATGCTGCTGTTCTCCTGAATCTGCCATTGTTTTTCTCTTGTTCTTGTGCCTCTCGGTTATGGCTCCATTTAAAAAAAATAAATAAATCTGGTGGTCCTCAAGACCGCTCCCACTTGGCTAAAATGACTAGATTTACATATAGGGAAGAGAGAGAAATATCTCAGGAATGGCAACGCTTACAAACAAAAAGAAAAACAATGTCAGATTCCGGAGAGCAGCGGCATTTACACTAAGCATAATAAATAGTGACAAGTCCTCTTTAAACGGGGTTGACTGTTAAGATATATGGACGTCACAGAAGGGACTGCCATCTATTAACCAAAGTGATTACAAAGAGCTTCCCTGTCTCATCCATGTATTACAGTTTTGTCAATTCTTCGGGAAGCCCATCCCAAGGGGAGATGGGCTGCCCCTTTTTTAAACTCCCTAGTTTGCATTTTCAGGCCTCAGAGTTGCCCAGGAGACTTTCTAACTTCTAGATCGTCTCGAATTTTCCCTGAAGACTGATGGTTGTCCTGGGAAAGCTGGCAAGTACAGTATTACATGGTATGCCATTCATTAAAATAGGTGGAGTGTAGGAACTTTCCATTGATCAGAACGGTCGTGCTGTAGTCTGCAAGAGCTGGTGCTTCTTTGCTCGGACTCACAGAGGTGGTCCCATCATTCTATGTCCATATGCCCTAATCAGAAACAGAGGTTTCCATGTCAGATCTGCTCTCGATTTTGCTCACCAAGAAACCCTCAAAAAGCAGTAAAGACAAAGGTGAACCCCACATTTAAGTGTAAAAAGTAAAGAGGCGACTCCATGTATTACTTATATTTTTACTCAAATTTATTGTTAAAGAGGTTGTCCACAATTTTATCATTGATGATCTATCCTTAGGATAGGTCATCAGTGTCTAATCGGTAGGGGTCAGACACGAATAGGATGCGGATGTGTGGTACCCAGCTGCGACCACTATCAGAAGGACCAGCTCCGCAATTGAGCATTTCGGTCTGGAGGCCGCCGAGAATGGCTGATCGGTGGGGCTGCCGGTGTCGGATCCCGACCGATCAGACACTGATGACCTATCCTAAGGATAGCTCATCAGTGATAAAGTAGTGGACAACTTCTTTTAGTGAACTGAACAAATTAGTCTGCAAAATTCTGACCTAGGACATTGGTGGGTAACCTGCATCTCTCTGACAAATGTGAAACTACATCTCCAAGAGTGCCGTGCAGCATGATGGACTTTCTTGTTCCACCGCTTTTGCAGGCCCCTAGGATTATCTGACCTAAAAAAAGCAGTAATACGCATAAAAAAAAAACAACAAAAAACAACAACAGTCCCAATATAAAGCAAAAAAGACGTCAAAGTGCAACATTATTATTCACTAATCTGTTTATAAGGCAATCTGAACGAATATATATTATGTACTGTAAGAACAGTATAATATCCGAATGTTTCGGACATGAGAGTTTGTATGCATTTTTATGGATAAAATTTAATTAAGAGCCATAATTAGGCTTCATTATACTCTTAATTTAGACTTAGGCCTCATGCAGACTTCTGTTTTTCACATCTTCCGTTTTTCATGTAAGTGTTTTTCACATCTTTTTATTGTCTATGTGGCTGTTCACGTGTCCGTGTATTTTTGCGGCCTGAGTGGTCCGCACCAAAACACGGATGCCTGTTTTTGATTTGAGTCACGACTCAAACACACCATGCAAAACTATGGGTTTGTGAAAATCCCGGGCAGCACACCTTAGAACAATTAGAGCTGGAACATGATAGGTTCCTGTGTGCAGATTTTTAATCAGAATCCATGTACAGTTATCAGTGAAAGTGATTGGTTGCTATGGGCAACAGGGACACAGATGGAAAGGAGTATGACTGCAAGAGCAGATGACACAGTTAGCCTGCTGTCCATTACCATAGCGACACATAGTTCCGCATAGTTGCTTCATTTTGGATTTTAGCTTATGTTGAAGCAAAATATACTTATAACGGAAGCTGACAAAATATAAAACGGAGTAGTTTTAAACCACCCTGGGACAGATTTAGCAAAACTGTCTAAAAGAAAAAAAATGCCTATAGTAACCAATCACAGAGCAGCTTTCATTTTACCAGAGCAGGTTAAGAAATGTTAGCTGATCCCTGATTGGTTGCTATGGGCAACAAATGAGAATTTTTCTTTTGGATAGTTTTGATAAATGGGGCCCGCGATTATACTGAATGCTGGCATAGATAAGATTATTACTGTTTACCTCAGCGTCCAGGATGCTTCCTGGGATGCAGTATATCATCAAACTGCAAAAAATCATTTCACATTTTATTTGAAGGGGGTTCTTCGGGAGGTTTTGTTTGAACAAGGTCTGAATCGAAAACTGCCACCACTGCTGTTAGGGGAGGGAAGGGGTTAAAAAATATCCTCCGCATTGGTCTTGTGTTCTGATGCCATCTGGAGACCTATGATTGGCTTCATGTGTCATGACCTACGTCACCCACCACGTAACCATGTGATGCTTTCGATTGACCTCCGATTGGCTTCAGCGCCAAAATGGAGCGGTGTCAGAACAGAAGACCGGCATAGAGTACCGGGGAGCTGCGGACTAGTGGTAAGGATAGGTGAGGATAGGTGATTATGAAGATTTTTTTAACCCGTTCCCAGCCTTTAAAAGAATCCAGCAAAATGGTGGGAGCATAGCCGTCATTTTATTGAATTTGTGAGAAGTCAAATCCAGAAAATTTGGATCGTGGCAAATCTGAATTTTGGTGAGGTCCAACTCTTGACTGAAGCACCATGTCCCCTTCACTGTTTACAGGGCATTAGGCACAGCGCCATACTTTTTGCCAGTGACTGTGGCTGGTATCACAGCTCAATCACATAAATGTGCATGCGACTGAACTACTGTAAGTTCTTAGAAGTAGAATTGGTGCGAATCAATTCACAGAATCCGGCCCAACAGCCAGCATGGATTTATGGCATAATTATAGACTATTCTGCCCGCGAACATCCCTGATTTGCCACGCTGTCACGCAGATAACATCTACCGTCTGACAGCCACAGATTACTGATGTGGCCACTGGACTGAATCCTGTGAATCCATTCAAACCATCTCTAGTTATAAACAATGACTCAATCAACATTTTTAATGGGACCCAATTGTCTATAAGTATGCCATAAATGTACGGTAGACATGAGCCCACCAGTGTGTCCCACATCTATCTTGAGTCAATGGAGAGGTGGCGGGGGTCCCGTTCTTGAAATAGATGATGGTCCCATTGGTGGGATCCACATCTACCATATATTTTTTTAAATATGCCAAAAATATACGAGGTTGGAGCACCTACAATAAGGTAACATTCGCATCTAAGACCCCTGAGGACGAACATAAACAATCCTGAATTAGATAACGTGAAACAGAGAAGAGGGCATGTTATTGCTTCATACATCAGCATGATGACTGGGTTAGTCCAAGTTCCTGAGTATGACAAGGGGCCATCTTGGTAGCCACCAATGAGCCACCACAGTAACGTTACTTTGTACTGGTAAAAAAGCTGAATACAATGCCCAAGCTAATTAATGATATCGCTGTACGACCCAACTTTTTGCACTTGAAGAGCAATCAATTAACACAGTATAAGCTATAAAACAGTTCTGAGACCCTGAATCACGTGTGTGTATACGCTGTATATAGATAAATAAATCGGTATAATAAAAAAAGAGATTGATAGCGTAATGCAGGTTAGGTATTCAGTATATTGCATGTAAATGTAAATCCATCGTTAACGAGGGTAGGCAGCTACTCTATGGGCTAACAAGTTACACCTATAGATCCACCATCTCTGTCGGTAAAATTAAAACTGATGTCTTGCCACCAGTACAGTCCAAAACCAAGTTGAGACTTTAGGCGTTGCCCCCTTTAATGTCTTGCCCCCAGGACAGCCCAAAACCAAGTTGAGACTTTAGGCGCTGCACCCTTTAATGTCTTGCCCCCAGGACAGCCCAAAACCAAGTTGAGACTTTAGGGGTTGACCCCTTAAGACCGAGACAGGCTCGAATTAGCTGAAAAATTTTCCCCAAAAAATCAGAACAATCCCAGTAAATTGAGGACAGTTGGCAACTATGGATTCACTAGTCATCAATGATTTCTAGTGGCTGTATGAATACGGCCTAGCCAATGGCTTCATTTGTATTGTTAATGATGGATGTGAAAAATTGCCATTATAATGTGTGACTAGTGTTTTTAATAGATTCCTTTGGATAGACAGTATAATGCCTCATATATCAGCTGCTACATTTAAGAAAATAAAACATCTGAGCAAGAATCGCATGTGAAATAAAATATACATACAAAAACAATGTACTGTACCAATAAAAAGAAGCCTTTACCTAAAGTATTAATGGTTAAACGCAATATATGTTAATTGTCTACACATACAGATCATATACAGATAATTATGGTAAATTGTGCAACATTACATGTCCCCTGTAGTTCACCATTAACCCCCTGTAGACAGGTAGATTAGTAACAACGGGATAACATCTAAGTAGTATATATATTTATAAAAAAAATGAGATAAAACAATGTCAACGTGAACCATATACAGAAATGTAGCAATGTGATCAGTCATTTCTCAAATTATGTAAAAAAAAAAAAAATCTTTGAAATATGATGAGACAGGTGCTAATAATGGCAAGTAACTTGTATTAAAAGGCTTGTTCAAGATTTAAAAAAATATATATATATAGCGCCACACCTGTCCACAGGCTATTTGTGGTATTGCAGTTCATACCCAATCACTTCAGTGAAGCTAAACTGCAATGCCAGCTGTGGACAGGTGTGACGCTGTTTGTGCTAGATTTTTTTGTAATCATGGACAGTAAAATGCTTCTGAGAATAGGAGAGGTCTACCAAAATTGGTGCAAGGAAAAAGTAGAGCTGGCTATAGCAACCAATGGCATTGCAGCTTTTATCTTCCAAAGAGCCGTGTAAATATAAGAGCTGGAATCTAATTGGTCACTGTGGGCAACTGCTTTCATTTTTGCACCACTCTTGATAAATTTAGTGCAAAATAGCTGTGTTAATTTCAGACACAGATGCGACCACAATAAATTGTGTTAATGTGTATACAAATTGTGTTTTCCATCTCGATAATTAGTGTTATTCTTATAGAGCAAACATAAAAGTCTGACTGAGTTGAGTTTCTTAAAGGTACACTAAAGTGGATACGGCAGAGACAAGCTAGCAACAATAGCTCTTTGGAAAATCCCTGCTTGTTAGAAGTGTACCTTGACAAAAGGCTGATCACAAAGTGTCCCTATTCTGGAACTCCCAGTGATCAGCTCTAATCTGTGGGTAAAAGAGGCAGTAAGTGTTAATATTATCTGCAGCACCCCCAATGGGGAGAAGAAGCATTACACAATGCCTATTCAAATTCTGCATTGTCAGAGTGTGAGATGCTCTGTGTTACCATTTTCTGCTCTGTCCAAATGATGAGGGTCCTGAACAGAGAACCCCTCTATTAACTCAGTATTCACTAATCAGGTGCATACAAGAGGTTTTTTTTCTACCTCTTTCAATAAAAAACAGTCCCATATCAGAATCTGAGGGTTCAAAGATTACATTAAAAAAGAAGTCTTTTTTTAAGTCTTCTCCTCTGCAGCTATAATGACTGGAACATGAAGGTGCGGGTTTTGAGCTGCCCTTTCAGCAATGAAAACAATGAAAGATAAGCCCCACCCATGAGGAGTCAATCGGAAAAATTACATTTTTTCTTTAAGTATTTTTCAGATATTGATAAAAACTCTGTGTCCAAATGTAGTGACCCTTTAATATCTTGGTCTAGCTTATAGATAACCCATTCCTGGTCCCTTCTCTCAGACTCTATGTTGCCATTTACAGCACTTAATTCAATACCAGAGATAGAGAAATGACCCTGAATTGCGGTGGGGACTTCAAAACCGCAAAAAAATGATTTATATAATTGGTCACAATTATTATAGGAATGTCAAATTTGCTATTCTATGGCTTATATATATATATATATATATATATGTGTATATATATATATATAAATATTTTTTATAACTCTTTTCTGTTATTAAAAACTAAAAAACAAACAAAAACAAAATATGACATTGCAAAATGTATTTGAATTTTCCTATTTGTGACAGTAACAACTTCCATTTTCTCTATGAATTCTGCACAATAAACAAGATATATGCACCATAAGATCAATTGTGGGCACTTAAAAAAATATAAGTTAACTTTACGCTGGTGTAAGAATGTGTAAAACAAAGTCTATACTATACAATCTGTTATTAAAATAAAGAAAAATACAGCAGGTAAAAACATAGATGCATGTCTTATCTTTTTTAATATCACGCCATTTCCATAAGGCCGCTATTTGGTAATGTGAACAAAGGTCCATATGTGAGTAAATTCAGTAAAACTCTTTTATCAGTGATAGAAATTGTCTACTTGTAAAATAGATTTAGAAACTGAAGCTTTGTATTTGAACAGTCGAAGAATAACTTGTCTCTCTTCAGGTGGTCTGGTCCAGTGCTCTGAGGAGGTCGCTGCCTTGCAGGAGGTTGGAGCTGCCCAATACTGGCACATTAACCTCACAGTCATATCTTGTCAGTTCTGGCAACAGGTAAGGCTCAAAGGATGACCCGATGAGACGGTTGGTCAAAGCTGTAACGAGACACATACAGAAATGATTAATTTTGACTTGGTTCCAGTGCCGTGTCATAAGCCGTGGCATAGCTATAGGGCACACATGCCAAACTCTGACCCTTGGGACAAATCTGGCCCGCAGGGTGGTTTTATTTGGTCCGCGACAGAACCACCACCCCTATGTGGGGCCATTATTCTGTATGGAGGACTATGTGGGGCCATTATTCTGTATAGAGGACTATGTGGGGCCATTATTCTGTATGGAGGACTATGCGGGGCCCAATATACTGTATGGAGGGCTATATGGGGCCCATTATTCTGAATGGAGGACTATGTAGAGCCCATTATTCTGTATGGAGGACTATGTGGGGCCATTATTCTGTATGGAGGACTATGTGGGGCCATAATTCTGTATGGAGGACTATGTGGGGCCATTATACTGTATGGAGGACTATGTGGGCCCATTATTCTGTATGGAGGGCTATGTGGGGCCCATTATTCTGTATGGAGGGCTATGTGGGGCCCATTATACTGTATGGAGGACTATGTGGGGCCATTATTCTGTATGGAGGACTATGTAGAGCCCATTATTCTGTATGGAGGACTATGTGGGGCCCATTATTCTGTATGGAGGACTATGTGGGGCCATAATTCTGTATGGAGGACTATGTGGGGCCATTATACTGTATGGAGGACTATGTGGGCCCATTATTCTGTATGGAGGGCTATGTGGGGCCCATTATACTGTATGGAGGACTATGTGGGGCCCATTATTCAATATGGAGGACTATGTGGGGCTCATTATACTGTATACTGGTTGGCCCACGACTTTGTCCAAGTTTTTCATTTTGGCATTTTGAGAATCAACCGGTAGTGCACATTTACGGCCAATGCTCCATTCACTTCTGTACATGCATGACCACAGATAATAAATGAATTGGTGGTCACGCATGCACAGTATTGGTCACATGTAGGGATGGGTCCCATGTTGTTGGGATCAATAGTGGCCTCAGTGATTAGACCCCTTGCGATCACCCATTTATTGTTGGCATCGAAAGGAATTCCAGCTACTTTATTTTTTTACATAATATGTACTTCCTTCTTAACCTGTCCTACCTATTGGTGGGGTCCAGGTTCTGAGACTCCCATTGATCACTCAAAAAGCCACTCTGTAGTGGGATGCTCAGAAGGCAGAATCGCTGGGCCCCACAGAATGGAATAAGGGTTCACAGACATTTAAAAAACCCATACACAGCTCTGTGTGCGCACTCATGCAGGCTATCATACGGACCCCCACCAATTGGCAGGATATGTTAGGAAGGAACTAGACATTAAGTAAAAATATGGCCCCGATTCATTAAAGCTTTTATGCCAGAAATCTGCCGTAAAAAGATTTAAAAAGTCACAATTTTGTTACGCAATGCATAACATTTTCGCGCAAATCTGACAAAGTGTGTAGATCTGGGGCGAGATGTGGGTGTGGTGCCCCTCACTCATCAAATTCAATGCAAGCAACAGTGTTCCTTACGCCACAAATCTTACTCCGGTAACTGACTGACATAAGATTTGTCACACTTTATGGCGTGCGCCTGTTAATAAATCAGGCGCTTCATACTCCACTCTGCCCGCTCGTTAAGACTGGCGTGAAAAATGCCAGTCTTGATGAATGAGGGCCACAGTGATAGCTACACTTTATGGTTTTACCATTGAACACATTTCAAAAAGAGAATCTTCACCATTTCTCATGATGTCATTATTAAGTCCAAAATCCTCTGTTGATGAATTTCTTAATATACCTTTATAGCGGTCAGAGCTGATATAAAGCTCCAAAGCCCCTGAATAGATAGCGTTATAATAGACATGAACCCTGGCCCTGATATTACTGAAGACAAACAGCTGGAAATTCAACAAAAGAATGAAAAAAAAAATCACTTAAAAATCAAGAATAATTTACCTTTAGCTTTTTGGGATTGTGGCATGTTGTATTCATGGAAGTTACAGCTGAAATATGCACCTGGGTAAAGGTTTCTCCTGTCGTCTCTTGAGTTTGATACGCAGTGTTGTTGTGACTGTGATTGTGGGTTAATATGGGGGCTTACTCCCCTGTGCCTATTACAGATGTACTCATCTAGAATCATAAAAACATTGTGTAAAATTAAGACACTGCTCAAAAAAATAAAGGGAACACTTAAACAACAGAATATAACTCCAAGTAAATCAAACTTCTGTGAAATCAAACTGTCCACTTAGGAAGCAACACTGATTGACAATCAATTTCACATGCTGTTGTGCAAATGGAATAGACAATAGATGGAAATTATTGGCAATTATCAAGACACACTCAATAAAGGAGTGGTTCTGCAGGTGGGGACCACAGACCACATCTCAGTACCAATGCTTTCTGGCTGATGTTTTGGTCACTTTTGAATGTTGGTTGTGCTTTCACACTCGTGGTAGCATGAGACGGACTCTACAACCCACAGAAGTTGCTCAGGTAGTGCAGCTCATCCAGGATGGCACATCAATGTGAGCTGTGGTAAGAAGACTTGCTGTGTCTGTCAGCATAGTGTCCAGAGGCTGGAGGCGCTACCAGGAGACAGGCCAGTACACCAGGAGATGTGGGGGGGCCGTAGGAGGGCAACAACCCAGCAGCAGGACCGCTACCTCCGCCTTTGTGCAAGGAGGAACAGGAGGAGCACTGCCAGAGCCCTGCAAAATGACCTCCAGCAGGCCACAAATGTGCATGTGTCTGCACAAATGGTTAGAAACTGACTCCATGAGGGTGGTATGAGGACCCGACGTCCTCAGATGGGGGTTGTGCTCACAGCCCAACACCGTGCAGGACGCTTGGCATTTGCCACAGAACACCAGGATTGGCAAAGTCGCCACTGGCGTCCTGTGCTCTTCACGGATGAAAGCAGGTTCACACTGAGCACATGTGACAGAGTCTGGAGACGCCGTGGAGAGTGATCTGCTGCCGGCAACATCCTTCAGCATGACCGGTTTGGCAGTGGGTCAGTAATGGTGTGGGGTGGCACTTTGGAGGGCCGCACAGCCCTCCATGTGCTCGCCAGATGTAGCCTGACTGCCATTAGGTACCAAGATGAGATCCTCAGACCCCTTGTGAGACAATATGCTGGTGCGGTTGGCCCTGGGTTCCTCCTAATGCAGGACAATGCCAGACCTCATGTGGCTGGAGTGTGTCAGCAGTTCCTGCAAGATGAAGGCATTGAAGCTATGGACTGGCCCGCCCGTTCCCCAGACCTGAATCCGATTGAGCACATCTGGGACATCATGTCTCACTCCATCCACCAACGTCACGTTGCACCACAGACTGTCCAGGAGTTGGCGGATGCTTTAGTCCAGGTCTGGGAGGAGATCCCACAGGAGACCATCCGCAACCTCATCAGGAGCAAGCCCAGGCGTTGTAGGGAGGTCATACAGGCACGTGGAGGCCACACACAATACTGAGCCTCATTTTGACTTGTTTTAAGGACATTACATCAAAGTTGGATCAGCCTGTAGTGTGTTTTTCCACTTTAATTTTGGGGGTGACTCCAAATCCAGGCCTCCATTGGTTAATAAATTTGATTTCCATTGATGATTTTTGTGTAATTTTGTTGTCAGCACATTCAGCTTTGTACAGAACAAAGTATTCAATGAGAATATTTCATTCATTCAGATCTAGGATGTGTTATTTGAGTGTTCCCTTTATTTTTTGAGCAGTGTAATAGACTGTGCAATGGGGCCAGGCATACTAGATATATACATGTAAAGTCACTGACATCCCTCTCCCCGCCTGGCACCCTATCGGAGGTCACATGTGCAGTGTGCCTTCTGGAACACCAGCCGGGGTGATGGATGTTGGTGATGATGGTATACACGCCCCTGACACAGGTGAGCCACTAAACGGTATACAGGCTATATAAACCAGCTGAGGACATTGCCCCAGTACCCCTAGACGAAGTTATATGCAAAACACACGTCGGGGTGCTGGACAGTGTTGGTTTCTATGCATGATGGAACATGGTGAGTATAGGAGTCTGACCGCATAACATTTTTTCTATGTGGACAGTAATGGAGGAGGTCTCCTGACTACTTATGGTATTAACTTTAAGTGATTTGTATATATAGCATTGGCTGTCCATATAGGTCTATAAGAACTGTTTGTTATATCCATCTCCATGATGTTTAGTTTTGTCTTATTGACTGTTTATTTATGGTAAATAATGCTTCCATCTTAGCACCTTGCCCTTTTTTTTGAGGTGGTGGGGGTAATGATTTTTTGTCTTTTGTAGTTGTCTTTTTAATGTATGTTAAGTTTGATATAGATTTGCTATCAGGACTAGTGTAATTTATTATAATATACCGTACTTGGCGGTGATTTTAGGATTAAATGTAAAGTCTATATGTATGTGTGTGTATGTGTGTGTATGTGTGTGTATATATATATATATATATATATATATATATATATATATATATGAATATATGCATGTATATACAGTATATATATAGAAAAAATGTAAATTAAATTGTGGCAAGTTTATTAAAAAATGTGTGCCTTTTAATGTTGCGCACATCTAGGACTTTCCCAAAAGTCCAGAAAATGAAATGTATGCCTCATAAAAGATAGATTTTATCCAAAATATGTGCCACTTTCTGAATTTGGTTTTACTAAAATTGCCTAAAGAGGTATCACTTACATTCATAAAGTAGCAACCACATTCTCAACACTTCAAAACTGATTAGTGTATAGACAAGTGCCAATATTTGTGGCTGGCGGGGTTTCAGGCTCGGTTAGTGCCAATAACTGGTGTAGGCTGATTAATAAAAGTGTTCCAACATGTTACCATGAGGCACACAGAACGACTGTCTTTAGATATATATTGTGGATATTTTCCCTTACCAGTGAGTACACTTGTACTCAAGGATTTCTTTTCTGAAACAAGTGGGCGCATTTCTGGTTTGAGATATTTCATACGTTTCCACATCATTGAAGGGATTGTGTGATCTGGTAACTCCCCCTAAAAAGAGACACAATGTGAAATATACACTATGGAGCGCATGTTAAAAACTGCAACATATTGAGAGTGCACTGCACTGACAGATGGAATAGTACCCAGTTGTTAACAAAATAACTTTATAAGAAAAGATGGACCTTAATTATTAGTTCTTGAGGGAGACAATTATGTATTAAAATAAAGAACTGAAGAGAACTACACAGCCTCTTTTAAAAGCATTTCCTCCTAGAATCACCATATAAAAGCTATTGACACCATTGATAAGGAAAACATAATTTCAACATATGTTACTGGTTACGTTTAATTTTAAAAATTGAATTAAGTTTGTGTGCAATTTTCATCCCTTCATTCATATTCATTCTTATTCTTAAGCAGTTTGTAGCCTGGTCCAAGTTTCAGATTTTTCTCTTGTGGGAGTAGCTATCCCAACAATATAGCCTGTAGAGCTTATTTTATTCTATCCTACTTTTCATGTGCGTTCCTGATTTTCTACTGTTTAGTCCCTTCCTGAGACTGTACACTCTTTCTCCTGTGTCCATATTGTGGAGATCTGTGTACAACCCCCTTCCCTGCGGCATTCTCTAACACTGAGAGAAGGGAGAGAGCCAACAGAACTGAGTAGGTGCACTGATGGATTTAGAGGAATCATCAAGGCAAGAGGCAATTTAAAATGCAAACTCACTATTATGAAGTATATGTGAATAAAAATAATATAATATACAGTGAGTGTGCATGTATTACCGGACTGTGACGTTGACCCCTTTACAAAGGCAACGCCGAAACGAGCGTCAGGGTGGGAGCATCTTTTTCCTAGGAGTCTCTGCTGCTACTATTAAGGTATTATGCCTTTATAGCCCAGTGTGTACAATTGTGCCATGTACTTTATTTTCTCCCACTGACCATATATAACCTTATATAGCCATTATACTACTTTACAGCTGTATTTATGTTATACTCTTTTCACTTGTGTTCACTATAAGTGAGCCCTTTTTCTTGTTACATGTTCACCTTATCCCTTGTTCTGATAATAAAGGCTATTTTCTTTTACACTTATTATTTTTGAGTTTATATTTGTCTTTTTGTCAGCACTGATGGATTTGTAGCATTTTTGCAAAACACTAAGCTAAAAAAAAGGACTTACCAGACACTGCAGCAGCAGAATGGCAGACCATTTCTAATAAACACTATTTAGAAAGTTGCTTAACTTTTCATTTGTACATAGTCTTTACGAGAAGGAATGAGCGGACCTGTGGAAGTTCGGGTTCTAGTACCCAAAAGTTCAGTTCGGGCACCAGAACTGTACCCAAACGTGAACCTGAACCCGAACCCCATTGAAAACAATGAGAACCTGAACTATGGAGCTGGAAAATTCTCTCTCTTTCCCAGACTTCTCCCGGAATGCCGAACATTAAAACAAAATTCCGGGAGAAGTCCGTGTTCGGAGTTCATCACTGGACTGGTATGTACTCCAAACTTTTAAGTTCAAGTTCGCTCATCTCTATTTATGAGTCTTTAGTTATCCTTTTCTGTAAACCTTTTTTTTCTTGCTTTAGACCGTTTGTTCCCACTCTCTTTCCTATTTAGTTCCTTACCGCATTGAGCTGTGGAAATCCCTGCTCTCCGTAGTCAAGCTGTCGCTTCCTCTTCATGATGTTGCAGAAAGGGATTTCATTGGGGTGTAAATCTTTGCCCCGCTGACCAAAACTCTCAAGTGATCTGTAAACGAGAGCCCCAGATGTATTTACACTGCGCCTTTATGCTATTTATTAACATGCTACATTGATACATTGTGTTTATTGTAGAACCTTATAAATTCCTCTGTTATAAATTCTACACAACAGATCATAAATGATAATATATCTCCTAATACAACAGGAGCATTTACCCCTAAAAAGCCCCCATAAATATAAGCTCTTAGAATCGCTGTCTAACATTAAAAAAAAAAAAGTGTCAGCGCCAATCTTCTCCGTAGGCTGTGTCTGGAATCGGGAATAAGTTGATGTATCATACACAGCCTAAAGTTTCTTTTAAGCAATTTAATTTCTTTTTCTCAGAAAACTTGCTGACATTCAGTCTTATATACAATATTGCCGGAGGGATATTAATTATGTTTTTGTATAGGATGTTCACACACCCATAATATGGCCAAATTTTAACGTTTGTGTTATGGATAGTGTTGAGCATTCCGATACTGAAATATCGGGTATCGGCCGATATTCACTGTATCGGAATTCCGATACTTAATTCCGATACTTTTATAATATCGAATACCGGAATCGGAAGTTCCCATAATGCCTGCGCTCTGCAGTGTCTGTGAAGGATGACAAGCTGGATGGCAGCGCTCAGCTGCGATCCAGCTTGTCATCAGAATGCCATCCCAGCGGGGGAGAATTCTCCTGATTGTTTAAAAGCCGGCGCGCGGTAAAAAGCCGCCGGCTTTTAAACAATCACGCAGCCCCATACTGCTTCCCCGCAGCCTCCCACCCCGATCCTCCGCTCCCCTCGCCACCTCCCATCCCGATCGTAAATTAGGACCGGGCGGGGAGCGCAGCACCAAGGAGCGAAGGACCCGGGCGGGGAAGCCGGCAGTGAAAAGACTTCACCGCCGGCTTTCCCGTTCTGTGCTGCGCTTTCCCGCCGGTTATTTCAAATGAACAGCTGAGGTATCAGGTGATGCCGATCAGCTGTTCATTTGAAGTAGCCGCGGTGCCCTCAGAGGGTTCATGTGAGTTCATGCTTCACTGCATGAACTCACATGAACTTTCCCACGGCCGCACAGGTCAGCCTCACCTCCCAGACCCGTCATGATTAGTGTGTGCGGGGTGTGTGTGTGTGCGGGTGTGTGTGCGGGGTGTGTGTGTGCGGGGTGTGTGTGCGGGGTGTGTGTGCGGGTGTGTGTGCGGGGTGTGTGTGTGTGCGGGTGTGTGTGCGGGGTGTGTGTGTGCGGGTGTGTGTGCGGGTGTGTGTGCGGGTGTGTGTGCGGGCAGACATAGGCCGATGTGACACTACTACTCCCATCGGCCTATGTCTGTCCCCCGTCCACTCGTGCCAGCAGGATCAGCTCGATGGGAGCAGTAGTTCCCATCAGCCTGATCCTGCTATTTAAATTGCCCTACTGTGTCCCCAATAAATGTTAAATACATGTCATTGGTGGCCAGTGGTTACCTAAAAGAAATTAGTTCATACATTACCTGTCCCCGCCGATCGCCACCTAAAATAAAGTAAAAAATAAAAAACTACACCTATACTCACCAAGACACCTAATTCCCCGAAGCCATCGATCTCCTGTAATAAAATATAAAATAATAAACCACAACCTTATCCTTACCCCTCCGTAGTAGTCCACGAGTGTCCCACGAAGATCTCCAGTTCAGAGCAGCCACATAGAATGTGACCGCTCTGAACCGCTGCCGCCGCTAGAATGACGGGGCCGTAAGGGTTCACCGGAGTTCAGGCAGCGCTGCTCCGGTTAGCTCCTTTACGGCACTGCTGTATCGTGAGAAATTCCCACGGTACAGCACTGCCGTAAAGGAGGTATCCGGAGCTGCGCTGCCTGAATGCACTCCGGTGACCTCAGTCAGTGGCTCCCGCTGCCGGGAGCGGACGTGTTCCCGGCAGCGTGAGCTTACAGCAGCCATGCACAGCTGTCACCATCTCCAGATGTGACAGCTGTGCATGGGAGATCAGCGCAGGAACGTGGACAGGTAACTATTTTTTTTTTAGTAAACTAAGAATTAAATAAAATGGTGTTTTATTTCAAATAAATTATTTTTTTCTGGGTGTAGTGTGTTTTTTCTTTTTAACACTTTGTAGGTTAGTAATGGGGGTGTCATATAGACGGCCATCATTACTAACCTGGGCTTCATGGCAGCTGGCGCTGACATGAACCCCACCACTATTACCCCCTGCCACCGCACCAGGGCAGCGTGGAAGAGCGAGGCTAAGTGCCAGAATTGGCGCATCCTATGGATGCGCCATTTCTGGGGCGGCTGACGGCTGGTGTTTCTAGCCTGGGAGGGGGCCAATATTCATGGCACCCTTCCTGAGCTATTAATATCAGCCCCCAGCTGTCTGCCTAGCCTTTGCTAGCTATTAAAATAGAGGGGACCCCACGTCATTTTTTTTTGGGGGGTCCCCCATTTTAATAGCTAGTAAAGGCTAGGTATTCAGCTGGGGGCTGATATTAGTAGCCTGGGAAGCTCCGTGGGTTTTACCCCCTTCCCAGGCTTCAAACATCTGCCCCAGCCGTCTGCTTAACCTCCGCTAGAGACTAAAATTATGGGGGATCCCACGCCATTTTTTTTTTAAATAAATCCTTTATTTTAACACTAAATGACATTTGAGGACTTAATAAAGATGCAGTCCCTAAATTATTATTTATTTTTTAATAAATTTTTCCCAAAACTTTTGACGTGGGCTTCGCCATATTTTTGTATGCCAGCCAGGTACAGCATCCAGCTTCTATGAACGCGCCATTTTCCGGGGCGGCCGCGGACTGCAATTTTCAGCGGGGGGGGGGAGGGCAAAAAGCTTGGGCCTCCCTGCGCTGCAGATTCCATCCCCCAGCTGCCTAGTTGTACCTGGCTGGACACAAAAATAGGGAGAAGCTCCACGTTTTTTTTTTTTTAATTATTTCATGAAATTCATGGAATAATTAAGAAAAAAAGGGCTTCCCTATATTGTTGTGTCCGGCTAGGTACAAATAGGCTGCTGGTGGTTGGGGGCAGCCCGTTCCTGCCTGCTGTACCTGACTGGACACAAATATAGGGCGAAGCCCCACATCAATTTTTTTAAATTATTTCATGAATTTCCTGAAATGATTTAAAAAAAATTGACGTGGGGCTTCGCACTATATTTGTGTCCAGCCAGGTACAGCAGGCAGGAACGGGCTGCCCCCAACCACCAGCTGCCTATTTGTACCTGGTTGGACACAACAATATAGGGAAGCCCTTTTTTTCTTAATTATTTCATGAATTTCATGAAATAATTAAAAAAAAAAAATACGTGAAGCTTCTCCCTATTTTTGTGTCCAGCCAGGTACAACTAGGCAGCTGGGGGATGGAATCTGCAGCGCAGGGAGGCCCAAGCTTTCTGCCCCCCCCCCTCCCCCCGCTGAAAATTGCAGTGCGCAGCCACCCCGGAAAATGGCGCGTTCATAGAAGCTGGATGCTGTACCTGGCTGGCATACAAAAATATGGCGAAGCCCACGTCAAAAGTTTTGGGAAAAATTAATTAAAAAATAAATAATAATTTAGGGACTGCATCTTTATTAACTCCTCAAATGTCATTTAGTGTTAAAATAAAGGACTTATTTTAAAAAAAATTGACGTGGGGCTTCGCCCTATATTTGTGTCCAGCCAGGTACAGCAGGCAGGAACAGGCTGCCCCCAACCACCAGCTGCCTATTTGTACCTGGCCGGACACAACAATATAGGGAAGCCCTTTTTTAAAAAAATTATTTCATGAAATAATTAAAAAAAAATTGACGTGGGGCTTCGCACTATATTTGTGTCCAGCCAGGTACAGCAGGCAGGAATGGGCTGCCCCCAACCACCAGCTGCCTATTTGTACCTGGTTGGACACAACAATATAGGGAAGCCCTTTTTTTCTTAATTATTCCATGAATTTCATGAAATAATTTTAAAAAAAAATGCGTGGGGCTTCGCCCTATTTTTGTGCCCAGCCAGATACAACTAGGCAGCTGGGGGCTGCAATCCGCAGCGCAGGGAGACCCAAGCTTTCTGGGCCACCCCCGCTGCAAATTGCAGTCCGCAGCCGCCCCAGAAAATGGCGCGTTCATAGAAGCGCCATCTTCTGGCGCTGTACCCAACTCATCCAGGGCCCTGGTGCGGTGGCTCACTGGGTAATAAAGGGGTTAAGGCCAGCTTGGCATTATCAGCTGGCCCTAAGCCCAAAATTCATGGGGTCACGCCAATATTAGACATGACCACCATGAATTTCTAGTAAAGTATTTAAAAAAACACAACACCCAGAAAAAAGTCCTTTAATTGAAATAAACACACAATTCTTTATTGTTCTAAATTAAACCATACTTACCACCACGCCCATTCCAGCTGAAGCCAACGATCTCCTGCAATAAAAGTAAAATAATAAAGCAACCTCATCCTTACCTTTCCATGGCTCCCACGACAGCTTCAGCTCTGCTACATCGAGATGACAGGCTGGACCGCAGCAGAACGCTGCCATCCATCCTGTCATCCCGCAGACACTGAGAAGCGCAGGCATACTTCCACTCCTCAGTGTCTGGCTGTGACGGCATCCAGATGAGCCGAGGTCATGTCCAATGAACTCCGCTCACTTCATGTACGTCACTGACAGCGTGGGAAAATTCTCCTGCACTCAGCACTTCAGCGTGAGAATTTTCCCACGCTGTCAGTGACGTGCATGAGGTGAGCTGAGTTCATTGGACATGACCTCACCTCATGTATGTCACTGACAGCGTGGGAGAATTCTCACGCTGAAGCGCTGAGTGCAGGAGAATTTTCCCACGCTGTCAGTGACGTGCATGAGGTGAGCTGAGTTCATTGGACATGAACTCGGCTCATCTGGATGACGTCACAGAGAGACACTGAGGAGCGCAAGCATGCCTGCGCTTCTCAGTGTCTGCGGGATGACAGGCTGGATGGCAGCTTTCTGCTGCGGTCCAGCCTGTCATCTCGATGTAGCAGAGCTGGAGCTGTCCTGGGAACCATCGAAAGGTAAGGATGAGGTTGCTTTATTATTTTTCTTTTATTGCAGGAGATCGTTGGCTTCAGCTGGAATGGGCGTGATGGTAAGTATGGTTTAATTTAGAACAATAAAGAATTGTGTCTTTATTTCAATTAAAGGACTTTATTCTGGGTGTTTGTGTTTTCTTTTAACTTTGACTATGGGGTTAGTAATGGGGGTGTCTTATAGACGCCTCTCCATTACTAACCTGGGCTTGATGTCAGCTGGCATTATAAGCTGACATCAACCCCAACCCTATTACCCCCTGCCACCGCACCAGGGCAGCGTGGAAGAGCGAGGCTAAGTGCCAGAATTGGCGCATCCTATGGATGCGCCATTTCTGGGGCGGCTGACGGCTGGTGTTTCTAGCCTGGGAGGGGGCCAATATTCATGGCACCCTTCCTGGGCTATTAATATCAGCCCCCAGCTGTCTGCCTAGCCTGTGCTAGCTATTAAATTAGGGGGGACCCCACGTCATTTTTTTGGGGGGGTCCCCCATTTTAATAGCTAGTAAAGGCTAGGTATTCAGCTGGGGGCTGATATTAGTAGCCTGGGAAGCTCCGTGGGTATTACCCCCTTCCCAGGCTTCAAACATTTGCCCCAGCTGTCTGCTTAACCTCCGCTAGAGCCTAAAATTAAGGGGAACCCCACGCCAATTTTTTTTTAAATAAATCCTTTATTTTAACACTAGATGACAAGTACAGTAATCAACACTGTCACTGTACTTCATATATATGTGACTGACATGTTTCTATCTATCTAATCTATGTGTGATTCTCTATTCCTTCTATTCTAAATTGTCGGGTACAGATGCTGAATTGCCGGCCGGCTTTCTTAAAGAGACGGTGCATGAAAACACTATTATTTTTTTAAATAAATCCTTTACACTAAATGACAAGTTCTGTAAGCAACACTGTCACTGTACTTCTTATATATGTGACTGACATGTTTCTATCTATCTAATCTATGTGTGATGCTCTATTCTGTCTGTTATAAATTGTCGGGTACAGATGCTGAATTGCCGGCCGGCTTTTTTAAAGAGACGGTGCACGAAAACACTAATATTTTTTTTAATAAATCCTTTACACTAAATGACAAGTACAGTAAGCAACACTGTCACTGTACTTCATATATATGTGACTGACATGTTTCTATCTATCTAATCTATGTGTGAAGCTCTATTCTTTCTGTTGTAAATTGTCGGGTACCGGTGAATGCCGCTGATGAATTGCCGGCTTTTCATGTCATTCTACATTATTCTTAGTTGTTTTACTTCATGTAGAATTAACCTACAAGGAAAGAAAGGGTTTATTTTCATTCCGATATTTGTGTCCCATTGACTTGCATTGGTTTCCGGTATCGGAATCGGCGATATCCGATACTTTTTGGGTATCGGCCCGATCCAATCCGATACGATATTTCCTGATATCGGAAGGTATCGCTCAACACTAGTTATGGACATAAGACCCGGACCAACCCCAATACTACTGAACTGGATTGAGATTACCAAAGAAGCCTATACTGATCTAAGTTTGAACCATTGGGGGGGGGTCTAAATTATGTATCCGTAGCAAGGAAGCAATTTTTTAATAAATTAGGTTGTTCCCAAAAAATCAAGTTATACCCTATCCATATCTTACTGAACGTTGGTGGTCCAACCGCTAGGACCCAAAGGGATCCCTAGATCGGAGCTCTTTAACCCTGAGCTCTATATCTTCGTTCTGAATGGAGCTGAGGTGCCCATGCGTGGGGTCTGCTCAATTCATTGGCTATGGGACTGGCAAGTACAGCACCCGGCTTTTTCCGGCAATCCCAAAAACAATGAATGGAGCAGAGACCATTCATGCACACTTCCACTACATTTAAGTTCTCCATTGTTGGGGGGGTTCCAGATCGGACACTCCGCGATCAGCAAGTTCTAACTTTTGGAAAGTGATACATCATGGGCGAATTTGGTGAAAGTCTATTACGCTATAGGATGTTTAATATATGGAATTTCATGAAGCAGATAGATATGAACATGGAAAGATAAATATTACATGGGTAGATAGATAGATATGGGATAGATAGATGAGATAGATACTGTATATAGATAGACAGATGAGATACTGTATATAGATAGACATGGGATAGATAGATGAGATAGATACTGTAGATAGATAGATGCTGTAGATAGATAGATAGATAGATAGGATCTATCTATTCTCACCTCTGCTTATATAATGGCATGCTGTGTAAATGCATTGGACGTCCTGTAGATGAATTGGTCGGAGTTTCGTTGTACTGATCCATCGCTCTCCACCTCGTGTGCATATAACTGACTGGGGGATCTGGAGGCCATTGTATGTTAGGCCGTCTACCCATTGAAGACAGTGGTGTACTAGCACCTGGTTGATATGCTGATAATGGTAGCGATTTTCTCTCACCATTAAACATCCCATTGGGCAGAGTATCCTGACTGGGATTACTACCTTTAGTAGTCACCATAGGGTGACAAAAGTTCTGCTGGAGGAACTGGTTCTGTGCATGAGGAGCATTGGCCTGGAATAGTGTATTCATATTACTCATGTTGTGCTGGGGGGGTTGTGCGTTGTCACTGAGGGGACACTCATCTTGACAGATGGGATTTAGTTCGAAATCTTCACCATCCATGGGAATGTATGGAGCAAGGGTTTCAAGATCCAATTCATTAAAGTCATTCTATGGGAAAAACAGGGATAAAAACCATTGATATAAAATTGGTACAAATGCACGTTTCTCCATTGTACAGATGGAGTATGTGTAGGTTTACGTAGACCCTCAAATCTGTATTATAACCAGGAACTGCAAACATAATTCTGATGTTTCCCCCAGAAGTGAAACGCTACTGTGCAGACTCTCAATATCTACATCTCATAACAAGCAGATCTGAGGAGAGCAGGGTCCAGTGGCGACTACTATGGACTCATTCACATGTCCGTGATTTTTCATGGACCGAGCAATCCATGCAAAATTGTGCGGTCATGTCCGATATTGGTCCAAGTGTCAGATCAAAATCGGCAATATAATTTAATTGGTTTTGGGAAAAATCAGACAGCACTTGAATGCCATAGATAGAAAAAGATAGAGAAACTTTTTTTGTTTTTCATCCGAGAAAAAACACGGATGAAACTCGAACAGATTTTCTCGTACAAGAAAATCACTGGCGTGTGAATGAGGCTTCTGCACCCGCTGTAGCTTTACCACTGCCTCCATCACTGACACCCATTACTACCTACACCTTAATAAAGCACATAATTGTGCCCTAATTAGTAGAATTCAAGCTCTGACATATGTTGCCAACTGGTTTTCTTCCAAATCCTGGCAATAAACTGCTAATTTTTGCTGGAAGCATAAATTCCTAGCTATAATCAGCATACCTGGGTAGTACTGCATTTATTCTTTGCCTCTGTATCCATAGCAAATAGCTTTTCGATCAGCTCAATCCTGAGATCCTCTTCTAAAGCAGTGTAATATTCTCCTGGACTGCTTGGCTGTTAAAGAAATAAGATAATAGTTAATATCTTGTTTCCAGATGCAGGTTTGGTCGCATTGGGGGCTTATTTGAAATTCAGCCACAGGTATGCTCACTAATAAGACTATCACCAAACTGTTAAACTTGGATAGTAGCTGTTCATATTAACTCAGTGTTACATACATCTCCTCCCTCGTCTTTGTCTATCACCCTACCTGTGCCCTCCATTCTGCAATTAATCAAAGATTAACATCCTCCATAATCCGAACCTCTCACGTACGTCTCCAAAACTTCTCTCGAGCTGTGACAGTTTTCTGAAATGCACTACCCTGGACAATCCGATTAACACTTAGTCCCCAATTTTTTAAGCGTGCTTTAAAAACACATCTCTTTGGACAAACTTATCAATCTCACTTCACTAAGCTAACTCTTCCCTCTTCCCCCTTTTCTAAATTTTCTTAAGAATCTGGTCCCTCCTATTCATATTATATCATAATTCCTATTTATTATAATGAAAATATATTCTGAGTTATTTTTTACAACTCTCATAGAAGGGAATGGAGGTAGATTGGCTCCAATTTTTTGAGTCAAGTATCAAACATTCATGGCACATCTTTGTGGATTTGCTATAAATCTCCAAGAGACAACCCCTTTAAGACTACATTATGCAGTTTATCTGGAATTTTGCACAAATCGCAAACATAGGGCTCATGCACACAACTAATTTTCTCGTACGAGTGCTATCTGTTGTTTTCACGTACCTATGATATTCTATGAGGCTGTGCACATGTCTAATTTTTTTCCTCAGAGCAAGTGGTACATGCGAAAAAATCGAAGACATGTCACATTTTGATCCGAGTGTTGGATCAAAATCAGCATTGCAAGTCTATGGGTCCGTGACAAAAAATCAGACCGCACTTGGATCACATCCGAGTGTGTTCGGGTTTTCACGGACTGACAGAATGGAGAAACTTTTTTTTTTTCTCTCCGTGTCCAAGAAAATTGGATACCGCTCTAATCAAACCCATAGGAGTAAAATGTTGCGGTCAAGCGCTGGCACGGATCCTAATATATATATTGTTAATGGATATACAGTTCTGCAGAAACAAAGCACTTAGAAATACTTAAAAATGACAGTGATTAATTGCCCTTATGGCCGTCAGGCGTACTGTTTGATCAAATCGTAGGTGGAAACAGTGAAGAACATCCAGTCCATGGCATAGTCACAGGTACACATGCAAGGACGCTTCGCCTTCCAATTGTGATTTTAACCTGTTAACCTTGATCCATTTAGTTGCAAGTGAAATACTCAAAGACTTTGGAGTAAACCTTTGGAGTCAGGTATGTGTTTTGGGCAACCTTCCCAGAACGTGTCAGAAGTAAATTTTGATGTATGGTTCTCTGACAGTGTTTTGGAGACAACATAACAGACTCTTGGCACAAGGTCCGTCAGGGCTTCAGTAGGTGAACTCACCCTCAAGGTCAAACTGCTTGATATATTCCAAAAAATATTGCATCTACATAAAAACTTAAAAGGATTGTTATGATTCAGGTAATGTGTTTTTTTTTTAAAGGTATCTAACAATGTTTCCCCACACTTGGACCTCACTAGGGTTGTGCCAGAGAACCATTGTTGGATTCTCTGGTGGGCCCAACAAATGACTCAAAAATTAGCCTTAAATTTTGAGTGCGGGCCAACCACTAGGCTCTTTATTTAAATGTCGATTTGCGGACAGTCTATTAATCCTCATTTATGATGTGTTCTAATTTTGATTCCATTAGGTACGCTTGTGTACGTTTTGTACAACTAGAGGTTGGTCTTCAGAACCATTTATTTGGTTCAAAGAACCCCAGTCTGATACTGGACCCTATAAGTCTGTGAAAGGCATACAATAAAGCTCCTCAAAAAATGTCTTCTTGGTTTTCGTTCTGATGATCTACATGGTACCCAAGAATATACAAAAAGACACATCTTTACTCAAAAATAAAGACTATTCCAGGTGAGAATCACCATGTCCCATGATTTCAACCTATAAGAGTCTGCTACGCTTCTGACTTCTTCTTTCATTTGATGATGGGTACTAATGATGACTATTATGTAAGAGCAGTCATATTTACCAATCATGGAGTCGTAACTATATCACAAGTCATGGGTTCTTAAGAAAAAAATGAATAGTCCATTCTTTTTCCTCCATCATTAGTGGTTGTCACCTATCATCTGTCATCATTTAAGAGTTTGAGATCAATTATATATATATTTGACTGTTTCAACAGCTGTCATGTAAGAGGGCGGCTCATCGAATACTAATTTTTTTGAAGATACGCCTTAATTAATTAAAAAATAACACACAATGCACTATTGCTCACCGTAGAACAGCTGCTGTTACTGCTAGCACTTGGCGTACTGCTTCCTGGAGCCACCTGAGGAGCTGTGAAGGACGGAAGGTTAACAATCTCGGCCTGGGAATTGCGGCTCTTGACTTCCAAGGGCCACTTGCTTTGGCTGGTCTGGACACCATTATTATAAGTTGATGGTTCCTCACAAGTTTGGCCACCTACAGAAGAAAAAAATACTGTCACTGAAATTGTAACATATATATATATTTCTTTTTTTTTTTTTTTGGTCAATGTTATGGCAAATTGGGTTCAACTGGCCATAGAGATGAGATGGCTAACTTTCCCGGATTCCCCATAAACATGAGCAGAGAGAGGAAGCCCCTGCCAGAGGTCTCCCCTGAGAACTAAAGGATTGGGAGTTGAAATTGCTTTTCTCCCTTGATATCATACACAACATATGGTCGGCAAGTCTCACACAATTAGAAAGGGTTGGATGACTTTTGTCTAATGTCTACTGGGCCTTTTTATTACAGATGCTGGAGGGGGGAATATTGGGTTTTAACATGCCAGACCTTAAGATCCCATTGGAGACAAGCCACTGCCAGAGGTCTTGTGCAATAGATTATTCCATTTTACCTATTGAAATAAACATGCAGGAACAACCAAGCTGAGCATGCATGTTTATACAGGATGAATAACTGAAGATAGAATAGCGATTGGGTATGTGGATTTAATCTCACTGAAAATTCTATAGACAGGAAACCTAGATTATATTGACATGTACAACTAATTAATGGGTTATTCTCATCTCACAAAGTCATAGCCTATTGCTAAGTTATACAATCACTTTATGATTGGAGGCAGTCTGACTGATGAGCGCGGCACCTATCCTGAGAATTAGGGGGCCGCTATGATGTATCATTGCTTTCCCCTGCATCGGAGCACTTCTGGTCACCTGGCCGTGCAAGTAATAGTTGGCTGTGCAGGCATCAATCACTTGAAAAAGGCTGTGATGCCTCTCCTTGACAAGCAGGGAAATTGGGGCAAAAATGTGACGGAGCCACAGAGGCAAATCAGTACTGTAGCCCCTTTATTCCCACTAATTATAAAGTGATGGCGTACCATAATGACATGCCATCAATTCATGAGATAGGAATACTCCTTTAAGGTGAGACATGTATAATCACTTTTAAGAGAAGAAATATAATGATTGCGTTGGCCATGTTACCAATTTGCTAGCCTCATTACTTTTCAGGATCTATACGAGGCAAAATTCTAAAAAGAAGCAGAAGTCTGATGATAGATAAGGAAAGACTATACCCATAATAAGGATAAGGAAAGTCTATACCCATAATAAGGAAAGTCTATACCCATAATAAGGATAAGGAAAGGCTATATTCATAATAAGGATAAGGAAAGGCTATATCCACTTACTAAAGTCTAAAGAGATAATCTCATCTCCTGGTGTCGGGGCGAGTTGTGCCAGCTCTTCGGGCTCTTCCTTCAGTTTGGCAAACAAGAAGTCGCTCGTCTTGTCGGACACAGCATTGTTATACATGGAGTTCATGGTCATCTGATTCGGTTTGAACAGAGACTCGGTTTGGTCCATAGAGAATACAACATTGTTTTTCTCAATCTCACTGCGGAGAGAAAAAAGATCAAAAGGCAAAATTAAATAACAAGGGAAATAATTTTCTTCAAACGACAATCTTTTACAGGAGGAAATCTCACCACTAACTATTTTAGTAAAAATGTCCAATTCCGTGTTCATTGTGATTAGTTCCATCCGGCATGTGAAAATCAGGATTTAGCTTGAAGATTGCAAGTTAAATGGGTTTCAGCTATCTTCCAAAAACATTGAAATTTAGGCTAGGGTCACACGAATATACTTTCTCTAATCCGAGAAAATCGGTCCGATTATGCTCATCACAGTCTGACCAGAGTGTGATCATAGTGTGATATGATTTTCTCGGTTGAGAAGATGGAAAAACAAAATGGCTCCATCTTCTCCATTCTGTCAGTCCGTGAAAATCGGACTGCACTCAGATGTCATCCAAGGGCAGCCTGATTTTTTTTCCCATGGACTCATTGACTTGCATGGCTGATGCAAATTGTACATGCTGCAGTTTTTTCTTAGGACAGACTTGGTCCAAGGAAAAAATTGAACATGTGCACGACCCCATAGAATAACATTGGTCCGAGTGCGATCCGATGTTTTGTCAGATCACGCTCAGACCGAAAAGAAGGCCATGTGCATGAGCCCTTAGCTTCATTCACTTTAAACAGAAGCTGTCAATACATTTTTACTGCCCAAACCACAGGCAGCATGAATCGGAGCCGGGATGCATGATTGCAGGTATGTATTTCTCTGAAATGCTGCTGACCAAGGACTATAAAGAAGAGAACAGACTAGTCCTGCCCTGGCCAACTCTCCCTGCCTCACTTCAGTTGATTGACAGTCCACTCCCATGAATGTACATAGGGAGAGACCTGTTAACCAACTGGAGCAGGTCGAGGACATCATTGGACTGGTTAGGTCTTTCCTTGCTGGCCTTCCAAAATATGTCTTCTCTGAAGCGCTGCCATTGTGCAGCCAGGTTCTGATTCATCTTGCCCGTGGTTTAGGCAGACTGAATCTAGAGACAGGTTCCTTTTATTGAAGCTGAATGGCAATACCAGATGCAACCATGGACAGGTGTGGCGCTGTTTCTGGGAGAATGCAGGCTTTTAATCCTATTAAGCTCTCAAAAAAAACATTCGATAGAGTTCAATATTAAATGTAATAGAAAGATGGATATATTGTGGGATATTACATATTCCCTCATAATAGTTATATTTAAGGGTTATTTCCAACATTAAAACTTATCACCATCCTGAAGAGGCTCTGAAATACCCCATTGGGATGGAGTGGAGGCCACACTGTATATGGGACTGCTGGAAATAGCGGAGTACGGTGCTCTCCTATTTCCAGCAGTACCATAGTTAATAAAGGGAGCAGTGGTGCCACCACTGCTATCAACCAGGGCATTTCAGAGCTCTGTTCTCATTATGGTGGGAGTACCTGCGGTGAGGCCCCCCATCAATCAGCAAGTTATCACCTAATCACAGAATGGATGTTAAGCTTTAAAGTTAGGAATAATCATTTAATAATAATATTAGTTGCAATAGTGAAAAGAATCAGTTGATTGTTGAATTGACCATATATATTCCATATGATGCTGTACAGAAATGATATTTTTTGCTTCCTCACCTCAGGACATAGTTCACACAGACAATGCACTGTGGCTGGGAGTTGCGTGTATTGTAAATGACGGTGCCATGACTCTCCACCCAGACATAGCCGCCATGCTTGGCAAGCATCCGGTACTGACCACTGACCACTTGACCTTTTGTGCACACTAGAAAAATCAAATTTGGATATGAGAAACCATAACATTAAAATTAAAATTTACATTTTACGTTTTGCATTTCTCAGATTTATGACAATTTAAAAAAAAAAACAATACTCCTTTATCACACAAACACAAGTAGTCCTGTGCTGCCCCCAGGGCTCTCTTTACTGTGCTACAGCCTTCATGTGCCTTATATCCGTCTAACCGCTGCAGTCAATCACTATCCTCACTGGTTGTATCTGTATGTACGGTAAAGAGGCCACAGAGACAGCAATGTTCTACAACAGTTAGAATTTTATTTTATACCATTAAATTTTTTCTTTCTTTCCAAATCATCTACAGGGCTGGTTGGAGACTTTAGAATATCCTAAAAAAGAATCTGTCACCTGTTTTTTGGTACCCCATTTGAGAGCCTTATGATGTAGGGGCAGAGACCCAGATTCCAGTGATGCATCATTTACTGAGCTGTTTGCTGCAGTTCTGGTAAAATCCTTGTTTTCTCTGCTGCAGATCTAGCAGTTCTCTTAACGCTGAGCTCTGTATAACCTAGACCACACCACTGATTGGCAGCTTTCTGTGTACACTGTGCATAGGCAGAAAGTTGCCAGTCAGCTGTGGGGGTGGGGTTATACAGAGCTCATGAATATGGAGGACTAGAAGGCAACAGGTTTACTAGTCCTCTAGTGATAATCAGCTGCTGATAAAACTGTGGTTTTACAAAAAAATAAAACAACATCGCTGGAATCAAGGTCTCAGTCTCTACATTATGCCGCTTTCAGATTAGGTGACAAAAACCTGGAGACAGATTTCCTTTAAAAAGGTGATCAGGCTTTAAAGGGGTTGCAAAGGCAAAATAAAACCTTATTCAGACTGGATGTATAATAAATATCAGACTCAGTAATCCTCACCGACTGGCATTCACCAGTAGGCACAGGAAGCGGAGATGTCGCCATTTAGCCAGCCTCCAGACTGCTGCGGCCTGTGATTGGCTGCAGTGGTCAGGTGGCTTTGAGTAACTTTGAGTAGCGCGTCACTGAATGTTTTCTACTTAAAGTCACCTGACCACTGCAGCCAATAACAGTCTACAGTGTTATGAAGAGGCTAACTGAGCAGAGTTGCCTGCGTTCAACGGTGATCCAGGTGGGTGATTTTAGATGAATATTTCTCAATATTACTGAGTTTGTTATTTTTCAAAGATCCAGGGCAAGGTTTTATTTTGATTGGAAAAACCCTTTAATGATTTATCCCGAACACATCAACATCATATCAGTGGGGATCCGTCACCTGGGACCCCAACGATGAGCTGACCGAATGGAAACAGTGAGTGGAGCTGAACAGCACAGCGCCTTCCACTGTGTTGTGGCCACTGCCGAGAACTGCAGCTCCAGGAACACATGGAATTCAGTGTAGAGTTCACTATCTCTATGGTGCATCCTTCTGTTATAAAAAGTCTAATGTGGAGAGGTCACTTGTAGAGTTGATCAAGCACTGAAATTTTCGAGTGCTCGGTACTCGAATCCAGCACATCGGACGCTCGGAGGTGCTTGACTCGAAGTGAATGGCAAACCCGAACATTTTTCCAGAGTATGGTAAAACATTCTCTCTGTCTCTATCTATCTGTCTATCTCTCCAGCTCAGATAATTCACTTACAGGAGACAAGCACTCGAGCACCACGCGATACCTGGCACTGCTCACTACTCTATCGAGTACCCCAATGCTTCATCGAGTATCGAGCATTGCTGAGCACGCTCGCCCATCACTACTCACAGGCTTGCAGGGACTTGCTTTGCCCCTTGAATACATCTATAGCGGCGACCAAAAGTTTTGCATTTTTTTTAGAAGTTTGATTACTTCTGTCTGGTTGTTGTGATGCCATTTCCCTGGTGATTAACTTAAAGTGCATGAAGTTGTCATCATGCAAGACCTTAATTTTAACCAAAATGCTTTTGAATATAGGTATGGTCATTTAATTAAAGAAAACTGACGGCCAAAAGTTTTGAGGATACTATTTATTGATCACAACATTGAGAGTAATTCATTGCTTACAATGTCATAACTTAGTATTTTGTAGCATAAGCTCTTGCTTTAATCACTGCACCACACAGACGGGGCATTGAAGCCACTAGGGTATTCAAGACATCTTGAGGGATCTAGCTCCATTCCATGTCCAAATCTGTAAACAATCCATCTTTATTGCTATGGGTACGGCCCCCAACTGGTCGCCCTAACTCATCCCAAAGTTGCTCTATAGGGTGTAAATCAGTTGATTGGCTTGGCCACTGCAACAGGCGAACATTTTTCTTTGCTAACCAATTTTTTACTAAATTGGATGTGTGTCTTGCTGGAATTTCCATCCCCTGCCTACTTTGGTTTTACCATGTGGCAGCATTACATTCTCCAGTATATCCTTCTACATGGTAGCATTCATATTTCCATCAATTCTATGCAGAGGGCCAATGGCAGATGCAGAAAAGCAGCTCCAAACCATGACATGGCCTCCACCATGTCTCACTTTAGGTGTTTGGTAATTTACATCACTACATTTTCCAATTGGGGGGTGTATATAGTGCTTGCCATCACTACCAAACGGATTGAACTTGGATTCATCCGACCACAACACCTTAGACCAATCTGTCTCTTTCCATTGTCAGTGCTCTTTGGCAAACTCAAGTCGGACCTTCTGGTTCTTTGCAGAGATGAAAGGCTTCTTGACTGGAACTCATGCATTCAACCCTACTGCTCTTAGCCGTCGCACTACAGTTTGGCGACTCACTTTGACCCCATATTCTTCGTTCATTTCATGTGAAAGCTGTACAG
Organism: Phyllobates terribilis; assembly: GCF_046119375.1. NCBI lineage: Eukaryota > Metazoa > Chordata > Amphibia > Anura > Dendrobatidae > Phyllobates > Phyllobates terribilis. The sequence goes on from NW_027362763.1 coordinate 723,822,047, forward strand.
AACTTTTATGGACATCAGATACTGACTTTTCCTTAATAATGTAACCAATCTTGGAGGAAGTTTTCCGTCGTTGTCCACTTCTAAGTTTGTCAGCTGATCCATAACCTTCCTTTTCTTTCTTTAATACACGTGACACTTGACTCTGAGAACAGATGAATTCTATAGCTACCTCTTTTTGGCTTTTGCTTGACTTCACTCTCAGAATAACAAGCTTCCTGACATCTGGTGATAAATTTGGCTATGTCTTTGGCATGTTTTAACCTAAAAACACACATAAAAAAATAATAATTTTTAGGCAAAATTCGGCTGCCCATGGCAAAATATGCAAAACATTTGGCCCAGCAAATGTCGAAAACTAACACATAAAGGGATAAAACAATGTCAATTTACTTCCGGTTTACTAAAACCACCAGGAAATTGGCATCACAACAACCGGACATATTGAATCACACTTTTAAAAAAAAATGCAAAAGTTTTGGTCGCCACTAACACAGATGCATTGCAGATATTTGGATGCGTTTTGACTCTTGACTAGAGATGAGCGAACCCCATCTTCATCTTCGGCGTTTGTAAAGGACAGTTAGTGTCCAGTGCTAAACGCTGAACATGGACTTTCCCCGGAAGTCTGTTGCAATGTTCGGAGTTCCGGGGAAAGTGAGAGATTTTTTTTTTCTTACCCGAACCCAACATTCAGGACTCCATTGTTTTCAAAGGGGTTCAGGTTCTGGCTCAAGTTCGGTTACTGTTCTGGCAGCCAAACCCAACTTTGGAATAAACCCGAACTTCCACGCGTCCGCTCATCCTTACTCTTGACCTTGTTCAATGTGTTTGCATTGCAAGGTCTTTGTATACAGACTACCGAAGTCTCTTTTGCTACCAAGCTAAGCAGTCCTCATATACATGGTCCTATACATAACATCTGACTCTTTCCTAAACTTTTTTTTATTGCTTTTGAGCTTCTTAGTTTATCATTTTTTATAACATTACACCTGGTTTGATACATTTTCACACTCCGCAAACATGTGTGATAAATCTATTTGTGTCTGGCTCCATCACCTGCGAATCACTTTATAACAAACAGAATAAAATATTAAGTGTAAAACCACAAATTAATCCTTTGTCAGGAATGAGTTCCAATCGTTTAGCTGAGTAAATGTTTAGCATTGCGCATACTGTACTAATAATAAAAGATAAATTACACACTGTCTCCTGCACACAAGAAACACTATGTGCTGCGTCCTCTGCCAAATTAAGTACTTAACTTCCAAATGATCTCAGCCCAATTAAGGATTTAGATGCTATAAATCTACACTTCAATAACACATTGCTGGGACTCTTCAGGACAATAACCTCACCTCAATGTGGAAACATTGCAACATTGTGCAAAGGAAATGAAGTGTGATGACTTTGGCCTCCACTGGCTAATTATCGTGGCAGCTTATTATTGATATTCAGATTTGTATATGTTGTGTTAGTCAGGCCACACTCGTGGATAGGCTGCCAACTTCTATTCTCAAGGCTTAAAGGAGTTGTCTGCTTTGTACAATCCCTATTATTTAGATGGATTCCCCAACGAATCTTTGGGGCAACAGGCTGTCTGTACGCTTTCCCTACAAGCTCTCAGGGATCCTCACTTCTGCACAGCGTAGCGCTCTCACTGTAATTGCAGAAAATTCTTCTCTATGCAGCCTTGTATAGGCGAGAACACGCTACAGTTACACTTGTCACCAGGACCACAGACTTCCCACATGCTTTCCCTAAGGTATCCTCACTACTGCACAGTTCTCTCTCTCCCTGTAGTGATACAGCCACAGTGACAGCACTGTGCAAGAGTTCCTGCACTCCTCTCACAGTGACACATATTTTATCTATAAAGGAAGCAAAATAGGGTTATTAACCTCATTACAAAGAGTATCCAAATTATATTTGTAGTTTAAAAAAAACAAATAAAAGTTTAGTTACTCTTTCAAGAGGTAAGTATAACTCTTTCTACATTGTGTAAATGCCACTGTACTCCTGAATCTGGTGTTGTTGTTCTTTAGTTTTGGCTCCTGTGCCTCTCTATTCTAGAGATACGCCCCCCCCCCCCAATCTTCCCTAGCTTTTAGCCAACTGGGCGTGGTTCAAAAGAAGACTCCCATAGAGAAGAATTGAGAGCTATCAATCAGATTGAACAACATGCATATATTGGGTGGGGCAAACTGTATCCACAAAGTTTCTTATATCACTAACAAAAAACTAGATTTACATATAAAGGAAGAAATATCTCAGAAATGGAGAGACAAAAGACAACAATACCAGATTCAAGAGAATATACTAATAAACATGGGATGTGGATTTCAGCTGCGTCGCTGACTCCAAAAAGGATCCGAAATCAGGATTTAAAAAATAATGGTTTATTATCAACGCGTTTCAAAGTCAAACTGACTCCTTCTTCAGGACTATCACATTCAAGAGAATGGCTTTCACTAGGTAAAAAAAAAATACATATTTGTGTCCTCTTTATGTAATATCAGCTAGATGGTGTATTATGCAGGAAAGCTGCAAAAACAAGTCTTATGAATGTTTCTGATTGACTCCATGCCTAGTTCTACACCCTTCCTGATCTCAACAGATGGGGAATACATAGTCTGTGCATTCACTAGGTAGAAAGGAGGAAATCGAACTAGCTAAGGAAATGTGACCTCTTGTACGGAAGAATAAAAAGCTATCCACATACTCACAAATCTAACCATATTCCTTACAGCTTGAACCCAGATCTTGCTTAATACTCACAATTCTGGTGGCTTTTAGTCATACTTTCCGAATCCAGGGCATGATAAAACTCATATGCCGAGCGCCCAAGCAGCTCCTCTTGATGGTATCCAATCAATTCAGTAATTCTTCAAGAAGAAAATATAAAAAGGAAAAAAATAAAAAAGTTTATTATATTAGATTTGTGATTTATGCTGAAAAAGAAGAATCTATATGTGACAACAGACCGCGCATTTAACATTTAGGCTACGTTCCCACGATGACTATTTGGTGCGTTTTTGATGTTGCAGATTTTCTGCACCATTTCCGTGCCTATTAAGTAAATTAGGTTACTTACAGTTTTACATTGCGTTTTACATGCCTTTTTAGCGCATTTTTGATGGTGTGTTTTTGTGTCGTTTTGGTATGTCATATTTTAAAGAAAGTTGCTTTGTTTTTGATGCATCCTGGTATTTGGCTTTGACAAAACCTCATTGATACAGTCATGTGCGGATTATGTGCATTTTTGATGCATTTCCACAGGAGACACACATTAAAAACGCATATACCGTATTTTTCATACTATAAAGACACACTTTTCTCCCCCCAAATTTGGAAGGAAAATGGGGGGTGCATCTTGTAGTCTGCATGCAGGCTTACTGGGGGGGTTGCAGCGGTGGTGGAGCAGGGTCCCTTCCTCAGGAAGCTGGCGGCGGCAGAAGTGTGGCGATGCTGCGGGTCCAGTGTCGGCGGTGACCAGAGAAGAGTGCACCACTGCTTTCCCCATGGCCAATTTCCTGAAGACGTGGGCCGCCGGAGGCAGCGCGTGGACAGATTGGGATCTTGGCTCAGCTGAGATCTCGATCTGCACACGGGCTGCCTCTGGCGGCCATTTCCCTGAAGCCCGTGGCCTCACAAAAATGGCTGCCTCCGGTGGCGAGTGTGCAGATTGAGATCCAAATCACGCGCCACCGGAGGAGGCTATTTTCCGGCGGCCCACGTCTTAAGGAAAATGGCGGCCAATGGGAAATGATGATGGGAAATGATGCACTCCACCGACACTGGGCCCGCAGCATCACCACACTTCTGCTGCCGCCACCGGCTTCCTGAAGAAGGAACCCTGCTCCACGCAACGCACTCTGCTCTGCCTCATCGCCGACACCGGGCCCGCAGCATCACACCGCTAGGATTCCCCCTCCTCCCACCCAGGGCCTGTGGGATTGCCCCACTTCTGCTGCTTCCTGAGGAAGGGATCATGCCTCCTGAGACCCTGCTCCATCGGCCCCCAGGTAAGATACCTTAAATTCGGACTACGCGACGGACCCCCATCTTCTAAAAATCTTTTTTTTCCTATTTTTCACCCTAAAATTTGGGGTGTGTCTTATGGTCCAGTGCGTCATATAGTCCAAAAAATAAGGTAGGCCCTTTTCCTGCGGATTTTCTGCATTCAATGCACTTCCATGGGGAAAATCTGCACATAAAATTCAACGCACACTCCAAGAGAAATTGACATGTCGTGGATTTGAAACACAGTTTACGCCAAGTAAATATACAGCACAGTGGGCAGGAGATTTCTATAAATCCCATCCACTTTACTGGAACTGTAAGACGCTGCGTTTTTTCGCTCAGCATAAGTAGGCAGTGTGATAAACTCATGGTGCGCACACAGCCTTACAGGTTTTTTTTTCCATGACTAACATCCATGATCTACTAGGATGTAGGATTGATCGACTCCTCACCGATCAGCTGACTGAAACAATTGCAAAGCCGATCCTTTTACTCTCAATGGAGAAAAGCAGATAGCAGAGGGTTCGGGCAGCTTTTTACTCCACATTTGTTTTTCTCACTTGATAAAGACGCTGGTACGGCGTTGAATAAAAAACCTTATTCTCATCATCATTTGTGAAGAACTGATTTACTCCAGCTGCGCAGCCCACCTCCGTGTTCATCCAACTGGATCCGAGCTTTTTACTCCACACACATAAAGAGTACGCGGACGCTCGAGTCAGAAGGAATAGTCGTCAGGCAAATGAGCATGCGGCTAAAGCGCCATTGTTTCTGAAAAAAACGCAGACTCTTATTTCCCAAAACAGGAAACAACCTTTAAGTCTTTCTGGACTTCTACGGACTTGTCTTCAACTAAATTCTAAGAAAAGGGATTTATGATCAATTTCAATAAAACCAAACCTACCATCGTAGGGTAAACCAAATCGTTACATGGTGTCAAGCCACCAGATTTGTTGAAGCACATACAGGCGTAGAAAACCATGTCAATTATCAATCTCATTAAAATAACTGTTCCACATGATGTAGCCCTGCGGTAAAATGAGCCCCGCAGTAAGGACAGATGGAACAAACCCACAAGCGCGGCTCCTGTTTGGGTAAAGATGGAACAGAACATTTTATTATATTATACGGTGCTTCTCAATCTGATCCACGGATGACTTGGTCACAAGATGGGCATCTTCTATAACTTTCTTTTAAAGGGGTTGCTCACTTTTTACATTGACCTATTTAGATAATAATCTAAATCTACGGGTAGATTACAGGGGATCCAGGGGGGAAACCTGTCCGGTGGTGTTTTATTCCTCTGTTGCGAAAATTAAGAACGACCTTACCATGCCCACTGAAATCTGTTTAATGCATGGACCCACCTGAGAGGGACGTTTTTGTAGCCTTCTTCCATGCCGATTAACCAACAGAGGTCCATGCTGATGGACCGTCGTCTGTTAACTAAGAATGTCCTAAAATGTTATGGAAATTGGAATTTCTATATCAAACATTAGGTATCTGATCGCAAATTCCACCAAAATTGTGACCAGAAGTGAGACAATTGACATCAAAAGTGCCGGGCATGTTCAAGGGGGCACTGGGCAATGCGTATGTTCCGGTATTGCTATATGTTGGACAATTTTCAGTTTACTCTATTGGCTATTATCATTTACTCTATTTTTTTTATGTTTGTGAGACTCCCAGGAAAAAAGGTGAGATCTCCGAAACTCCCGGAAGAATCGGCATATCTTCCAAGCTCCACTAACAAAATCTGAAACATCCCAGCATCAAGCCATACTGGAAGGGTAACTCGGGAAGGCAAAGACCTAGGTGTGTATGGGGCAAAGAATGAGCAAGGGAATGAGGAGAATGAGCAAAAGGGAATGAGCAAAAATTTCCAACCATAGCCATGCCTCCTTTTCAAGACCACACTCAGTCTTGAAAAGGAGGCATGGGTATGGCAAGAAACTTTTCAGCAACGCACTCTGCTCTCCCAGATGAAAAGATCAAAAAGAAAGAAAAGATGTGCAAACACAGGGATCACCTAAAAATTATAGAAATTTTATTCAACAAGACAACAAGCCAAAATAACAAAAAATAAATAAAAAGCCCACAGACTTTTAGTACTGTATATGCTTTTTAATTGTTTTTATATTGTTTTTTTTTGGCTTTTTGTTAAATAAAATTTCAATAATTTTTAGGTGATCCCTGTTTTTGCATATCTTTTCTTTCTTTTTGGTCTAGTTATATTATATGCATTGGGTGGTATTTCAGGTGGTGCCCGCTATATATACTTACCGCTCTCCCAGATGCCAGCGATCTAAAGTTAGTGCTTTAAATGAATTGTTTAATACAAGTCCAGATTTATCTAGCTTTTTAATTTGTGACTCCACCATGCTTGAAGTCTATCAGGTAATTGCAGCACATTTACTATAAGTCTCAGTGAGCGGAAGCACAGAGACCCAAACTGTTATTGATAGTAACGAGACTCACGTTAATCATACTGGAAAACTGTAAGACGCTTTCTAATCTGTCCGACACAATAATTACCTGCTCACTCAAGATGATCATAAGATTAATCCATCTGCTGTTTTATCGTCAAGGGATTAGCAATAATAATGGAACTTGGGCCTTGAGGTCTACACACTATGGATGGATTATATGAGCTGGAAGATGTTTAACAAATAAACCGTTCTCCCGAAAATGAATTTCAGCGGCAGCACATAAATCAGGAACAGGACCTGAGTATGTTAAGTACTGTATATATAAGACATTCCACTACGGCCCTCGGAGTTCTCACAATGAAGGCCATGCGCAAACACGTCAACAAGTCCAACGCAGCTCTACTATGACAGGTCTATAAAAAGCGCGGTGATATTCATACAAACAGAAATTCATTACACAGGAAGTATGAAATGCTCACAAGCTGCTCATCTCCGAGTTAACACTTAACATTCCGGCTGCTGGCAGCCACCACTGGAGGGTGATTAGTGCATCATGTGGTATTATTAAGGCGGTTGTCCACTACTTGGACAACCACTTCTTAATCTTTATGTTTCCCCCTTGTAAAATAACACTTATACTCACCTCCAGTGTCGGCGCTGATTCTCCAGGAGATCACGTGACATTGTTATGTCACATGATCCCTGCGGCCAATCAGTGCTGGCTTCACTTTCCTCTCCTTTGGACAAATCAAGACATCCGGAAGTAGCGAGAAAGCAGCTGCAGCTCTTACTTACTCCAGATGTCAATTAGATCCGTAGGAGAGGAGAGTGAAGCTAATGCAACCACTGGAACGACGCCGGGAACGGAGGTGAATATAGGTGTTATCATTTTACAAGGGGGAAACATAAAGATTAAGAAGGGGGTTGTCCGAGTAGTAAATGACCTATCATTTGCCATAAATATGCCATTTTTACTTGGTGTAAATGCTGCTGCTTTCCTGAATCCGACGTCGCTTTCCTTTTGTTCCTGCTCCTCTCCATTTCTGAGATATGGCCCCCTTTCCCCTGTATATAAATCTAGTCTTTTTAGTCAACTGGGTGTGGTCCTCATGAAGACGCCCACACAGAAGAGTTGATGACCACACCCAATTGACTAACAAGACTAGATTTATTTACAGGAAAGAAGGGGCCAGGAACGGAGAGGCGAAGGATAAAAAGAAAAACATCGCCAGATTCAGGAGAACAGCGCCATTTACACCAGGTAAAAAAAAAATTATATATTATTTCTCAAGTCACAGTGACTTTCTAAAGTTCACTTGTCTCCTAAGTTTCCCTGGGTGGTTGCAGAAAGTAAGTAATTTATGTTGTAAATCTATAATTATGCAGGTGATTTGGAGAACTGTATGAGAAAGACAGCGCTCCATCTGCTATACAGATATTTTAGGAAATTTATCAGCGCAGAATTTGGGACCTCATTAGATTAAAATACTCACGGTTGGATATGTTTGAGCCCAGTAGGTGCATTTTACATTATGTTAGGATGTTTATTCATCCACAGATGAGCAACTTTGCAGTACTTAAAATCACATTTACCAATGTCAGCAATGTAAAAGTTGAAATTACGACATTGTACAGACAGAGGTGTAATTGTGCCTCGGGGGCCCTGATGTACAGTCCAAAAAGTGCTAACACCTACCATGTGAAATGTTCACAACCGGCGTCTTTGTACAGGGCAGGGAGGCATTTGGTCCCCCTAGGTGTGACTGGTCCTCTGCACCCGTGTCAGCAGCTACGCCCTTGTCCACGCTACACCCCTGGCTACGTTCACACAATTTTTGGCCACTACAAAACCAGGAGTGGGCAAAAAATGCAGAAGTAGTGACATATTTCTACTATACTTTTCCTCTGATTGTTCCGCTCCTGGTTTTGGCTTACAAATACTGATGTAAAATACTGACCAAAAACTGAACGTGTGAATGTGGCCTATGAGCCTATGGGCACATTAGAGATGCAATATGGCTGCTCCACAGGGGTTGTCACCAGCATATCCATGTACAACTAGACAGACTTAATATTTGGGCACCAAATTCTGTCAGATCTGTAATGGCAGCTATAAGTGTTTAATAATTTTTACGCAATTAATTTCTCGTTCAATTCATCCAAATCGGCAGTAAAATTTGATATGTTTCAAATGAATTTTGGCCCTCGATGCCAGACAGGTCCATTATTCTGTATGGAGGAGTATGTGGGGCCATTATATTATATAGAACACTATTTGGGGCAATTATATTATATAGAGCACTATGTGGGGCCATTATACTGTATGGAGGACTATGTGGGGCCATTATTCTATATGTAGGACTATGTGGGGCCCATTATGCTGTATAGAGCACTATGTGGGGCCATTATTCTATATGGAGCACTATGTGGGGCCATTATTCTATATGGAGGACTATGTGGGGCCCATTATACTGTATGGAGCACTATGTGGGGCCATTATTCTATATGTAGGACTATGTGGGGCCCATTATTCTGTATGGAGGACTATATGGGGCCATTATTCTATATGGAGGACCATGTGGTGCCATTATACTGTATGGAGGACTATGTAGGGTTCATTATACTGTATGGAGGGCTATGTGGGGCCATTATTCTGTATGGAGGACTATGTGAGGCCATTATTCTATGTGGAGCACTATGTGGGGCCATTATTCTATATGGAGGACTATGTGGGGCCCATTATTCTGTATGTATGAGTATGTGGGGCCCATTATTCTATATGGAGCACTATGTGGGGCCATTATACTGTATGGAGCACTATGTGGGGCCATTATATTATATGGAGAACTATGTGGGGCCATTATACTGTGTGGAGGTTGGCCCTCGACTTTGTCCAAGCTTTTAATTTTGGCCCTCTGTATATTTGAGTTTGACATCCCTGATCTAGTGTTTATCATCGGCCTCCATTTTGATGGATTTGTACAGATCGAATTCCGAAAAAAATTGGAATTCTGGCAAATCTAAATGTTCCATGAAATTCATCACCAATCGATTAGCTCATCTGTAATACAGGTTGACACCCAAAATGAAATCCAAAGTGAAGGTATATCTGGAGGACGGTTGTAGTTTACAATGATTGTGGAGGTGACCACATCAGGCGCACAGGTCGTACACGTGAGTGTAAACCATCAGTGTGTCAAATGTAAGCAAAACTATCCCGTATATCATAAACCTTTCTTGTGAGTCATAAAAATCAGTGTGAAATGATTCTTTATTGGCCGCCATAATCTTATTTCTACGGCGGCAGCTCAGCTCCTCTCTCTATATTATATCTTTACAGGGTCATTATGGTCATAAACAACTGCGATTGATTTTCCCTATAACACAGTGCATTGTGGGTAGATTATAGAAAATCATTACAAATGTCATTGGATCAATAAGTGGAAAAAGTTCAAGCAATCTAAGAAACTCTTTCTCTTTGTCTATTGTAGAATAATTGGGAAAAACGACCTAAAAGGAAATTTTCTACTGTCCTTCTTAAGGATGTAAAGAATTAGAAAAAAAAAGTCTGTATTTTTCTCAAGAGACAGCGCCACTCTGGTACTTTGGCTGTGTCCGGTATTACAGGTCATAATACATAGGGACATAGTGGCAAATGAGGAGGACGCACATTACTATAGATACTTGGTAACGCAGGGCTCTGCTGCAAGCAAAATTAGCATTTACACGCTTGTGGATCAGGGGTCTGACCACTGAAACTCCCCACTGATTCAGAGACTGGGCTCTAAAATGCCCCTATAAAATGGATCAGAGATTGCATATGCATGGCATCGCTCCATTCATTCTCTGTGATGCTGCTGGAGATTGCCAAGTACAGAGCTCAACTTTTTCCACCAATGCTCTAATCCATACATGTCTGGCCCGTGGGTCAAATCTGGCCCATGACACCAGAACCACCACCCCTATGTGGGGCCATTATTCTGTATGGAGGACTATGTGAGGCCCATGATTCTGTATGAAGGACTATGTAGGGCCCATTATACTGTATGGAGGACTATGTGGGGCCATTATACTGTATGGAGGACTATGTGGGGCCATTATTCTGTATGAAGGACTATATGGGGTCCATTATTTTTTATAGAGGACTTTGTGGGGCCGATTATTCTGTATGGAGGACTATGTGGGGCCCATTATTCTATGTGGAGGACTTTGTGGGGCCCATTATACTGTATACTAGTTGGCCCGCAACTTTGTCTAATTTCTTCATTTTGGCCTTTTGCGTGTTTAAGTTTGACATCCCTTGTCTAATCTATGGGGCATTTTAGTGCTCTTTTCTTGGGAAAGGTGGAGGATCCCACCGATCCGTAAATTATCACCTATCCTTTGGGTGTTGGGAATAACCTTTTCCACTCGGAAGAAGGGGACACTTAGTACTCATGTCCTGAACTCACTTGCTTCTTAAAGGGGTAGTTGAGGTGGAGGCCATTACATACATATTTTTCCATACGACCCCACATGTACATGTGATGCCCCTACCTCCTGGATCAGAGCTCCCATTAATATACTAAAAATCCAGGCTATGCAGGGTATATTCAAGAAAGCCTCACCTGTCATCGCAGTAGGTGAACTTCATGTCCATGCTGTGGCGGCTGAGAAATGTTTTGCTGTCCAGTGGAATGTCAATGTTGGAGGGGTGCTGTATGGGCTGGCACATCATCACCAGGCAGTTGAGCATTGGCTCCTTATAGCCACAGAGCGTGTGCGGGTTATAGGAGTTGTAGGTCTTGACATGACCGATGCAGTGCAGCACCTGGGAGAAGCGAGGCGTCAGTATCATATTAAATTCATCATATCCTTGCACTCAGTGCCAATGGCAATGACAGGTTTACCTTCCAAGTTGCAGATTTGAGGTTGACGGTCCTGCCCCTGTTGGTAACGGTGCATTTCATCCTCATGAAGAAGTCTCGCTCTGTATTGGCATCTTTGTTTTTCTTTCCTAGGCCAGCACCTTAGTATAAAGAGACACATATTACTGTTGTATATAGTAATGGCTGCATTTGGGGTTGACAAGCTGAAGCACAAGTATTCATGGGTAGAAATTACAATCTGTCCCGTGGTTATGGAACTACAACTCCCAACATGTGATGACATACAGCATACCTACTTAGCAAGATTATCCCACAGCCTCAATCAAAGATATTGACAAACGAGAGAAAGTGAGAGGTGGGTCTTTGTCTCTCAACAGGAGTTTTTTTCCCTCTGCCCACCCCGCTATCCTATCTGTCAAACTTCTCACAAGCATAACATAGAGGTGGGCTTTTAGTTCAGGGTAAGCATGTCGTTGGACAGTAGCTGAAGCAATAATTTCTGGAAATTGAAGGCTCCAGCACCTATCATACTGGCAGAGTACTGATGAAGTGGGACCGTCCACTCTAAAAGAGTAAAAGGCAAGTTACAGAGCATGAGACTCAGGAGAGGTCCTGGACATATTGGACTGGTATGTGGACCAAAAGTAGTTTTTTAGCTTTTGGGGAATGAGGGAGACAAGACCATCCTTTTCTACAGGTTTTATCTGAAAGGACACATAGGAAGAACCTGCAGGTAAAGGATGGAGGCTTAACGTATTATTCACAGTAATATTAGGTAGAAAGATAGACACGGCACTTCCGGTGGGGTGGTGCACAAGTAGGACCCAATCTCGTCAGATAATATGTAGAAACTTGGCAGTCAAGTGTGATAAACAAGGATGCAATTTTATTTGTAGTAATATGTATCCAAACAAAATAAGAGACGTATGGGTCTAAAATTCGATCTTCATCAGTCTAATGGAAAAGATGTATACAAAGAATATGAATGAATAAAGAAATAGAAATGCATCACCATGCAAAACATGTCAAAAATGAAAAAATAAACATGAAAATAATTGATATAAATCTATCAGCAATAAATGTTTCGATCAGTACAACACTTATCATCTGTGGCAATATTTCAAATGGTCCAATAAGTTCATGAAGGTAATGATGAAACCGCATAACCTTACCCGGTGCTGGACAAGCAGGTACTGGTACTTTCCTCTCCAGCTGGTAGGTCTTTTCAAATGGTTCAATAAGATCATGAATGTAATCATGAAAAGAGAGAAAAAAAGGGGGGGGGGGGGGGGGGAACACACCGAAAGAACAATCTGATACACCACAGACCTAAGGGACCTACATTTATCATGCAAAATTATACAGGAGAAAGGGAAAACTCAGGAAAATTTGAGGGGTGCACGTAATCAAAAAGACGCTGACTAATATGTGGAGCAGTATAGAAAAAGGTAAATGAAACTATAACATAAAAAAGAAAATGAATCAGAAAATAAACGAAGGATGGTAGTAGATTAATGTATACCAAAAGCATAGGAAACAAGTGTGTTAGAACGTGCAACTCAGACCAAGGACTAGGTGTAATAGAAACAATATATAAAGAGAAAAGAGAATAAGCTATGAATGAACCCAAAAGTACAAACACCGGTGAAATGAGGAATACAACTGTACAGCAGCTATTGGTTTGCAGAGTGCAGGTGGAAGGGCTAACAGTACATTGGTATATGATCAAACAAGTGCTAAAAATGTGCCAAGAAGACCTACCAGCTGGGGAGGAAAGTACCGGTACCTGCTTGTACAGGGCTGGGTAAGGCTATGCGGTTTCATCATTACATTCATGATCTTACTGTACCATTGGAAATATTGCCACAGGTGATAAGTGTTATACTCCTCGGAACACTTATTGCTAATAGATTTATATCAATTATTTTCATGCTTCATATATGGTTTTCATGTTTATTTTTTCCTTTTCGACATGTTTTGTATGGTGATACATTTTTATTTATACGCTTTTTATACACCTTTTCCATTAGATTGATGAAGGTCGAGTTTTAGACCGAAACGTTTATTATTTTGTCTGGATATTAACCACAAATAAGTGTGATAAACAAGGATGCAATTTTAAGTGCCAAGTTTCTACACGGTAATATTAGGGATATAATATCAGACAAATGGTAATTATACCTGCCCATGTTGAACTTATTCATCCATTTTTCTTTCTAGGATTACAAACTTTATAGCTGCCGTCACTGCTCCTTCAGGGAAAAATCTGTACATGGTCAGATGGATTGTGACACCGCATTTAGGAGAAAATGCTCTTAAGTTATCATGACAGGTCATACGAGTGCACGACAGTACGGATTAGTGACCGAACTCACTACAGAATGTAGGTATAAAGTAATTCCTGTCCTGTAAGAATTCAGTTTGTGGAAAGAGATGAGACAATGGAAGGACATAACGTGGAGAGTGATGTGCACACGAAAAATGTAAACCATCTATAATAAACCAACGTCATTCAAGGTTTCGGAAGCATAAATAATGTACTGGTCAAACTTTACGGCAAGAGGTCTTCTAAGGAACAGTACAAGAAAGTATTGACTTTGGGGGACATATGCAGGGACGGGTGTGCCTACGACATTCTCTGGACATATTGCCCAGAAATAAGCAAAAATAGGGTCTACAGAAGCCTAGTTTGAGCGATCAGTGTAGTATTTATGAGTCTGAACAGCTAGCTGAGCGTCAGTCAGTCATATTCTATATAATTTCCGTCCATTGAAAAGCCATGAAGGTGAAACCTGAGTCGGTATGACCTCTCTGTCCTCACACGTGTCACCACCATCATTGCCATGTAACTTGGTTGGTTGACGAAAAGTTGGCTTTGACACTACAGTGCACCCTGCTTACTAAAAAAAAAGGTCCAGGGTCACCGAAAATAATGAATTTGACCCAAAAGATTTTAATAAAAGACAGCATGGTGGAGAACAGATCTGCTTTGTATATTTACCAAGAAAACCCTTTCCGCTGGAGAAATGTATTGGTTATTGGTGCATAATACAAAATTTGGCTTCAGAAAGATTTCCTACCAGTTTTTAAACTTAAATTCTCCCTGATTTCATCATGATCACAAGGGTGGGTGAAGTCAAAGATGCTGTGTCCTGTGAGTTCAACCTAAAACGAAAATTGGTGCAACATTAGATTACATGAAAATGCAATCGCTATCTTAGTCACTGCTGGCTTTAAAAAATGTTCAATTAACGCAAATAAATTGAATTTTGTGCAAGTTATGGGTAGGAGAAGGCTTAATTAAGACTAAGCTTGCAATATTGCTAGATGTAACCTCTTGGCAGTAATGCTCCTGGAACTCTAGTCAGATCTATGGGAGAACCTGCCATTGTCTCGTATAACTGTTGGATGGAGATCGGTCCTACAGCCATAGGCCATGGCCCCACTATCAGTATTTGGTCAGTATTTTTTCTCAGGAGTGGGAGAGAAAACCAGGAGTGGGTGATAAATGCAGAATTGGTGACTTGTTTCTATTATACCTTTTCTCTGATTGTTCCTCACCTGGTTTTGGCTCCAACTCCTGAGAAAAAATACTGACCGAATACTGACCAAATACTGATAGTGGGGCCGTGGCCATAGTTGTAGCATAGAAGAGCAATCTAGCATTACATTGTCATAGATAGAAACATTCTTCTCTCCGTTCCATGAGACCCATGTTATACATTTGTGCTGTGGGAAGTATTTTGTCTTTGCATTAAATGTTCATATTATAGTATTATGGAAGGTAACGATTCTCCTTAGGGAGATCCAGATGGTGTAAGGAGTCTTATAGACAATGCTGCCTGGGAAAAAGTTTGCAAGTTAGCTCTACTCCAGATATAAGAAAAGAAATGAGAGAAACCAGAGTACCTGGAGGAAACTCACTCAAACACATGGAGAACTCACAAAGTCCTTGTAGATGTTGTCTTTGCAAGCAAAACTCTCAGAAGTGCCATCTACACATGGGCATTTCTGGTTTCGTTGATATCCTTAGGCATCTTTCAAGGCTCTTTAAAGAGGTTGTCCAGGACTAAATTTTTTTTTTTTACTTTGAGCCAAAAAAGTAATAGGTAGGTAGTCACTAACTAGTTTGGCGCAGAGGTCAATGACCGCTGGTGCTGGCGATTCAGCTGCTCAACATCAACAGAGCAGCTCTAACGATTAGGTGTGACTGCTAAGGTCATGCTGATTGACAATCGGCTCCCTGCAGTTAGGCAGCAGGGAGCCAGCTATCAATCAGCATTACATCAGCAGCCAAGCCCTATCATCAGACCAGAGCAGAAGGCAAGCTGCTGCTCTGTTGATGTGACATCAGCGTAAGCCGCAGAATTGCCGGCGGGAGCAGTCAGTGAGCAGTGTGTGCAAGCAGAGATCTGCGCTGCGCAGAACAGCCAGTTAGTTAGCAACTTCCTGCCTGTTACTTCTTAGGCCCATAGTAAAAAATTAAAATAGTCCTGGATAACCCCTTTAATAGATCCAGCAATGACTTTGACTCTCTAGTCTCACTTACAGCTATCTATAGGCACTAGAGAGACAATCTTGTTCCTTCTGGAGGAAAGCTGCATACAATTTTCCAGGAAACATTGCCATTAGAACTACATACACTAACTGAATCTCCCCAAAGAGAACCATTAACCTTCTAAGAGCTGTATCAAAGTTGTCTCACCAACACGAGAAGCAAGAACTGTACCATAGCTCAGTCTACGGATGGTTGCCTCTGGTTGGGCTGATATCCCTAGACATGTTTCATGGCTCTTTAAAAAAATCGGACATTGATTTACTGAGTGGCACTAATGGAACTATTTTCTCTCTTTTTTTTTCTGGAGGACTTCTAGTTTGACATAGGTGACCGGAAGACCAGACTATGCTTACTGAACCTTAAAAATTGCTGAATTTTGGAATAAAAAGTCTTTATAGAGAATCTGTCATCAGGTTTTTGCCACCTAATCTGAGAACAGCATAATGAAAAGACGGAGACCCTGATTCTGGGGATGTGTCACTTACGGGGCCGATTGCTGTAGTTTTGATAAAATCAGTGTTTTATCAGGAGATTATCACTAGAGGACTAGAAAAACTGCTGCCATGTAGTCCTCCATATTCATGAGCTCTGTATAAATCCACCCCCAAAACTGGTTGGAAGCTTTCTGCCTATGCACAGTGTACACCGAACACTGCCAATCAGTAGCGTGGGTGGGGTTATACAGAGCTCAGCATTCAGAGAACTGCTAGATCTGCAGCAGAGAAAACTGCAGCAAGCAGCTTAGTAAGTGACACGTCGCTGGAATCATGGTCTCTGCCCCTACATCATGCTGCTCTCAGATGAGGCTGCAAAAACTTGGAGGCAGATTCCCTTTAACAAACTCTCCTCCACACATGCGGATTGCCTGTTGCGGACGTCTCACCTGTGTTAGACCCATGTACTTGTTGATGTTTTCAGACAGGAAAATCATGTCACCATCTTGAGTCACAACAGCAACAAATCCTTCCAGAGCTTTAAGATACAAATTGTCTATCTGGTTTTCAGTGTCGGTGTCCAGGTCACCTTCTGCACACACTGCAAAAAATACAACACAAATAATAGTGAGGACTGTGAGTTTAACATAAAACACAACTCACTTTATATAATTCAGATCATATGTTCAATCAAATGTAAAATAAATGAAGATCCCCGGAACAATAAAGTACAATTGTATCTAATAATAGTGAACATGACAATAATGGGCTCTGACAATTCTGACAAAGCTTCATCCAAGGTTATAATTAGACTCCCGCGGGTTGCAAATGGAGTGTTTGCCATAATAACATATTAGGAAATTGCTCGTTATTCAATTCTCTCATGTAATATTTATTAACTAAGAAGATCCCAGTACTATGTTATAGAGTGGGCAGTAAAGGAGGATTGGTGAGTGGACTGCAAACTATGTCCTACAAGGAACGTTTAAAGGATTTGGGAATGTTTAGCTGCAAAAAAGAAGGCTAAAAGGAGATTTAATAGCTGTCTACAAATATCTGAAGGGATATCACAGTGGAGAGGGATCATCCTTATTCTCATTTGCTCAAAGAAAGTCTAGAAGCAATGGGATGAAACGGAAAGGTTGAAGATACAGATTAGATATTAGAAAAACGTTTTGACAGTGAGGATGATCAATGAGTGGAACAGGCTGCCACGAGAGGTGGTGTGGTCTCCTTCAATGGAAGTCTTCATACAGAGGCTGGACAGACATCTGTCTGAGATGGTTTAGTGAATCCTGCATTGAGCAGGGGGTTGGACACGATGACCCTTTACCCCCTTTCTTCCACAAGATTTCACATCCAGGTTGCACAATGGTGGTCAAGAGACCTGGTGGCTTAGTGATGTGCTGCCAGACAGCTTAATTATGTTTGATTTACCAACTATGCAAAATGCTCTTGTGAAAGTATCGGGAATTGCGCTGCTTAATATTTGCTATATCCAGACCCTATTGACAGACCATGCCTTTTCCCTTCCCGTATATGTGCAACTGGATGCCAGGAGTCAGTTTAATGATGAAACATCCAAGCCGAGATTGGCCAACTCTTCAAGGAGTCCAGAAAGTTTCCAGAGAACCTCTCAGATGTTCTGGGAGAGTTGGCAATTATGTATTA
This sequence comes from Phyllobates terribilis, assembly GCF_046119375.1. Lineage (NCBI taxonomy): Eukaryota > Metazoa > Chordata > Amphibia > Anura > Dendrobatidae > Phyllobates > Phyllobates terribilis. The sequence goes on from NW_027362763.1 coordinate 723,840,027, forward strand.
CAGCCATACATATAGGTTAAGGACTCTTTCACACATCAGTTTTTTTGGTACATGTGCCATCCATTATTTTTAGGGACAGATCACAGACCTATTACAAAGAATTTGCTTTTTCAGATATCCTTTTATTATTTGCTGACCAATTGTCCACAAAAAAAAATAAAAATGAAACATGCCCCACTTTAACTCATGCTGCGTATTAGAGTCGCCAATGCAAGTCAGTAGCCCCGTGAAATAAAAAACCCACATGGATGTCACCTGTGTGTTGTGCTTATTTTACTGTTTAGTGGGTAGGAGAAGCTAAGAAATTTTTTTCTTCATGCGATAAATACAGATGGAACAAAGATTGTAAAAAATGAGACACGGATCAAAAATGGATCCAGCAAGCTGAAATAAATACAGATTTTTCAAGTATGAGAATAAAATGATGTGTGAAACAAACCTAACTCAGAAGTTAAAGAGGTTGTCCAGGATAGGCGTTCAAGTCTGCAGTCACTCTATGTGACGGCAGAATTGTGGCTCCTCACAGTGAGCATAGTGCGCGCTGTCAGGATTCTCTAGTGACAGCGCCGGAAGTGGGCGGTTATGTGATTTGCATATTTACGGCCACATTCCGACTAGACGTGTCTGGCAGGGCCGGCTCCAGGTTTTTCTGGGCCCCGGGCGAAAGAGTCTCAGTGGGCCCCTTTAACACATACCACGATTCATGATGCAGAGATACAGCGGAGAAATATATATATATAGTACAATGCAAAGATTTCACTTCATGAGTGATATCTATTGTAAATTCCACAATAGCTCAGAAACCGGTGAATCGCTCCACACAGAATAGTGGCCCCCATATAAGGCTCCATACAGAATACTGGTCCCCATATAAGGCTCCATACGGAATACTGGTCCCCATATAACGCCCATACGGAATACTGGCCCCCATATAACGCTTCATACGGAATACTGGCCCCCATATAAGGCCCCATACGGAATACTTGCCCCCATATAAGGCCCCATACGGAATACTGGCCCCCATATAAGGCCCCATACGGAATACTGGCCCCCATATAAGACCCCATACGGAATACTGGCCCCCATATAAGACCCCATACGGAATACTGGCCCCCATATAAGGCCCCATACGGAATACTGGCCCCCATATAAGACCCCATACGGAATACTGGCCCCCATATAAGACACCATAAGGAATACTGGCCCCCATATAAGACCCCATACGGAATACTGGCCCCCATATAAGGCCCCATACGGAATACTGGCCCCCATATAAGGCCCCATACGGAATACTGACCCCCATATAAGGCTCCATGCGGAATACTGACCCCCATATAAGGCTCCATGCGGAATACTGACCCCCATATAAGGCTCCATGCGGAATACTGACCCCCATATAAGGCTCCATGCGGAATACTGGCCCCCATATAAGGCTCCATACGGAATACTGGCCCCCATATAAGGCTCCATACGGAATACTGGCCCCCATATAAGGCCCCATATGGAATACTGGCCCCTATATAAGGCTCCATATGGAATACTGGCCCCCATATAAGGCTCCATAAGGAATACTGGCCCCCATATAAGGCTCCATACGGAATACTGGCCCCCATATAAGGCTCCATACGGAATACTGGCCCCCATATGGAATACTGGCCCCCATATAAGGCTCCATACGGAATACTGGCTTCCATATAAGGCTCCATACGGAATACTGGCCCCCATATAAGGCTCCATACAGAATACTGGCCCCCATATAACGCTCCATACAGGATACTGGCCCCCATATAACGCTCCATACAGGATACCGGTCCCCATATAATGCTGCATGCAGGCTGTTACCCCCCACATAATGCCCCATACAGGCTGTCCCCCCTTATAATGCTCCATGCAGGCTGTTACCCCCCACATAATGCCCCATACAGGCTGTCCCCCCCTTATAATGCTCCATGCAGGCTGTTACCCCCCACATAATGCCCCATACAGGCCCCTCCCTTTTAATGCTCCATGCAGGCTGTTACCCCCCACATAATGCCCCATACAGGCTGCCCCCCCCTTATAATGCTCCACGCAGGCTGTTCCCCCCCACATAATGCCCCATACAGGCCCCCCCCTTTTAATGCTCCATGCAGGCTGTTACCCCCCACCTAATGCCCCATACAGGCTGCCCCCCCTCTTTATAATGCCCCATGCAGGCTGTCACCCCTCCTTTTTATAATGCTCCATGCAGGCTGTCACCCCTCCTCTTTATACTGCCCCATGCAGGCTGTCACCCCTCCTCTTTATAATGCCCCATGCAGGATGTCCCCCCCTCTCTTTATAATGCCCCGTGCAGGCTGTTCCCCACCTTATAATGCCCCATGCAGGCTGGTCCCCACCTTATAATGCCCCATGCAGGCTGTCACCCCTCCTCATTATAATGCCCCAAGCAGGAATCCCCCCCTCTTTATAATGCCCCATGCAGGCTGTTCCCCACCTTATAATGCCCCATGCAGGCTGTCACCCCTCCTCTTTATACTGCCCCATGCAGGCTGTCACCCCTCCTCTTTATAATGCCCCATGCAGGCTGTCACCCCTCCTCTTTATACTGCCCCATGCAGGCTGTCACCCCTCCTCTTTATAATGCCCCATGCAGGATGTCACCCCTCCTCTTTATAATGCTCCATGGAGGATGCCCCCCCTCCCCTCTTTATAATGCTCCATGCAGGCTGTCCCCCCCCACATAATGCCCCATACAGGCCCCCCCCTTTTAATGCTCCATGCAGGCTGTTACCCCCCACATAATGCCCCATACAGGCTGCCCCCCCTCTTTATAATGCCCCATGCAGGCTGTCACCCCTCCTCTTTATAATGCTCCATGCAGGCTGTCACCCCTCCTCTTTATACTGCCCCATGCAGGCTGTCACCCCTCCTCTTTATAATGCCCCATGCAGGATGTCCCCCCCTCTCTTTATAATGCCCCGTGCAGGCTGTTCCCCACCTTATAATGCCCCATGCAGGCTGGTCCCCACCTTATAATGCCCCATGCAGGCTGTCACCCCTCCTCATTATAATGCCCCAAGCAGGAATCCCCCCCTCTTTATAATGCCCCATGCAGGCTGTTCCCCACCTTATAATGCCCCATGCAGGCTGTCACCCCTCCTCTTTATAATGCTCCATGGAGGATGCCCCCCCTCCCCTCTTTATAATGCCCCATGCCTCCATACATTAAAAAAAAAAAAATAAAATCAAATACTCACCTCCCTTCTCCTCACCTGCTGCCTGCTGCCCGCCGCTCGCTGCTCGGCTCCGAACTCCAGCGTTGTCGGCGTCTTCCCGCTCAGCGCTCCCTGTGACGGCTCAGGGGAGGGCGCGGTGTAAAGACGTCACCGCGCCCTCTGACCTGAGACGTCACAGGGAGCGCAGAGCAGGAAGACAGCTGATCTGCGGAGGCACGGGGAGAAGTAAGTATCGGGCTGCCGGGGCCCTGAGCAAGCGGCGGAGAAGGGCGGGCGCTGACACCGCTCTCCTCCGCCCATAGCCCAGCAGGGTGCGCGACCGCCAGTGGGCCCCTCTGCCTGCTCAGGGCCCCGGCATTTGCCCGGGTGCGCCAGGTGCTGACGCCGGCCCTGTCTGGCCTCGCTCAATATTGATGAATTGAGGGAGGCTGTGCATGTCTAGTCAGTATGTGACCGCATGTATGCAAATCGCATAATTACATTCACTCACTGGCCAGCTCCAGACACCGGAGAATCCTGACAGTGCACAGTGTGTGCGCTGTGAGGATTCACAAGTCTGCAGTCACATAGAGTGACTGCAGACTTGCACCCCAATCCTTGACAAACCTGTTAAAGCAGAAGTATTGTTTAATTCATATTTTGGCAACCGTAATAAAAAGCAAAAAATGTTGATACCTCGGGGATCGACTTATGCACTAACTCCTGATTTATTAATATGTATATTGAATAGAAATCCACTTGATTTTTTTTAAAAATGTCTATTTAGTGGAAAGTATGGCTCAAGAGGGGTGGGGGGGGGGGGTATAAATGTGTCTTTAGCATCTGGACGATAATGTTTACTTTAATGCACCATCTTGAAAGATTTATTTTTATTCAAATATTTTAACCCTTAAATAAAAGACTGTATGGAGGCGAATGGCTGAATGGACATGTGGAATGGTCACAGCTGATCTGTCTCTTTAACTGTGCTGGGAGATTTATAGTCTCGGTTATGAATGTAACCTTTTCCACTCTCAGGGGATTATTATTAATTGCTCTTACAAAACTTCAAGGACGTTTACTGTTTCCAGAAGAAAATGACAGTGCTACTCAGCTGGGGTCACCACCATGACCTCCGTAGAGGCGATCTGCATCCTGCTTCCCAGAGTACATTGAGTTCTGTAGTATGAGCTGCCAACAAGGAGATGTCGTAGGGTGAGGATTAGTGTGTGCCGATCCTTAATTTACCCAAATGACACCCTCAAAGCATCAAGGAATGAAACAAAGCTTTCAATATTTTTTTTCTCTAAAATTGAGCCTTGTCAGCACAAAATGACTGCTCAAACAAAGCACAGGGCAACCTCTGCGTGATCAAGCAGTTATCAGCTTCCCCGCTCCACCGGCAAGTCTTTGTTATTGCTCCTGGTGAATGGCATTGCCTGCTGCGCTGATGTCTAACAAAAATGGCAAAGCGATATGCAGCCGCCATCCACAAACTATTTGGCCGCTGTGTAAAATGTGCAGAAAACCAGAATAAAGTCCCAAAAATAGGGTGGCAGCCAATCAGTGAGCTCAGGGGCTCTGAAATTGGTGCTCTGTCTACAGTGATTTGCGGCCGTTCTGTCAATGTAATGTCAGCTCCGTAGCCCATGCCAGACACAGGGAGTAGCGGCGGAGACACACCAGTGGACCCAGGGAAGGTGATTATAGCGCAGGTTGTTGCAAGGGCCTAAAATGATCTGAAAGGGAACAATCCCTTTAAATAGAGCTGTGCTGCTGTTTCCCTGTACAGCTATCAGCTATTGGACAAACAACTACTGTAAAGCAAATCTCAGTGCCAAATCAGCATTGCTTCCCCTCTTATTATTAGGACTGGAGGGGTCCAAAACATCAACTCTCTCATTGATCATTGGGTCAAGTGATGAAATATCACTTAGATATGCTATCAATTTTACGAGACAGGAGTGCCACTTCAAAAAAATATGTTTTCCAACAATTTCATATAAAAGCAACTAATTTTCAACCATTTTGTGCTTACAGCTCTTATGCAGACCTATGTGTTTCCACGGTTACAGACTACAAAACGAACCCCATGTAGTCTGATCCGGCAGGCATCTACCCTAGAATTGTAGAAAACAAACAGAATGCAGTAGATAGAAACTGGAAAGTATGAGGTACGAGAAAGCTGTATGACAAGACACAATCCCTTCCTGGCTGAGGATGTAAGTTAGCAGGGGATACATAGCTGGTCAAAAGCCATAAAGTGACACCTCCAGAAACATTTCAGCAAATGTAAGGAGATGGACATGTTGCCCACATTCCCCTTTGAAGAAAACAAGTTTTTTGTTGCAATATGTTAAGTGATGCAATGTAAATTGTGATATATATTGTAAATTGTGATATGCATTCAAGGTATGTAGTCTGACAATAGGGATAGTGAGAGTTTAATGTTTGGGACTAGCCCAGAGGAGGAGGGACCAAGTTGAAGGGAAAGTGACGGTTTTCCTGTTAGGAGTCAGCTACAGCCTGGAGTGCATAGCAAATGGACCTATGATCCAATATGAGCAGTGCCGAATTTTGGGTGTCCCTAACCGAGAGGAGACCAAAACGAAAGCGATAGCAAGATCCGGAGCAGAAGTGACAGAGAGACAGAGTGATCTACCGGAGCCCTAGCCACAAGGCCTAGAGTTTATAAGTCTTGAAGGTAATGGGTCTAAACAGGACTGAGTACGTGAGACGGGTAAAGTGTCTTGGGCGGGAGTTCCAACACCTGGTCCTGGCAAACCAGCATCATCGGTTACATGCAGCCTGCACGGGCATACCACCCTCATAGTCCACACCCAGCCAGGACCCCCACTTTCATGTAACGTGCCGGGGCGCAACAGACAAGTGCCTCGCCCATGTCTACCACCCAGCATCACGTTACACAAAGATGACTTCTACCAAGTCCTGATTCGTAGAAGCAGAGATTACACATAGTTCATGATGTAATTGTGGGTGGCAATCGCTCAATGGTTACATATTATAAGGCGTTTTAAGGTAACAGATTGATAATTAGATTGTTTTATTAACAAACACCATGTAAATAACACAAGCGAGAAATGATAGCAACAACCCTCCATAGTAATGGACAGATCTCTCGTATGCGACACTTAGACTTAAATGCCTCCTGTGCTAAAAATACACCCGGGCAAACGAGCTTTCATTAATCTTCAGTGTCAGGATGAGCGTTGTACCTGGCTCCGCCAACTCTCCTTACATGTGTCTTTATTTCCTTTAAAGGAACACGGGTATAAATTAAAAAAAAGGAAAACTTAGACCTTGCCTGACAGCTAAAATTAAAATGATAAAAATAAATAAATATATGTGGACACATGAAAGTCATCTAGAAAAGCTAGGTGACAACCAATATAGTAGGAGAGTGCTGACGCGTGAACTCTTGATGAGCAAATGTACTAATAAATATATGTGGGTTTGGGGGACCCTGGCACAGGTATGATTTGGATCTCCGGACCAAATGTAAAGGCTGAAAATGAACCCCCTTGTCTACATGTACCACTTATAAAACTGACATGTTCATACAGTATATGGCACATAAGGTTTGGGTTCCCGCAGGTCAGACGGCTGCCTCTGCACCCAATACTGTTATACATCCAGCTCATGAAACAATAAATTATGGTGCAATATGGTGCAAAAATGACATAGACCACATAATACAGTCTCCCCCCGTTTGCGTGGGTTTCCTCCGGGTTCTCCGGTGTCCTCCCACACTCCAAAGACATACTGATAGGGAATCTAGATTGTGAGCCCCAATGGGGACAGCGATGATTATTTCTGTAAAGTGCTGTGGAATTAATGGCGCTATATCAGCGAGTAAAATAAATAAATAGTTCTATACAGTTCACAAATAGCAGTGCCTTATCATGCACAAATGAGAGCATAGCTGGCTCTATGGGGGACATATAAAAAAGCTACATATACATAACAGACCACATAATACTGCTTTACAGTGTCTATATAATAGTGCTATACTGTGAACCTTTAACAGTGTTTTACAGAGAACATTGCAGTCACCTCTAACGCTTAGCATAGTAGAAGTCTCGGTACAAGTTTAAGAGGGGAGGAATAAAACAACATGTTCATACACATAACAGATCACATAATACCGCCATACCGTGCTTATACAATAAAACTATACAGAGATCATATTACTGCACACAAATAACATCGCCATCTAGTGCATAAGCAGCAGCACAGCTGGCACTGCGACAAGTTCAAGAGAGGAGAAACGTGAGAGCAATGTGGAGCAAGGCCTAAATAGCGAAGCTTCAGTACAAATCCGGACAGCGCGGCGCCTGGGGCACTTGCCCATGTCAGTGGGAATTGATTGGCAGGTCGAAATAAAGCACAAAGCACGGAGAAGGAAGAAAGGACATGATATTCAATGCCCAGGCCAGAGGAAAGTTACATAGGCTCACTGTGTATTTTTGACTGACGTGCATCTATAGCTAAAGGATTATTTAGTTTGTGTTCATCTCTTGTATGTCATGATCTGTTTGATTAAGGGCCTGGCACAATCAGTTCTCATAACGTCCACCGACCTATATTCTTAGATGTTACAGAGCTGATAACAAACCCTTCTCATATGACGCTTGTCATGTGTCCTCGTTAAGAATGACCCTAACGGACTTTTCTAAAACAATAACCAATTCTCTGTAATATTCAATCACTTTTGATATAAAGGTCTTTTCTAGGATAAGAAACAAGGAACTGTCATTTTTTTATTTCTACAAACAGTGCCAAAATTAGAGCCACTCATTACATGGTCACCGAAAGTGGCAAGTGCCAGACTGGGGATCTTTAAGCCACCTGATGATATGATTCCTCTTCACATATGAAACACAGAAATTTCTCTCTGGTCAATAAAAAAATCACTTATGATATAAAGGCATTTTGTAGGATTAGAAACAAGGAACTGCCTTTTTTATTTCTACAAACAGTGCCAAAATTAGAGTCACTCATTCCATGATCACCAGAAGTGGTAAGTAATCACTGCAAGACAGGGATCCTTGGGTCAACTGATGAGATAATTCTGAGGATTTACCCTCTATATATACAGACCATAGGCACATCCACATGTACACACAGCACATCATCCAAAAAGTCTAATAGGTTATTTGTGAATCATCCTATAAGAGATAGAGTTGAGTAAAATGTTTCACAGGACCCTGGTCCAGGACTCTCATCAGCACTCCATAGCAGGCTGACTATGACCCTACTAAACCCTTCTTCTTGCGTGCCAATCAAAGAAGTTTGCAAGAACCTGGTCCTGCTTCCACAGAGTAACAAACTAGATGCTGGACAAGGATCCTGCAAATCTTTTTGCTCAACTAGAAATAGACCCTAGTGGACAAGTGATCGACTTGAAAACAACTCCATTGGGGTTGTCTTCTGCTGGACCTTTGCGCTTATTATTGAAACTTGTAAATGGTTCCAATTTAGCTTGGACTGGAATAAAAAGGTGTCTATACAAATTCCACCCAAAGTGGATGTTCTTGACCATTTTGCTGAGGCCTAATGTCCTGATTTTGGCTGTAGAGATACATTATGGTATCAGAGCTTGGGCTCATGGGAAGATCTACTGCTACTTGTGTAGGCCAGTCCTACCCAGCAAGTGATGGCCATTACATGGACCTTCAGCTTGATTGAGCAGGCAGGTTTTTCAATAGCGCAAACGAAATAAGCAGACACTTGTAGCGCTGCTTATCTCTTAGGGGAGAAAAATAGAAAACAATCAGGTGGGTTCCAACCCAACGAAAGGGCTGACATAATACTCATCGGATGATGAGTGTATGATCATATATTAAAGTACAATGTTTACATGATTCCTCTTTACAGAAGTTTCTCCGGTAGATATCACGCCATCACCAGAATGAGGAACAGAACATTTATTGCATAACCCCTGATTCTGCTATCGAGATGTTATAGGCTCACCACATTACAGTAACGGCCCTTCTTACATTAATATGGAGCCACGATGTCTGGCATTCAGTGCCTGTCCATAATGTGCCTTATGTGCCTGTACGCCATCTCTAATCACCTGTCCCATTTACAAAAATAAAGGTATAAGAATTTGGGACTCTGTCAGCACAGAATGACTGTTGAAACCAAGTCCTGCCGCTCGGTGCATCTCCACCTCAATCTCCAATTGTCTCTTCTTTCATTGACAGCTCCGGCTTCAAAAAGCAAGAGAAGGGCGGAGATAGATGACACATTGGTGGGTGCCTCATCTGCTAGATGTCTTGGGTCAGCAACCCAATATGGGATCAACGATGCAAGCTTTGAGAACCAAGTTAATTGGAGCTAGTGGTGCTCCCTTGGTAGCGACAGCTCATGCTCTCTTTGCAACCAGATGTGTAGAACAAACCCTAATTCTTTCCAGAGACCCACTAATTTTTAGCAGTGTTTTTTATTTGTAGAAGGACCCTCAAATCTGTGAATGCTAAGGGTAGTATTCATATAGAGGGGAACAACTCGGTGGTGAGCTGTTGTGTATGACAGGGCAGAAGTCGAAAAATTAGAGGCAGAACCACGAAGGTCAAGGGATAGAGTAAAGGAAAAATAATAATGTCTTCTATGTCCTGATGGTGGGGGTCCCATTCTAAGCTTAAGGCCACGGCCCCACTATATATTTAGTCAGCATTCAGTCAGTATTTTTTCTCAGGAGCGGGAGCCAAAACCAGGTGTGAAACAATCAGAGAAAAGGTATAATAGAAACAAGTCACCAATTCTGCATTTATCACCCACTCCTGGTTTTGGCTCCCACTCCTGAGAAAAATTACTGACCGAATACTGATAGTGGGGCCGTGGCCTAATAATGACTTATTTCAGAGCTGATCTTTTTTTTCTTAACTGAATCATAAGCAAAATCATTTTCTAATTTGACCAAACAGGATCATGGTTAAGATTAATTGCCACCTTCATAGACAGTGAAAAATTATCCTATTGATGAGGCACCTTTATTATATCTGGCCAGCTGCCTGGTAGAGCAACCCTCGGACACTGGGACGAGCTATAATTCCTCATTTTCTCTGTTCCTTATTTTGTCATAAATGATCTTGTGGTAATGTTGAAATTTAGTTGAAAAGATCTTTGTAAACCTCGTTCGTGACATCACTACAACTGGACAATGAGGAACCCAAACCGTGCTTAATCTCAATGTTCATGCATGTGCTCTTGGAAGAACTTCTTCAATTTGTGGAAAAAAAAGTGCAACCAAAGTGATTTTGTTTGTTTTTTTTAATTTCTGAAAATATGTTGAAATCACGTGAAACAGTGGAAAAAAGTCTCCAAATAAAAAGAGTTAGCCAGAATTACAAAAACAAGACAGCTTTCTTCCAAAACAGCTCCAAGAATATCCATAGATTGTGTCTGGTATTACAGCTTAGCTCAATTTAAGAAAATGGGTCTGAGCTGCAATATTGCACACAACACGGACAGATGTGGCATAAATTTAGGAAGTATTCAGCCTTGTTTTTGGAATACTGGACAAACCCTTTAAGGAATAACTTAGAATATTATTTATCAAAATTAAAAAGTAGCGAGAACTCACTACCCACTGTCTTCAGCTCTTCCCAGTGCCGTTCTGATCCCGCCCTGCAAATTTGTGATCCCAGCTCCCGACTGACCAGAAGTCAGAGGTAACTGTCACAAGTTCTCAATGTAAGTCTATGAGAGCCTCGTTCATAGACTTACATTGAGATTTGACTTCCGTCTCGCCAAACAAACACTCGAGTGAGCCAACAGGTCACAACCTGAAGAAGACAACCGAAGCGGCACCAATAAAAGATGGTAAGTATAATACTGGGGCAGGGAACTTAGAACATTGACACCATCCCAGCAGTGAAATAAACAAAACGCTAGAGTGCTGCTTTGAGGGGGACATCAGTTTTGGTCAATCAATTTTTCAACATGGTTTCCAGAGCGATCATCTGCAAGGGTATGTGCACATCTTAAGAGTTTGCAGTAGAAGTTTCTGCACCATTTCGGCATCTCTTGGTAGGAAAAATGCTGCATAAAAAAGGCGTGTTTTTGCAATGTTTTTACTTGAGTTTTTGTTGCATATTTCCCCCCACTAATTAGTATGGGTTAAATCTGCTGCAAAAATGCTAAAAGAATTGACATACTTCTGATTTTAATCTGCAAGGAAAAAATAAGCAACGTGTGCGTGAGAGTTCAGCAATCTCATTCAATTTGCTGGCACTAGGAAATTGTTCAGTTCTTATGTCAAAACTGCATGGAAAAACCGTGATAAAAACGTGTGCACTTATCCTTATCTGTACTGGAACAGTGTATAAATATTAATTTTAACTACAGTGCCACCGCAGGTGAAAAGAGGTATGACACAATTCTCACAGTTGTCTATGGAATGCGCAATCCTGTCAGGTCCTCCAGAAAAAAACACACTTTTTGTTGCACCCCATAAAGAAGCAACGGGTGTATGAAGGCATTCCCAGACAAGCCTGCCATTTGAAATTCAGGAAAGTTGACCGACAACCCATGCTGGAGCTGTAAAGGTGGACACATTGAACATCAGTCAACTTCCCCGGATACCGACATCATAAGAATGGATGAACAGAATACTTGACAGTCGAAGACAACTCAAGAATAAAACTTCTATATTATTGGGAGGGGAGGTGTTTTTTTATTGTGTTTCCTATGAAACATATTTTTGGCAAATAAACTCAGTTCTGTTGAAATTTCTCTGCAAATATTTTAGTGGAAAACACTGCAATGATAATGTAACAAGCACAATTGATACACAAGAGATGATTCGCCCCCGGTTGGTCTGGCAATGAATTACATGCCATAGAGATCAACTAGTTGGCCAGTGGCCATTACCCTCTCTAGTCCGAGAACCATATTACTCATGAGTTCTTGATAAATCTTAATACTCAGTCTCTTTTGTTCCTTTCTTTGTACAGTCAACAAGCCTTTGTACACTTCTTCGCATCCTATTTGACATAGATATAAAGTACTGGCGGAAATAGAATGGAGTATATTGGGTGGATACAAAACATTGTATGAGCGCAAACAGACATAAATCACATGCAAGTGTCTAACATTGGCAGAAAGATATTTCATCTACAAGTGGAAGCATCTGACTAAATATTTATGGAACATTCTCTCGAGCCAAGCGTGGGCACGTTAAATACTACTTGACGCTAGGCTTTAAGAAGAGATTAATCCAGTGTATGCCTGTGATCGTTTTTGGGAAGTATTCTCTTTCTGCAAGTGCTACCCGTTCTATCAGATCAGAAGCTGTAAGTTAATATCAAATTGTGAGCAAAATACTGGAGAATCACAGAAGCAGATCTAAGGCACAGGAAAGGCGACAGACTGTGCACAGTGCAGCTGCATACATGGCACATGCAGTGTATAAACTCCAGACCATTACAGCGCAAATTTTAGATTTGAATTTTATTCTCCATTGCCTTCTTTCAGCCTTTATTTTCTATGACTGTTCAATAACACAGAAATTAAGAAAATAAGCAAACCAAGTCTTAAGAATGCAGCATTAAAAAATGGACCAGATTTATATTTGTTTCCCATATCAGTCAATCACAGTACTCCATTTTTCCGGAGCTGTCCAAAAAAATTAAAACTGAGATCTGATTGGTTGCTTTGGGCAACAAAGACAGTTTTTCTCTCTATAGAGACATTGTATTTGATAGTCACCTATAGGTGGCACTAGAGAGACTATGCTATTTTGCATGTTTAAAGGGAAACACATGTTCCTATTTCTATATAACCTACCTTAACCAAATGTATGACTTTGCTAGTGACATATATTAATGTTATACTCTCACTTACTGTAACTAAGCCAGTTGAGAGACTATTTCCCTCCAGGACTAAATCTAATTTTAAAAAAATGTTCTTTGTCTTCACCAATGTAACATACCTGGCGGCGTCCTTGCATGGTGGTCCATCTCCCACTGTGCAAGAGCGCGCACTTGATCTCCAGTCCAGAATGTCTCTCTGGCTTCCCTCCTTGCTGTCTGTTTGTCTGTTTTGGCTGCATAGGGCGACGCCCGCTGAACTTCCTGTTTCTTGTACCTGCTGCGGACACGCCCCTGTTGCACCTTCAGCCTATTGCTGTCCATCTTTGGGTATTTATACCACCTTCTTCCTCAAGATGGCGCCTGAGCATTGTGTCCTGTCAGTCGGCTTTTTTGTCTCTGACATGCCAGGTCCTATCCTGTTTTCCTGCCTGTTTTCCAGTTCTGTGTCTGAACTGTGGTCTGTTCTTGTGAACACGCTTCTTGCCTGTTCTTTCGCCTTCTAGGGGCCGTATTCCTAGATCTGCCTGTCTGTGCCTTGCGGTATCTGTTCCCGTCTGAACAGAGTCCTGTTTGTGTCTCTGCCTTTCGGTATCTGTTCCCGTCTGAACAGAGTCCTGTTTGTGTCCCTGCCTTGCGGTATCTGTTCCTGTCTGAACTGAGTCCTGTCTATGTCTCCTGCCTTGCGGTATCAGTTCCCGTGTCTGAACTGAGTCCTGTCTGTGTACTCTTGCCTGCTGCCTTTCCTGGAGGCTGTATTTCCAGGCCTGTCTGAACACGCTCCTAGCCTGTTCCTCCCGCCTTCTAGGGGCCGATTACCTAGATCCGTTCCTGTATCTTGTCTGTCCTGTCTGAACACGCTCCTTGCCTGTTCGTCCCGCCTCTCTGGGGGCCGTATTCCCAGACCCGCTCCTGTATCCTGCTGCAGTGTCGGTCTCTTCCGTACACTCAGTTCCAGTCTGAACTCTCTCCTATCCTTTACCTGTTTTGCCTCTATGTCCGTTCCTTTCCTTTTTCTGCAGAGTCTGAACTCGTACCTAACTCCTGCTTGTTGTCTCTGTACTCCCGTTTGTGAGTTTGTGGTCCACGTGCTACTTCACTGCAAGTACCCTGTGGGTATCTGGCTCTGCCTTTCCCTTCCTGTCTGTTCCGTGTGAACAGAGCCCTGTCCGTCCTGCTCTGACTCCTTGCTCACTGCTCCGGCAGCCTTGCTCCGCTCTGACCCTTTTGCTCTCTGCTCCGGCAGTCCTGTCCTGCCCTGCTTCTGCTCGCTGCTCCGGCAGTCCTGTCCTGCCCTGCTTCTGCTCGCTGCTCCGGCAGTCCTGTCCTGCCCTGCTTCTGCTCGCTGCTCCGGCAGTCCTGTCCTGCCCTGCTTCTGCCCGCTGCTCCGGCAGTCCTGTCCTGCCCTGCTTCTGCCCGCTGCTCCGGCAGTCCTGTCCTGCCCTGCTTCTGCCCGCTGCTCCGGCAGTCCTGTCCTGCCCTGCTTCTGCCCGCTGCTCCGGCAGTCCTGTCCTGCCCTGCTTCTGCCCGCTGCTCCGGCAGTCCTGTCCTGCCCTGCTTCTGCCCGCTGCTCCGGCAGTCCTGTCCTGCCCTGCTTCTGCTCGCTGCTCCGGCAGTCCTGTCCTGCCCTGCTTCTGCTCGCTGCTCCGGCAGTCCTGTCCTGCCCTGCTTCTGCCCGCTGCTCCGGCAGTCCTGTCCTGCCCTGCTTCTGCCCGCTGCTCCGGCAGTCCTGTCCTGCCCTGCTTCTGCCCGCTGCTCCGGCAGTCCTGTCCTGCCCTGCTTCTGCCCGCTGCTCCGGCAGTCCTGTCCTGCCCTGCTTCTGCCCGCTGCTCCGGCAGTCCTGTCCTGCCCTGCTTCTGCCCGCTGCTCCGGCAGTCCTGTACTGCCCTGCTTCTGCCCGCTGCTCCGGCAGTCCTGTCCTGCCCTGCTTCTGCCCGCTGCTCCGGCAGTCCTGTCCTGCCCTGCTTGTGCTCGCTGCTCCTGCAGCCCCGTCCTGCTCTGTTCTTGCCCACCGCTTCGGGCGTTCCCTCTCTGCTGTGGTTGTCTACCGCATCTGCGGTTCTGTGACCCAGTCTGTACTGGGTCTTAACCTTTCTGTGCTCCAGCCCGTCCTTTCGGCCAGTACCTCCCTGCCTGCATACTCGCCTGTATCCACCCATCTGCATACCTGCCGTGTTTGCTTACATCCACCAGTCTGTGCCAGCCTAACCTGCCTGTTCCAGTAATCCCAGTGTGGGTCAACCCCCGTGTCCGGAGTTTGACCTGGAGTAGCACCTGGTCCCTCTGCCCGGTTTCTCCCTGGTGCACTGGCGTCGTATGCCGTCGTGCCACCTTGGTCGGATCGGCCAGATACTTAGTCACGCCCCTCCAGGCACTCTCCGGTCCATGGTCCAGTGGAACCACAACACCCGCACATGCCAGTCAGTCCGGGTGTGTGCATAACAACCAATATTATTGTCCATCCTTAATATCCTCTGATAACCTCTGAATTTGCAGTAATCTGCCGTATCAATTGGCATCACATGCACGCAGACTGTTTGGACTTGGGAAATGGCTTTTTCGGCTCTCTGTCTAATACCCAAATGTTTAGTTGTCTTTGATTTGAACCATACTTTGGTCTTATCTGACAGCAAGTCTCTGGGAAGCATCAGAGATAAATAGCTACCGGCTATCTCCGATCTAAATAGCCAGCTTATAATTTGAAGCCATTATGTTTACTAAACAAACCCAATTAATCTTCTGCAAAGCCGCGACTTGGAAAAGTCTGGGACAGATGATGGACCACAAGGAACATATCAGGATAATACTTTGCAAAAACATTCATTTTACAGGACTCATAAAAAAGTGACTAATCAGAGTCACGTCAGCAGATCCTGGATGACTATTGTCTTTGATTATTTTGTGTCTTCAGAGAAAATTGGTAAAAAAAAAAGATATAAAACAATAATAATAGTAAAAATTACTTCAATATGCATCCATCTAAGTATATTAAGAGGATCAGTTAACCATAAAATACGTAGAGAGCAACTTTACCCTTACGGAAAGAAGGATCTTGAAAATTGAATTTTATCACCTGATCCTTTTGTTCTCATAGAAATAAGTAGCCACCAGATATATCTGCCATTAGCTTATTCCACTCTCCCAATTCAGAACATGCATGATCTGTTAAAATGAGTGTACATTTATATTGAGGGGTCAGGAGAAACAGATGTCACCTAAAGGAGCAAATATCCAAGATGTCTGGCAGCTGGTGTGGTGGGTCGTCTTGTTACCTGGCAAGGTTATGTGGTCCAGGTTAGTGTTGAGCGAATTTGTTCGATATTTCAAATTCGGGTTCGTGTTCGGGGTTCCGGCTTGTTCGCGCCAAAAAAACGGCTCCACCCACGAACATCCCTGATTTGCCACGCTGTCACGCAGATAACAAGCTGGAACCCCGAACACGAACCCGAATTTGAAATGCCGAACAAATTCGTCAACACTAGTCCAGACACATGTATGCCCCCCACGTTTTCTTCTCCTATGTTCGCCATGTTTTTATTACTACTTTTTGGCACTTTTTAATATCTTTTTGATAGCATATTAATAAAGGATTTATTTTTTTATGTCTATACTGTGGTTTTACCTGTGCTTTCCTGCAGGTGTTTTGCCAGATATCCAAGATGTATGAGCAACCAGCCCAAGTTGAAGGTGTGGGACTGGATGGAATTGGGGAGTAGATATTATAGGTAAGGACGCTAGGGATTGATGAGGAGGGGACAACAGGAAGCAATCCAACAACTATTAAGGGTAGGGGACAAAAAACTTGCCCCTCCTTAGAGAATGATTTGTAGGTCTTCACGTTGGGATGTGCTTTCTGAGTCTTATTCATGTGGTACCCTTGAGTCTATGATTTATGTGGTCCCGTCTACCAAGAGGAAATCTAGTTTGTCACAGCCATTACCCCATGAATTTTTTTTTCAATTGTGAGTCATTGTAGGGTCTAGATATGTCCATTGCTGATTTTGTAGACTAGTGTTCCTCTGCAATATTAAAGAAAAGCCCCCCATCATGGGGAGAGCTGTTGGCTGACTATCTCCCATATACTGGAGCGTTCACTCTGCCAAGTGCTTTCCAAGCATTTTCTCTATGAGAGCGCCGCTGCCAGACATCTCTGCCGGTAGGTTAACGCTTAGAGAACAAGCAGATCAGCAGTCCGATACTTAACATCTATCGGGGAAGAGTTGGGGACCTGTCGGCTAAACCTGTTGATATCTGCGTGTCCTGCTGACGTCAGTCTAATGTTTATCAAGGTCTTAAAGTACCCATTACTGATACAAAGGATATCAAAGTATCTCCAAAGCGATGATCTGTATTACCTGTATTCAAAGCTCATTGCGAAGGTGGGCAAACTGTCTGTTCATAGGCGAGGATGCAGCAACATAGGGGGTATATCACATGGCAGAAGGGCCATTACTTATAACCTTGACACAATCACATAAGGATGGATTTTGGAAATTGGTGGTGAGTGAGACTCTGGATAAGAAGTCTCACTTTTAGGCCACGTTCACACGGTCAGTATTTGGTCAGTATATACACTACCGTTCAAAAGTTGGGCGTCATTTAGAAATTTCATTATTTTTTAAAGAAAAGCACATTTTTTTTCAATGAAGCCAACATTAAATGAATCAGAAATACACTCTATACATTGTTAACGTGGTACATGACTATTCTAGCTGCAAACGTCTTGTTTTTATTGCAATATCTACATACTGCAGGTGTATAGAGGCCCATTTCCAACAACCACCACTCCAGTGTTTTAATGGTACATTGTGTTTGCTAACTGTGTAAGAAGGCTAATGGATGTTTAGAAAACCCTATAAAACCCTTGCACAAGTATGTTAGCCCAGCTGAAAACGGTTTGGCTGATTTGAGAAGCTATAAAATTGACCTTCCTTTGAGCTAGTTGAGAATCTGGAGCATTACATTTGTTTGTTCTATGAAACTTTCAAAATGGCCAGAAAAAGAGAATTTTCATGTGAAACTCAACAGTATATTTTTGTTCTTAGAAATGAAGGCTATTCCATGCGAGAAATTGCCAAGAAACTGAAGATTTCCTACAACGGTGTGTACTACTCCCTTCAGAGGAGAGCACAAACAGGCTTTAACCAGAGTAGAAAGAGAAGTGGGAGGCCCCGCTGCACAACTGAGCAACAAGACAAGTACATTTGAGTCTCTAGCTTGAGACATCGACGCCTCACAGCTCAAATGGCAGCTTCATTAAATAGTACACGCAAAACGCCAGTGTCAACGTCTACAGTTAAGAGGCGACTCCGGGATGCTGGCCTTCAGGGCAAAGGGGCAAAGAAAAAGCCATATCTGAGACTGGCTAATAAAAGGAAAAGATTAATATGGGCAAAAGAACACAGACCTTGGACAGAGGAAGATTGGAAAAAAGTTTTATGGACAGATGTATCAAAGTTTGATGTGTTTGGATCACACAGAAGAACATTTGTGAGACGCAGAACAACTGAAAAGATGCTGGAAGAGTGCCTGACGCCATCTGTCAAGCATGGTGGAGGTAATGTGATGGTCTGGGGTTGCTTTGGTGCTGGTAAAGTGGGAGATTTGTACAAGGTAAATGGGATTTTGAATAAGGAAGGCTATCACTCCATTTTGCAACGCCATGCCATACCCTGTGGACAGCGCTTGATAGGAGCCAATTTCATCCAACAACAGGACAATGACCCAAAGCACACCTCCAAATTATGCATGAACTATTTAGGGAAGAAGCAGGCAGCTGGTATTCTATCTGTAATGGAGTGGCCAGCGCAGTCACCAGATCTCAACCACATTGAGCTGTTGTGGGAGCAGCTTGACTGTATGGTACGCAAAAAGTGCCCATCAAGCCAATCCAACTTGTGTGAGGGGCTTCAGGAAGCATGGGGGGAAATTTCTCAAGATTACCTCAGCAAATTAACAGCTAGAATGCCAAAGGTCGGCAGTACTGTAATTGCTGCAAAGGGAACATTCTTTGACGAAAGCAAAGTTTGAAGGAGAAAATTATTCTTTCTAATAAAAATCATTATTTCTAACCTTGTCAATGTCTGGACTATATTTTCTATTCATTTTGCAACTCATTTGATAAATAAAAGTATGAGTTTTCATGGAAAACACAAAATTGTTTGGGTGACCCCAAACTTTTGAAAGCTAGTGTACATCAGTATTTATAAGCCATAATCAGGTGAGGAACAATCAGAGGAAAAGTATAATAGAAACACGTCACCACTTCTGTATTTATCACCCACTCCTGGTTTTGGCTGACAAATACTGATGTAAAATTCTGACCAAATACTGATTGAATGGGGGAGATTGCGGACGAGTGATGACGATAAAGGGGCAACAGCTTCCACAGTACAGAAGTTGGTGGTGGAAAGAAAATATTGACACCATTGTTGCTACTACAATCTGCATGGATATTGGAATAACACAGGGTTTTTTTGCTCAGTCTCCTATTTTTCCTATTTGTTAGTGCATGCAATCAAATCACATTCTAAGGCTGTGTGCCCACGTAGCATTTTTCAAGCGTATATGCTGCGGAATTTCCGCAGCGTAAACGCTTGAAAAACGCATGTATATCCGCACCCCATGGTCCCCAATGGGATTCCGCAAGTTCTATGCACATGTTGCGGATTTTTCCGCAGCGTTTATGCCGCGTTCAAAAATCCGCAGCATGTCATTTAATTTTGCGTTTCCGCAAGCGGAATTGCCTTAGTCCAATGCATAAAAAACGCAAGGCAATTCCGCATGTGGAAAACGAGTGATAAACGCGCGAAAAATGCGCGATAAACGCGTGCGGAATTCCGCATGCGTTTTTCCGGGAGAGGACTTGCATTTATGCAGCAGAAATTTTCTGCTTCATAAATGCAACGTGGGCACATAGCCTAAAGATGATATTTAAATTTTGGTTTTAGCCTTCAGTTACCTTTTAAAGGAGTTTTTTTCCATTTTTACAAGTGATGCCAGCAATCATTAATTGATGGTGTATTCTAGCTATGCACCATCACTTACTGAGATCGGAATACCCATGTGTCAGGGGGAATTTTACCTGTCCCCCGACATCTGCCATCGAGTACTGAGCATGTGGTGCTTCTACACAGCCGGTCCTTTTTTTTGGTGGGAAATTTGTGAGAGTATAAGGGAACGTCAGGGGAGACAACTTTTGACCTTACAAATTTTTTTTTTAAATAAACTGAATATAACCATAGCTCCATCACAGTCCAAAGTGTAGTACAAAAAAGCGCAAATCACACAAAGTTTAAATAACTTCACAAGAGCCAAGGAGCCCCAGTTAATTAAGGAAACCAAACTAGGGCAGCAAACAGCAAATGTCGACCATTCGGATAATTATCTGTTATTGGCTTCCATTTATGCAAGAATTTTGGACAAATGCAAAAATGCCTGCAGGTAATTTCAAGCAAGTCCCCCAGGCTGTCCCATCCAAGAATATCTAAGGGAAAAGTCAAGAAGTTCTAGACATGGAAAAAAAAAAAGAGAAGATGGCAAGATCTTAACGGGAACATAATGAGATTATTCCTCATCTGCTCCAGGCAGGACCTAAAAGACCTTCACTCGGAGTAGGCAAGGAGCTGGCAGAGAAGAGGGTCTCAGCCTGTGCTACGTGTACTAGGAAAGGTACAGCAGATAATTGGTAATTGGGTTAGTGTTTAGGCTGCAGGTGGCCACAGAATGGACTGTTTCTTCTTTATCAGGTGGGTAGAGAGAACAGATGGTCAATTACTGTGGGAAGTGTTCAATTCAAGTCATTTAAGGCATTTTTCAGGACTTTGGCACAGGAAAGGGATCGATATAAAATAAAGAAGGAAGTGTTATTTAGCTGCCGCTCCAGCGCTGGCTCTCCGGTAGACCTGGAGTAATGCATTAGTCACCTGACCTTCAGCCAATCACCAGCCTGAATGATCAAGTGGCTGATGGGTGGGGTGTAATCACTTCCAGTTCTAGTGGAGACCACCAGAGTGGTGATGCTGAAATGGTAATGGAATTTGAGTAGGAAGCAAACCTTTACTTTATTTTTTCACGATCCTTTAAATATTCGAAAAGACTTGGGAAATCCCTTTAAGGACCAGGAAATAAAAATGTTTATGTTTTATTGGTAATGATTGGGGCTTACGGGCCCCAATGATCTCTCTTGATACTAACACTATAAATGATAAATCATTCTTGGTGGCCCAAAATGTACCCCTTTAGTTATCATGAGCAAACCCGAACGTAAAAGCTTGGGGTTTGTAACGGACAGTTAGTGTCCGATGCTAAACACTGAATCTGGATTTCACCCGGAAGTCCGTTGCAATGTATGGAGTCCCGGGAAAAGCCTGTTGCAGAGAGAGAGAGAGAAATTCCAGATCACAAGTTGTTTTCAATGGGGTTCGGGTTCTTTTTCAAGTTCGGTTAAAGTTCTGGTAACTTTCGAATAAAGTTTGTGTTGGATACCAGAACCCAAACTTCCATGGGTCTGCTTATCTCTAGTTAGGATCATCACAAATATAATTTTTATTTCATCCAAATCTCAATGCTCTGGTTCTTATAATAAGAAGGGATGACTTCTATGTGCACAGTAAGAGCGCCACCTACATTTGTAAAACCATGAAATTGAAACATTGCTCAGTTCGGATAAGAGCTTTTCTTACTCAGAGCTGAAAGCGAATACACATAAAACAAAATATGTTCTACATACCAGAAGATAATAGTTTTTGTGTGCGGAGGTAACTGATGGCCAGACGCATGATGGAGGCCTTGTCCAAATGTGAGCTGATGTTCTGAGGCAAAGGAAGCTGATGAGCCAACTCATAAAACACTTCAGTCTCCTTACTTCTCCGACACCTGGCTGCATCTCGAGACTTTTCCTTCCTTCTCTCCGAACTGCTCCTGAAAAAACAAGTTTACGCTAAGATTAGGACCACTGCTTCCAACACAACCACAGCTTTGTTTTACTTTAATGTGATAATGTGCAGAAAGAAAAAGCATGTGCTGCTCATATTAGAAAATGTGTGCTCATGAAACTTCTAAAGTATCTCAATTAGTGTTGAGTGAGTATGTTCTATTAACCCTTTCGCCAAGTATGCTCGGCCGAGCTCCGAGTATTTACAGCTGCTCGGTGATATGGTTGAATCGCTCCCGTGTGCATGATTTGCGACTGTTTGACAGTTTTATTACATGTGAGGAATGTCTATTTCTCACACATTCCTCACATGTAATAAAACTGTCAAACAGTTATAAATCATGCACACGGGAGCGATTCAACCATATCACCGAGCAGTTATAAATACTCGGAGCTGGGCCCGAGCATACTCGGACAGAACATACTCGCTCAACACTAATCTCAATCTTTTCAACATCTTAATTATAAAGCTTCTGTTATACTCCAGAGCTGCATTCACAATTCTGCTCGTTACCAGTAGAAACAACAGGCATGTAATCAGACACATCTGTCTCGGAGTGTTCCTACATTAGATGACTAGCGTAAAGACAACAGAGCAGACACCGAAACAATACGAGGGTTGGAGGATTACAGCTCCGCAACCTGCAAAATTGTGAATGCAGCCATGGGCTGTAACTCAAGATCAGTACCAGATAAGTATATTGTCTCAACTTTTCAGATACAATTTTGTGGTCCATTTACACTGCACGATGCGCAGTGTTAAACGACTGCCGAATGGCAACATGTTTGCCGATTGACGGTTGTTAAATAGCCTATTTCCTCAGGCAGACCGCACTTCAGATGTGGACTGAATGATCTGTAATAGACCGTTCAGTGCACATGGGCCGCTATTGCTATTTATTTTTACAGCATGAGTTCTTTTTACAAGGGGCGATGTGCAAATGAGAACCAAATGTGCTGCCGAGAACCAAATGTGCTGCAGAGAGCCAAAAGATCATTTCAAGCAACAAACAAATGTCTTGCTCATTCGTTTGGTAATCGGCAGCCTGTCTACACTGCGCAATTATCATGGTGTGAGTGTTCCTAGGACTGCTCGTTCATGATAATCCTGCAGCCTAAATGCATTTTAAGAGAAGTATGGGATGGTTTATGGTCAGGCAATCTGGCAGTGCCCAAGGGCCAGTAGCTAAAGGAAGCCTCAACAACCACTGAGTGCCGGCAGTAAAGCACGACATACAGATTAATCTCATTTAGTAGACAACCAGGGCACTTAGTTTTTTTGTGATTCAGTAAAAAAATATATATATTGAAAAATCAACATTGATTTTTTCACATACAACGAGACAGCCTCCATTTTGGTCCATCCTTGGTCAACGCCCGAGTCTCCATTTGCGTCTAGTTGGTGATGTCTCCATGACATCTCATTGGGTACCAATGCTAATCTCCCAATCATGTTTTGTTTTATTTAACGTGATCGTAAAAACTTGAGTACCATGGATACCTACTATATAGTTACTGGATACAAATCCCGACCACAAAGCACCAGAACGTTGCCCTGGGTGCCGAATATATGGCTGGTTCTCCATACAAATTAATGTTGCATGCACATGTCAACTTCAGCGGGAACCGGCCGACCAGCTCACGTGTATTGGGGAATCCAATGGCAGATGAAGGGTAAATGAAGGATTGGACTGTTGGATTTCATCATGCCCCACCCTTTTATTCTCACAACAGATAAGTCACTGCCAGAAGAGTCTGTCGGCGGCTTATTCTCTGTCCTTTTTAAGAACATATTCACACTCCGGGGTCAGGAGGGAAAGCTCTCATCTGATCAAGCTCTCTAAATGCATCTCCAGCTTGAAGGCATAGGGCAATCCCATTATTCCCTACAAGCCAATAGACTTAATACTGTTCCAATGCACAAAATACTTATTTGTAACCA
This sequence comes from Phyllobates terribilis, assembly GCF_046119375.1. NCBI lineage: Eukaryota > Metazoa > Chordata > Amphibia > Anura > Dendrobatidae > Phyllobates > Phyllobates terribilis. Next base: position 723,863,940 of record NW_027362763.1, read on the forward strand.
CAAGTTTCTTTAAGTTACACAATCGTTAAGACTTCCCACATTTTTTTGTGCATTTATCCAAAATATTTCTTGAGCAAACATAACTTCATTCTTAGGTGACATAAGACAATTCTCATGATGCCGTCAGATGACACTAGTCTGAACAGACGACCAAATGAATCCATTATATAACAGCCAGTTCAGTAATATCTTGCCACAATTGCCTGCTTTTAAGAAATGACTCGGCTTTATGTGTCAAAAGATTTTTTTTTCCCATGTATGTCTTCCCCTCAAATATGACGATTCCACTAATACTCCTGACACAGTCTTTAGACAATACTGCGTTTGTGTTGATTAAGTTTTTAATATATCTTTATAGCGTCGTAGCTTCATTTTTCTCACATGAAGCTTTAAATCACTTCCAGACAGATATAAAAGCCTAACATTCTGGCTACCTGTAGCCACCACTAGAGGGAGCTTAGGAGCTGACTGCATACTGCTTTTACATTGAACTCAATAATAACACAGTATACAGTGCGCTTACAAACTCTACAAACTCCCTCTACTGGATGTAGCCAGCACGCTATATTATAACCCCTTCTCTCCCGATCAAATATTCTCACCTGCATATATTTACAGCACAGATGGGTGGAAGTAAGCAACTATGAGCAAAAACTTACAGCACTTGCCAGGCACAATCTCAGGAGCTAAACTCTAATATACAGTCAGATTCCAGCTGCAGCGACTCATAACTCCCACTCCAGATGATGGGGGCTCCTACGTCATGGTTATGTCTATGGTTGTCTATCAAATTGTCATGAATTAGTTTTGTTATATGCTTTCATCCAATCAAACCTACTCCATGTGGATTTAGGGCTGATGGGAGATTTTTCCCATCAGGCCTTGAGGAAGAACGAAGTTACCGTTCAAAACGTGTCGCCATTTTGCCTCCTACTCCCCGTTTGCTATAACGAATTTTTGAATTTTAACATGCTTCAATAAATGCTTTAATTTTTATGTTATTCTTGCCAGAAGCTGGATTTTCTCTTTTTTTGGCTCCTCCGTCACCCCATCAGCCCTGATAGTATATTCTGATAGGTTGCCATGGAAGCCTGAAGCCTAACAATCAAATGAACACATGTATAAGTTCCCTTAAAGAGTTAATCAATATTGTTAAAAAAAAAAAGGTGTAAATATAATTGCAAGTAAAAAAGGGGGAAAAATAACCGAAAGAAATGAAACAAAAGCAACAAAATTTCATTCCTAACGACCCAGTAAAAATAACACAGTGAATAAAAAAATTCTATAAACCAAAACAAAAGAAATTAAAAAAAAATAAAACATTTCAGAACTGATCTTTCTTGCAAGAAAGAAATATAAAATGATTTAAAACTAGAATGAACCCCAAAATGGTACCAATGGAAGCTACAGCTTGTCCCGCAAAAAAACAAGCCCTCGCACAGCTCCGTTGACAAAAAAAATATTAAAACGTTATAACTCGCAGAAAAAAAACTCAATAAAATGTGCTTTTCTCCAGCAAGTTGTAAAACATTAAAAAAAATAATAATTTGGTATCGCCGTGAAAGAGAATATTATAGAATTTCTGTTGTTTTTTTTTCTGTTGCCCCTTAGAAAACTTTATAAAAGTTAATCGATAAGTTATACGTACTCCAAAATGGTGGCACTGAAAAAAGTGCTCATAAGGATACATCAATAGAAAAAAAAGTTATAACTTTTGGAATCAGTAGATAAAAAAATGAAAGAAAAAAAGTTGTGGAAAAATTGAATCGTTAATGGATTTTATATATCGCAATGCAGGGGATTTGGAGCTCTGTATCAGAAAAAAAACAGAACTCTGACCTCTTGAATAGTGCCCACATCAAGTACATTCACACACAATACTTAATAACATGGAAAATCCACATAATCCACATGGACAATCCACATCAATACCATGGTGCTCCATTAATACATCCACACTATCTAAGTAACAGTGCCCCTACACTGACTTCCTCGGTGCCCCCATAATGTGGTATCAGAGAATACAAAAAAAATAAAATTAAAAAACACACTAATTATAAATGACTGATTGAGCCTGCGGGACAGTTACAGACCCCCCCAACTGTGCGGGAGACTTTCTAATGAACGGCCACTGTGGAAATAGAAAGGTTGGGCACGGGGATATGATTCATAGGGTGACTTTTTATTAAGACTCATTTCAATAATTATTAGCACCCCCCTTGACAGCTCTATTAAAACACAGCATGAAAAGACAACCAAACCCTATAGAAATAATGAAGACTCAGCACGTTATTAAGCCAATGGCTACTAAATCCCACAACCTCACTCATGTGCCCATTCATTGTCACCTTCCTCTTTTCTCTTAAAGGGATTGTATAAAGTTTGGAAGTTATTCCCTATCCACAGAAGGGAGGATGACTTTCTAATCACTGGGGGTCTGAATGCTGAGATCCACTCTCATTAAATATGAGTTTCACAGATGTGTGCATGATAGATCGCTGCTCCATTCACATGGGGCTCTTCTTCAAGTTCTTGGGATCACTGGGGGTCCCTGTCAATATGTCTTTGGATTTTGGAAGGAGCCGCACACAATCATAGGGAGAACATACAAACTCTTATTGATGTTGTCCTTGGTGGAATTTGAATTTGGATCCCAAACTGCAAAGAAAGAGTGTTAGCCAGTGAGCTACCCTACTGCCCAGTGGTGACATAAAGGGGTCGACCGGCTTTAGGGTACAAGTCTGTAGGCACTCTATGTGATTGCAGACTTGTGAATCTTCACATCAGGTGCACTGTGCACTGTGAGGATTCTCCAGTGCCGGCAGTGGCACGTGCGTGACCACAAGTATGAGCTTTACATACTCCCGGTCACATTGCAACTAGACTATGTCCAGCCTCCCTTAATGCAAGTGAATTGAGCGAGTCCGCACATGTCTAGTCGGAATGTGGCAGTAAGTTTGAAAATCGCATACTTGCGGTCACATGACCGCCCACTTCCGGCACAGGCACCGGAGAATCCTCAGATGCGCAGTGCATGCAATGAGAGGATACACAAGTATCCTAAGGCCGGACAAACCCTTTAAATTACTGATAGCTTATCTTTAGGATATTGAAGGTCACACTTCTGACATCAACATCTATCAGCTGATTGAAGGGTTGAAGTTTTGTGTTTAGGGTCTGACATATAAAACAAAGGCTGAATAGCACAAGTAGGACAGGGGGCTCTCAGAATAATTTCCTCTGGTGGTAACAAGGTACTTTACGCCAAGGCTTCAGCTGCTTTCTCCCCTTTCCTTTCCATTCTTGTAGTAAAGGAGGGTAGCTAAACCTTAAGCCAATTCCCCTGTCCTCCTTTCCTAGTTCTCGGAGAGCGAGGAAGCCCCATGAAGGCTCATAATGGATGGGAACGCTCGGAGCCAGGGTCCCCTCTTATGATATATACAGTCTATGCATCACACCGATCACTAGATGCCAACTGGGTGTGTTTCACTTTTGCACAATTTACTAAAAAAAGTCTATTACGTCTTTACTGCACTTTTTTTTTTATTATATTGGAGCCCAATATAAACCATGTTTACTTTATTCAAGAAGAGGAAGCAAATGTTTCTTGAGGGAGGCACAACAGGAAAAGCCTGCGACTCATTGATCTGCACAGTGTGTTCTTATGAAGGCATCAGAGGGCCAGGGGCTGAGGTACAATATTGTATTACCAAGGGAGCAATATATTGTAGCCAAAAATAATATGCAGTGTCATGAGAACATGCCCTGGAGATGCTGCTGGCCAGCTACGGCCCGAGAGGCAATGTCTTCATTGTCTTTCTGCATCCTGAAGTCTTATTTTTGTCTTCTCTACTAAAGGGTAACCCAACGTTATAAAACCATGTATAGGTTCACACTATAAGGTAAAGTTTTGTAGACTGTAACCATTTACTATTATTTTTGTCAAATCAAATATTTAAACAATCTGTGACGCTGAGTCACTTCTCGCGGACAAGCCGTGAATCAGGGTAGTTAAAGAGTCCAAGGTCAAAAGCCAGGAAAGTACGTTATAAACAGAGGGAAGAGGCAAAGGCATAGTCAGGTAACAATCCGAGGTCAGAATACCAGAAGGATAGCGAATCAGAGCAATGGGAGCAGGCAAAAACGATGGTCAGAACGAGGTCCAAGGTCAGGCAGCAAAAAGATCCAAAAGCAGAACACAAAGCACAGAGAGACAAACCACACAGAGCTGAATGTACGTCTGGCAAAGATCGGGGACTGACAGCTCAGCTAAGTAGCTGGGAAATCACCTGGGACAGGAAACACCAGAAGGCTGCCCAGCACCTCCCAGCCTCAGATTGGATGGCCGAGCTATCAATCAAAACACCGACAGCTCAGCACATCCCTTCACCAGACTGGAAGACTGAGCTGTCAGTAACTGCATCCCAGACACATTGAGGGGTAGAATTGTGACAAAATGTTTCTAAATACAGTTCACACCTATTGGGAAATGGAGGTTCTATGGTGGAAACTGTGGCAAGGGGCAGATAATATCAGATCTACAGTGCAGATCGATTCCAGCAATCGACAGAAAATAAAATCTCCTCCAATGTGGATAGAGAAAGAGAAATGGAGAAATTTATTAGATAAGGAAGATCCATGAAGACACAGAGGGTGGAGATATAGAGGGAATCAGGAGGCATTAGGGATGGACTGAGGTGCAATTTGGAAGATATGACCTGAGAGCGAGAGACAGGGAGATATATAGAGGAAACATAAGATGGATGGAAAATTGTAAACAACTGGGAAGATTAAGCAATACTGTCACTTTTCATCATTCCTGACATGTCTGTTTTAATAAAGACATATATTCGCTATGAAATAATTCTGGAGCATCTTTCCTTATAATTCAGAGTTCAGTCGTTCCTCTGTTATTCCTACTAGACATTTATAAATAAATTAATAACTAGATGTTACCATTTATCAAGGGGGCGTGTCCATGCACAGTCAGCAGTATTGATTGGATAATGTGAGCGTGTGCAGGGACACCCCCCCCCCAACTGTTAGCACCCAGTTGTCAATGAATTCATACATTTCTAAGAATAATAATAGAGGAACAGCACAATGTAAAAAAAGAACCATGCTCCAGAAATGTTGAATTATGCGAAATAGAAATGTTTACTAAAACAGACATGTCAGCATAGGTCCTCTTTTAATTTGGGCATCTCAAAAAAAGACCAATTTGTTATCACATGGGATGATAGATTTGGTGCATCTTTCTAGATTAAAAGGGTTGTCCTTAAGATACGTCATCAGTACTAAATTGGTGGGGGTGCGACACCTGGACCCACCACTCCGATCAGGTGGTGGCTGGATTTGCTAAGTTGTGGAGCAGAAATATACAGCTCCGTGCTATGATACTGGCCTAGTACTGCTGGAAACCAGTGGTCGAAGGAGCACGAGCAGGAAAAGAAAGCGGTAGTAGAAGTTCTTGTAGTTAACAAAACGAGTTTTGGAAACAATCTGTAGATAGGTAAGAACAATCTAGGTAAGAATGTTCAAGAGCTTGGAGACTGGAAACTAGGCTAACAGCTAGACACAATACTCAAGCAATGAGTGAGAGATTCATGTGGCTTTAAGTAGGCCCAAACAGGAAACAAGATGGATTCCACAAGTTCAGAATCTTCCAAGTTAGTAAAGGGCAATTGCAGAGCACAACAGCAGCCTCCAGTGGTAAGGAGTGGGATTGCAGCATAATTATTAAGGTGAACAATTGCAGCCACTAGTGGTCAAACTGTAGAAGGACAACTGGAATCCTGACACTCCGTCAACTCCATAACGGCCATAGTGCAATACTGCAGAACCACTGCTATACATAGTACCTGACCGTGACCACACTGCAGTTGATGGAGCTGTGCTGTGCAGCTTTGCAACTCATCAAATCCAGCCTTTGCCGGAACCGGGAAGAGCTGATGATGCATCCTCACCGATCAGGTATTGATGACCTATCCTAAGGTTAGGCCATTAATATTAAAAGTACCAGACAATTGCTTTAAACAGTTTTCCTTACATCACCTCTTGGCTGGCTTATTTGAGACCAATATTGCATATTAAAATTTTGGCACTTTTTTGGTGCATTGTAAACACCTCTTCTAAAAGAGTGAATAACAAATGGTGCAAAAAGAAAGAAATGGCAAAAAATATGGATGAAAAAGAAAGCGTGAGAAGGATAGAAAGAAGAGGAAAGAAGACAAGAATAATGGACAAAATTGAAGAAATAAGGAATATGAAATAACAGAGAAAGTGTAAAGGCACAGGAGGGCACAGGAGAAGAAGCCATAGAGCAAGTCATTGAAAGACAGAGATAGGAGGCAGGGGGATAACACTTCATATATAAGTTAATAAATGAGGTTAGTGAAGGAAAGAGAAAGTATTGAGGTGAGAACAAGAGCACCGTACCGAACACATAGGTAGCGCTATATGTGGCTTTTATACTATACATTGTTTGCAATCCGGCTCCTAATTGGCCTCCTATGACTGACACTGCCTTGGTTGACTGATTTTCACATTCCTCGCAGCATTTTGAACACTTTCCTGCACATTCCAGCTCGTGTTATGAATATAGCAGAAATGTTCTTTTTCACAACCCGATCATTATTTTGACGACAGTTCAAGCTATTTGTACATTCCAAGTGCTGTTTGGACAATGTGCATGTATCTGTGTGCTCGTATATTATGCAATCTGCACGTCCAAGAAAATGTTAACAGATCTGTGATGAAGCAAACAAATTCACCACATACACATGGCCAACCTTGACCATATATATTTTTTTTACCTAAATAAGTTTACAGTTCTATAATGATTAATTTCCTAATATACCTATTTCCTAATATATCTCTGCAGAGGTCAGACCTCTGCACGGTCCTTTGCATAAAAATAGATTTCAATGATAAAATTCTGGACCACTAGAGGGCGCAAACTGCATACAGGTCACACATTGAAGTAAATGATAAAACAGTATACAGTAAGCTCTGGGGCTCCCTCTAGTGCTGAACGGAGATAGTAAGCATTACATTTAGAGACCACCTGTCACCAGATTAAAAGTGAGCAGTTTTTGCTTTTATTTTCTTCCCATTGCTACCCTGAATATTCTTGTTCTACTTTTTTAAAAAAAAAAATCTGCCATACGGGTGTCACGCAAGGTGAGGGAAGGAACAAGTGTACAATGACGGGAAGAGGGAAAAGGGAGCCCAACAACTAGGGAAAGGGGGAGTGGTGACCCCTAGGCAGATCTAATATCACCCTGACTATCCTATCGTCCCTTTATAGGTTCCGCACCTATTGCCGAGCAGGAAACCTAATGCCTGAATGTCCCTAGAGCTAGGCCCTAGGTAGGGAGGGGACAGGGTGAACACTAGTCTGGCCCCACTGTAACTAAAGACAACAAGGTAAACAAACAAAGGGGATACACTTAGCTTGAGAAGACACCAGAGAGATAACACCAACTGTCCTCCAAGGAACGTCCAAGAAGAAACTAGCCGACTAAAGAAGAAACTAGCCGACTACTAGTACTCCAGGCATGGACAGAGGAACATAGAACTATCACCAGCGACTCTCTGGAGACACTGAGAGTTTTTAATTACCAAGCAAGGGTGTGTCAATTAGCAGCAGACGGTGGAGGTCGCTGCTGGGTCCTAAAGGAAGAAGGATATCATTACACTACAGAGATGAGAGGATCAAGAAGGCGTCTGCAATGCCAATCACAGTGACCTTCTACAGTGGGATCCAGAGCGACTGTCTGTCACACTTAATACACCCGTAACAACGGGTCCACGCACCCGAGGAATCATGTAAGCTGAGCCACACCCCCTTTGTAAAGACCATAAAAAATATCAGTATATAGAAAGATCCATATCTTAAACAGCTGTATGGCAGATTTAAAAAATGTATATATTCACGGGAGCAGTGGGAATAATAAAATAAAAGCCAAAACTGTCCACTTCGGAACTGTTAACAGCAATCTATGCAGGAAATGTGGATTTGAAAAATGATGCTCTATGTTTAAGAGGAAAAATACTGGACAATGTCTTGCCATCGAGTTCACTTTAGAGTCTAATTGAAACACAAAACTATGGGCAATTCCGCACCTCATGTGCCTCCTATTATGGGGATTTATTTCTTCTGCCCAGTACATGTGAGCCCAATCATAAGACCCAACTAAATCATATAAATGCTGCAGATAAATCTCTAAGGAATGCTTGTATCCGACTAAAAAGTGCTACTCAGATCACTCCTGTATTACACATGGAAAGTTATAAACCGGCTTCCAGGCACACACACAGAGCGCTCCGCACTTTTTGGATTTTACTCCCAGCTTTTGATTCAGTTCAATAGATTTAAAAATGCATATTTGTTTAAAGGAATGTGTCACATTGAACATGCGGTGCGATCTGTGCGCAGTAACAGGAGAATCTAGACAGATTGGTACAACTTGTATTAATTTCAATCCCTGCTTATTCTGGGTTTAGGAGTCCAGTGGGCGGTTCTAATAAGTGATTGACAGCCATCTCTAAAGTCATTGTCATAGAAAGGCTGTGAGTCATAGAGTAGTACCACCCACTTGATAAGCAGGGACGTAACGATCGCGGTCGCACAGGTCGCAACGGGGCCCTTGCTGGTGTGAGGGGTCCACCAATGCCAGCGCAAACTTCAACTGGATGTGCGTCCTCGGAAACACATTCAGCTGAAGTGTATTGCGGTGCAGAGACCTGCCGGGTATGTGCACGGCAATACACGCTGTTGGCCAATCAGAGGCTGGCAGCTGACATCGGCATAAACGTGACTGGGGCATGGCAGTGACGTCATGCGCTCCCGTCACTTGCACGCTGAAGTCATCTGCCGGCTTCAGAAGAGTACAGTGCGGCGGGGGAGCGGAGAGGAGGTGAGTAGAATTGTTTATTTTTTTTCTATGCATTAAAGAACAGCGGCAGAATTGGGAACATATAACAGAATGGGGAATATATATACCAAGATAGGGTCCAGGATAAGGGACATATACCAGAATGGGGAACATATCTACCAGGATGGGGAACATACATACCAGTATGGGCAGGGCCGGCTCCAGGTTTTTCTGGGCCCCGGGCGAAAGAGTCTCAGTGGGCCCCTTAAACACATACCACGATTCATGATGCAGAGATACGGCGGAGAAATATATATATATATATAGTACAATGCAAATATTTCACTTCTTACATTACATGAGTGATATCTATTGTAAATTCCACAATAGCTCAGAAACCGGTGAATCGCTCCACACAGAATAGTGGCCCCCATATAAGGCTCCATACGGAATACTGGCCCCCATATAACGCTTCATACGGAATACTGGCCCCCATATTACACTCCATACGGAATACTGGCCCCCATATAAGGCCCCATACGGAATACTGGCCCCCATATAAGGCTCCATATGGAATACTGGCCCCCATATAAGGCTCCATACGGAATACTGGCCCCCATATAAGGCTCCATACGGAATACTGGCCCCCATATAAGGCTCCATACGGAATACTGGCCCCCATATAAGGCTCCATACGGAATACTGGCCCCCATACGGAATACTGGCCCCCATATAAGGCTCCATACGGAATACTGGCCCCCATATAAGGTTCCATACAGAATACTGGCCCCCATATAACGCTCCATACTGAATACTGGTCCCCTTATAAAGCTCCATACAGGATACTGGCCCCCATATAACGCTCCATACAGGATACTGGTCCCCTTATAAAACTCCATACAGGATACTGGCCCCCATATAACGCTCCATACAGGATACCGGTCCCCTTATAACGCTCCATACAGGATACCGGTCCCCTTATAACGCTCCATGCAGGATACTGGCCCCCATATAATGCTGCATGCAGGCTGTGCCCCCTTATAATGCTCCATGCAGGCTGTTACCCCCCACATAATGCCCCATACAGGCTGTCCCCCCACGTAATGCCCCATACAGGCCCCACCTTTTAATGCTCCATGCAGGCTGTTACCCCCCACATAATGCTCCATACAGGATGTCACCCCCCCCTCTTTAAAATGCCCCATGCGGGATGTACCCCCCCTTCTCTTTATACTGCCCCATGCCTCCATACATTAAAAAAAAAAAAATCAAATACTCACCTCCCTTCTCCTCACCTGCTACCTGCTACCTGCTGCCCGCTGCTCGGGTCCGAACTCCAGCGTTGTCGGCGTCTTCCCGCTCAGCGCTCCCTGTGACGGCTCAGGGGAGGGCGCGGTGTAAAGACGTAAGAGGTAAGTATCCAGCTGCCGGGGCCCTGAGCAAGCTGCGGAGAAGGGCGGGCGCTGACACCGCTCTCCTCCGCCCATAGCCCAGCGGGGTGCGCGACCGCCAGTGGGCCCCTCTGCCTGCTCAGGGCCCCGGCATTTGCCCGGGTGCGCCGGGTGCTGACGCCGGCCCTGCAGTATGGGGGATATATATATCAGGATAAGGGACATATACCAGGATGGGGGATATATATACCAGGATAAGGGACATATACCAGGATGGGGAACATACAAACCAGTATGGGGAATATATATACCAGGATAAGGGACATATACCAGGATGGGGGATATATATACCAGGATAAGAGACATATACCAGGATGGGGGATATATATACCAGGATAAGGGACATATACCAGGATTAAGGGACATATACCAGGATAAGGGACATATAACAGGATAAGGGACATACATACCAGTATGGGGGATATATATACCAGGATAAGGGACGTATACCAGGATGGGGGATATATATATACCAGGATAAAGGACATATACCAGGATGGGGAACATACATACCAGTATGGGGGATATATATATCAGGATAAGGGACATATACCAGGATGGGGGATATATATACCAGGATAAGGGACATATACCAGGATGGGGGATATATATACACCAGGATAAGGGACATATACCAGGATGGGGGATATATATATACCAGGATGGGGGATATATATACCAGGATGGAGGATATATGTACCAGGATGGGGAACATACATACCAGTATGGGGGATAAATATACCAGGATAAGGGACATATACCAGGATGGGGGATATATATACCAGGATAAGGGACATATACCAGGATGGGGGATATATATACACCAGGATAAGGGACATATACCAGGATGGGGGATATATATACCAGGATGGGGTATATATATACCAGGATGGAGGATATATGTACCAGGATGGGGAACATACATACCAGTATGGGGGATAAATATACCAGGATAAGGGACATATACCAGGATGGGGTATATATATACACAAGGATAAGGGACATATACCAAGATGGGGGAAATATATACCAGGATGGGGTATATATATACCAGGATGGGGGATATATGTACCAGGATGGGGAACATACATACCAGTATGGGGGATATATATACCAGGATAAGGGACATATACCAGGATGGGGGATATATATACCAGGATAAGGGACATATCTACCAGGATAAGGCCCAGGTTAAGGGAACTATATACCAGGGTGGGGGATATATACCAGGATGGGGGATATATATACCAGGATGGAGTTCAGGATAAGGGACATATATACCAGAATGGGGGATATATGTATAAACCAGGATTGGACCCAGGATAAGGGACATATACTGTATAATATAGGATCTTGCACATTGCTGAAAATAAACCTGATGTCTGAATGAGGCGTAATTCATAATATTAGACAGAAGAAGGGCATTTTCTGGAGAAGGCACCAACGGGCCACTTTTTCATACAGAATCCATGCATTTATCTCAGGATATACACACATTGCCAGTGCTGCACTAGTTCACGTATTTACAACCTGTGGGCGGTTATATTTCACCATCTGTCTGAAATATCATCTGAAAATAAAAATGAATAAAAGCAAGAAAAGCCGCGGCCACAAATCAGAACTCGAGTGAAGATATTCCACGATTCCATCACATCTGCACATCTTCATAAAGCCCTTTGACCCCGGGGTATGACATAACACCGACTCCCATCTCTGAGTTAAGTATTTATCAGCGTTACTGCACAAGTCTAGATACTGAATTATGCAACAGATTGTAAAAGTTGGTTACGTCACGTATCTGTCTACTTCACGCTTGAATAAACAAATGTCAATAAAACCAGTTACAAGAGTTTGTGGATGCGTCAAATAATTCACGTTCTCCCTTATGGATGCCCTCCTGAAATTTTACTGTCTCCAGCACAAATCTAAAAAATAGGCACCATACTCACCTGCAGCTTGTATTTGGCTCGTGATGTATCAGAAACGGGTATTAGAAAAATAATACTTAAAAGGGTTGTCCAGGATATGGAAAACATAGGTACTTGTGCCCCTTAAACAGGTTACTAGAAATAAAACTACATCTGAGTCTTAAAGGGGCATATGAAAGGAGTAGAACTGTGCTGCAATACCACTCATCACCCATAGTAAGAGGAGACACTGTTTCTGAAAGAAAGCAACTGTCACGATTTCACCCCTGAGTGTGTCTGGGATGTAGTGTCACACTGTCACAGAATACTGGAGGTAGGGGGCCTAAGCTGACCCTAAGCTGGGGCCCTGACTAATCCCTCAACCTGGAGGTACTGTTAAAGGTACAGAGGTCCAGGCCGCCAGCGTAACCCCTACCTCCTGAGGATCCCTGCACCTCAGTAATCTAGTCCTGAGAAGGACCCCGATCACAACAATTGGGAACCAGAAATAATATGCCCACACACAGTATTTAGACGAACGAGACAGTACAAGGGAAAAACCAAAACCACCTTGCATACAACTTCTACACAACTACAACAGAGGGAACACCAACGGGAAAGGAGATAAATGATAAAGCGAGGAAAGGGAAAAAACACTTCCAAATACACTTATCTCAGCAACTCCAAACACCACGATCCGCTCTGTAAGTCTGAATGAAAAGCTTTCACCGACACCTCCCAAACAGACCTGCAGGAATATGAAGGAGTCTCACTAAAGAAGCATTGATTGCAGCTGGGCGAGGCTGGACCTCAGCTAGCCCAGAGAGAGAGAGAATTAACTCCTTCACTGCCGAAAAAACACAAAGCACCAACAAGTCAGCTGCGAGAAGTCAGGCTGTGTACTCGTGACGATCTTCGTGGCAACACACCCGTGACAGTACCCCCCCTTCTACGAGGGGCCTCAGGACCCTCAGGGCCACCGGTGAAGATGAAGGTCTAATATGCCCCTTAGCCAGACTTTCAGAAATATAATCCTTCATGGCCTGCCTCTCAGGACCAGAAAGGTTATACAACCTAGCTTTAGGTAACTTGGCCTCAGGGAGCAGTTTTACAGAACAGTCATACTCGCGATGAGGAGGTAGTTCCTGACACCCATTCTCCGAGAATACATCCTCAAAGTCCGCCAGAAATGGAGGTAAGACCCAAGGAGTAACCGCACCGATGACCGTGTTCATGCAGTTTTTATTACAGAATTTACTCCATTGGCTTATCTCTCTGGTTTGCCAATTAATAACCGGGTTATGCTTAGCTAACCAAGGAAGGCCCAACACTATAGGAGTGGGAAGACCCTCCAACACGTAGCAAGACAACAGTTCTTTATGTATTGCCCCCACTTGAAGTTTTACGCCATGCACAGCTTGCAAAAAACTTCCCTGACCGAGAGGCCTGGCATCGATCGAGAATATGGGGATGGGTTTAGCCAACTCACTCAATCGCATACCTTGAACCCGGGCAAACCGAGCATCAACCAGATTAGCCCCGGCCCCACTATCCAGAAGAACAGATATCCTCTCAGTTCTCGCACCCACCACCACCTCCGCCGGTACGAGAAACTGAGACGAACCTAGGGACGAAATACCTACTCCCAGATTGCCGTCCACCACACAACCTGGGATCAACAGTTTTTTCGACGACTCTTTACTCTGCAAGGGACGGGATGGACACCCCCCAATAAAATGTCCCTTTTTCCCGCAGAGGAAACACCTTCCTGTCTTATGGCGCTCCACCGGTCCCCTTCCCCGAAATGATGTCCCTCCTAATTGCATAGGCTCCTCCGGACTGACCAGGGGAACCACCATATGAGGGGACCTTGTAGGAGGTGGAGACATTACAGGGGGTAGAGTTATCCCGCACCTCTCCCGAAGCCGTCTGTCAACGCGAATGGCAAGGGCCATAGCGGCTTCCAGTGACACGGGAGAGTCATACTGTGCCAACACATCCTGTAATTTGTCGGATAAACCATGACAAAACTGGCTCCTAAGAGCCGGGTCATTCCACTGGGTGTCCGTGGCCCACCTACGGAACTCCGAACAGAATTCCTCCGCCGGACGATCTCCCTGCTGAATCCTACGTAACTTAGACTCAGCAAGGGAGATCCGATCTGGGTCATCATATACGAGTCCCAGAGCAGCGAAAAACCTATCCACTGACTGGAGAACCGGGGAGCTTGGGGGAAGAGAGATCGCCCAAGATTGTGGGTCCCCTTGTAGGAGCGAGATGACAATTCCCACCCTTTGTTCTTCGCTGCCCGATAACCGAGGCCGCAGCCGAAAGTACAATTTGCATGCCTCCCGGAAAACAAAAAACTTGTCCCGCCCCCCAGTGAACCTGTCAGGGAGAGCTACTTTAGGTTCTGGTCCGGCTTGCTCCAGAGGATGCAAAACCTTGGACCTAACGTCCGCCAGCCCCATGGACAAACTCTGCAACTGCCGAGCTAGACCGGCTACTGGATCCATGGTAGCTGGAGAAAAACTAAGTTGGTCGGTGAAAATGTCACACTGTCACAGAATACTGGAGGTAGGGGGCCTAAGCTGACCCTAAGCTGGGGCCCTGACTAATCCCTCAACCTGGAGGTACTGTTAAAGGTACAGAGGTCCAGGCCGCCAGCGTAACCCCTACCTCCTGAGGATCCCTGCACCTCAGTAATCTAGTCCTGAGAAGGACCCCGATCACAACAATTGGGAACCAGAAATAATATGCCCACACACAGTATTTAGACGAACGAGACAGTACAAGGGAAAAACCAAAACCACCTTGCATACAACTTCTACACAACTACAACAGAGGGAACACCAACGGGAAAGGAGATAAATGATAAAGCGAGGAAAGGGAAAAAACACTTCCAAATACACTTATCTCAGCAACTCCAAACACCACGATCCGCTCTGTAAGTCTGAATGAAAAGCTTTCACCGACACCTCCCAAACAGACCTGCAGGAATATGAAGGAGTCTCACTAAAGAAGCATTGATTGCAGCTGGGCGAGGCTGGACCTCAGCTAGCCCAGAGAGAGAGAGAATTAACTCCTTCACTGCCGAAAAAACACAAAGCACCAACAAGTCAGCTGCGAGAAGTCAGGCTGTGTACTCGTGACGATCTTCGTGGCAACACACCCGTGACATGTAGTTACTGACGGACAAGCTGTCCAATCTGGTGCAAGGGCGTGCTGAAACTGTCAGTACTTTGATTGACAGATCACCTTCCAATCTGAGACTGGGAGGTGCTGGGCTGCCTTCAGGTGTTCCCTGTCCCAGGTGATTACCCGGCTACTTAGCTGAGCTGTCAGTCCCAGATCTCTGCCAGACATAGATTCAGCTCTGTGCGGTTTGTTTCTCTGTGCCTTGCTTGTGGATCTTTTTGTTGCCTGACCTTGGACCTCATTCTGACCATCTGTTTGCCTAACCCTTTGCTCTGATCCATCATTCTCCTGGTATTCTGACCTCGGACCCTTACCTGACTACGCCTTTGCCTATGTCCTCAGTTTATGACGTACGCTCCTGGCTCATGACCTCAGACTCCTTGACTATCCTGACTCACGGCTTGTCCATGAAAAGTAACTCAGCGTCACAGCAGCCACGTCTTTTCAATCCTGGACAGTCCCTTTAAAACAGCTGAGCAAAGGTGCACCCAGCCAAACATTTCCCTTATGGACACACTGGGTGCTCCAGAGTGGGGCTTCTCTATTTTCCCATATGAAGAGAGGTCCTAAGTGAAGGGTTTCTAATGGGGAAAACGGACACAACCCTTAAATTGGGTTGTTATTACGGGAGCTTCTTTGGGGCCAAAAGGAAATAATGCATGGTATATAGGGTATGAGGGCATATAGCTATAACTATAACAAGTAGCACCAAGCACAAATCTACAGACACTATAAAGCGCGAGCAGTGCAGATCAACACAAGAAGCTTCTCCAGATTTCTGGAAACTCTCCCAAGCTCTTATCAAGCTCTCTGTGAAAAATGCAACTGCATTCCAGCCACAGTTTACTAAAGATGTCATTCTGCAGCCAGAGAACCCTCCCTCCCCATAAAGCAGTGCTACTGTATTCCCAGAGCTGTGACTATCTCACGCTGGTCAATGATTAACCACATAGTGTGCAACTGGAATTGCAACACAGCAGCAGGACTGAAAACAAGGGTTACAAGAAAGAGAGTAAATAACAATACTTTTTAAGAATTTGGAAAGGAGAATTCTGTCCGATCTCCTCTGTACCGCATTAAAGCCGGGGTAAGAGCTTTGGAAGCCAAAGCTGTGCTCTGGTGGGACCGAGCATGCTCATGTGAAGACCACCGAGAACGCCAACTTGGATGCTTTTATGGACCCTTTAGTGAAGCCGATATTAGGCATAGGCTCTTTCCTAATAATCAGCCCGTGTAAACATGCCAGCGATCACTGGAAGAACGAGCAAAACGCTTGTCAGTCGGGAGATCGGATCATTTATGTCGGCATGAACCTCATCGCTGGGAATATGCCGCTGACAACGTGGTGCCATATGAGGACACAGCGACTGTATCATTGAACATAATATTCCCATCCATGTAACAGATCAGTAAACAATCACTTATCGACAATCACTCATCGTCACTCATTAATGAGCTGAGATCGGCCGGTTTAAATGGGCAATTTTTCTTAAGATTGGGGGGGAATTACAGTACTCATTCCCTCACCAATCCCAAATCAATAGTAATTAATAAGGCAATTTAAAGGGTTGAATAGAAACCAGAATAGGTGACAACTTTTCAATCTCTAGGGGTCTCATCTCTGGGACTACCACCAATGAGGATCTAAAGTGTAGAGCAACAGCCGTGCACGCTCACCTTCACTCCATCGATTGTCTAAGGCATGCATGTCAAACTCTTGCCCGTGGGACAAATCTGGTTTTATTTGGCCCGCGACACCAGAATTACCACCCTTATGTAGGGCCATTATACAGTATGGAGGACTATGTGGGGCCCATTATTCCGTATGGAGGACTATGTGGGGCCCATTATTCTGTATGGAGGACTATGTGGGGCCCATTATTCTGTATGGAGGTCTATGTGGGGACCATTAGTCTGTATGGAGGACTATGTGGGGACCATTATTCTGTATGGAGGACTATGTGGGGACCATTATTCTGTATGGAGGACTATGTGGGGACCATTATTCTGTATGGAGGACTCTGTGAGGCCCATTATACTGTATGGAGGACTATTTGGGGCCCATTATACTGTGTGGAGGACTATGTGGGGCCCATTATACTGTATGAAGGACCATGTGGGGCCCATTACTCTGTATGGAGGACTATGTGGGCACCATTATTCTGTATGGAGGACTATGTGGGGACCATTATACTGTATACTGGTTGACCGACGACTTTGTCTAAGTTTTTCATTTTGTCCCTTTGTGTGTTTGAGGTATACATCCCGGGTCTAAGGAGGTGCCGGAGAAAGAAAAGCTCGGCTATTTTCGGCAGTTCCATACACAATGAATGGTGCGGCGATGAGCATGCGTGGCCCTTGCTCCATTCAGACAGGGCACTTTAGATCTTCGCTCTCAGGATCAGTGGGGGTTCCCAGTGACGGGATAACCCTTTGACGAGAGGTGTAATACTAAGAAAACAAGGTGGTGTTTCTAATGTTTCTTCCATAAATAGCTCCAGCTCTTATTTATAGGCTGTCACTAGAATTGCATTTTTCATGAAACTGCAAGAAAGCTTATTCTGCAAGATACTAAAGTAAATCATCATCTGCCCCCTTAAAAAATAAAAGGCTTAAGCAAAATGTCAAGAGAAGAAAACATCCTCTAAGACAAGAGGAAATCCTCCAAACTGTGTGAAGCTCTGGAGAAATAGGAGTGTGCGGGAACCGCTGCTGAAACAATTAAGCCGCCTGCACCGGCCGCACAACAATGGCACTCAGAAAAACAAGCCGAGCATTGTTCCCGCATTGCCTTCATCTTCTGAACTGACCTCATACACGAGAAATGTCCAAACTGTAAAGGCAAAAAGGACTCACAAATATAATATATACAATCTTTACTTTTGGTTACTTTGCTAATTCTTTGGTTTACTGTTTTTATATCAATTTTCGTCTAATTCACGTCTTATTCTTTGCAATCTTATACATAGCAGCCACTTGCTCCAGATTCACAATGGCTACATAATTGTCACCTGAGCTCCCACAATACAAATGCACATTGTCAAATTTGCATCCTGCTCACTCTTGTCTCAGATTTCCATCATGGATTTCACTCTTAGCTATGCAATACTCCGCATTTAACACATTTACTGCAAAATTTGCTCCTCATCTGGTCCTATCCCATAGATGACACTTTTAAGAATGCAAATTAGAAACGCAAGTTCTGTTCCAAAAAACAAGTCATCAAGGAATACTAGGAGAGTTCAGCTCTGAAGCCTGAATAATTGTGAATGCAGCTCTGGAGGCTTTGACAGTCTCTAGCTCAGGCTCAGTACAAGGGTAGATTATAGTACAGCCCTTCATGCATATGTGCTTTTTTCTGCATCACATTCTATGTGACCTTTGAAATCAGCCAAGTGTACTGGCACAACTAATTCTGAAGAATCATAAAAGCAGCTCTGGAGTATAATACAAGTTATACTGGATTCTAACTCAAGTTCGGTACAACATTAGAACATAGTAGATCCCACGGCACATATACGCTGTTCTCTGCCTTATAGTTTATGAGACCTATGGGAACCACCAAGATTAGTGGTTTGGCAGTTTCTGAAGTATTGTGAATGCAGCTCTGAAGTATATTACAAGTTATACTGGATGGTTACTAAGGATCAATACAAGAGTAGATTATAGTAGATGCTAGAGCCCCCCATGTGTATGCATTGTTCTTGCCTTACAGTTTTTTGGGACTTATAGAAACAGATAAGTGTAGAAGATCAGCTATTTCTGAAGAATTGTGAATGCAGCTCTGGAGATAAGTATAGAGGATCAGCTATTTCTGAAGAATTGTGAATGCAGCTCTGGAGATAGGTATAGAGGCTCAGCTATTTCTGAAGAATTGTGAAGGCAGCTCTGGAGATAAGTATAGAGGCTCAGCTATTTCTGAAGAATTGTGCATGCAGCTCTGGAGCATAATACAAATTATACTGGATAATTACTTCGGATCAGTACAAGAGAAGACTATAGGAGAAGCCAGAGCCCCCCTTGTGTGTGCATTGTTCTTGCCTTACAGTCTGTGGGACTTACAAATAACAGATAAGAGTAGTGGCTCAGCTATTTCTGAAGAATTGTGAATGCAGCTCTGGAGCATATTACAAATTATACTGGATGATAATTTAGCATCAATACAAGAGTAGATTATAGTAGACTAGATGGTGGCCCGATTCTAACGCATCGGGTATTCCAGAATATGTATGCGGCCGACCGGGCGCAACTAATCAGTGAAGCAGTATTTAAATGGGTTGTGCACTACTTTAAATTAACCCCCCAGTTTATCCCCCCGGGGACCCTAATGAATTTTGGAGGACCAGGGAGCGAGGCCGCTGGTCGGGGTACTTTTGCTGCGAGCAGCCGGGAGATGACCGGCTAGCACAGGGTGAGCGTGTGAGGGAGATGACCGGCTAGCACAGGGTGAGCGAGTGTGCGTGTGAGGGTGAGCGTGTGGAGGTGTGCGTGTGAGGGTGAGCGTGTGAGCATGTGAGGGTGAGCGTGTGAGGGTGAGCATGTGAGGGTGAGCGTGAGCGTGTGAGGCTGTGCATGTGAGGGTGTGCGTGTGAGGGTGAGCGTGTGAGGGTGAGCGTGTGAGGGTGAGCGTGTGAGAGTGAGCGTGTGAGAGTGAGCATGTGAAGGTGAGCGTGAGAGGGTGAGCGTGTGAGAGTGAGCATGTGAAGGTGAGCGTGAGAGGGTGAGCGTGTGAAAGGGTAGGAGGGTGAGCGGGTGAGGGTGAGCGTGTGAAGGTGAGCGTCTGAGGGTGTTAGCGTCTGAGGGTGTTAGCGTCTGAGGGTGTTAGCGTCTGAGGGTGTTAGCGTCTGAGGGTGTTAGCGTCTGAGGGTGTTAGCGTCTGAGGGTGAGGGTGAGCGTCTGAGGGTGAGCGTCTGAGGGTGAGCGTCTGAGGGTGAGGGTCTGAGGGTGAGCGTCTGAGGGTGAGGGTGAGTGTGTGGGGGTGAGCGTGTGGGGGTGAGCGTGTGAGGGTGAGCGCATGAGGGTGAGCGCATGAGGGTGAGCGCATGAGGGTGAGCGCGTGGGGGTGAGTGTGTGAGGGTGATGGTGTCAGCGTGAGTGGGTGAGGGTGAGAGTGTGAGCGTCTGTGGGTGTGCGTGTGAGCGGGTGAGCGTGTGAGGGCGAGAGTGTAAATTTGGCGCCAATATCGCTGATTGGCAGCGGACGGCGGCATCGCCGCTTACCTCCGTGCGGCTACCGTCGGGAGATCAGCGGCTAGGGCCGCTGATCTCCCGCCGGCAAGTGTGAAGGGAGTACCTGCGAGGCTAGCGCAGGTCATCTCCCAGCTGCATCGCCGCTGACCTCCGTGCGGCAGATGAGCCGTTAACGGCCGCCATCTTGTTCTGAAATCCCGCGTCGCTGATTGGCCGCGGCCGGTCCAATCAGCGACGTGGGATTTCCTGGACAGAAGGACAGACAGACGGGATAAGACAATTATATATATTAGATGCTAGAGCCCCCATGCATATACGTGTAGTGGCTCAGTTATTTCTTAAGAATTGTGAATGAAGCTCTGGAGCATAATACAAATTATACTGAATAATTTCTTAGGATCAGTAGAAGAGTAGATTATAGTAGACACTACATGCGTGTGCATTGGTCTTGCCTTACAGTCTGTGGGACTTACAGGAACAGATAAGTGTAGAGGCTCAGCTATTTCTGAAGAATTGTGAATGCAGCTCTGGAGGATAATACAAGTTATACTGTATGCTTATTAGGATGAACACCAGAGTGGACTATAGTGAAGCCCCCCATGCATATACACTGATCCCTGCATTACAGTTTATGAGACTTATGGGAACAGCTGAGTGTACGGACTCGTGTGTTTCCGTAACTCCCATATAGTATAATATACAGGGGTGAGCACATGCGCCTCCATCTTTCCCCTTTCTTTTGTTACCTCTGCCAAAAGGGTTGTGCGACAAAAGCCTAAACCTACAGCAACAATAATGCCGTCAGTACATTAAAACAGGAAGAAAAATGTTATGACTTGCGCAATTTTTTTTTTCTTGCTCAATACCCTGTAATGTAGAAGTTGGAGCCTTTATTTATACAGATTCTCATATGAGTTCACTTATGTGTAAAATGTGTTGTTATTGGTTAATGCCGCAGACAAGAGAAAATGCTTTGTTTCATATTACAGAACATAGAGAAGACTAGAGAGCATGGCGGGACTGAACACACTGAACACACCGAACACACCGAATACAATGAACACACCGAACACAATGAACACACCGAACACACCGAACACACTGCATACAATGAACACACTGAACACACCGACACACCGAACACAATGAACACACCGAACACACCGAACACACTGAATACACTGAACACACTGAACACACTGCATACAATGAACACACTGAACACACTGAATACACTGAATACACTGAATAAAACTGAACACACTGAATACACTGAACACACTGAACACACTGCACACAATGAACACACTGAACACACTGAATACACTGAACACACTGAATACACTGAACACACACTCCGGGGCAGTCCGAGACATAAGGCGGACTGACTGCTACACATTCCTTACTGCACATGGTGTAGATGACCTACACAAGTCTCATACTATGGCGGCACGTTATTATAGGATTCTGGGAGAGCAGAAGGTAATATGGCGACATTACAGCAATCACAAGGCTGTGACTCTCCTAGAGCCAGGAATGGCAAATTGCCCGCACACTTAATGTTAAGTAACGAAAATCCTTAAAATGTCCAACTCTACAACCCTACAAAAAACAAGAATACCCAAAAGAAACCCATGAAATCAAAATAACTGTGATTACTATCCTTGTAATGTGACATCACTGTGTGTATTATCCCTATACTGTGACATCACTGTGTTTATTATCTCTTTACTGTGACATCACTGTGATTATTATCCCTGTACTGTGACATCACTGTGTGTATTATCACTGTAATGTGACATCACTGTGTTTATTATCCCTGTACTGTGACATCACTGTGTATTATCCCTGAACTGTGACATCACTGTGTATATTATCTCTATAGTGTGACATCACTGTGTTTATTATCCCTAAACTGTGACATCACCGTGTTTATTATTCCTGTACCGTGACATCACTGTGTTTATTATCTCCGTACTGTGACATCACTGTGATTATTATCCCTGTACTGTGACATCACTGTGTTTATTATCCCTGTACTGTGACATCACTGTGTGCATTATCCCTGTACTGTGACATCACTGTGTATATTATCTCTATAGTGTGACATCACTGTGTTTATTATCCCTGTACTGTGGCATCACTGTGTATATTATCTCTATAGTGTGACATCACTGTGTACATTATCTCTATAGTGTGACATCACTGTGTTTATGATCCCTATACTGTGACATCACTGTGTTTATTATCCATGTACTGTGACATCACTGTGTTTATTATCTCTGTACCGTGACATCACTGTGTATATTATCTCTATAGTGTGACATCACTGTGTTTATTATCCCTGTACTGTGACATCACTGTGTATATTATCTCTATAGTGTGACATCACTGTGTTTATTATCCCTGTACTGTGACATCACTGTGTGTATTATCCCTGTACTGTGACATCACTGTGTGTATTACCGCTGTACTGTGACATCACTGTGTGTATTATCCCTGTACTGTGACATCACTGTGTGTATCATCTCTGTACTGTGACATCACTCTGTGTATCATCTCTGTACTGTGACATCACTGTGTATATTATACCTGTACTGTGACATCACTGTGTGTTTTATCCCTGTACTGTGACATCACTGTGTATATTATCTCTATAGTGTGACATCACTGTGTTTATTATCCCTGTACTGTGACATCACTGTGTATATTATCTCTATAGTGTGACATCACTGTGTATATTATCTCTATAGTGTGACATCACTGTGTTTATTATCCCTGTACTGTGACATCACTGTGTGTATTATCCCTGTACTGTGACATCACTGTGTGTATTACCGCTGTACTGTGACATCACTGTGTGTATTATCCCTGTACTGTGACATCACTGTGTGTATCATCTCTGTACTGTGACATCACTGTGTTTATTATCCCTGTACTGTGACATCACTGTGTGTATTACTGCTGTACTGTGACATCACTGTGTGTATTATCCCTGTACTGTGACATCACTGTGTGTATCATCTCTGTACTGTGTCACTGTGTGTATCATCTCTGTACTGTGACATCACTGTGTTTATTATCCCTGTACTGCGACATCACTATGTGTATTATCCCTGTACTGTGACATCACTGTGTGTATTATCACTGTACTGTGACATCACTGTGTGTATTATCCCTGTACTGTGACATCACAGTGTGCATTATCTCTGTACTGTGACATCACTGTGTTTAATATCCCTGTACTGTGACATCACTGTGTGTATTATCCCTGCACTGTGACATCACTGTGTGTATTACTGCTGTACTGTGACACCACTGTGTGTATTATCCCTGTACTGTGACATCACTGTGTGTATCATCTCTGTACTGTGAGATCACTGTGTTTATTATCCCTGTACTGTGACATCACGGTGTGTATTATCTCTGTACTGTGACAGCACTGTGTGTATTATCCCTGTACTGTGACATCACTGTGTGTATTACCGCTGTACTGTGACATCACTGTGTGTATTATCCCTGTACTGTGACATCACTGTGTGTATCATCTCTGTACTGTGACATCACTGTGTGTATTATACCTGTACTGTGACATCACTGTGTGTATTATCCCTGTACTGTGTCATCACTGTGTGTATCATCTCTGTACTGTGACATCACTGTGTATATTATCCCTGTACTGGGAACATCACTGTGTGTATTATCCCTGTACTGTGACATCACTGTGTGTATCATCTCTGTACTGTGTCACTGTGTGTATTATACCTGTACTGTGACATCACTGTGTGTATCATCTCTGTACTGTAACATCACTGTGTGTATTATCCCTGTACTGTGACATCACTGTGTGTATTACTGCTGTACTGTGACACCACTGTGTGTATTATCCCTGTACTGTGACATCACTGTGTGTATCATCTCTGTACTGTGAGATCACTGTGTTTATTATCCCTGTACTGTGACATCACGGTGTGTATTATCTCTGTACTGTGACAGCACTGTGTGTATTATCCCTGTACTGTGACATCACTGTGTGTATTACCGCTGTACTGTGACATCACTGTGTGTATTATCCCTGTACTGTGACATCACTGTGTGTATCATCTCTGTACTGTGACATCACTGTGTGTATTATACCTGTACTGTGACATCACTGTGTGTATTATCCCTGTACTGTGTCATCACTGTGTGTATCATCTCTGTACTGTGACATCACTGTGTATATTATCCCTGTACTGGGAACATCACTGTGTGTATTATCCCTGTACTGTGACATCACTGTGTGTATCATCTCTGTACTGTGTCACTGTGTGTATTATACCTGTACTGTGACATCACTGTGTGTATCATCTCTGTACTGTAACATCACTGTGTGTATTATCCCTGTACTGTGTCATCACTGTGTGTATCATCTCTGTACTGTGACATCACTGTGTTTATTATCCCTGTACTGTAAATTACTGTGTGTATCATCTCTGTACTGTGACATCACTGTGTGTATTATACCTGTACTGTGACATCACTGTGTGTATCATCTCTGTACTGTAACATCACTGTGTGTATTATCCCTGTACTGTGTCATCACTGTGTGTATCATCTCTGTACTGTGACATCACTGTGTGTATTATCCCTGTACTGTGACATCACTGTGTGTATTATCCCTGTGCTGTGACATCACTGTGTGTATTATCCCTGTACTGTGACATCACTGTGATTATTATCTCTGTACTGTGACATCACTGTGATTATTATCTCTGTATTGTGACATCACTGTGATTATTATCTCTGTACTGTGACATCACTGTGTGTATTATCCCTGTACTGTGACATCACTGTGTGTATTACCGCTGTACTGTGACATCACTGTGTGTATTATCCCTGTACTGTGACATCACTGTGTGTATCATCTCTGTACTGTGACATCACTGTGTGTATCATCTCTGTACTGTGACATCACTGTGATTATTATCCCTGTACTGTGACATCACTGTGTGTATCATCTCTGTACTGTGACATCACTGTGTGTATTATACCTGTACTGTGACATCACTGTGTGTATCATCTCTGTACTGTAACATCACTGTGTGTATTATCCCTGTACTGTGTCATCACTGTGTGTATCATCTCTGTACTGTGACATCACTGTGTGTATTATCCCTGTACTGTGACATCACTGTGTGTATTATCCCTGTGCTGTGACATCACTGTGTGTATTATCCCTGTACTGTGACATCACTGTGATTATTATCTCTGTACTGTGACATCACTGTGATTATTATCTCTGTATTGTGACATCACTGTGATTATTATCTCTGTACTGTGACATCACTGTGTGTATTATCCCTGTACTGTGACATCACTGTGTGTATTACCGCTGTACTGTGACATCACTGTGTGTATTATCCCTGTACTGTGACATCACTGTGTGTATCATCTCTGTACTGTGACATCACTGTGTGTATCATCTCTGTACTGTGACATCACTGTGATTATTATCCCTGTACTGTGACATCACTGTGTGTATCATCTCTGTACTGTGACATCACTGTGTGTATTATACCTGTACTGTGACATCACTGTGTGTATCATCTCTGTACTGTAACATCACTGTGTGTATTATCCCTGTACTGTGTCATCACTGTGTGTATCATCTCTGTACTGTGACATCACTGTGTATATTATCCCTGTACTGTGACATCACTGTGTGTATTATCCCTGTGCTGTGACATCACTGTGTGTATTATCCCTGTACTGTGACATCACTGTGATTATTATCTCTGTACTGTGACATCACTGTGATTATTATCTCTGTATTGTGACATCACTGTGATTATTATCTCTGTACTGTGACATCACTGTGTGTATGATCCCTGTACTGTGACATCACTGTGTGTATTACCGCTGTACTGTGACATCACTGTGTGTATTATCCCTGTACTGTGACATCACTGTGTGTATCATCTCTGTACTGTGACATCACTGTGTATATTATACCTGTACTGTGACATCACTGTGTGTATCATCCCTGTACTGTGTCATCACTGTGTGTATCATCTCTGTACTGTGACATCTCTGTGTTTATTATCCCTGTACTGTGACATCACTGTGTTTATTATCTCTGTACTGTGACATCACTGTGATTATCTCTGTACTGTGACATCACTGTGTGTATTATCTCTATAGTGTGACATCACTGTGCTTATTATCTCTGTACTGTGACATCACTGTGTTTATTATCCCTCTACTGTGACATCACTGTGTTTATTATCCCTCTACTGTGACATCACTGTGTTGTGACATTGGGCTTCATGGTTACTTTGCTCGTCACAGAATTCTTTCTGTATCGCAAAAATTGATTCTACTTCACAAAACACTAAGAAACAAGCGCTCTGGATAGACCCAGCCTCCGATATCACCACTCAGGGACTGCATTCTATAAAGTGTATCTACTACAAGCTGAGCGCTGTTTAGTATTAAACCCCTATTTTCTGATACTCAGGGACTCTTCACATTTTCTGGTATAATTTCCTTCCAAGATTACAACTTGCAGCCATTTGAGCCTGGACTGAGCGGCTGATTATAGAGATCCCTGCAGATATCTTATCATTATAAACTGTTGAAAAGTTCTGTTATCTGGAGCTCAGGCCGGGCTGTCAGTAAGGAGCTGCTGCAGCTGATGTATTGGCTGATAAAGGGTAAATGCTTTCTGACATTTACAAGCTCCGAGCATAAAACAGCAAGAAGAGAAGAAGCTCCTGAGAGGTCAGCAGGAACATTACAGATACAAAATATCACCAGGGACCATATTACTCTGTGATTCCTGTCTTCATACAAGACATTTCCAACCAAGTCATGGAGTCAGAACAGCTCCTTAGGAGGCTGCAAATTCCCCCCATCCACCCAGCACGTGCCAAAAGAGTGTCCTATATTATTATAATATTATAAGGTGTAACATTTCTCCTTGTGGAGAGTGACATGCCTGGCATGCCAGTGTAAGGAGACTAGTAAGCCATGCAATGCTCATATATTAAAGAATTTACTTTGGATCATCACTGGATTTTGATTGTATCGCACATATACTCCAACCAAACATTACTTCTAGGAAAAATATACTGTGTGATGGTGCACCCCATTAGGGCACCATATGGTGACACATAGAGTCCCTACAGCTTCTTAAGGCATACAGGTGCTATGCACATGCAGAATGCACAAACCCAAGCCTTTGATACAGGTTACTTCCTGCACTGCCTTCTTCTGTTATCACCTTCTTCTAACCATGATCTGACACCTCATTACCCATTGTCAGTGAATTCAACCTTCTAAGACCACAAATAATAGATTTGTAGGAGGAAACAAGACCAATTTCTATGGAATCCACTGACAATTTTTTATAGTTCTTACAATGCCCACTTATCTAGTCCTTTGGAGAGAAGTGGTGCCAGAGTGGACGCTTATCTTCCCAATTAAAGCAACAATTTTTATATGTAATGTTTAGCTGAGTAAAAGTGTTCTATTCTAGTGTTTTTCTATTTTTACTTTTTAAACCATTGATTTTTTTTCTATCAGATGTGTAATTTATTTATTAATAATATTGTAATAGTATAATGTAACAATAATAATAAAATAATAATCCTAATAATAATACTGTAATATAACAATGATATTAATAATAACAACAACAACAATAATAATAATAATAATAATAATAATAATAATAAATGAATAAATTACACATCTGATATAATCCTGATAATAAATTCCTTTCCACAATTGCCATCCAGGCTGATAACTAGTTATATGAAGATCTAAGGATAATAATAATAATAATAATAATAATAATAATAATAATAATAATAATAATACCATTATAATAATAAAGTAATCCGTGTATTATTATTATTATTATTATTATTATTACATTCCTTTCCACAATTGCCATCCAGGCTGATAACTATTCATATGAAGATCTGATAATAATAATAATAATAATAATAATAATAATAATAATAATATTATTATTATTATTAATACATTCCTTTCCATAATTGCCATCCAGGCTGATAACTAGTCATATGAGAATGTAAGGATAATAATATTATTAATATTATTATTATTAGTAGTAGTAGTAGTAGTAGTAGTAGTAGTAGTAGTAGTAGTAGTAGTAGTAATAATAATACTTATGATTATTTTCCACAACTGCCATCCAGGCTGATAACTACAGCAGTCATTTGAGGATGCATTATTGAATTTCTAAGTCCTTCGAGACCTTTCTGCAGATACTACGTGCGCCGCACAGTGCAGGAGGGACAATAGTCTGAATTTTGCCATCGTGCAGCTGCGCAGCTCTTTTCTACTCCTTCAATTATAGCTGGGTAGTGACCAGGCTAAATACACAATAATTCAAGGAGCAAGGAAATATTATCCAAGACCACAGGAAGTCAGAGGAGACAGTATTCTGGGCAGGCCTGGCAAACAGTCTGTGTGAACGACAGCGAGCGAGCACAAGGCGGTCACTGAGGCCAAATTCATCACAGAGCTTTCTGACTGCTGCGGAGGACAACACGGCGTATGTTTTCTTGATAGCGTCCTTCCCTCTGGAACGCGATGTACCTGATGGACAACAGATAGATCCTAATCAGTTTTATTTGTTGCCATCACGTTAATTATTTTAGTAGAATCAACGCCAGTGTAACTAAGTCAAAAGGTCAGAAAACTTTTTCCCATTGTGTGTAATGAACAGAGCAGTGTGGACTTTGAAGCAGATCCACTTCAAAATCCACATAAAAATACTTTTGAAAAACTCATCCTATTCTAATACAACTTTGCTGCTCATATGTTCAGCTTTTTAAGCATTTTGTTATCCATTTCAGGTTTTGAAAAATCACTGGTGGAAAAAAAAGAAAGTACATGTCACTTCCCTAAAGCGTCTCCTGATGGAAAACGCTCCAAACTAGACACTGTCCAATCATAAGGCTGCAAAAAAATGGAGAAACACTTCAGGAAATAAAAAACTTTTCCAAAAACTCCTAAAAGAAGGAGTGTTTGCTCAAGTGTTTTGACGGCCTCTCAAAAAAAAACTTTTTGTGCACATACCCTAATTCTACTCTCTTCTTCTCCACACTTTTTTTGGCTTCCATCAATAAAGGTTTGCCAATAAGGGTGTCCTATCTTCCGAATTGGTAAAAGTCCCAGAGTTGGGACCTCACCTATCACACATAAATTGATCTATAGCCAGAATAGCCTCTTAAAGGGGTTGTCCTATCAGGACAACCCCTTTCCAAATAATTATCTTCCAATATTTAAATACATGTTTTTTTCAGTGTTTTTTTTATGCAGTTTTTTACACAACTTTTCAGCTGCCTTTTGCAGTACCAGCAAAGTCTATGAGAAACCAGAATTTTCTGTTCACAGATCATGAGGGGTTTTTTTGTTCAGGATTTTGTGCTTTGCATGTTTTTTTTGGAAAATATAGCATATCACTTCTTTCAGCTCTTTTTTCACCCATAGGAAGTAATGGGTGGTGAAAAAAAACGCTGAAAAAACGCATTAAAAACGCATCAAAATTTGTATCAGCGTTTTTTCAGCGTCTTTGATGCCAAAATAAAATGGGATTCTTTTTTCACAGAACTTTATGTACGTGTGTAGAACGAGCAAAAAAGCTTGTAAAAGAACTTCAACATGACGTTTCAAGGATGGAGCGAGACTGCCATCTACTGGCCAGAGACAGTAAAGCGGAACCAAAATATACAAAGGAAGTTGCAGAGAGGGCAGATTCAGAGGCTGGACCCGATCAGGTGACTTCCAGGAAGGAGTTCAGAGAGATAAGAGGCCAGTGCGCCAAACCTGAGGGGTCTTTGGCGCCAAGCAGCAGAGAGGAGCAGACGTGCTCCCTGCGTCCTGAGAAACCACACGTGACAGGCCAAATCCAGAGGCCTGAGAGGTGCTCCAGCCGGACACCGGTAAAAGAGCTCCTGGTCCCTCACAGTTGTGACTCGAGTGCTGTGCCTGCTGAGGATACTAGGAACCTGATCGCGGTGCTGAGTGAGTTCGCGGAACCCAACGTCGGCCGCCGACAGACGAGGCCTGGACCCCCCTATCCAAGGCTCGAGAGACTGCCCCCAACAGCCAAGCAGAGAGGAGCTACATACGTGAGCAGGGCCGTCACTTCCACTGCTCACCCACGGTACCGGGGACAATTGGGTTTAAGTACTCGGGTTGGGAGGGGGACGGTTGGGGCTAAAGTCGCACAACGTGATTTAATTGAATTCATCGGGAAAGAGACTCACGGCCTAGCGGGAATAACCGGTGACCCCCGCTAGGGCCAAATTCACGGTTAAAGAACTTGTGTGGTGCTTCTCATGCTTGAGGGCATCACCTTACTTTAAGAGACTGCGCCTTATTTTAAGAGACTGCGCCTTACTTTGAGAAATTTCGTATTTTTCTGATATTTCAAACCACTGTTCATTACCCTTTTTGCTAATCCCTTGTTTCAGTATACCTGTTGTATAAAACTGTTTACAAACATCTCTGACTGTTCTCGTCTTGTGTCTCTGTGCGTTGCATCCCGGCACCTGCATTACATTTGGCGTAGTCGGCAGGATGCAACATTCAGACGCAGAGATGGCGGATCAGTCTGTGGCTGGGTCCGGCCGGAGCCATATACCCCTGAGGGCTATGCTCAGCCATCTTCCCAAGTTTACAGGGGATGGCATGTCACTTTGGGACTGGGCAGAAAGACTGAGAAGTATGCTACGTATGTATCCCCTTGACCCTCTAGCCCAGGCGGAGCTGGCCCTCCTAACCCTTGATGGAGAGGCCCGACAGACTGTGATGTACCGCCCACCTGGGGACCGTGACACCGTGGATAAAGTGATAAAAATTCTAGAGGACATGCACGGTGACACTACAGATTTGGGACACTTGCGCTTACGGTTGTTTCAGCGGGTCCAAGGGGAAAATGAGACAGTAAATCAGTATGTTAATGCATTACAGGAAGTGACGGCCCATATCACTAAGAAAACTCGAGATGGGAACCGAGGACTGGGACCATTGGATGAGGTGTTGCGTGACCAACTGATTGCTGGCTTGAAAGACCCTTCCCTGAGGCAGATCCTGAAGGAGCAGCTGCGATTGAGCCCTGATATGGACTTCCTGGAGGTAGGGGCTGAAGCTAGAGCCCTGGAGAGAGAAGTTCCTGTTCTCAAAGCCACAGTTAGAAGTCATGAGGCAATTGCTCCTGAATTCACCAACCAAGAGCCTGATTGGGTACGGGAAATACGTCAGGAAATTCGAGACATTCGGGGTGAGCTGAATTCTATTAGGAAGACTCCTACTGCCCCCTTGCCGACGGACCATACTGCTCAACGCGGACGGAGACCAAAACGAGAAAGACGTTCCTATCCGGCCCCAGCACGACATGTACCCGACCTATCGGCAGAACGAGGACCGGAGTGCTGGACCTGCGGAGGTAGGGGGCATATCTCCAAAGACTGTCCCAACCGAGAAAGGAGGAGGAGGGGACAGCCATTAAACTAAAATGCCCCACGGTTGTGGAGCATACCGTGGGGTCTCGAGCTTCAGAGAGTAGAAGAGGGAGCTCTGAAGACATTGTCTCCGAGAGGCCCATTATCTGGGCTGAATTCAATGGGCAGCGGATCCGCTGTTTGATGGACACCGGGTCTCAAGTGACCACTATGCCTGAGACGTACTTCCAAAGTCACTTTCCTGAAGTCGCTCGTTCCTGCCAGGAACCCACTGTCAAACTGGTGGCGGCTAATCAACTACCTATCCCAGTAGCGAGAGTAGTATGGATGTCCGTGCGGGCATGTGGAAAGGACCTCGGTCGAAAAGGGATTGTACTGACCACCGGGCCCGGAGGCGATGGGCCCATTGTAACCCTGGGCATGAATGTGCTGAAAGAAGTCGGACAGTTCCTGGCTGAGGGCTGTAGCAAAAACAACTGGACCCGTGCCACTCGAGACCCAGCTAACAAGAGAGTGTTCCAACACCTCGTGCGGGTCAGTCAGATTCAAAAGTTGCCCACTACCTCCCAGTACCTTGGTAAGGTATCGATACCGCCCGAAGCCACAATGACACTGCCGGTGGGACAGACTGTACTCACTTTGCCGATGCTGGCACATGTGTCCTTAGAGGGCGTGGACATTCAAGTTGAACCAATGGAGGGAGAAGAAGCGCCCTCTGGACTCCTGATTGCTCGAACTCTGGCCACAGTGCGGCACGGTCGAGTACCAGTGCGCTGCATCAATTTAAGTGGCACCAGTTTACAGTTGTTGCCCCGACAAGAGGTGGCGCGAGTGTGCGTAATGCCGGAGGCCCTTACTAGAGCTGACGCTATAGGGCTGGCACCTGTGGAAGGAAAACCATGGACCCTAGAGGTGTCCCTCAATAGCCAGGAACATGGAAGAGAACCGTTGGCTGGACGCCACCTCCTGGAAGAAATGGAAGCTAACCTGACTGAGTTTTCTGCTGGACAAGTAAGGCAGATCGAACAACTTCTACAGTGATATCAGGGAGTGTTTGCACAGCATGAAGATGATTTTGGGTGCACTCGGGAGATTCAGCACGAAATACCCACCGGAAATACTGCTCCCATCCGAGAGAGATATCGGCAGATCCCGCCTCAAATGTACCAGGAGGTGAAAGAGCTGTTGGCCCACATGTTGCGGAACGCTGTGATCCGTGAAAGCCAGAGCCCCTGGGCGGCTCCGATCGTGCTGGTCCGAAAGAAGGACGGTACCCTGAGATTCTGCGTAGACTATCGGAAGCTGAATGCCTGTACAGTGCGGGACTCCTATCCACTCCCCCGAATCGAAGAGTCTCTATCTGCACTAGGGAGCGCCAAATTCTTCTCCTTCCTCGACCTGGCCAGTGGCTATTGGCAGGTCCCAGTAGCTGAGAAGGATCGTCCGAAGACAGCTTTTGTTCTCCCTATGGACCAGTTTGAGTTCAATCGAATGCCGTTCGGACTAACAAATGCGCCAGGAACCTTCCAACGGCTGATGGAGAGATGCTTGGGGGACCTCGACTTTGAAGCCACTTTAATATATCTGGACGATATAATTATCTATTCCGCAACGTTTGAGGATCATCTCCGCCGATTGGAACAAGTGCTTGAACGGCTACAAAGGCATGGCCTGAAAATTAAGCCTCGTAAGTGTCGTCTCTTCAAACGAGAAATTGAATATCTGGGGCACACTGTGTCCAGTGCAGGGGTGCACCCCACTGCGGAGAAAGTAGCTGCCGTGCAGAAGTGGCCCACGCCCGCCAATCTAAGGGAACTAAGGGCATTCCTGGGGCTCGCTGGATACTACCGCAGATTCATTAAAGACTTCGCTAAGATTGCGAACCCGCTCAATGAATTGCTGAGAGGAACAGCCGGGGGAGCCAAGCGGCAGCCCATTCAGTGGGGCCCACGACAAGAAGAGGCATTCCGAGCATTGAAAATGGCGCTAACAGATGCCCTGATTCTGGCCTATGCTGACTTTTCGCAGCCGTTCATGTTGTACACTGATGGAAGCTTGCATGGGCTGGGAGCAGTGCTGGCTCAAGTACAAGGAGGGAAAGAGCGAGTGATCGCGTATGCCAGCAGGTCACTCCGAGATACGGAGAAGAATCCGGACAACTACAGTTCGTTTAAGCTGGAGCTACTGGCACTGGTGTGGGCCATGACCGAGAAGTTTGCTGAGTACCTGTCAGGGTCAGAAGTGCAAGTGCGGACAGATAACAACCCTTTGGCCCACTTGGAGAACGCCAAACTGGGCGCGTTAGAACAGCGGTGGGTCGCAAGGATGTCCAAATTCCAGTATAAAATCGCCTATCGGTCCAAGGCCCTGAACACACATGCAGATGCCCTGTCCCGGGTCACTCAGGTGGGGCCGAAGAAGGACAGAGATGAGGAGCTCGAAGGCGACGAGATCCCGGATTTCAGCCAGTTTGCCGCTGCTGTGGTCGACGCCCAAGAGACCAGAGGGGAGCCAAGGCCCACTCAGATTCTGGGCCGTTCAAGAGACGAATGGATACATCTGCAGCAATCCGACCCGGAGCTAGCAAAGTTGAGAGAATGGGTCGCCCTTAATCAGAGACCCGACCAGGAAACCAGAGCCGCTTCACTTCCAACTACCCTACAAATCCTAGGCCAGTGGGAGAGGCTCCTCCTGAAGGACGGCTTGCTATGCCGAAGAATCCAGCTGCCTCGAGAGTTTGATGTTACCTGGCAAGTGGTAGTTCCAGGAGCGCTAGTAACACAGCTAGCCCAAGAAGCTCATAGAAGAGGTGCTCACTTCGGAGTAGAAAAGACCTTCCGGTGGTTGCAACTGCTGGTGTATTGGCCTCAACTGCGACAAGAAGTCGAGGGGGTCTGCCGAACATGTCGCCAGGGTGAGTTGAGCAAGCCCCCGGAGCAAAGAGCTCCCATTCAGACCATCCGAACTTCTGCCCCCTTGGAAGTCTTGATGATTGACTACTTGATGGTAGGAACTTCATACAACGGTTATGGACAATGTTTAGTCATGACTGATCACTTCACCAAGTTTGCAGTAGTGACGCCCACTAAAGATCAGACGGCAGAAGCCGCAGCCAAGGCCATCTGTCAAGATTTCATCAGGATTTATGGGTGCCCGAAGCGAATACATTCTGACCAGGGGGCCTGCTTCCAAGGACGAGTGATGGATGAGCTATACCGCATCTATGGAATCGACCGTTCCCGGACAACGCCCTACCACCCGCAAGGGAACGGTGCATGCGAGCGCTTTAACCGAACCCTGTTGCAAATGTTGCGAACACTGGAAGCGGACAAAAAGATGAAGTGGCCCGAATTCGTGTCCGAGCTGGTGTGGGTGTATAATAATCGAGTTCATGCAACCACCGGCTACACCCCCTACTTGTTGCTCTTTGGAAGAAGTGGCCGAGAAATCACCAAACTGGAGCTAGACTCAGAAGACCCCGGTCCGGGCAGTAGCGCAAGTACCTGGATTCGAGAACACCAGCGTCGACTCCATACCGTGAGAAGACTGGTTGCTCAGAAGTTTCAGGAAGTAGAGCATGCAGTTCGGCCCCCGACCACAGGTGGATCGCTTCAGCCAGGAGACCGAGTGCTGGTGAGGGCTAAACGATTTGGGAGTAAGCTGGACCATCGTTGGGAGGCAATACCATATCGGGTGGTGAAGAAGGTTCACCCAGACAACCCCGTCTACGAGGTTAGGCCCGAAGGGGATGACGCCGCGACATCCAGGGTGTTGCACCGTAATATGTTGCGACCTTGCTCCTCTGAAGCAGAAGTCTGTAACAGGGCTGGGCCCTCAGACGTGTTGGCTGAAGTGCCACATACAGGAACCTTGGGGGATGAAGAAGGATGGGCCACAATGCAGTTGGGCCCGTCAGAACCGTTGGTGCCACTCCCGAGTGGAAGTCATAATGAGTCAGGAAATGATTTGCAATCCCCAGTAGTTGATTCCTCGGATCTCCCGGAGTCTCCTCCACAAGAAGAGCCCCGCAGAACTGAGCGGGCTAATGCCAGAATTCCTCCTAACCGGTATGCTCAGAAAGAGCTTATCTGGTCTCGAATCCAACAGAAAACGCAGGAGTGTGCCCAACTCCTGTCTGAGCTTGCACTGCCTGAAAGTAGACATCAATTCTGCAAGGAGTCCACTCACCCGAGGACTGGCGAGCAAAAAGGAGGGAGGAATGTAGAACGAGCAAAAAAGCTTGTAAAAGAACTTCAACATGACGTTTCAAGGATGGAGCGAGACTGCCATCTACTGGCCAGAGACAGTAAAGCGGAACCAAAATATACAAAGGAAGTTGCAGGGAGGGCAGATTCAGAGGCTGGACCCGATCAGGTGACTTCCAGGAAGGAGTTCAGAGAGATAAGAGGCCAGCGCGCCAAACCTGAGGGGTCTTTGGCGCCAAGCAGCAGAGAGGAGCAGACGTGCTCCCTGCGTCCTGAGAAACCCCGCATGACAGGCCAAATCCAGAGGCCTGAGAGGTGCTCCAGCCGGGCACCGGTAAAAGAGCTCCGGATCCCTCACAGTTGTGACTCGAGTGCTGTGCCTGCTGAGGATACTAGGAACCTGATCGCAGTGCTGAGTGAGTTTGCGGAACCCGACGTTGGCCGCCGACAGACGAGGCCTGGACCCCCCTATCCAAGGCTCGAGAGACTGCCCCCAACAGCCAAGCAGAGAGGAGCTGCATACGTGAGCAGGGCCGTCACTTCCACTGCTCACCCACGGTACCGGGGACAAATGGGTTTAAGTACTCAGGTTGGGAGGGGGACGGTTGGGGCTAAAGTAGCACAACGTGATTTAATTGAATTCATCCGGAAAGACTCACGGCCTAGCGGGAATAACCGGTGACCCCCGCTAGGGCCAAATTCACGGTTAAAGAACTTGTGTGGTGCTTCTCATGCTTGAGGGCATCACCTTATTTTAAGAGACTGCGCCTTACTTTAAGAGACTGCGCCTTATTTTAAGAGACTGCGCCTTATTTTAAGAGACTGCGCCTTACTTTGAAAAATTTTGTATTTTTTCTGATATTTCAAACCACTGTTCATTACCCTTGTTGCTAATCCCTTGTTTCAGTATACCTGTTGTATAAAACTGTTTACAAACATCTCTGACTGTTCTCGCCTTGTGTCTCTGTGCGTTGCATTCCGGTACCTGCATTACATGTGCATAAATAGAGACAGAAAGACAGTGAAAAAAAGCTGAAAAAACGCACCAAAAAAGTACCAAAACTGCAAAATGCCCTTGAAGATCAGGTTTTGCTGCAGAAAATTGATGGCTATGTTCACACATCTTGATTTTTTTCAGCGTCTTTTTCAGCGTTTTTTATTAAAATTTTCGGCTGCGTTTTACAGTATCAGCAAAGTCTATGAGATTTCAGAAATCTCATGCACACATCTTGGTTTTTTTTTTATTCGAGATTTTGTGCTTTGCATGTTTTTTTGCAAAAAAGAGCATGTCTCTTCTTTCAGCGTTTTTTTCACTCATTGGAAGTAATGGGTGGTGAAAAAAAACACTAAAAAAACACACCAAAAACGTGGGTGTCAGGATTTTCAGAGTTTTTGTGCCAAACATGCCTAAATACACAAAAGGACAGTGAAAAAAATGCAGCAAAAAAGCACAAAAAAAAAAACAAGCAACAAAAATCCTGAACAAATCCCCTGGCAAGAGATCAGGTTTTGCTGCAGAAAAAAAAACGCAGCAAAAACGCAATGTGTGAACATAGCCTAAGGAAAGCTCAGGCAACGATTTATCTATCATATTACACAGATACAATTTACAAGAGTTTGTTAATAAAGTTTTACACATCTGCTCTAAACGTGACTTTCTAAATATTTTGATTTGCTTAAAGGGAACCTGTCACCAGAAATAATGCTGTTAACCTGCAGATATGCGGTTAATCTGCAGGTTAACAGCGTTATTATGCTGCCCGGCGCCTTCACGCAGCCGAATGCAGTGAGGAGAAAATTAACTTTATTCTCTCCGCCAGCATTTGGCGTTCAGTCAAGAGGGCGGCGGCGGCGCAGGTTCAGTCATCGCTCTGATAATACAGAGCGGCCGCTGTAACTGCGCCCCCGGCACTGACTGACTCTCGCTCTGCATTGCGGCCGGCTGTCAGTCAGGGCCAGGGGCTGTGGTTACAGCAGCTGCTCTGTATACTCAGACTCATGACTGAATCGGCGGCGCCCCCTCCCCCATTACTGAAACCAATTGCTGGCGGGGAGAATAAAGTTCTTTTTCTCCCCGCTGTATTCGGCTGCGTGCAGTCGCGGGGCAGTATAATAATGCTATTAACCTGCAGATTAACCGCATATCTGTAGGTTAATAGCGTTATTTCTGGTGACAGGTTCCCTTTAAAGGGGTTTTCCAGGAATGGGGATCAAATCTACAGTCACTCTATGTGACTACAAACTTGTGAATCCTCACAGTGCATACAGTGCGCGCTGTCAGGATTCTCCAGTGCCGGTTCCAGGAGCTGGCAGGTGCGTGACCGCAAGTATGTGATTTACATAGGTAAGATCACATGCCGACTAGAAGTGCGTGGCCTAGCTCAATACAAGTGAATTGAATGAGGCAGGACACGTCTAGTCGGAATGTGGCCGGAAGTATGCAAATAGCATACCTGAGGTCACATGAGTGGCCTCTCTGGAGAATCCTGACAGTGCGCACAACGAGGATTCATAAGTCTGCAGTCACATAAAGTAACCTTAGACTTGACCTCCGAGCCTGGACAACCCCCTTAAATTGTTAGATCAGTGGGTTCCAATCCTCAGCACCCCTCTAATCAGCTGTAGGTGCCTCACGTTCACTATTCCACAGACACAGCTCCACACTTCTTGCAGAGGCTGTGCCTGGTATTACAGCTCAGTCTCAATCATAGGGACATTGACACTTAAAGGGCCATACATTACAAGATGTGATATGATAGGAATCATTTACCAATCATTGCTGTGAATTATCCTTACTAAAGTCTAATATCTGTGGTCATCCTTAAAGACGACCCATCACTCGCCATAAATATGTAATTTTTTCACCTGGTGTAAATGCAGCTGTTCTCCTGAATCCGTCTTTCTTTTGTTCCTTTTGTTCTCCGTTTCTTAGCTAGGACCTCCTGTTTGTAAGAATAGTCTTTTTAGCCAAGTGGGTGAAATCCGCAAATTCTTCTTGATGCCCAGTTAGCTAAAAAAAGACAAGCTTCATATAGAGTGAACAGGGGGGCATATCTCAGGATCGGAGGGGTGCAGGAAAAAAAAATTAATGTACATATTCATGGCAAGTGAGAGGTCTTCTTTAATAAGTGAAAAATGCAGGCTCCTTCTCCCAGCTGGTCACCTGACAATATGGCAGCCCTTATTTGTTACCTAATCTTGAGTGAAATCGTATGTTGTAAGTTCATTAATGCACAATGAGAAATAGATCACTATCTGAAGAATCTGCATATTTCAGACATTTCACATGCCGAGGACGCAACATTCTTTCCAAAACTTCTGCGCACTGTTAACGACTAACCAGCTACAAAACAAAGACAGACACACAGTGCACACAGGTACCAGAAAGCATAAAACACATGGCCTACAAAGGAAACCACATCTACGCATCTTCATTAAGCCACTGGCCTCTTTTTAGCAGTACAGATGTAGCACAAAGCTCTTTGGGGACGATTCATCAAGCAGTTTTTGCCAGAATTATCACATAATATTGCTTCAAATGCCTAAAATATTTTGCACAACATGAAGTTGTGCAAAGATTTTGCAACTTTTTTTGTTCTTATGCCAGTCTAAGCCAACTTTCTGAAAACAATTTGTGGAGCACAGATGTGATCAGTGTTCCCAAAAACATGCCTCAGGCTACGTTCCCACAATGCGTTTTTGGTGAGTTTTTGACACTGCGTATTTTTGAAAAAATGTAAGTAACTTATTTTACTTAATGAGTGCAGGGAATCTGCAACATCAAAAACTCAACAAAAATTCATCGTGGGAACATAGCCTTAGGGAGCTTTCACACTGCGTTCAGGAACCCGTTTAGAGGTTCCCATAGGGGTTTAGGTCCGAACCCCCCACAAAAAGGGATTTGAGCGTATGTGGCGACGGGACCATAGATTATAATGGTGCTGGCAGAGCGAATGTGTGCTCTGTCGTACATCATTTTCGGGAGTGGGAGCCTACTGAAGACGGACACCCAGACACAGTCTACTACGTCTGAGTGTCCGTCTCTAGTAGGCGTACACTCCCAAAAAATGATGCATGTAAGAGAACATGTTCACTCTGTCGGCACCATTATAGTCTATGGCCCCGTCGGTGCATACGCCCAAATCCCTTTTTTTAGGAGGTTTGGACGTAAGACCCAACAGGAGTCACCGAATGGGTGCCTGAACGCAGTGTGAAAGCTCCATTAGGCTACGTTCCCACAATGAGTTTTTGATGAGTTTTTTACGCTGCGTATTTTTCAAAAAACTCAACAAAAGCTCATGGTGAGAACATAGCCTTAATGAATTAGACGCATTTTACTCTGTTGCTCCCCTCATTAAGAATGGTGTGAAAAATTACAGTTCTAAGGAATCGGGGCCTTTTGGGTTTTTTACGTAAGACACCAGATACATTTTTATATCTAAATGTTCTAACTTCCTAAACAATGAGGGGTGAACATAGATAAGAAGGACCCTGTGGAAAGATAAAATTGAGCTTCTTTCCCGACCTGCACCATAAAACATTTTGGATAAGAGAACCCCAGATCTTTTCCATGATCCTTTTTAACTATTCCCATCGTTGTTCCAAGATCTATGAAGAGGGGTCACCTGTACAGTCCAGTCTGATCTGGGCCACTTCTCTCCAGGGGGACCATAGCAGTTACATATTCCGCCTTTATGACATTTACACCCTTATAAAACCATGAGGAGTATTTGGTGAGTTTTTGAAATTGTAGATTTTCTGCAGCATTTCCGCAAAGGTAAATCAGATTACTTGCAAATCCGCAGCGTCAAAAACTCATCAGCCTCAATGAGATTTTAGAGAACTACGTCAATATTATTTCTTACGTTTGATAACGAGTTAAATAAAGCAGAATGATTATTTTTATTCCTTCACATTCTAGTTTTGCCCCTAAGAGAAAAAGGGCAATCAGCTGCACTAAGAGCAAGAGGAGGAAATGTCTTACATCCTCGATTGCCCGGCACCACCTTTTACCATCTGTAAACATCTGCCATATAATTAGGGTACAATCCGGTTTGGACAAATTGTTGATGTTCTTTGAACCAATCCCAACTAAAAGAGGGGAAAACACCTCTGACAAAAGGTTGTTTGGTAAAGGGGTTTAGTCGTTCCATTTCCTATTTCTGCTCCCGATGCCGTAAGATCGCTGGCACCACCCATCATAAATATTGTCCTGATACAGTAAACAGCTTGTGCAAAGGGAAGATAAGATTGGCATCTTACACATGTCACCAGCTCCATGCCTGGACAGCCCCAGCATCGTCGTCCTGTTCTAGGAAACCGCCTACTGTGTTTCATCAACCCTCTTTTTTTGTTTCTTAAAACTCAATGATACAAAACAGCGAATAGGAAATTAATCTGTAAACAGAACATGAAACGTCTTGTGATAATTCCAAGTGCCAGGGTTAGATGTTGGGCAGCGGGAGGTGACGGAATGGGTTAACGGAGGTCAATGAATTTAAGGTTTTTATTGTTTGGAACAGCTCTGATGTGAATTGTCACTTTCTAACATTATGTCCTACAATATTCTAAACTGATGAATTTATAAATATTTCCTTATAGCAATTCATTTTTTTTCTGGGACCAAGTTCTAAATCCCTTGGAAATAGTCTAGGACTGTAATCAACATTCGCCGGCAGACCCATAGACAATGAACAGAGCAGAGGTCCATTAGGCGCACCCCACTCCCCCCCCCCAGTCCATTGGGAAACCAGAGCCCCAGTCTCCAGATTATTGGGAATCCCAATGGTAATAACCCCAGCGATCAGCAGGTTTCCCCTTATCCATAACTTGCGATTTTGGGAAACCCATTCAATTCTCAACTATTCCCGTCAACACTTTAGGTAGCCTACTGCGTATTGATATAACTATTAAAATACATTGGGCCAATTTACTATATCTCGTGTATTTTTAGATTACTTTATAAATTGTGCTTAATTAATATATTAGCACATGGCTTTGGCGCATCAGGACACGAGTCTCGCCGTGCCAGAATGTCGTCAACCTTGACAAATTTCTGCCTTTCTCTTTAGACCGAGATGTTTTAGTTTATCTTATGTGCCACATTTTTATCACAAAATCCCACTCAGAAATGTATGTAAATATTAGCCTACACGTATCATGTTTTTGATATATATTGAAACATGAGTTCTTCATGGGGCATGCAAAAAAAATAACATGCCAAAATAATGTGGCAAAAAAAAGAAAGGGAAAAAAAAACCTAACCTCCTATTATCTCTATCTGTTGTTTATTTTACTATTTTATTTATATCTTTTCATAACATCTTTTGTGAAAGATAAAAGTAATGCAAAATAGATTTTTCAAGCCAAGTTGTATAAATCCAGTAGTTAGAATCCTAGAATGGTAGAGTTGGAGGGACCCCCGGGGTCATTGTGTCCCACCCCCTGCTCAATGCAGGATTCACTAAACCATCTCAGACAGTCTGTCCAGCCTCTGTATGAAGACTTCCATTGAAGGGGAACTCACCACCTCTCGTGGCAGCCTGTTCCACTCATTGATCACCCTCACTGTCAAAAGTTTTTTCTAATATCTAATCTGTATCAGTTGTAGATTTGTGCTTGTTTTATGGAGCTTTTTGTGAGATCGCACAGTTGCAAAGTTGGATTAACTTTTAATGAATTGTAAAAAGTGCAGGATAATGACACAACCAACAAACTTTGCTGAAAAGTGATGAAAAGCAACAGGGAGGTAACCTGTAGGATAACTATGTAGTCTGCAGGGCAGCGTGTGAAGCCAAAGACATTGGGCTGAGGAACAAGGAAAAAAACTAGAGGAAGGGTTTATTGCAGTTATGTACGAAGCTTTAAAATGTGGAGTGGAGTATATAAGGCTCTAGACCAGTGTTTCCCAAACCCCATCCTCACGGCCCCCCACAGGTCATGTTTTCAGGATCTCCTTAGTATTGCACAGGTGAGAGAATTCCTGATGCCTTGATGATACTTCAATCACCTGTGCAATACTAAGGAGATCCTGAAAACATGACCTGTGGGGGGCCGTGAGGATGGGGTTTGGGAAACACTGGTCTAGATGGATGGATGGATGGATGGATAGGAGAGAAGAATAGATTGATAGATAAAAGGAAGAATAGGTAGACAGATGATAGATAGATAGATAGATGATTGATAGATATGAGATAGATAAGAGATAGATGACAAATAGATGATAGATAGATAGATGATATATAGATAGATATATAGATAATAGATAGGTAGGTAGATAGATAGATAGATAGATGATAGATAGATTAATAGATAGATAATAGATAGATAGATGATAGATAGATGATAGATAATAGATAGATGATAGATAATAGATAGATGATATATAGATAGATAGATGATATATAGATAGATAGATGATAGATAGAAAGATAGATATGGGATAGTTAGATACAACTGTAGTGACTACAGAAAGCGCCTATGGGCCACTGCATTGAAGGTAAATATGATGGCATATAGCGGCACCATGTAGAGGGTCTGCTCTGCTTCCACACTGCGTTCAGGCTCCCGTTCTGTGTCCCCATCGGGGCTTATGTCCGAACCTCCCGCAAAACAGGATTCTGGCGTATGCGTCGACAGGGCCATAGACTATAATGGTGTGGACAGTGTAAATGTGCGCTCTGTCGTGCATCATTTTCAGGCATGTACACCTGCTGGAGACGGACACCCAGACGCAGTCTTTTCCGTATGCCACCGTGCAGGCTCCATGGCCGCAGATCTACCATTTGCCTTATGCCTATCTGCAGTGTTACTGTTCGCATATAATCTCAGCTCGCACTATTTCTTAGCCTCATCTATGCTTAATCATTTACCAGTAAGGATATTTTTGCATATTATTATTTCCTAGGAGAAATTACTCTGTGCAATAACCATAGTCAATGCCTCGAACTGTTCATAAGTGAGACTATTAGTAGAGGAAACGGTGGAGGTTTATATATATATATATAATCAATCATCCCTCTAGAGATAAAGCCTGAGAGATCCAGGACGCACCTCTGGAGTTTACTTTTGATTTGCCCCTAATAAGTCAATCACAGTCATATAAAATAAGCAGAAATAAATAAATATTTACATGACTGATAATGGAAATGGGTATATTACTAGGAGAAACTCACAAACTTCGGGATATATAGAGCTCCTAGAAATAACCCATAAGCCCTGAAATATATATATATAGATATATAGATATATAGATATAGATATATATATATATATATATATATATATATATATATTTTTTTTTTATTTTTTTTTTTTTTGCATAAGCCAAATGAAGTTTAGCATCCCAGTTCCCAGGATAGTCCTGGAGGGGAAGCATTACTGTGACTTTAACAGACAGGGTCCATTGCCATACTGGGGACTTAACATTGACTCTAACCCCAACATGTAAAGGGACTAGAACATAAAAAGTGAAGAAGAAAAGCATATTACAACATGTCTTACTAGATTACGCTCCACATTGTAAGCAAAAGTTGTCTACAATAAGACTAAGGGCTCATTCAGACGTCTGATATTTGCGTGCGTGCTATATGTGGTTTTCATGGACAGCGCTCGTA
This sequence comes from Phyllobates terribilis, assembly GCF_046119375.1. Classification (NCBI taxonomy): domain Eukaryota; kingdom Metazoa; phylum Chordata; class Amphibia; order Anura; family Dendrobatidae; genus Phyllobates; species Phyllobates terribilis. The sequence continues at coordinate 723,908,867 of NW_027362763.1, forward strand.
CCTGTGATAGTCTATGGGGCCATTCACATGTCAGAATTTTTCCTTCAGACCAAGTGAACCGTGAAAAATATGAGAGCCATGTCCGATTTTGATCTGAGAGTCGAATCAAAATCGTCATTGTAAGTCAATGGGCCCGTAAAAAAAATTGTACCGCACGCGGATGACATCCAAGTGCAGTCCGATTTTCACAGACTCTCAGAATGGAGAAGGTGGAGGATTTTTTTTTTTTTTTTTTTAAACTAGACCACGTATGAGAAAATTGGATGAAGCATGGACCACACTCTGATCAAACTGCAATCAGAGTCCAATCAGAATAATCCGTCCGTTTTTCTTGTACGTAAAAAAAAAAATGACGTCTGAATGAGGCCTAAGACTGTCCCTTTAAGTGTCACTTGTAGATTTAGACATTGGTGCCATAAGGATCGAAGTAACAAGAAGCTGAGCCTGATCAGCAGTCTTCAGTATGTAAAGACACTGATGAAGAAGAAGTCAGCTAATATTTTTCAAACCCAGAGGAGCATTGTGACTTAAAAGTCTCCTCACCTTGGAATGCCAGGCTTGACATGTCACTCTCCGCAAGGAGAAACGTTACCCCTTGGATCCCAGTCAGACGCCTTTCATCCATCCAAACCAGATCTCTCACTTTGCACTGATGAGGAGCAGTGCCCCGAAACACTGTGTCTGCAAATTGAGATTTTGGTTTTGGCGTTTATCCTAAGTCATGTGACAAGGCTCGTTAGAGAGTCGATATTGACTTTTAGGATTGCTACTTCCTATAGGTGGCACTAGAGTTCTAGTCCTCTTCCTCTCTGAAGAGACAACTTGCATATTTCCCAGAGGAGCATTGTGGCTTAAAAGTCTCCTCACCTCGGCATGTCAGGCTTGACACAAGGAGAAACGTTACCCCAATCACAGAGTAAAAGGTTAATATAAGGTAATTCATCAATGGAAATAAAGGGGTTCACAGTTTGTAATAAATTGTACTAAAAACTAAATGACTTAAATAAGCAATTTAATTTAATAAAAAATTTCAGGCACCACCGCATCACACTGCGCTCTCTATAGACAGCCACGTATGATCCGCACACATACAAATCAATGCATAGAGCTCATCCATAAAGACCCAAAAAGCTGGAAAATCCAGAGTGACACCACTAATGTATATAACAGGTGCAGCAAGACAAGATTAGAGCATCAGTGAGAAATACCTTACAGGTATATGTCATTTTATTGAATTCCCCAGACAAGGGCTCTTATGCACTTAGATTGGGCGACTTTGGATGCAACACCGGCTGCGCTACATCGCAGAAAAGTGCAAGTGAATGGGGACAAATTTGCTAGGTGTCACACCCAGAAAGTTGCCAAAAATCTAACTAGTTCTGACTTGCTGCAATTTGCTAGTCATGTCACAAAGAGACCCCACTGTGCTGTAATATAGCACAGGCATCCAACAGACTTTGACCAAAGTTTCGTCAAACTCACCATGTAGCCACAGCCTTAGGCCACGTTCACACGTTCAGTATTTTACATCAGTATTTGTAAGCCAAAATCAGGAGTGGAACAATCAGAGGAAAAGTATAATAGAGACACGTCACCACTTCTGTATTTATCACCCACTCCTGGTTTTGGCTTATAAATACTGATGTAAAATATTGACCAAATACTGACCATGTGAACGTGGCCTGGATGAGAGTGTGTTTTATATCAAATCTGAATGGGCACCATGTAATATCATAATTCTTCTACAATGCGAGAAAATTGTACGACCAAAAACAGCGTCTTTCAAAAACAGCAGATCCCCGCACCACAATCAGCTGATACTCTAGAAAAGGAGTTGTCCAGACGGGACAAACACTTCACGAAGTAACTGCGCTTTTAGAAAACTTTTGAGACAAGTGAAAAGTTTTGATCTTTGGGGGTCCGAGTGCTGATGCCCCAACCAAACGCTAAAACAACAACTAAGACAAGTGCTGCTCTCCAGCGATACTAAAAATGGTGTCCGAGGAGAACAGAGCTGAGGGACATGTCAGAAGTTCAGTTACTCGGTGCGTCCTTCCTTTTTAACTGTTAATTTGTCCTTATGAAAAATAATATCAAAATGCACTAAATCCCTGTTGAACTTGTATCAGACTTTTGGTTAGAAGCAAACTGAGCTGCAGTGTAAAGCATGGAGGCATTACACAGCAGATCAATGATGAAACAGGAGATGTGTTTTACATTATAAAATAACTAAGTTGCAATGATCTTAGCTGGGACTAATGCTACAAACCTCGAAAGCGGATAGAAGATAAGTAGAAGTTCAGCATCATCCGTACAGTAATTAAAATATATCAAGGTCTGAGTCACTAGACTTTATCCAGGACCGTCATCTATTAGACAAAGTAGGCAAAAGCATCTCTCTGTGGAGGACCAGGAGCATTACAGCCCATTGATTCGGTGGAGGACGGTGTAATACTACTTTCCTCCTGTGGAGGCGCTGCAGGGAAAGTAAACACTTGCTGCCAGGACCCCTTCTTCATCTTCTAATCTTCTCATCCTCGGTGAAACCTTCTATGATAAAGAAGAATTTAGGGGGAACCCCTAATAATAAACTTTTTTTAACGCTCAGCTGGAATTTGTCTTTAAGCTCTTGCGAAACAATGCTGAGAAAAAGAAATTCTTCCAAAAATAGCCTTTTTCCTGTGTATTATATGCAGAGGTATTTTTAGCTCCGAAAATACCTACGTTGTTTTTTCATGTTTGCATTGTTAGGATATAGAGGTGATCCAGTTATCACCAGAGGGATCCAGTCTGTGCGCTCACTGCATAAAGAGAGGGAGATCCATCAAGTGTAAGGATTTATAAGAGCGTCGACCACCTAAATCTCATGAAATGGTCTAGAATCCTCATCCCATGATTATTATTATTATTATTATTATTATTATTTGTGCTTATTTTAGTTATTTATTATCTCATCGTCTTCACATTATTGTAATGCTGGTAAATTCCCCTTTTTATCTTTTACACAATTTTCTTTGGGGATTGAAAAAACAACAACTTTATAAACATATTGTATACAGTTTATTGTTTACTATTTTCACAATAAAAAACACATTTTTTGAAAAAACATGTTTTGAACCTTGTTCTGCCTCAATTCGTTGATATTACTTTATTTTTTTCTTTTCATTATTATTGTTTGTTTTTTTTAAGATTTTGTGAAGGGAAAAATACTTTTTTTTGTCTTTTTTTTAAACATTTCTAAATAATTTAGTTAACTTTTTTCTTTTTTTTATATTCTTGTTTCTAGCCCCCACTAGTGGACTTGACCATGTGACCACTTGATTACAGATATAATAAACTGCAATAATTCTATATTGCCGTGTATTTTGACTGTCATTATAACATTTCACCATGGCTTAATAGACATACCTAGATGACAGACATGAGGGCCCTTTTTAGATCCCAAGTCACCATAGATGCCCAACAACACCCAAAAATGCCATCCCTGGGAAACAGCAAATGATTTATACAGTCAACACCAGTTCATGGCGCGAACCAAGCTCCGGTAGGGCTTGTGCCAGTTTTTCAGTTTTGGTTATATCCATAATTGGACAACCAATTAATTTTTAGGGTACGAATTATATGGGCAATATAGAATGATGTGGGGACTCAATCTATATCAAGAGCCGAGCTCCTACTCTTGAAGACTCAACGCAACCTTGTAGTACATAGTCAACCATAATTTGAATGGACCATCAATGATCAGCAGATCCCCAGTTTTTTATTTAGATTTTTTTATTTTCTTTAATGGTCCTTAGCTCGATCTTGGCGACTTGATGGATGAACGAACTATAGGAAGATCGATCTTGTGCAAGATTAGATAGGTCTACCAGGGTCTTCTCTGCAATTATCTTGATTGTATGATAGGTTGCTGGTCTTCCTCTTCGCCTTGTTCCTTCTATTCTTCTGACCATGATGTCCTTCTCCAGTGATTGTTGTCTTCGTAAGATGAGTCCAAAGCAGGCAATTATAAGCTTAATGATCCTTGCTTCGAGTGACATGTCTAGCTTGATTTGTTTCAAAATTTACTATTCCAGATTTTAAAAATTTTGGATGATGACCCTACAAACTTGGATGATGACCCTATAATCTTGGATGATGACCCTACCATCTTGAAGGTTGACCCTACCAACTTGGATGATGACCCTACAATCTTGGATGATGACCCCACCATCTTGGATGATGACCCTACCATCTTGGATAATGACCCTACCATCTTGGATGATGACCCTACCGTCATGGATGATGACCCTACCGTCATGGATGACGACCCTACCATCTTGGATGATGACCCTACAATCTTGGATGATGACCCTACAATCTTGGATGATGACCCTACCATCTTGGATGATGACCCTACCATCTTGGATGATGACCCTACAATCTTGGATGCCGACCTTATAATGCCACCAATATGGTACTTATCAGCTTGAAGATATACAAGAAGCCAAGAGTTTTGCCATTTTCAGCCTTCCTACCCCAATATTCCTCCATCCCTGTATTTGTACATGTCATATGCACAGCAGGATCCTTGATACAATGCTTTGCACAGTGTAGTGTCTGATCTTCCATACGTTCTGCACAGACTCTGTTCTTCAGGTAAGTGACATGCACATTCCATAAAATTTCCACTTGTACACAGCTGTTTACCTTTATAGTTGTGACCTGGGCCAGAAAAACAACTCCAATAGGACTGCCTGGAGCAACAACTCTACTTAGTGCGTCACCGGTCATGTAACCCAGGTACAACAATACCACGCCATTCACTCAACATTACTCAATATATCTGGGATCTAAATCCTGCAGAAGCCTCTGTGATATACAATGTAAAGTCCATTTCATAACATAAATCATTACATTAAATTTAAATAATTTAACCAATTGAACAAATTATGAATGAACTAAAATAATACTCTAATGTATCAATATAAATCAATGCAAACTAAAAACTTCATAGATTTCTTAAGCTCATGTCCCCCTAAAATATTGAGTTCTAACATTGAGTGTCCACTCCTACGCTCCATCTTTTTCTATGAAATGGGTATGACAGCCATCAATCCTCTTAAATCTGTCTGGTCCATTTTCAGAAGACCTATCAAACAGCCTATTAGAAAATTAAAGGGGTTGTTCAGAATTAGAAAAACATGGGTGCTTTCTTTTATAAAAACAGCTTGTCTATAAGTTATGTGTGATATTACAACTCAATTCACTATGAAGGAAATGAGCTCTGGTTTGGTTTTTTGCAAGAAAGCAGCCATGTTTTTTTTCGTATTTTTTTTTTTTTTTTTTTAAATCTTACGTTAATTCCTTTAATAGAGGGTTTTAAAGCCACCATCTATCAGCCAGTGCAAAAAAAAGTACAAAGAACATCTCATGATCTGGAGGAATTAGCACGCACATGTATCCTTTTAATATCTCCTGCAAATGGCCAGCTTTAAAGGGCTTGTACCAAGTTTGTAAGTTATCCCCGATTCAGGGGTCTGACCACTGGGACACCCACTAAGAATGGGCCCCTTCATGACACTCACTCAATTCAGATTCTTCATCTGACATGGTTCACTTCTATTTGTCTTATAATTACCATAGGTGCATTGGAACTAGCCAATCAGGAACGAGTATTCCCAGGAACACTCATTTCTCGATAATCGGCCAGTGTAAACAGGTTGTCGATCACCCTAAGAATAAGCTGTGGTATAATCAGACCATGTTCCTGTACGGTCAGACACAGCCATTACACAGTACACAGCAGAGGCACATTTATAAGATTATCTCAGCACAGGAACATTTTATTTAAAAACATCCAATTGTGGAAATTATTATTAATCCAAGATCTGTTGATTAAAATCAACTTTTATTAGTGGGAAAACCCATTTAAGGCCCCATACATATTAGATAAAAGTGGTCTGAACCCATAGATATCTGCAGTGTCCAGCTGATGAGTATGAGGACCTCCTGACTCTTCCTCAACAAATGACTCCCCCTGGAAGCGGAGTTCTCCTCTCTCCTATTGAAAACACATGAACGCTCGGCTGACCCTTACGCTCATGTGTATGGAGGAGTTGGGAGAGATGACTGCCAGCTGAGAGATATCTCCTGCAAATGGCCAGCTTTAAAGGGCTTGTACCAAGTTCGTAAGTTATCCCCGATTCAGGGGTCTGACCACTGGTACACCCACTAAGAATGGGCCCCTTCATGACACTCAATTCAGATTCTTCATCTGACATGGTTCACTTCTATTTGCCTTATAATTACCATAGGTGCATTGGAACTAGCCAATCAGGAACGAGTATTCCCAGGAACACTCATTTCTCGATAATCGGCCAGTGTAAACAGGTTGTCGATCACCTTACGAATAAGCAAAATGTTCGTTTGTCATGTGAAATAATCTTTTGTCTTGCTTAAAAATCATCGTTCTCGGCAGCACATAGTCCTGTGTAGACAGCATATGTGCTGCCGAGAATAATAACTATGTCTATGCATACAGACATTTCTGTGTGCATCAAAGCGCGGTTGGTCTATCTAAACAAGTCCCCTTTACTGTTAAAGGGGTTGTCAACTACTTGGACAACCCCTTTATAAATAAAATAGTGCCCCTTGTTAAAAAAAACAACAACAAAAAAAAACACACCATATACTCACCTCTGGGACCGGTGCAGTTTCAGTGATGTAGTTGCTGCATCTGTAGCTGCTCGCATGACGTTTTTATGTCATGTAAGCACTGCAGCCAATCAACTGATGCAGGTTGCAGAGCTCTCGTGACACTGTCACTGGATTGGTAATTCTGAGAGCTGCATACTATGTTTCAGCTAAATTTTTTTATTTTCTGATCAAAATATAAAAGGAAGCAGCTAAAAAGGGAAACGGTCACTGCTCGCTGCAGAGCAATTGTCATATGGGTGTGCCGAGATCGAGCCGAAGGCCGTTAAAATAAAAAAATAAAATAAAATGGCATCAATGGGAACATCTGAAGACTCCACGGTGATGGCACAACTCGTTATATCAGTCCCTGCCCAGAGCCCCACATATCAAGGTTTTTTTTGACATCTATGCAATATATCATGCCCTAATCCAGCACTATACAATTTATCCTGCTCCTGGCACTGGGGTAACACAATGCCTATTTATTTTAGCGTTGTGCCATGGCAGATGGTAGCTGGGTTCCAGAATTTCCAAAGCTGCCACCGGCTATATACCTAGTATTCCGAGTGGAGAATATCTCTGGGCACTCATTCTTTATTCACTCGATTAAGGGCAGATGGCATATTATGTAAATGTCACAATAGAATTAGAGATTGCAAATATATTTACAAATAATATTTACTCATTAAGCACACCGCCTAGATTTTGCCTTACAGGGTGTTTTTTTGGGGCCTATAAAACTGGCAAACTCTCCGTAGAATAGATCGTCATCATCAGATCGTTGGTAGTCCGACTCCCGGGAGCCCCACCGATCTGCAGAGCAACGGAACTAGCATAGCTCAGTGAATTCAAATTGTTGACCAGGCTTATGATATTGATGAAGGCTGGAGTCACATGACCGTATTTTCTCTCTCATCTGAGAAAATTGGGCCGATTATGCTAATCACACGCTGATCAGAGTGTGAATCGAGTTTCTCAGATGAGAAGATGGAAAACAAAAAATTTTCCATCTTCTCCATTGTGTCAGTCTGTGAAAATTGGACTTCACTCAGATGTCATCCGAGTGCAGTCTGGTGTTTTCCAAGGACTCATTGACTAGCATGGTGAGTACGATCTGAATCGGATCAAAACTTGTGCATGCTTTGATTTTTTTCTGGGAACGAGCTGGATCGGACATTTGTACGGCCCCATAGAATAATGTTAGTTCGAGTACGGTCCAATTTTTTGTCAGATTGCATTTGGACCGAAAATACGGTGGTCTGTAGGACAGGCAATCAATATCAGATCTATGGGTGACCACCACTGTATTCAGCTCCAGTGAGGGCTACATGTAAATGTAGCACCCCGAGGACTCGGCTGCTACAGGGGTATTGCACCTCAGACCAGAGGTGTGGTATTCCACTCCCGGGTAAGGATGGAGTGTGGAACTGGGCTCAGATAGCTGCATGCACCACACTCACCCCATTTCCGGGGGACAGATCAACGGTACTCCCACCAGATAGATGTGCAGGTACGACAGCTTCTGTCCCTGGCTGGAGTGGGGAGGGGGGAGGAACATCCTAGTGGTGTAGGAGCAGAGAGGGGAGGGACTCTGGGCAGTGGTAGGAGCCCATTGGTTGCTCGTCACCTGGGCTCGGGTGTCAGAAGGGAGTATATAAGGTGGGCACCATCTTAGATCAGGGTCTGTCTGTTCAGAGAGGAGCTCAGCCAGAGAGGGCTGACAGGGAGCTGTGGCTCAGTCTGGGCCCAGCTCCAGAGCCAGGCCTGGAGTGGAGGCCTGAAGCAGAGAGAGAGAGAAGTAAGAGGAAGAAGGAACAGAAACACCAGGAAAGGCCCAGAGACGCAGGAAAAGAGGGAACCCTAAGATCCCACGGAATAACGGGTGAAGGGTTGGCAGAACAGGGTGCCGGATCCCAAACTGGTGGAGGTCAATTATCCTTAGCCAGGAACCGGAGGTCGTGGACAAGTTTTGGCGCGACCCCTCGCCATATCTACCAGGAAGGCATACCATATAGGGTCAGGGAAACCGGGAAAGGTTTCACCACCAGAAGGCCCGAGGGAGCTGGACAAAGGTGGATCCCTGGTGGGGACGGCCAGTAGAAAGGAAGAGAGGGGAGCTCAGGACCACGCTCTGGAACTGCCTGGGAGTTGGCCGAGTCCCGGACCTGGTGGACGCAGCACGGCTCGGGTGGTCCTAGCTGTACACAAGGGACCTGATAAAGAACTGTGAGTAAAGCTGTGAAAACTGCAATTGCACGTCTCTGAGCTTCCTTGTCACACCACCACTACCACTATCATCTTTTCCTGCTTCATCAGCTGCCCTGAGGCTATACCCCTCCCGTTGGGGGTTATACCATCCACGCTGCACATCCGTACCACCGGCCTCAGCGGACTGCCTGGCAGCGGCGGCTTCATAGCCGCATTCAACGGGTGGCGTAGTCGGACACTAATACCATCATATCAATAACGCCACTTAGTTTGACACCCTGGGCACGGACCGGGTCACCGCCACAAGGACTACTATCCCTATCGGATCCGGCTCCGGGTATTCCCCGCGTGCGCAACGCTACACAACATGGCCCAGGGGGCGCATCAACTTTGGCGTAGTTGGCAGGATTACGTGCCCGCAACCACCGGGTACTGCGTGCCTGAAGAAAAGTTCACATTTACCGCAAAAAGGAGTCTCCCGCCAATTCCAGAGGGTTCCCGCCATCGGACGCCATCTGGGGTCGTTTCCCGCCGTTTGCCCGCCATCTGCAGTCTTTGCCCGCCATCTGCGAAGTTTCCCGCCATCGGGAGACGATTCCCGCCATCTGAGACGATTTCCCGCCCTGGCAGAGCGGACGCCATTATGGGCGTGCCAGAGGGTGGCAAGAGACCACCTCCCATCGTGGGCGCGGTCCCAGAAGGGCGCCAAAAGCGGAGACCGCCCCCACCAGCCGAGACTACCACCATGGAAATGTCCATCAAGGTGGGGGGTCTGCCCCTGAAACTGACTGTCACTAAGTTGCCCCGGGACCACTCCCAAGGGGGGCGGATAGAGAACAAAACGGAGAAGATGGGTGCAGCCTGGAGAAGTCTGGACAGATCGCACCCGGGGATGGAGGAAGAGACAAGCGGTACCGACCCCGTGGTCCGGGGCCTGCTGCAGGCCGCCACCCCAGAAGGCCTGGTGGAAATCCTGGCACAGCTCCCCAGAGATCGGGAGCGTGCACAGACTGCGCTGGAGGCCTTGGCCCGGAAGATGGCCCGAGTACAGCAGGAAGCACTGGCCGAATGGGGAAGGGAGATGGCCCGGCAGGCTGGAACCCGCCAGCAGAGGACGCCACCCGCAACGTGGAGCATGTCTGCCCCTGAGGATGGTGCAGGAGGGACGAAGGCCGGAGACGACGCCGCGGAGGGAGCCGCAGGGATGGAAGCAGGTAATGGGGACGTCACCACCCCGAGCCCAGTAGCCGAAAGTCTGCCCCAGCTCCCCGTCGCAGAGCCCGAAGTCCCACTCACCGCGCGCTTTGGCGCACCGCCACTGCTCCCAACTAGGCCTCAAGCGGCCGGAGCCGCGGACACGCCCCCTTCCGCGCCACGCCCCCTTACCCGGAGCGCGGCAAAACAGGAGGTGCCCCCGGCCTGGTCGCAAGGCCGAGTGCCTCCGGGCGCCGCGGTCTCCACGGCGTCCTCTACCTCCACAGTGCCATCGGCCTGGTCGCAAGGCCGAGTACCTCCAGGCGCCGCGGCCCCCACAGCGCCCTCCCCCCGGGAGGTGCCATACTTGGACCCAGGTAGGATGCCTCCGGCCTGGACGCCCTCAACCTCCACAGTGCCACCCCTGGGCGCCGATCTGTTTGCACAACATACCAGCCCGGACGGGCTGCCCTTCGTGTGGCCACGGGAGTACGTCAACCCCCGACTCCGGAAGGAACGGCCTCTGTGCGAGCCTCTGATCCTGGCTCCGGCGCCCGTCAAAATTGTCCCGCTCTCGTTGGAGGACGCCCAATTTGCATGGGATCCGACCGGTGAGGACCTCATGGGGTTCACCAAGGAAACCCGGGCGGCCGCAGCCCGGCGTGAGGAGTGCTGCCGTCAACAGCTAGAGGTCTTTGGGAGAGAACGGCGAGAGAGGCGGATCCGCGAGGAACAGCTGCAGGTCCAAAGCGCGGAGCAGAAACGCCGGGCCCGACGAAACCCCCGTGCAGCCCACGGTCCCCGCGCCAACGGGACCGTAATAAAGTTCCAGTTGGAGCATGGCTGGGGCTTTATCCGGGATCCCCGAACCCCCGGCAAGGTCTTTGTCACCCGCAGGGATGTCGAGAGCCACCTGCCGGAGGGACACCGCGGACGTGACCTCTACCCGGGTGATGAGGTCACCTTCACCCGGCATCAGTGTGCCAAAGGACCGTACGCCCTTCACGTACACCGGCTGACTGAGGAGGAGATACAGTATGGGGAAAGCCAAGAGGACCCGGACGGGTCTGAAGACCCGTCCGGGTCCTCTTCCTCAGGAAGAGGACGAAGAGGACACCATTATTAGAGAGTGGTAAAGAAGGACTGTATATAGTTACCCGTCGGGGTACAAGAACTGTCGTAAAATTGGTGTTTGTGTGAACTGTTACCTGTGTGTCCTAACCCCCAACCAGGGTGAGGACTGTGAGCAGCCATTTCCCTATTCCCACTGGCCGAGGACTGAGAGCGGCCACCCTGTAAATAGTTGCGCTTCTTAAGGCGCCCCCTACTGGTTTTATAGAAGAACTGCTTTTCTACTTTGGAACTAGTGACTGTTGCACTTTACCTGGTCACAAGTTGCACGGTGGCCAGAGATCAAGAACGTGTTGGTCAAGAATGTTTTATATGACAAAGTTTTATATGATGCTAAAAGAGTTAATGGTATTTTATAAGTATGTGAAGAAAGTCTGATAATGTTTCCGTAATGTTTTATACCTGTAACGTTAAGAGAAAGAAGAAAAGAGTACCTCCCATAAAGGGATGAGTTGTTGGTTAACGTCTTATATGTGAGTGCACTTTAAAAATTTTGTATGTTGTAATTTGCTTTTGCTCTATTCCAGCCCGAGGACGTGCTGTGGTTTACCAGGGGGGAATGTAGCACCCCGAGGACTCGGCTGCTACAGGGGTATTGCACCTCAGACCAGAGGTGTGGTATTCCACTCCCGGGTAAGGATGGAGTGTGGAACTGGGCTCAGATAGCTGCATGCACCACACTCACCCCATTTCCGGGGGACAGATCAACGGTACTCCCACCAGATAGATGTGCAGGTACGACAGCTTCTGTCCCTGGCTGGAGTGGGGAGGGGGGAGGAACATCCTAGTGGTGTAGGAGCAGAGAGGGGAGGGACTCTGGGCAGTGGTAGGAGCCCATTGGTTGCTCGTCACCTGGGCTCGGGTGTCAGAAGGGAGTATATAAGGTGGGCACCATCTTAGATCAGGGTCTGTCTGTTCAGAGAGGAGCTCAGCCAGAGAGGGCTGACAGGGAGCTGTGGCTCAGTCTGGGCCCAGCTCCAGAGCCAGGCCTGGAGTGGAGGCCTGAAGCAGAGAGAGAGAGAAGTAAGAGGAAGAAGGAACAGAAACACCAGGAAAGGCCCAGAGACGCAGGAAAAGAGGGAACCCTAAGATCCCACGGAATAACGGGTGAAGGGTTGGCAGAACAGGGTGCCGGATCCCAAACTGGTGGAGGTCAATTATCCTTAGCCAGGAACCGGAGGTCGTGGACAAGTTTTGGCGCGACCCCTCGCCATATCTACCAGGAAGGCATACCATATAGGGTCAGGGAAACCGGGAAAGGTTTCACCACCAGAAGGCCCGAGGGAGCTGGACAAAGGTGGATCCCTGGTGGGGACGGCCAGTAGAAAGGAAGAGAGGGGAGCTCAGGACCACGCTCTGGAACTGCCTGGGAGTTGGCCGAGTCCCGGACCTGGTGGACGCAGCACGGCTCGGGTGGTCCTAGCTGTACACAAGGGACCTGATAAAGAACTGTGAGTAAAGCTGTGAAAACTGCAATTGCACGTCTCTGAGCTTCCTTGTCACACCACCACTACCACTATCATCTTTTCCTGCTTCATCAGCTGCCCTGAGGCTATACCCCTCCCGTTGGGGGTTATACCATCCACGCTGCACATCCGTACCACCGGCCTCAGCGGACTGCCCTGCAGCGGCGGCTTCATAGCCGCATTCAACGGGTGGCGTAGTCGGACACTAATACCATCATATCAATAACGCCACTTAGTTTGACACCCTGGGCACGGACCGGGTCACCGCCACAAGGACTACTATCCCTATCGGATCCGGCTCCGGGTATTCCCCGCGTGCGCAACGCTACACAACATGGCCCAGGGGGCGCGTCATAAACAGTGAACAGCACATAGGCATTTTCCATATACATATACAGTATATATATATATATATATATATATATATATATATATATATATATATATATAAATATAATGGCATTATTGTATAAGGTCAGCACTAATTTCACGCTGAAATCTAACGCTATAGGGCTTGAGCTGAACATTCATCAAACCTCACACAACTATGCATATAGAATGACTCATTAATAACAATATGTTCTTTAGCCTCTGCCACATAACTCGATTGCCACATTGAACTAATGACCTCAATGAAAGTTACGCAATTGCATAAAGAAAAAAAAATCAAGTTAGTGCAACCAAGGACACAAGTAAAAGGGGGTCATCCCGTCTAATGTAATCACTGAGCAATGAAAATTGAAGCGACTTCCTCACACAGGTTGTCCCCGATTCATCATCGTCTTTGCGCCTGTTTTTAGTCTATGTTTGTGTGTTTTGCACCTTTTTTCTTTTTTTTTTATTTGCACCCAATTCATTATTCTATTTGCGCCTTTTTTATATCTATTTTATATGTGATCACCTGTTTGTTTTTTTCGGCTTTGTACAGTTTAGCACCAGACATTTTGACTTGATTCAACAACTGCGACGTTTAAAAAGTTAAAATTTTTCCGTAACTCCACTCCAGTCCCCCTATTGGTGTATTCAGTCCCCCTATTGGTGTATTTTTCAGCACGCCAGTATTTTGGTACAATTTTTGCACCATTTTGTGACGTGTAACTTTTGAAGCTAGAGAGTCGCAAAAAAACAGTTCAAGAGAAAAAAAAAAGACTTTTGGCTTTGCGACAAATAATGCCACGAGACAAAAAAGGAAAGTGACTTAAAAAAAACCCCACAAATGATGAATCAGGGCCGTTGTGTTTCCATACTTTCAGGTGCACAGAGCTGCTCCACACACCAGTGGTGCACCGAGTGACTGTGCTTGGTTTGAACAGTCATTTTGTGCTGACAGATTCCCTTTCAGTGCTGCCAAGACAGCAGTGAGTTTCTTACAGTTGGTTACGATGTATTAGTGTAGATTCTCAGCCACAAGGATTTGCATTTAGCTCACAGAAAGTTGCTCAAAATACACTGTAGTAAATTTTTGCTGTGCAATCAATAATAGTAAAACAGTGATGAATATCTGACTCTAAACACTGACAGCTTCCATTCAGAAAATTACCGTCCTCTGACTTTATGGATGACTATGGGCTGTGTAGTATACTACATGGATGACAATGGGCTGTGCAGTATACTATATGGAGGACTGTGGACTGTGCAGTATACTATATGGAGGACTATGGGATGTGCAGTATACTATATGGAGGACTGTGGACTGTGCAGTATACTATATGGAGGACTATGGGATGTGCAGTATACTATATGGAGGACTGTGGGCTGTGCAGTATACTATATGGTGGACTATGGGCTGTGCAGTATACTACATGGAGGACTATGGGCTGTGCAGTATACTATATGGTGGACTATGGGCTGTGCAGTATACTACATGGAGGACTATGGGCTGTGCAGTATACTATATGGAGGACTATGGGCTGTGCATTATACTACATGGAGGACTATGGGCTGTGCAGTATACTATATGGAGGACTATGGGCTGTGCAGTATACTATATGGTGGACTATGGGCTGTGCATTATACTGTATGGAGGACTATGAGATGTGCAGTATACTATATGGCGGACTATGGGCTGTGCAGTATACTATATGGAGGACTGTGGGCTGTGCAGTATACTATATGGCGGACTATGGGCTGTGCAGTATACTATTTGGAGGACTATGGGATGTGCAGTATACTATATGGAGGACTGTGGGCTGTGCAGTATACTATATGGAGGACTGTGGGCTGTGCAGTATACTATATGGAGGACTGTGGGCTGTGCAGTATACTATATGGTGGACTATGGGCTGTGCATTATACTACATGGAGGACTATGGGCTGTGCATTATACTACATGGATGTCTATGGGCTGCGCATTATACTACATGGATGACTATGGGCTGTGCATTATACTACATGTATGACTATGGGCTGCGCATTATACTACATGGATGACTATGGGCTGTGCAGTATACTATATGGATGACTATGGGCTGTGCAGTATACTATATGGTGGACTATGGGCTGTGCATTATACTACATGGATGTCTATGGGCTGTGCATTATACTACATGGATGTCTATGGGCTGTGCATTATACTACATGGATGTCTATGGGCTGTGCATTATACTACATGTATGACTATGGGCTGCGCATTATACTACATGGATGACTATGGGCTGTGCATTATACTACATAGATGACTATGGGCTGTGCAGTATACTATATGGAGGACTGTGGGCTGTGCAGTATACTATATGGAGGACTGTGGGCTATGCATTATACTATATGGAGGACTGTGGGCTGTGCAGTATACTATATGGAGGACTGTGGGCTGTGCAGTATACTATATGGAGGACTGTGGGCTGTGCAGTATACTATATGGAGGACTATGGGCTGTGCAGTATACTATATGGAGGACTGTGGGCTGTGCAGTATACTATATGGAGGACTGTGGCTGTGCAGTATACTATATGGAGGACTGTGGACTGTGCAGTATACTATATGGAGGACTATGGGCTGTGCAGTATACTATATGGAGGACTGTGGACTGTGCAGTATACTATATGGAGGACTATGGGATGTGCAGTATACTATATGGCGGACTATGGGCTGTGCAGTATACTATATGGAGGACTATGGGATGTGCAGTATACTATATGGAGGACTGTGGGCTGTGCAGTATACTATATGGTGGACTATGGGCTGTGCATTATACTACATGGAGGACTATGGGCTGTGCAGTATACTATATGGAGGACTATGGGCTGTGCAGTATACTATATGGTGGACTATGGGCTGTGCATTATACTGTATGGAGGACTATGAGATGTGCAGTATACTATATGGCGGACTATGGGCTGTGCAGTATACTATATGGAGGACTGTGGGCTGTGCAGTATACTATATGGAGGACTATGGGCTGTGCAGTATACTTTTTGGAGGACTATGGGATGTGCAGTATACTATATGGAGGACTGTGGGCTGTGCAGTATACTATATGGTGGACTATGGGCTGTGCATTATACTACATGGAGGACTATGGGCTGTGCAGTATACTATATGGTGGACTATGGGCTGTGCAGTATACTATATGGAGGACTATGGGATGCATTATACTGTATGGAGGACTATGAGATGTGCAGTATACTATATGGCGGACTATGGACTGTGCAGTATACTATATGGTGGACTATGGGCTGTGCATTATACTACATGGAGGACTATGGGCTGTGCAGTATACTATATGGAGGACTATGGGCTGTGCATTATACTATATGGAGGACTATGGGCTGTGCAGTATACTATATGGAGGACTATGGGCTGTGCAGTATACTATATGGAGGACTATGGGATGTGCAGTATACTATATGGAGGACTATGGGATGTGCAGTATACTATATGGAGGACTATGGGCTGTGCAGTATACTATTTGGAGGACTATGGGATGTGCAGTATACTATATGGAGGACTGTGGGCTGTGCAGTATACTATATGGTGGACTATGGGCTGTGCAGTATACTATATGGAGGACTATGGGATGTGCAGTATACTATATGGAAGACTATGGGGGGTGCATTATTCTTCTTCTAAATACGCCCCTGGTGAGTATAATGGTTTATTTTCTTCTATACGATAAAGAACAGCGGCAGAATGAGGGACATACATACCAGGATGGGGAATATATAAACCAGGAGGGGACTCAGAATAAAGGACATATAACAGAATGGGCGATATACAGTATATACCAGAATGGGGCCAGGATGAGAGAAATATATACCAGGATGGTAGACGCATATACATTATATAATATTATAATAATAACATTTATTTAGCATGAAGGGGGGAATCCCGGTCCAAATCTTGCACGGGGCCAATCAGAAATAGTTACAACACTGATCTTAGGCTCAGCCATGCATTTATACTTCTGCTAGTAATGCAATATCCAAATATGACACGTGAACATAACCTTAGGGCATGTGCACAATACATATTTTTCAGGTGTATTCCGCATTGAACCCGTCTAAAAAAGCGCTAAAAAACAACAAAAAGAATTACTATATGGACAGCAATGTCAAAATTACTTTTCTAACCTCTTTTAACTGCTTCAGGCTTGAAAAACTAAAAGAAGTGACGTCTATATCAGCAGCATGACCATAGAAAATCATCCAAAGTGGCGTCTATGAATTGGCTTAAATATAGTTTATGAGTGAACAGGTCTGACCACATCCTGTGGAGGCCCCCTGGGCCAAATACATGTGGGCCTCATATTTCATTTCTTGGAAAGCATAAAACTGGACAGTAAGGGTATGTCAGCACGTTGAGTATTTGGATACAGAAATTAATGCATCTCTTCGCAGGAAAAATGTGAGTTTTCAATGCGTTTTTGGACAGAAATGAATGCTATAGAGATAGATAATAATAGATAGAGATAGATAATAGATGTACTGTAGATAGACAGACAGACAAATAGACAAACCGACAGATATACAGACCTATAATTGCACAACCCTCCCACATATTATAAAATTCCACCCTGTGGAGCTTATTGGACAGCTTGTTATTATTAAATAAATACATTTTTCTAACCAGCAAAGGTAAAGCAGACAGCTGAGAGCTGATATTATCAGGTTGGGAAGGTCGCTGGTTATTGGGCCCTTCCCAGCCTAAAAATGCCAGCCCACAGCAGCCCCAGAAGTGGCGCATTACATGAGATGCGTCAATTCTAGCGCTTTGCCTCGTCTCTTCCCGATGCTCTGGTGCGTAGGCAATCGGGTTAATGGGGCAGGTTAAGTGTCCAAAAACGCAGCTGGGATCAAGCCCTGGTGTGTGTAATGCAGAGGTGTCTATCAAACACCCCCATTACTAATCCAGTAAGTAAAAAGAAACACATACACCAAAAAAATAGTTTATTGAAATAAACATTCCCTCAAACTTTCAAAACTTCCAATGACGTCACGTTGACAGAGCAGCAGCTTCTTTTCCGCTCTGCTCTGTTGATGGGGCATGACTGCTAACTGCGGGGAGCCGGTTGTCAATCAGCCTGACGTCGGTAGTCACGCCCAGTCAACAGAGCAGCCCAGAAGAGGAAGCGTTACTCAGTCAACGTGGAGCAGCTAAAGCGCCGACAGGAGCTGGGTAGAACAGGTAGGTAGTTAGAGGGGGGTGTACATTCTTCTGAAACTTGTGGAACCTCCATCTAAAAAACATTTTCAGCTTATACTGTCGATATGCCATAAATGTCTCAGGAGGGAATACTCTTCTAGACCTTTCTGATGATATCATCCGTGGACCACAGAAGGTTGTTTGTGCACCCATTCCCACAACTGAGAAAGCACCACATGGGGTGAAACCATCGGAGGCTGTCTGGGCTGTTTGCTACCCAACTGCTGCATGTGCACAAAATAAGAAGGACTTTTATGGAGTCAATTTGAATGGTGAGTGCCCTGGATTATTTTCTACTGCTGTATATCAGAAGTAAATATTCTTACATCCCTTTCTGACTGTGAGGTCCTTGAACCACAAAAGATTGTGCACCGTTAATCTACATTATAGTGCTGTTCAGCATCAACATAGTAGTGCCAAACAGCAAACACATAGCACCATACAGTGCCAAAATAATGCCCCATACAGCGGCCTGTAAACGAAGGAAACAAATGCTAATGCTAAAGTTTGCCCCTATTAGTAAGAAAGCTAAAAGGATGACATGACCCCCTCCAACGCCACAAACTGCTATATGTAGAACTTTTTCAGCAAGATTCCAAGTAAGTTATGAGACGAAACATTATTGAAGAAGCTGGTCTTATCACAGAGCAGGAATGCCAGAGTACAAATAGAATTTAGCCAAAACATGCATGTCGGCTCTTGCTGTCAGGATGCCGTTTTTTATCTTTATGGGCTTCTTTTTCTTTCTACAGATTTAGATACTTCACTACAAGTTTTTTTTTGACTGAAGAATTGCAAACACAGATGGGAGGCATTAGGATTGAGGCCGCTGTGACAATGTGGGATGGCGGGGTACCGGCTACGACCATGTTTCATCAGTCTGTGTTATTATGTAGCAGGCGGGTAGGTTTCCATAATATAATTATATTACACATCTCATACATCAACCGGCATCATTATATTGTCTATTACCACTGCCAATGACCATTGAGGCCATTGATTGGCTGCAGCGGTCACATACTGGATGCTTGTAACAAGTATTGGAGGTCGATGGAGCATCAGCACTGGAACGCAAGGGCGAAAGAAATAGGCGAGTAGTTTATTATCATTAATATTATTTTCTTCCTAATTTATTAGTTCAAGGTCCCGATGCCCTTTATTACATTGTCATATTCTTCAGCGATTGCATTTTTGAAGTTGTACCTTAATATATTTGCATGTGAACGGTCAAGAGGTCAATATTTTTATGGCACAAGACAAATCAGACTAGGATTAATTGGGTGCACCAGTGGAAATAATGCTAAATGTCCACCCAAACAGCACTGTGCCACCACAAACACCTATTTATTATCCTACAACTGCGTCCCCATTCCTTCTCCCATGGCAGCGGAATTCTATAAGGCCATGAAGTGCTGCAGTGTTCAGGAAGGGTTAAGTTACGGGAGATCGCCTATGAAGGGGAAGTTAGGGTGTTTTGGTATTCTAGAGGTGGAACTAATATTTTTATTAAAAATGTAGCACAGAGTATTATTGATATAGAAGTCCCTGGTAAAATCCACACACCTGCTTTCTAGTCATCCAAAATTCAAATGTATTATACATAGAACAACATGGTGAAAAGTGTTAATAGGATGAATGTAGAGTCACATCAGAGAGGAGACAGAGCTCACGGACAGTAACTGATAATGAACATGGACTTCTTATCGGAGTAGAGCCAAGAACGTGTAAGATGTGAGCACTGAGCGCAGGAGAGCACTAAGTGCAAGGAGAGCACTGAGCGCAAGAAGAGCACTGAGCGCAAGAAGAGCACTGAGCACAAGGAGAGCACTGAGCACAAGAACAGCGCTGAGCCCAAGAAGAGCAAGGAGCCCAAGGAGAGCACTGAGCCCAAGGAGAGCATGAAGCGCAAGGAGAGCACAGAGCGCAAGGAGAGCACTGAGCGCAAGGAGAGCACTGAACCCAAGGAGAGCACTGAACCCAAGGAGAGCACTGAACCCAAGGAGAGCACTGAGCCCAAGGAGAGCACTGAGCCCAAGGAGAGCACTGAGCCCAAGGAGAGCACTGAGCATAGGAGAATACTGAACCCAATGAGAGCACTGAGCTCAAGGAGAGCACTAAATGCAAGAACAGCACTGAGCCCAAGGAGAGCACTGAGCATAGGAGAACACCGAAGCCAAGGAGAGCACTGAGCTCAAGGAGAGCACTAAGCGCAAGGAGAGCATTGAGTGCAAGAACAGCACTGAGCACAAGAACAGCACTGAGCCCAAGGAGAGCACTGAGCCCAAGGAGAGCACTGAGCCCAAGGAGAGCACTGAGCCCAAGGAGAGCACTGAGCATAGGAGAGCACTGAGCATAGGAGAGCACTGAACACAAGGAGAGCACTGAGCCCAAGGAGAGCACTGAGCCCAAGAAGGTCATGAAGCGCAAGGAGAGCAGTGAGCCCAAGGAGAGCACTGAGCCCAAGGAGAGCACTGAGCCCAAGGAGAACACTGAGCCCAAGGAGAACACTGAGCCCAAGGAGAACACTGAGCCCAAGGAGAACACTGAGCCCAAGGAGAACACTGAGCCCAAGCAGAGCACTGAGCCCAAGGAGAGCACTGAGCCCAAGGAGAGCACTGAGCCCAAGGAGAGCATTGGGTGCAAGAATAGCACTGAGCCCAAGGAGAGCACTGAGCACAAGGAGAGCACTGAGCACAAGGAGAGCACTGAGCACAAGGAGAGCACTGAACCTAAGGAGAGCACTGAGCGCAAGGAGAGCACTGACTGCAAGGAGAGCACTGAGCACAAGAAGAGCACTGAGCCCAAGGGGAGCACTGAGCCCAAGGAGAGCACTGAGCCCAAGGAGAGCACTGAGCCCAAGGAGAGCACTGAGCCCAAGGAGAGCACTGAGCCCAAGGAGCTGCATACTGTACACTACTTGTAGGACTACAGTAATGTGCACAGTAGCCTTATGGTTAGTGTCCCTAAAGGGAATCTAAAACCTAACAACTTTATGACAGATTAAAATGCAGCTGATGTTTTAGATTTTGGCAAAAAATACAAAATAAATCTTTATATAAATTGGGTCGAAAATTAGGCTGGTCCTCATGCGGTTAATAATCCATTAACCTGCCTCCGATTTGATCCAGAGACACACAGGAAGGCAGCAAGAGATATTCTTCCCTAGAGCCATTGCTTCAAATCATCGAACACAATAGCTCAGCAACACCAAACCAATACACTCTGCGAGGTCACATAAGTTTATGCGTAAAAAGTTTATGGTGTTTCACTCCTGAAGCAAACTGCATTATTTTTATTTACCATGTTTTATAATTTTATATTTTCATGACTTATTTTGTTATGTTTTTCCTGTTTAATTTTAACCTAGACCAGACTGGGATAGATTGAGATACAAACACCAGTGATCCACCAACCCTGAGACAGAACTGCCAGTGCCACCATTCAACACCACAGTCAGCACAGAGACAAAATAAACACAACACGACTCGGACAACCCCCTCTCAATCCCTATGTTTCCCTCTTGTAAAATAACAACACTTATACTCACCTCCAATGTCGGCGCCGGCACCAGTCCACTCAGGGATTGTGTGACACTGTTATGTCAAGCGATCCCTGTGGCCAATCAGCACCAGCTTCACTCTCCTCACTTTCAGACAAATTACATACATCCAGAGGAAGTGAGAGAGCAGCAAATCTCACTTCCTCTGGAAGAGTGAAGCCAGTACTGATTGGCCGCAAGGGTCGTGTGACATAACGTCAAACAATCCCCGGGAGAGCCAATGCTGACACCGCTGGAATGGCACCGGCACCGGAGGTGAATATAAGTGTTATTATTTTACTTAGGGGAACACATAGGGATTCAGAAGGGGTTGTCCGAGTAGTGGACAAGCCCTTTAAGTCATCACAACCACAATACTAATCTTGGAACTCCACTTAAATCTGTGAAACGCATACTGTAGGCTTCCTTAAACGAAATCATTTTACAATAACATAAGTTTCATTCTAACCTTTTAGGGCAGTATTGAGTAATGCAATGCAAATACTTAGCAAAGAAATTGCAAAAAAAAATTGCCTGAGGCTGCAAATTATTATTATAAAAAAAAAGATTTAATCAAATTTAACTTGCAATTTATATATTGAAAATATAATATAATTAGCCCAAAATTCTCATATTTAGAACTGACCATTCAGCCAAACCCAGATGGGCATTAAACGTTTGCATGCAGAGGTGACGCCGCAGAAAAGCAGCGTATTGTATTTCACACAGTGCTTTAACTCGGCAGATTTTTAATCCCAAAAGTTACACACGCAATTAAAACACACAACTGTTTCTAGCCAGGACTGAGGGGACTCCAAAAAACATTTAGTTAATGATAATGCTGACTTAACACATTCATATGAGCAGGGAGGGTCAAGACTGGGGCTCCTCTTTGACTGAAGTTCAGACAGAAATATTCAACTAAAGCAACTTTGCTTCTTGTCAGACAAACCGTCTGATCGGCTTCTATGGTGGGGGGAGAGCATGTTTGCTGTGTCATGTAATAGACCAGTACAATGAAATAAAATGACATGACAGCTCGGAATCACTGGCTGAGCCGGGCGTTAGACATATTCTGCATTAAATACAGCAGCGTAATTAGGGACATTATACCAAATGGGAGACATTATACCAGGATGGGGACATTATACCAGAATATACCTGAATTTGGACATTATACCAGAATGGGGCATTATACCAGAATAGGGACATTTTACCAGAATAGGGACATTATACCAGAATAGGGACATTATACCAGGATGGGCAACATTATACCAGAATGGAGGACATTATACCAATAACGGGGACAGTATACCAGGATGGGGACATTATACCAGGATGGTGACATTACACCAGGATGGGGACATTATACCACCATGGAGGACATGATACCATGATGGGGACATTATACCAGAATGGGGGACATTATACCAGGATGGGGACATTATAACAGATTGAGGATATTATACCAGAATGGAGACATTATACCAGGATGGGCAACATTATACCACCATGGAGGACATTATACCAGAATGAGAACATTATACCAGGATGGGGGACATTATACCAGAATGAGGACATTATACCAGGATGGAGGACATTACACAAGGAAGGGGCCCAGGATTGGGGAAAATGTTCTAGCATGGGGCCCAGGATGTATAAATACAAAAAAAACACCTATATAAAAAATCCAAAAACATACTGATCCCAAAATGGTGTATACACATGAACTGGAAACCTCTATTATTTATTTTATGTAACGGTCTTCGGCTCGATCTTGAGTTATGGTGACTAGATATATGATCGATCTGTAGGAAGATCGATCTTGTGCAAGCCTAGATAGATCCACTAATGTTTTCTCCGCCATTATATTAATAATATCAAGCCATCGGGTTGCTCATCTTCCTCTTTACCTGGTTCCTTCAATTCTTCCGACCATGATGTCCTTCTCCAGTGATCGCTCTCTTCATATGATGTGTCCAAAGTTGGCAAGTCGTAGCTTGGTGATCCTAGCTTTGAGTGACATGTCTGGCTTGATTTGTTCCAAAATTGATTTGTTTGTTCTTCTCGCCATCCATGGTCTTGATAACATCCTTCTCCAGCACCACATTTTGAAGGTGTTGATTCTTCTTCTGTCTTGTTTCTTTATCGTCCAGGTTTCGCATTCGTTTGTCGCCACAGAAAAGACCAAACTATGTACGAGTCGAATCTTCATCGTCAGTGAAATGTTCCTCAATTTGAAGACCTAGTCCAGTGGCTTCATTGTGGATTGGCCCATAGCTATTCTCCTATTGACTTAATGACTTCTGGTGTCGTCGCTGCATCTTGAGTTATCATCGATCCGAGTGGGTTGAAGTCCTTTACAACTTCCGGTCCATTCCAAATGTATCCCGGTTGTACCTGGCAGTAGTCAATATCTTTGTCTTCTTTGTATTGAGTAGCAGTCCCATGTTTGAGATTTCCATCTTGACACTCCGTAATAAGTCTGTAACTTCTATAAGAGGTCCAAAAGTTAAAGTCACACCAGTCCTTGGAGCCTGAGACTATTGCTATGAATGACATAACATATTTTGTATTGGGGCCCATAGCTTTAAATTACACCTCTGCATATGAAGAAAAAATATATAAACCAATAACAGTAAATTTTTTTTCAAAATTTGTTCATTCTAAATGATATCTTTAGTCCTATGAACCCTATGAACCTAATGTTCAATAGAGGACAAGCGATCACGGCTGCCGGAGCAGCTGCGTTATGTCACATGTGAGTGGCGCAAATCAGGGTTGCCTGTGCTGTGTCAAAGTGACTACTTCATTGAAGGATCATTCTAAAATCAAACAGATTTAATTAAATGTGTCCTGGGAAACACTTTGCCTCCATTTTACTGCAAATGTAAATTAAACACTAAGCAGTAGCCTGTCATAAGTCAATGCAGCACAGAGTCAATTAGCCTCGCAAAGCCATTAGGGTGTGCTTCAAATGTGACAGCAGCTCTTATTAATATCATCATCATGGCAGATCATTTTGTCCTAAGATGAAATAAAAGGGAAAATAAAAAAGCAAAATCCAGAAACACAAAGAAAACAGAAAATACATGAAACACAAGAATCCAAACAGTATGAAATAACCAAAAAGGTAAGGAACTGCATGAGAGCCCTCTGAACAAGTCTTCCTTGACCTATGAGCATTTCGGGTGAAATACTAGCAGCAGTGGTGTAACTTGAAGCTTGTAGGCCCCAATGCAAGAACTCCAAGGGGATCCCCAATTATTGCAATAGTAATGGTCTTTTTATATGGCCCAAAGTGGCCCTCTAGGCTCCAGGGCTTGGGTGCAATTCCATCCCCTGCACCTATTATGGTTACGCCCCTGGCTAACAGAGGATAAGGCAAAAAAGGGTGCACATTTACCAGTGGACTTGAGTCCCCCCCATGGCACGAAGTTTTACATAGGCAATGCAAAGGCACTTCTAAATAGGTAGCAATGGGCAAACCTGGTTCCCAATGTGGTACTCCTAATTTTACAATTAGTGGAGTAATATGATTAATATATGGGATAGGATTGAGAGATTGCATATGGATCATATTATTGTCATCCCAATTGGCGATTCTCTTTCCCCATCTGCCGCTCACCTTTTATCACTAACCTCCTCCTTCGGCCTTTCACACCTTGCTAATTCTCCTACACATGAAGACGGGAACACATTGGTCCTGATCTTCTCCCGACTTTGCTCAGTACATGACTTTACTAACTCTCCCCTTCCACTCTCTGACCATAATCTTCTTTCATTCTCTGTCAAGAATTGTGACTTTACTCAAGACCCCCCCACTTTCCACACTTATAGAAATATACGCGCCATTAACACCCAGGAATTTATGAAAAAGTTGCAATCATCATTGGCCCCGATCTCCTCCATCTCATGTCCCGACTCTGCATTGAAGCTTTATAACGAAACATTGCAATGTGCCCTGGATGAAGCCGCACCTACTACACAAAGAACAATTCGGCATAGACGGCGACAACCCTGGCACACACCTCAAACACGTCTTCTCCAGCGGTGTTCCAGGTATGCCGAACGGCTGTGGAGAAAATCTAATCTGCCCGAAGATTTCCTCCATTATAAATTGATGCTGAAAACATATAACTCTGCGCTTCACCTCTCCAAACAAACCTACTTTAACAACCTCATCATCTCACTGTCCAATAATCCTAAACGACTCTTTGACACGTTTCATTTTCTCCTCAATCAAACAGCACAGGCCCTGACCACCGACCTCAGCGCTGACGATCTGGCCAATTATTTCAAAGAAAAAACTGACCATATCCGACAGGAAATTTTCTCCCAATCCCCAAAAGTTATGCATGCTCTCCCCCGCCACATTGTATCTTGCTCACTTTCTGACTTCGAACCAGTCACGAAAGATGAAGTGATCAGGCTCCTTGCATCTTCTCGCCCTACCACCTGCACCAGTGACCCTATTCCCTCACATCTCCTTCAGTCCCTTTCTCCAGCTGTCACCACTCAGCTAACTAAAATTTTCAACCTCTCCCTCTCATCTGGTATCTTCCCCTCTTCTTTTAAACATGCCAGCATACATCCATTACTTAAAAAAACATCCCTGGACCAGAACTGCATGGCCAACTACAGACCTGTTTCCAATCTTCCCTTTATCTCTAAACTCCTGGAACACCTGGTCCATTCCCGTCTAATCCGCTATCTCTCAGACAACTCTCTTCTTGACCCTTTACAATCTGGTTTCCGCTCTTTACATTCTACTGAAACTGCCCTCACTAAAGTCTCTAATGATCTACTAACAGCTAAATTTAATGGTCATTACTCCCTGCTGATTCTCCTGGATCTCTCTGCAGCATTCAACACTGTGGATCACCAGCTCCTCCTCACTATGCTCCGCACTATTGGCCTCAAGGACACTGTTCTCTCCTGGTTCTCCTCCTATCTCTCTGACCGCTCCTTCTCTGTGTCTTTTTCCGGCTCCTCCTCCTCTCTCCTTCCCCTTACTGTTGGGGTTCCTCAAGGATCAGTCCTAGGTCCCCTTCTTCTCTCCTTATACATCGCTCCCATTGGACAAACAATCAGTAGATTAGGTTTTCAGTACCATCTCTATGCTGATGACACCCAATTATACACCTCTTCTCCAGACATCACCCCTGCATTACTACAAAAGACCAGTGATTGTCTTTCTGCTGTGTCTAACATTATGTCCTCCCTCTGTCTAAAACTGAATCTGTCAAAAACTGTATTTCCTCCCTCCACTAACCTACCTGTGCCCGATATTGCCATTTCCGTTTGTGGCTCAACCATTACTCCCCAGCAACAAGCCCGCTGTCTTGGGGTCATTTTTGATTCAGATCTTTCTTTCACTCCTCACATCAAATCACTCGCTCGTTCATGTCATCTACACCTCAAAAACATCTCAAGAATCAGGACTTTTCTCACCTTTGACTCGGCAAAAACTCTTACTGTAGCTCTTATTCATTCTCGTCTCGACTATTGCAACTCTCTACTTATCGGGCTCCCTCTTACTAAACTCTCCCCTCTCCAATCCATCCTTAACGCAGCAGCTAGGATCATATTCCTCGCCAACTGCTACACCGATGCCTCTTCCCTGTGCCAGTCATTGCATTGGTTACCCATCCAATATAGAGTTCAATTTAAACTTATGACGCTTACCCACAAAGCGTTCCATGCTTCAGTATCCACCTACATCTCCTCCCTTGTCTCAGTCTACCACCCTACACGTGCCCTCCGTTCTGCCAGTGACTTAAAACTAAAGTCCTCCATAATCCGAACTTCCCACTCCCGTCTCCAAGATTTCTTGCGTGCTGCGCCAATTCTTTGGAATGCACTACCCAGGACAGTTCGATTAATTCCCAATACCCACAGTTTCAAGCGGACCCTAAAAACCCATTTCTTTAGACTGGCGTATCGCCTCCACACACTATCTGTCCGTCCCAGTTTTCCCCCATATTAAAATCTTCTTCAATTTCAGTTTCATACCAACCATGCATATAATAGCCTCGGTCAGGACTCCACGCATACTGGCAGGCGAGCAGTCCATGTATTATTTATCCCAGGGGCGGACACAGACTGTAGTGGGCCCCAGTGCAAGAAATTTTTTGGGCCCCCCCTGCCCTTCATAGGGCAACAAAGTTATGTAAATATAACCCCCCCATTTGCATCTCTCACCCCCCCATGTGAAGCTCTCATCCGCCCCATGCATCTCTCATCCCCCCCATATGCATCTCACCCCCCCGTGCAGCTCTCATCCCCCCATGTGCAGCTCTCATCCCCCCATGTGCATCTCATCCCCTCCCCCGTGCATCTCATCCCCTCCCGCATGCATCTCATCCCCCCCGTGCATCTCATCCCCCATGTGCATCTCTCATTCCCCCTGTGTATCTCTCATCCCTCCCCCCGTGCATCTCTCTCCCCCCCGTACATCTCTCATCCCCCCGTGCATCTCTGATTCCCCCCACTCCTAGTTAATTAATTGTATTTTAAAAAAAATAAAACTTGTTATACTTACCCCCATGCGATCCCTGCAGAATCCTGGCGCTCGTCCACGTCGCTGCCACCAGGTTCTCCTGACTTCCGGTCATGTGACGGCGCCGTCACATGACCGGAAGTCAGGGCAATCATGAAGGCGTTGCCACAGCAGCGCTACACTGCTACACAGAGGAAAGCATGTCCCGGCGCTTAGCGCTCAGCATGGGGCCGGGGGCCCAGGGCCGGCTCCAGGTTTTTGTGGGCCCCGGGCGAAAGAGTCTCAGTGGGCCCCTTTAACACATACCACGATTCATGATGCACAGATACCGAAGAGAAATATATATATAGTACAATGCAAAGGTTTCACTTCTTACATTACATGAGTGATATCTATTGTAAATTCCACAATAGCTCAGAAACCGGCGAATCGCTCCACACAGTATACTGGCCCCCATAAAATGCTCCATGCAGGAGACTGGCCCCCATAAAATGCTCCATGCAGAATACTGGCCCCCATAAAAAGCTCCATACAGAATACTGGTCCCCATATAACGCTCCATACAGGATACTGGCCCCCATAAAACACTCCATACAGAATACTGGCCCCTATATAACGCTCCATACAGAATACTGGCCCCCATATAACGCTCCATACAGAATACTGGCCCCCATATAACGCTCCATACAGAATACTGGCCCCCATATAATGCTCCATGCAGGATACTGGCCCCCATATAACGCTCCATACAGAATACTGGCCCCCATATAACGCTCCACGCAGGCTGTTCCCCACACATAATGCCCCACGCAGGCTGTTCCCCCCACATAATGCCCCATGCAGGCTGCCCCCCCATATAGGATGTCACCCCCCTTATAATGCCCCATGCAGGATGACACCCCCCCCTTCCTTATAATGCCCCATGCAGGATTTCACACACACACCCTCCCTTATAATGCCCCATGAAGGATGTCACACACACCCCCTCCCTTATAATGCCCCATGCAGGATGTCACAGACCCCCCCTCCCTTATAATGCCCCATGCAGGATGTCACACATCCCCCTTCCCTTATAATGCCCCATGCAGGATGTCACACACACACCCCTCCCTTATAATGCCCCATGCAGGATGTCACCCCCCCTCCCTTATAATGCCCCATGCAGGATGTCACTCACCCCCCTCCCTTATACTGCCACAGGCCCCATACAATAAAAAAAAAAAATCAAATACTCACCTCACATCTCACCTGCTGCCGCTGCTCCGGACTCCTTAGCGTCGCCGGCCTCATCCCGCTCTGCGCTGTGACTGCTCAGGAGAGAGCGCGGTGTAAAGACGTCACCGCGCCCTCTGACCTGAGACATCACAGTCCAGCAGCCGCGGAGGATTCAGGAGCTGCTGCGGAGGCACGGGGAGGGGTAAGTATTGTGCCGGGTGCCGGGGCCCTGAGCAAGCGGGCGCTGGCACCGCTCTCCTCCGCTCACGGGTCCCATAGCGCAGGGTGCCCGATGGTGAGGGCCCCCCCCCCGCCTGCTCAGGGCCCTGCGGGGGCCCCATGAGGAGACGCACAAGAGGGGGGCTCCAAGGGGGCCCCGACCGGCCGGGCCCAATACTGGAGTCAGGACAGTCATGCCCTGATGGCGGCCCTGCTGGAGGGGCCCCCTCTCCCTCGGGGCCCCCGTTCAATGAACGGGCTGCACGGGCGGTAGGTCCGCCCCTGATTTATCCTATATAGTATATCAAGGCTGCATTATACAATATATGTACATTCTACCTTTTGTGTCTCCCCCATTTCCTCATAGACTGTAAGCTTGCGAGCAGGACCCTCACTCCTTTTGATATGAGATATGCTTATTCTGTATTGTCTGTATAAGTCCCCCCTAAAATTTGTAAAGTGCTGCGGAATATGTTGACGCTATAAAAATAAAAACTATTATTATTATTGTCCCCCATTTCAAAATTAAAGAGTCAATGTACTTGAGAAGATGCATTACAGTCTTCTTCAAGTGCACAACAAATGTTGCCAATAATCCTGCAACCCAAACTGGAAAGGAGGCACGGCTTAGGCAAAACCCGCCCAAATGTGAGTGTTTTATTGTGTATTACTGGCCATTTATGGAGCATTCCTCAGCTTCATGTTTGGCTTTCAAACACTAGTAAGTATATGGGTAGTAAATGGAGGTTAATGGACTTAATAGGCAGTCCATTGACCCTCAGCAACTTATCATATGGGTCCCAGATGCCATCATTCAGGTCTTACAGCAGAGCTACAGTACAAGGCATTCCTGGGCTAACAGGTTTCACAGCAACGAATGGTCACTGGGATCTGCCACCAATGAGCCCTGGGTTCCCCATGCAAGAGACATCGATCGCCTTATTTATGGATTTTTTTACAAAATGACACTAAACGTCGCACAGGTGTCCGGTCTCTATTCACAGAAAGCACCCACAGAACACGATGCCTTAACTTAAAGGATCAGCAAGACTGAAGCTAAATGGTTTCATGTTTACTTAGCAAACCCAAACTATTTCTTTTCTTACAATTAGAATAAAAATCATAGATAGATAGATAGATAGAGGATTGGTCTATGCTTGGAAGGTTTGGCACCCGAATAACACAACTGTTTGCTAGTGCTGCTTTCAAATTCCTTTTTTTCCTAGATAGACAAATTGAGACAACACATGAAAAAGATAAGGTGCAAATTTAGTGGATTTTATTAACCCATGTTGCGACGTTTCAATTCAAAGTGTGAACCTTTCTCCTTGAAATGTCGCCACGTGGGCTAATGAAGTCCACTAAATTTGCACCTTATCTTTTTTCGTGTGCTGACTCCATTTGTTTCTCTTATTTGGTAGGCTTGGTACACAGACACATTTTTGTACAGCTGGTGTTGCTTGACATTTTGCATTGTATAGATAGATAGACAACAGACAGATGATAGATAGATAGATAGATAGATAGATAGATAGCACAGATGATAGATAGACAGCAGACAGATGATAGATAGACAGATGATAGAAAGCATACAGATAATAGATAGATAGACAGCAGACAGATGATAGAAAGACAGACAGCAGACAGATGATAGAAAGACAGACAGCAGACAGATGATAGATAGACAGACAGCAGACAGATGATAGATAAACAGCGGACAGATGATAGATAGATATACAGACAGATGATAGACAGACAGCAGACAGATGATAGATAGACAGCAATCAGATGATAGACAGACAGCAGACAGATGATAGACAGACAGATGATAGACAGCAGACAGATGATAGACAGATGATAGATAGACAGATGATAGAAAGACAGATAGCAGACAGATGATAGACAGCAGACAGATGATAGATAGACAGACAGCAGACAGATGATAGACAGCAGACAGATGATAGACAGACAGCAGACAGATGATAAACATCAGACAGATGATAGACAGCAGACAGATGATAGATAGACAGACAGCAGACAGATGATAGACAGCAGACAGATGATAGACAGCAGACAGATGATAGATAGACAGCAGACAGATGATAAACAGCAGACAGATGATAGACAGACAGCAGACAGATGATAAACAGCAGACAGATGATAGACAGACAGCAGACAGATGATAGACAAACAGCAGACAGATGATAAACAGCGGACAGATGATAGACAGACAGACAGCAGACAGATGATAGGCAGTAGACAGATGATAGATAGACAGACAGCAGACAGATGATAGACAGCAGACAGATGATAGACAGACAGCAGACAGATGATAAACAGCAGACAGATGATAGACAGACAGCAGACAGATGATAGACAGACAGCAGACAGATGATAGACAAACAGCAGACAGATGATAGACAAACAGCAGACAGATGATAGACAGACAGCAGACAGATGATAGATAGACCGCAATCAGATGATAGATAGACCGCAATCAGATGATAGATAGACAGCAGACAGATGATAGACAGCAGACAGATGATAGACAGATGATAGACAGATGATAGAAAGACAGATAGCAGACAGATGATAGATAGACACCAATCAGATGATAGACAGCAATCAGATGATAGATAGACAGACAGCAGACAGATGATAGACAGCGGACAGATGATAGACAGACAGCAGACAGATGATAAACATCAGACAGATGATAGACAGACAGCAGACAGATGATAGATAGACAGACAGCAGACAGATGATAGACAGCAGACAGATGATAGATAGACAGCAGATGATAAACAGCAGACAGATGATAAACAGCAGACAGATGATAAACAGCAGACAGATGATAGACAGACAGCAGACAGATGATAGGCAGTAGACAGATGATAGATAGACAGCAGACAGATGACAGACAGCAGATAGATGATAGATAGACAGACAGCAGACAGATGATACAGTTATATGAAAAAGTTTGGGCACCCCTATTAATCTTAAGCTTAATGTTTTTAAAAAATTGGTGTTTTTGCAACAGCTATTTCAGTTTGATATATGTAATAACTGTTGGACACAGTAATGTTTCTGCCTTGAAATGAGGTTTATTGTACTAACAGAAAATGTGCAATCTGCATTCAAACAAAATTTGACAGGTGCATAAGTATGGGCACCTCACCAGAAAAGTGACATTAATATTTAGTAGATCCTCCTTTTGCAAAAATAACAGCCTCTAGTCGCTTCCTGTAGCTTTTAATGATTTCCTTGATCCTGGATGAAGGTATTTTTGACCATTCCTCTTTACAAAACAATTCCAGTTCAGTTAAGTTTGATGGTCGCCGAGCATGGACAGCCCTCCTCAAATGATCCCACAGATGTTCAATGATATTCAGGTCTGGGGACTGGGATGGCCATTCCAGAACATTGTAATTGTTACTCTGCATGAATGCCTGAGTAGATTTGGAGCGGTGTTTTGGATCATTGTCTTGCTGAAAGATCCATCCCCTGCGTAACTTCAACTTTGTCACTGATTCTTGAACATTATTGTCAAGAATCTGCTGATACTGAGTGGAATCCATGCGTCCCTCAACCTTAACAAGATTCCCAGTGCCGGCATTGGCCACACAGACCCAAAGCATGATGGAACCTCTACCAAATTTTACTGTGGGTAGCAAGTCTTTTTCTTGGAATGCTGTGT
The DNA here is from genome assembly GCF_046119375.1 of Phyllobates terribilis. Classification (NCBI taxonomy): domain Eukaryota; kingdom Metazoa; phylum Chordata; class Amphibia; order Anura; family Dendrobatidae; genus Phyllobates; species Phyllobates terribilis. The sequence goes on from NW_027362763.1 coordinate 723,942,355, forward strand.
TTTTTTGCCGCCATGCATAACGCCTTTTTGTATGACCAAACAACTCAATCTTGGTTTCATCAGTCCACTGGACCTTCTTCCAAAAAGAAATTGGCTTCTCCAAATGTGCTTTTGCATACCTCAGCCGACTCTGTTTGTGGCGTGCTTGCAGAAACGGCTTCTTTCGCATCACTCTCCCATACAGCTTCTCCTTGTGCAAAGTGCGTTGTATAGTTGACCGATGCACAGTGACACCATCTGCAGCAAGTTGATGCTGCAGCTCTCTGGAGGTGGTCTGAGGATTGTCCTTGACTGATCTCACCATTCTTCTTCTCTGCCTTTCTGATGTTTTTCTTGGCCTGCCACTTCTGGCCTTAACAAGAACTGTCCCTGTGTTCTACCATTTCCTTACTATGTTCCTCACAGTGGAAACTGACAGGTTAAATCTCTGAGACAGCTTTTTGTATTCTTCCCCTGAACAACTATGTTGAATAATCTTTGTTTTCAGATCATTTGACAGTTGTTTTGAGGAGCCCATGATGCCACTCTTCAGAGGAGATTCAAACAGGCGAACAACTTGCAAGTGGCCACTTTAAGTAGCTTTTCTCATGATTGCATACACCTGGCTATGAAGTTCAAAGCTCAATGAGGTTACAAAACCAAAAAAAGTGCTTTAGTAAGTCAGTAAAAAGTAGGTAGGAGTATTTAAAACAAGAAAATGATAAGGGTGCCCATACTTATGCACCTGTCAAATTTTGTTTGAATGCAGATTGCACATTTTCTGTTAGTACAATAAACCTCATTTCAAGGCAGAAACATTACTGTGTCCAACAGTTATTACAAATATCAAACTGAAATAGCTGTTGCAAAAACACCAATTTTTATAAAACATTAAGCTTAAGATTAATAGGGGTGTCCAAACTTTTTCATATAACTGTAGATAGATATGAGATCTATAGATACAAAGATGGTAAGACATAGAAATTACTCATCTATACAATAGTTTTACATGATTTTATCCCTTTTTACAAACTTTCTTCACCCTTCACACATAGACCATAATGTAACAAGTCATAAGATACACGTTTTAAAAGGGAATCTGTCCACTGTAAAACCATAAACCTTGTGTTTTATGTGAGAAGGAAGCCACCATACTCTATGCCATCAGCAGCCAGAGTTTCTAAGAGAAGATTTTTCCAGGAACATTTTCTTTTTTTTCTAAACACCAAATTTTTAATACAGAAATCCACTCTAATAGGGCAGCTATTGCTGCCCCCGTAATATATTGTGAGTCGAGGGACTTTCTCTCTGGTTGATACATGATGCAGCACTCACTGAAGTTCAATCTGTTCCCCCAGGAGACTGTTCCTCCATACTACACAGACTTGTTTTGTAGGCTGGTTAATCTGTAGATCAGATGATTTAACATTACAGGACTCATCCAATCAGGGAGATAAATAGAAGAGACGGGACCTGGAGCAATGATCAAAATGAGCCCCCTATTATGGTGAAGGGCACCATGGACAAAAAGGCCGGGTGATGTGAAGAGTAATGGCGGTCCTGTGTGCACTACTGAGGTTTGAATCTATAAAACCTGTTTGGCTATCCTTTCCCCCTTTCTCCACCTCCCCTTAATTATAAGTAGTTATAGCTATAAAACCTTCAATAAAAAATTATTTAATTGAAAACCGTCCATGTCACCTCTTCGGCTATAAATCTAGCTTACTGTTTTGGGTCCTTCTTTGGTCTCCAATCTGTTGCATAAGTAAAACTTTCAACATATTGAGAGTTTTAGTTTTGCAGCAGCTGGAATTCAACAGGTTGGAAACTAGATAGATAGATAGATAGATAGATAGATAGATAGATAGATAGATAGATAGATAGATAGATAGATAGCTGTTCCATATTATTTGGAAAAGTTCTCGCGTGGTAAAATACACGGGCTAGTGTCCTGATGATACCTGGAAAAAGAAACCTTTCCATTGAGCGAAGTTTCTCAGATGTAGCAGAGCCAAGTTTGTTGCGGTCATCAGGCTTTCACGCTTATCAGAAACACACAACGCAAAGTAAAAAAAATAGATGACAAATTCAGCTCTGCCTCACCTAATTGATATTAATGATTATCTATTAACATTGTTTCATAATTAGATTTCCTATTTCCAGCTCTCGGTACATTTTGTTTATGTTTCTGGAGACTCCAGAATTAATAACTTCTATTGGGATCTGGTTCAGCTGGAAGTGTCTCATCACTGCTGGCCAAGTATTTATAAGGAAGGGAATTAATCACATGGTCACGATCTTATCTGGAGTATTGCTACAGGGAGACAAATATCTCTTACCATAATAGTACATACAGTAGTATGGTGTAGGTATACCATTACAGTATATAGAATAGTATAGGGCATAGTATAGTGTAGTTATACCGGTATAGTGCATAGTATAGTGTAGTTATACCGATATAGTGCATAGTATAGTGTACTTATACCGTTATAGTGCATAGTATAGTGTAGTTATACTGGTATAGTGCATAGTATAGTGTAGTTATACCTTTATAGTGCATAGTATAGTGTAGTAATACTGATATAGTGCATAGTATAGTGTACTTATACCGTTATAGTGCATAGTATAGTGTAGTTATACCTTTATAGTGCATAGTATAGTGTACTTATACCGTTATAGTGCATAGTATAGTGTAGTTATACTGGTATAGTGCATAGTATAGTGTAGTTATACCTTTATAGTGCATAGTATAGTGTAGTAATACTGATATAGTGCATAGTATAGTGTACTTATACCGTTATAGTGCATAGTATAGTGTAGTTATACCTTTATAGTGCATAGTATAGTGTACTTATACCGTTATAGTGCATAGTATAGTGTAGTTATACTGGTATAGTGCATAGTATAGTGTAGTTATACCTTTATAGTGCATAGTATAGTGTAGTAATACTGATATAGTGCATAGTATAGTGTAGTTATACCGTTACAGTGCATAGTATAGTGTAGTTATACCGTTATAGTGCATAGTATAGTGTACTTATACCGTTATAGTGCATAGTATAGTGTAGTTATACTGGTATAGTGCATAGTATAGTGTAGTTATACCTTTATAGTGCATAGTATAGTGTAGTAATACTGATATAGTGCATAGTATAGTGTAGTTATACCGTTACAGTGCATAGTATAGTGTAGTTATACCGTTATAGTGCATAGTATAGTGTAGTTATACCTTTATAGTGCATAGTATAGTGTAGTTATACCGGTATAGTGCATAGTATAGTGTAGTTATACTGGTATAGTGCATAGTATAGTGTAGTTATAACTTTATAGTGCATAGTATAGTGTAGTAATACTGATATAGTGCATAGTATAGTGTAGTTATACCGTTACAGTGCATAGTATAGTGTAGTTATACCTTTATAGTGCATAGTATAGTGTACTTATACCGATATAGTGCATAGTATAGTGTAGTTATACTGGTATAGTGCATAGTATAGTGTAGTTATACCTTTATAGTGCATAGTATAGTGTAGTAATACTGATATAGTGCATAGTATAGTGTAGTTATACCGTTATAGTGCATAGTATAGTGTAGTTATACCTTTATAGTGCATAGTATAGTGTAGTAATACTGATATAGTGCATAGTATAGTGTACTTATACCGTTATAGTGCATAGTATAGTGTAGTTATACCTTTATAGTGCATAGTATAGTGTACTTATACCGTTATAGTGCATAGTATAGTGTAGTTATACTGGTATAGTGCATAGTATAGTGTAGTTATACCTTTATAGTGCATAGTATAGTGTAGTTATACCGGTATAGTGCATAGTATAGTGTAGTAATACTGATATAGTGCATAGTATAGTGTAGTTATACCGTTACAGTGCATAGTATAGTGTAGTTATACCGTTATAGTGCATAGTATAGTGTAGTTATACCTTTATAGTGCATAGTATAGTGTAGTTATACCGGTATAGTGCATAGTATAGTGTAGTTATACTGGTATAGTGCATAGTATAGTGTAGTTATACCTTTATAGTGCATAGTATAGTGTAGTAATACTGATATAGTGCATAGTATAGTGTAGTTATACCGTTACAGTGCATAGTATAGTGTAGTTATACCTTTATAGTGCATAGTATAGTGTACTTATACCGATATAGTGCATAGTATAGTGTAGTTATACTGGTATAGTGCATAGTATAGTGTAGTTATACCTTTATAGTGCATAGTATAGTGTAGTAATACTGATATAGTGCATAGTATAGTGTAGTTATACCGTTATAGTGCATAGTATAGTGTAGTTATACCTTTATAGTGCATAGTATAGTGTAGTAATACTGATATAGTGCATAGTATAGTGTAGTTATACCGTTACAGTGCATAGTATAGTGTAGTTATACCGTTATAGTGCATAGTATAGTGTAGTTATACTGGTACAGTGCATAGTATAGTGTAGTTATACTGGTATAGTGCATAGTATAGTGTAGTTATACCGTTACAGTGCATAGTATAGTGTAGTTATACCTTTATAGTGCATAGTATAGTGTAGTAATACTGATATAGTGCATAGTATAGTGTAGTTATACCGTTACAGTGCATAGTATAGTGTAGTTATACCGTTACAGTGCATAGTATAGTGTAGTTATACCTTTATAGTGCATAGTATAGTGTAGTAATACTGATATAGTGCATAGTATAGTGTAGTTATACTGTTACAGTGCACAGTATAGTGTAGTTATACCGTTATAGTGCATAGTATAGTGTAGTTATACCTTTATAATGCATAGTATAGTGTAGTTATACTGGTATAGTGCATAGTATAGTGTAGTTATACTGGTATAGTGCATAGTATAGTGTAGTTATACCGTTATAGTGCATAGTATAGTGTAGTTATACCGGTATAGTGCATAGTATAGTGTAGTTATACCTTTATAGTGCATAGTATAGTGTAGTTATACCTTTATAGTGCATAGTATAGTGTAGTAATACTGATATAGTGCATAGTATAGTGTAGTTATACCGTTACAGTGCATAGTATAGTGTAGTTATACCGTTATAGTGCATAGTATAGTGTAGTTATACTGGTACAGTGCATAGTATAGTGTAGTTATACTGGTATAGTGCATAGTATAGTGTACTTATACCGATATAGTGCATAGTATAGTGTAGTTATACTGGTATAGTGCATAGTATAGTGTAGTTATACCTTTATAGTGCATAGTATAGTGTAGTAATACTGATATAGTGCATAGTATAGTGTAGTTATACCGTTACAGTGCATAGTATAGTGTAGTTATACCGTTATAGTGCATAGTATAGTGTAGTTATACTGGTACAGTGCATAGTATAGTGCAGTTATACCGATATAGTGCATAGTATAGTGTAGTTATACTGATATAGTGCATAGTATAGTGTAGTTATACCGATATAGTGCCTAGTATAGTGTAGTTATACCGTTATAGTGCATAGTATAGTGTAGTTATACCGATATAGTGCATAGTATAGTGTAGTTATACTGATATAGTGCATAGTATAGTGTAGTTATACCGATATAGTGCCTAGTATAGTGTAGTTATACCTTTATAGTGCATAGTATAGTGTAGTTATACTGGTATAGTGCATAGTATAGTGTAGTTATACCGTTACAGTGCATAGTATAGTGTAGTTATACCGTTACAGTGCATAGTATAGTGTAGTTATACCGTTATAGTGCATAGTATAGTGTAGTTATACCTTTATAGTGCATAGTATAGTGTAGTTATACTGGTACAGTGCATAGTATAGTGTAGTTATACCGATATAGTGCATAGTATAGTGTAGTTATACTGATATAGTGCATAGTATAGTGTAGTTATACCGATATAGTGCCTAGTATAGTGTAGTTATACTGGTATAGTGCATAGTATAGTGTAGTTATACCTTTATAGTGCATAGTATAGTGTAGTTATACCTTTATAGTGCATAGTATAGTGTAGTTATACCGTTATAGTGCATAGTATAGTGTAGTTATACCTTTATAGTGCATAGTATAGTGTAGTTATACTGGTACAGTGCATAGTATAGTGTAGTTATACCGATATAGTGCATAGTATAGTGTAGTTATACTGGTATAGTGCATAGTATAGTGTAGTTATACTGGTATAGTGCATAGTATAGTGTAGTTATACCGGTATAGTGCATAGTATAGTGTAGTAATACTGATATAGTGCATAGTATAGTGTAGTTATACCGGTATAGTGCATAGTATAGTGTAGTTATACTGGTATAGTGCATAGTATAGTGTAGTTATACTGGTATAGTGCATAGTATAGTGTAGTTATACTGGTATAGTGCATAGTATAGTGTAGTTATACCGGTATAGTGCATAGTATAGTGTAGTTATACCGGTATAGTGCATAGTATAGTCTAGTTATACCGTTATAGTGCATAGTATAGTCTAGTTATACCGTTACAGTGCATAGTATAGTGTAGTTATACCGGTATAGTGCATAGTATAGTGTAGTTATACCTTTATAGTGCATAGTATAGTGTAGTTATACCGGTATAGTGCATAGTATAGTGTAGTTATACCGGTATAGTGCATAGTATAGTGTAGTTATACTGGTATAGTGCATAGTATAGTGTAGTTATACTGATATAGTGCATAGTATAGTGTAGTTATACCTTTATAGTGCATAGTATAGTGTAGTTATACTGATATAGTGCATAGTATAGTGTAGTTATACCTTTATAGTGCATAGTATAGTGTAGTTATACTGATATAGTGCATAGTATAGTGTAGTTATACCGGTATAGTGCATAGTATAGTGTAGTTATACCGGTATAGTGCATAGTATAGTGTAGTTATGCCGTTAAAGTGCATAGTATAGTCTAGTTATACCGTTACAGTGCATAGTATAGTGTAGTTTTACCGTTATAGTGCATAGTATAGTGTAGTTATATCGGTATAGTGCATAGTATAGTGTAGTTTTACCGGTATAGTGCATAGTATAGTGTAGTTATACCGTTATAGTGCATAGTATAGTGTAGTTATACCGCTATAGTGCATATTATAGTGTAGTTATACTGGTATAGTGCATAGTATAGTGTAGTTATACCGGTATAGTGCATAGTATAGTGTAGTTATGCCGTTAAAGTGCATAGTATAGTGTAGTTATACTGGTATAGTGCATAGTATAGTGTAGTTATACCGGTATAGTGCATAGTATAGTGTAGTTATGCCGTTAAAGTGCATAGTATAGTCTAGTTATACCGTTACAGTGCATAGTATAGTGTAGTTTTACCGTTATAGTGCATAGTATAGTGTAGTTATATCGGTATAGTGCATAGTATAGTGTAGTTTTACCGGTATAGTGCATAGTATAGTGTAGTTATACCTTTATAGTGCATAGGATAGTGTAGTTATACTGATATAGTGCATAGTATAGTGTAGTTATACCTTTATAGTGCATAGTATAGTGTAGTTATACTGATATAGTGCATAGTATAGTGTAGTTATACCGGTATAGTGCATAGTATAGTGTAGTTATACCTTTATAGTGCATAGGATAGTGTAGTTATACTGATATAGTGCATAGTATAGTGTAGTTATACCTTTATAGTGCATAGTATAGTGTAGTTATACTGATATAGTGCATAGTATAGTGTAGTTATACCGCTATAGTGCATAGTATAGTGAAAGTGTCAAAGTGTCACAATACCATAAGAGAGGACCTCACATCAGCTGTTATCCTACTTATGTAATACTCGGCCACACACAACTATAAATTAATGACTAGCAGGAGATTCGATATAAAACAATGAAGTTAGGGACCAATAGATGCTACAGATCAGCAACGACCAACTTGATGTATTGGCCCTTAAGTGCGGCCCCTAAAGCTCTTCATGAGGGCAATAATTACATGTGATGCTCATGATCAGAATAAAAAAGGCATAAAACACTGCTGTCAAGTATAAAATCACTCTCCACAAAAATCACCAGTAATTGTAGATCCTTCAGTGTTGTGTCAAGCTGTTAATCTCGTCTTAGACACATCTGTTACTTTTAGGTCGGTTTCACACATCCCATATTCACGGTATGAGTATATAACGCAATGTCCAGGCCGGCCATGGGGCACCTGACCCAAACTCATCAGTCTCATATATACCACTGAGGCTGTAGAGATCAGTTTAGGAGACCCATCGTTGGTCTGGACATCAAGGACCATACTCGGACCATAAACGTTGGGCATGTTGGCCTTTGCCAGAAAGGAAAGTGGCTGCAAAGAGCAACTCTCAATCTGAAGAAATCAGGATGATCATAATAAATAGTTGTCCACTCACTAGAGTAGGTAAGATGCAATACCAGATTTCTCCAGTAGTGGCCACTGTAGTGGAATAGTGCAGCCGCCTGCAAATTCTCCCAGCGATCACAACTGATCGCCCCAAGATATAGTTTCTATATCTCAGGAAATCTAATGATCCCTTGAATGGTTTGTGTGGAGGACTCGGGCTGACCATTTATTAATAAGTTGACCATGCATTAGGATGGGTGCCATGTGATACCATATTTCTCCCGCAGTGCCAATGCAAATTAAAAGTGCAGCTTTCTTCAATGATCACAGCTGATTATCGAGAGATTCAGATGCCATAACAAAAGGTTCTAATGTTGAGAAGGGATAATCCTGAGTACTCAGGGCCAAGGTATATCAAATAGTGGACCATTCATTTGAATGAGCGCCATGTAATTCCCCATTTTTCCAGCAGTGGCCACTGCAGGAAAAAAGTGCAGCTGCCTGCAGCTTCTTCCATCAATCACCACTGATCAATGGGGAATCTGGTGATCACTAGAAAGGAGATATCCCTCTTTAATCAATGACTCAATAGAATAACTGATCACAACTAATAAATGTTTATGTTTGGTTACTATAGACAACAACATATTTTTATATAAACAGTACAAATAAGTCCTCCGACTTTCCCCCATCAGAGAGGAGAGGAGAGAACATCTAGTCTGTGCTAATGCAAATGACATGAAAGCCTCTTAAGCTGGGAGAGCTGTACTTTTACTTGGCTTGGCAGGTCTGAATAGAAGGAAATAAGCCATTGGACTGCTCAGCTAAGTCTTCCTGCAGCAGATTTCAGTATCTGTGAAAGAAACCGCCCCAAAGGAAAGACTCCCAATAGTCAGCTTCCTTTATTATGACTACAGGGGTGCGGGGTTCGCCCTGTTCTTTTTTTTTTTTGCTGTTTGATTTTTTGGGAAAACTATTAAAAAAAAAGACTAACTTGCAGATATAGTGACAGTACCGATCTGTAGATATATTAGAGTTAAGCTTTTTAAGGATGCATTGTTAGGGAAATAGAATTATGTAGGAAGTCCTATGTCAAACCAGACAACACGAAGTCTTGATCAGATCTGATTTAGTTCTGTTTAACAATGCAAAATCTTATAGATCACAGTAAGATATTCAGAAAAGTACGAGGTTTCTTGAAGGTCTTTTTTTTTGCATAGAGAGGATGCTAAAATGACATGTGAGATAAGGATAAATCCATTGAATTTTTATTTTGTGCTGTTTCTTAATCTTTTGCATGGTTTTCTCTGACTTAGAAAACATTGTAAAATTTTATCAATGTAGAAGAGATGAATTGGTAATTTCATTCAACATCTAGGAGAAGTGTCAACGTTACATAGATGACGTTTCTTTTATGGTTTTACATGTAGGTAACTGTAATGCATTATAGCATGACACAATATAGCCAAAAAGATAAACTCTCTGTTGCATGTGTAAGTTAAGATAATGTAGTAGTTCTATTTGCAGTTCTATGTGAAACCATAGATAATACCTAATGACAAACTTGGTTGGGGTAACTGTTATCTCTCTATCAGGTAGGAGTTAAAGTATGTTCAACTTAGACAAAAATCTATTTAATGACTATCTACCTGCATTGACTATAATGAGATATTTTTTTACTATTGACTCATCTCACCCTCATTGTAGAAAAGTCTCCCACATATTAGTCAGTTGCCCTCATACACACACCATTCACATCTTTTGTCAGGGTGGAATTAGCCCAATCAAGAAGGAACTTGTCCGTACAGATGATTATCACCCCTGACAGAACCAATGAATGCGGCCAAAGCAACAAGCCTGCACCTTATGAGCACATTGCAGATAACAGAGAGCAGGCGCTCACCCATTTATGTGTCATTTCTATTACAAAAAGCAACTTTTCTCTCCAGGTTCTTATCTCCATTACCCAAGTAACCCTCTCAGAACCCGAGTATGAGCTGAACATAAGAAGCAAAGCAGAATTAATGTCACTGTCTTTAACATATCAGATACAATAATACAAAATTATTACAACCTATACAATGTAACACAATATGGCTACTGATAATGTTACACTACCATCCTGCCAGATCAAGAATACAATTTAGGAGACAAAAAAAAGACAAATTCTCAAAAATTCAAATTTTTTTTTTTCGAACAAAAGACACAAATGTTTACTTTGCAAAACAAACCAGCAGCGAAATATCAGCATAAAGGGCAAACAAGGCAGGTGCCACAATTCTGCAGTAATGCTACAGTATATAATGACTCTACGTTATCCATGGAGTGTCTATATAGCCTATTATATAGAATTACGCATATATTATTATTTTCTGCATTGTGCATTATATATTATACATAGTGCATTACCAATAGTGCACAGTAAATTATAGGCATGCTGCAGTAACTATAATGTTTTAATAACAGTACAGCTTGCTATCTATAGTATATTATATACGGTGCATTAAATGTCTGCTGCATTAACCATAAAGGCTTATATATAGAACATTACTGATATTTATGTATAGTGCATTAATTGCAACGTACTGTAGGCCACAGTGTATTATAACCATAGGACGTTATACAGAGCACATTAGCTGTTATCTACAGTACTTTATATATATATATACATATATATAGAAAAAAAAAGAAAAATACATATATATGTATATATATATATATATATATATATAGTGCATTATATACATAAATGTATAGTGCACTAGGTAATCTGTCATCTTCAGTACTTTATATATATAGTGCATTATACACAGCACAATAACTGTTATGTACAGTACTTTATAAACAGTGCACTATACATAAATGTATAATGCACTGCCCATAGTGCAATAGAAATAGCACATTACCTATGTCTTCTACAGTGCTCTATATATAGTGTATTATACATAATTATACAGTGCACTAGCCATACTGCATTATACATAGCACACTAGCTGTTGTCTACAGCACTTTATATATATATAGTGCATTATATACATAAATGTAGAGTGCACTAAATAATCTGTTATCTTCAGTACTTTATATATGTATAGTGCAGTATACATAGCACACAATAACTGATATCTACAGTACTTTATATACAGTGCACTATATATGAATATATAATGCACTATCAATAGTACAATATATATAGCACATTACCTGTTTTCTACAGTGATATATATATACTGTATATACATATATATATATTGAATTATACATAAATATACAGTGCACTAGCCATACTGCATTATACATAGAATATTAGCTGTTATCTATGGTACTTTAGATATAGTGCATTACATATAATTAAATATTTCACTAGCCATAATGCTGTATATAATGTGTTATTCACAGTACTTTATATATAGTGCATTATACAGATACATATATAGTGCAGCAGCCATACTGCATTATACAAAGCATGTTATCTACTGCATCTACTGTGCAATATACAGTGTATTATACATATAATGCATTATTTTTAATCTATTATACCTACAGCACATTATATAAAGTTCATTATGTCGTACATTATACAGAAGTTAATGAATCCAAGTGTTTTATACTATACATAGAGCATTAGCTGTGCTATTACCGTACACTTTATATAGAACATTAGCTATTGAGCAGATCCATGCTCCGTAAAGTACATATAGAGCATCATCCAGAAAGTTTTCATTGCTATACTTTTTCATCTACAAATGTTACAGACTTGAGTTTGTATTTTGCAGCACATTGTGATACCAAAACATTTTTTACACAGCATTGATTTTTACATAGGACTGCAGATAAACCTACCACATTATCTTAACTCAGCAAATTTACTCAAACATGTCAAGCACAGCTCTGCTACATAGGTTATTGTTTTAGCGTTACGTCACTCTATGGCACCTATAGATGAACGATCTGTATAATAATAACTCTAGACAGACATGATCCACCACCAATCAGATTAACGTGGCGATATTTTTTCCAACATTGCACCGTTTAGCCGATAACAACCGGAAAGATATTTGACTCGGATCAGAATAATTTTCACATGAAATCTATATTTTTGCTTTAACCCACAAAGGAAATTCCAGAAAATGAATAAACAAGGATCATTTGTAGGCAGAATAATACGACAATAACAGCGGTCGCCATCATCGCCAGATATGCAAGATTGGCATCATGACCGCTATTCATGACCAAGTTGGTAAAAAGAAGTTTACACTGTATTTAAGTCACCTAAACACCAAAAAAACCACAAGACCTGGTGAAAAAAAGACAGATTCTGCAAGACAAATACTGTGCTCTTTTCTTACCTTTTCTTCTCCTTTTCTGCAGTCATGATGACTTGTCAGCTGTTCAGATAGTCACACTCTTTAAGTATAGTTCCTGACAGTTTTGGGGTTTTTTTGGAGGGTGCAGGGATAATGAAAGCACCTGCGATCTGGAAAGAAGGGAGTGGAAGGGGAGAATGTCCAGGAAGAGGAAGGGGTTAACACAATGCAGTGATAATAAAAAATAATGCAAATGCTAAAAAGTAGCAAACAATAATAATAAAAAAACGTAACAAACAAAACAAAACAAAAAAAAACTCAAAACAAGAGCAAAGTTTGTGAGGTGTCACCCAGTGCTGGGGCTGGCTATACAGTCTCAGGTCACTGCTGAGGATTGTATAGCCGCCCAGGGGGGGGCAGGGGGCACACTGGGGGGAGAAGGAAGAGACCAATGCTCGATGTATCCTGCGAGGAGACGGCAGCAGGCTGGGAGCTGGGCTGGGAGCTCCCCCTGGTCTTCGGGTGGGTGGAGGATCTCTGGGTCTGCAGAGCTTGCCCTGTTCCAGGAGAAGAAGCAACTTCACATGTGAATGCCCGCCCTGCCTGCAGCCACCACCCCCGTCCCTCCCTCCCCCGGCAGCCGGGCTGGTTGTCAGGGTCAAGCAAGTTGACAGCGGACGCGAGAGAAGCCTGTATACCTACTTCGTCTATTCCTGGACGCAGGGCAGGGAGGACTGAGGGCTCAGTGCACACACAGCGCACTGTACAGCCATACTAACCCCAGACAAACTAGTGCAGGCAATGTTAAATAATCACCTGTACAAAGGGAAAGGCAGGCACTACCCTCACTGCATTCTAATGTATATCAGTGCCATTGTGTACCCGAAACTCAGAGCTCTATTGTCCCTCTACCTGCATAGATAAGCACTATCTATGCATAGATACCTATCTAAAATAAATAAATAAATAATTAGCATTCTTTGCTCACCTATAAAAAATGAAGAAATCAGCAGCACTCCATAGGGGGTGAATAAAGTTTCCTTCTCTTCGTTATGTTTTTCAGGTACGTGTCCCATCCATGTATTCCACAGATAGAACACGTACCCATCTGTGTTTTTTGTGGACATAACTTACTAATTAAAGCTGCACTTTGAAACGTTATGGTATGCAAACATTGAATATATGACATTTGAATTGCATTGGTGCATGAGTTAAAAAATGAAGATACTGAGCGCATGAATTGGCCTATTCACGTGTGCCCAGCCGCCAACGACAAGGCGTACCCCATTGTTGGGACCCTGACCTAACATGATACCTCTCCCGGACTAAAAGCCTACAATAATATGGGCAGGTAGGATCAAGCTCAATTTAAAACCGCCATAGGCTGATGGGTGGAGTGCTCAATCAGAAGGCCTGTACAAATATCAAAGACTGACCATCACTTCCAAACAGAAAGACAAATGTGAACAGGTGCAAGCTAAGAGACCCACGCTATATGTAAATTAAACCCATCCATGTTTTTTGTGGACATAACTAGAAAATTAGAGCTGCACTCTGAAACACTGTAGTAAGCAAACATTGAATATATGAAATTGGAATTGCATTACTGCTGGAGAAAATAAGTTAAAAAATGAAGGCCAATTCATGTGTGCCCAACAGCCAGTGACAAGCCGTACCCCGTTGTTGGGACCCTTTTGTGGACATGTCAGAAAAAGAAAACCAATGGAGACAAGTCACAGTTCAAAATCACCATACAAGTCTATGGCTAGTGCTCTGTGACCATCACAGACTGTACATGGATATCGTCAGTGTACAATCCATGTGCCGTCCAATTTTAACATTGCAATGAGTAAGAGAAGCTTTGCGGGTTTTTTTAAAAGCAGATAAAATCATTGATAAAACTCTGATGGTATAAATGGACACACGAACCAATCACTGATAAAAATCAGATCCAAAACAGGAGAAAAATCACTGACGTCTGAATGAGGCCTAACATATCTTTCTATCCATCCCATATTTTTCTCCGCGTGGCGGCAGACCACGCATCGGCCCGGCATTGCACTTTCAACATACTGATACAGTTGAAAGCAATGGTGGAACAGGGAGCCATCAACTGATGCTCCCTCCACCATCATCCTCCCTCCACTAATTCACACCTGCTGGGCCGAGCAGTGCCGAGCTTCAGAACACACGCTATAGAGACCGGATCAGCGGGGAACAGGGAGAGGTAAGTATATTATTTATTGATTTATATTTTTAAAATCACTGAGTACATTGTGGAGGCTATTATATGTATGGAGTGCTATAGGTGTTCATTATACTGTATGGAAGGCAATGTGGGACCCATTATACTGTATGAAAGGCAATGTGGGACCCATTATACTATATGGAAGGCAATGTGGAGCCCATTATACTGTATGGAAGGCAATGTGGGACCCATTATACTGTATGAAAGGCAATGTGGGACCCATTATACTGTATGGAAGGCAATGTGGGGCCCATTATAGTGTATGGAGGTGTCATAGAGATAAATTAAAATCTATAACACATCTCCAGAGAAGGGACATATCACCCTCACATTGAACATACGGAACTAATTATAACTAGGGAAGAGAGAAATTAACCAAAACAGGGGAAGTGAGAGTGAAAGACCTAATACTTCAACCTCCATTGAAGTAGGGGCCTCCTGTAGTGAGACTGAGATTCGTTACGCAGAGGTGGGGTAGTACACTTCCAAACCAAAGAGCTTGCTCTGATCAAAGAATCTTTCTATACCTTTTGGAGCCAGTGGTTAGTGATGAATATTGGGGTCTGCATCAATCCAATATTTATGGGAGATATATTTTCGGTGTCGCAGCGAAGGGTCGCACATAACGCATTCACTCACATCCATAAGGCTGCAGAACCCCACCAACTTAATATTCATCCTATGGGTGGTGCTATCCATGCCATATATCATCTCTATAGACAGATAAAATTGTGATAAGAAACATGCCAACAATATCTACCACTTGGGACCTCCAGGGGCGAAAATATCCCGAAAGTTAGGGATCTCATAAAAATCTAACAGACCTAGCACATCCCACAACCAGCCCTCATATGAGCTCACCAAGGGGAGGTATGAATGCGTAATAAAAAGAGCTAATAAAAATCAGAGTTTGGGTGGCACCGAGCCCTCTGTCTGCTTTAAACTGTTTGAAATATTCACCTCTCCCCGTTTCCTGCAGTTCCGATGTCTTCCGCATCTTCTGACTCTCAAATGTCTCAGGGCAGATGGAGCGATGACGTCACTACAGCGCTCTCTCTGCGCTGAGTGGTGCAAAGAGGCAAAATACGCTGAAGAGACAAGACCTACAGCCAGCGAGGAACGAGGAGAGGTGAGTATTTGATTATTTCATTTTTTATGTATGGAACATTATATGGGTCCAATTCTATGTGGAGCATTATATGGGGCCCATTCTATTTTGAGCAATATATGGGGCCATTATACTGTATTTAGCATTATATGGGGTCCATTCCGTATGGAGCATTATATGGGGCCCATTCTATTTGGAGTAATATATGGGGCCCATTCTGTATGGAACATTATATGGGGCCCATTCTATATGGAGTATAATATGGGGCCCATTCTATAAGGAGCAATATATGGGGCCATTGTACTATATGGAGCATTATATAGGGCCCATTCTGTATGGAGCATTATATGGGGCCCATTATTCGGTATGGTGCATTATATGGGCTCACATTCTGTATGGAGCATTTCATGGGGCCCATTCTGTATGGAGCATTATATGGGGCCCATTCTGTATGGAGCATTATATGGGTCCCATTATTCGGAATGGTGCATTATATGGGCTCACATTCTGTATGGAGCATTTCATGGGGCCCATTCTGTATGGAGCATTATATGGGGCCCATTCTATATGGAGCAATATATGGGGCCCATTCTGTATGGAGCATTATATGGGGCCCATTATTTTGTATGCAGCATTATATGAGGTCCATTATTCTGTATGGAGCATTATATGGGGCCCATTATTCTGTATGGAACATTATATGGGGCCCATTATTCTGTATGGAGCATCATATGGGGTAAATTTTTCTGTATGGAGCATTATATGGGATCCATTATTCTGTATGTAGGACTATGTGGGGCCAATTATACTGTATGGAGGACTATGTGGGGCTCATTATACTATGTAGAAAGCAATATGGGCCCATTTTACAGTATAGAGGACTTTGTGGGGCCATTATTCTGAATGGAGGACTATGTGGGGTCATTATTCTGTATGGAGGACTATGTGGGGCCATTATACTATGTGGAGGACTATGTGGGGCCATTATTCTGTATGGAGGACTGTATGGGGCCCATTATTCTATATGGAGGACTATGTGGGGCCATTATTCTGTATGGGGGACTATGTAGGGCCATTATTCTGTATAGAGGACTATGTGGGGCCCATTATTCTATATGGAGGACTATGTGGAGCCACTATTCTGTATGAAGGACTATGTGGGGTCCATTATTTTGTATGGAGGACTATGTGGGGTCCATTATTCTGTATGGAACACTATGTGGGGCCATTATACAATATGGAGGACTATGTGGGGTCCATTATTCTGTATGGAGGACTATGTGGGGTCCATTATTCTGTATGGAGCACTATGCGGGGCCCATTATTCTGTATGGAGGACTATGTGGGGCCATTATTCTGTATGGAGGACTATGTGGGGCCCATTATTCTGTATGGAGGACTATGTGGGGTCCATTATTCTGTATGGAGGACTATGTGTTGCCCATAATACTGTATGGAGGACTATGTGGGACCCATTATTCTGTATGGAGGACTATGTGGGGCCATTATTCTGTATGGAGGACTATGTGGGGCCATTATACTGTATGGGGGACTATGTGGGGCCATTATTCTCTATGGAGGACTATGTGGGGCCATTATATTGTATGGAGAACTATGTGGAACCCATTATTCTGTATGGAGGACTATGTGAGGTCCATTATTCTTTATGGACGACTATGTGGGGCCCATTATACTGTATGGTGGACTATTTGGGGTCCATTATTCTGTATGGAGTACTATGTGGGGCCCATTATTCTGTATAGAGGACTATGTGGGGTCTATTATTCTAAATGGAGGACTATGTGGGGCCTATTATACTGTATGGGGACTATGTAGTGCCCATAATGCTGTATGGAGGACTATGTGGTGCAATAATACTGTATGGAGGACTATGGGGGCCCATTATTCTATATGGAAGACTATGTGGGGCCCATTATACTATGTGGAGGCAAATATACTATTTGGAGGGCTATGTTCGAACATTATACTATTAGGAGGGCTATGTGGGAGCTATTATAATACTTGGAGGGCTATGTGGGAGCCTTTATAATTTATGGAGGGCTATGTGAGGGCTATTATACTGTTTGCAGGGCTATGTGGAGTCCATTCTACTGTATGCAAGCAATTATAAAATGTGAAGATTTGTGTGGGGTCCATCATACTGTGTGGAGGGCCTCTGTGGGGCCATTATGCTATATGGAAGGTTATATGGGGCCCATCATACTATATGGAAAGCTATGTAGAGGCAATTGTAAAATTCATTATAATATTTGGAGGGTTATATAGGGGGCATTATAATAATTGGAGGGCTAGATGGGGGCCATTATACTATATGTAGGGTTATGTGGGAGCCTTTATAGTTTATGGAGGGCTATGTGAGGGCCATTATACTGTTTACAAGCAATAATACAGTGTGAAGTTTTGTGTGGGGTCCATCATACTGTGTGGAGGGTTTTGTGGGGGCCATTATACTGTTTGGAGGGCTAGTGAGTGCTATTATACAGTGTGGAGGGTTGTGTTGTGGCCATCATACTTTGTGAAGCGTTGTGGGCGGCATCATGCTGTATGGAGGCCTATTATACTGTATTGAGTACTGTGTGGGGGTCACAATTGGGGCATCATACTATTTTGAGGTCACCATACTTTGCGTAGGGGTTAAGGAGATGGGGGTACAGTAGGGTCATCATACTGTGTGTGTGGAGGGTACTGTGGAGGAATTTATTGTGGTGGCATCATGCTGTGTTTGGGGGGCACTTTTGTTGGCATCATACTTTATGTGCGGCTATGAAAGGGGAATATAGGGGCTTCAATAGGAGGAAAATTGTATTGTAAGGGCTGCAATGTTGTGAGATATGCTCCTCTGTGACCGAACGAATATTATTTTTTTTTCGGGGTGGCTAATTAGAACTTCTGCTATGCAGCCCAATGATTTCTATGTATGCCCTTGCAATAATCTTTTTATTTATATTACGCCAACATACAATATGAAAAAGTTTGGGCACCCCTATTAATCTTAAGCTTATCGTTTTATAAAAATTGGTGTTTTTGCAACTGCTATTTCAGTTTGATATATGTAATAACTGTTGGACACAGTAATGTTTCTGCCTTGAAATGAGGTTTATTGTACTAACAGAAAATGTGCAATCTGCATTCAAACAAAATTTGACAGGTGCATAAGTATGGGCACCTCACCAGAAAAGTGACATTAATATTTAGTACATCCTCCTTTTGCAAAAATAACAGCCTCTAGTTGCTTCCTGTAGCTTTTAATGAGTTCCTGGATCCTGGATGAAGGTATTTTTGACCATTCCTCTTTACAAAACAATTCCAGTTCAGTTAAGTTTGATGGTCGCCGAGCATGGACAGCCCTCTTCAAATGATCCCACAGATGTTCAATGATATTCAGGTCTGGGGACTGGGATGGCCATTCCAGAACATTGTAATTGTTCCTCTGCATGAATGCCTGAGTAGATTTGGAGCGGTGTTTTGGATCATTGTCTTGCCGAAAGATCCATCCCCTGCGTAACTTCAACTTTATCACTGATTCTTGAACATTATTGTCAAGAATCTGCTGATACTGAGTGGAATCCATGCGTCCCTCAACTTTAACAAGATTCCCGGTGCCGGCATTGGCCACACAGCCCCAAAGCATGATGGAACCTCCACCAAATTTTACTGTGGGTAGCAAGTGTTTTTCTTGGAATGCTGTGATTTTTTGCCGCCATGCATAACGCCTTTTTGTATGACCAAACAACTCAATCTTGGTTTCATCAGTCCACAGGACCTTCTTCCAAAAAGAAATTGGCTTCTCCAAATGTGCTTTTGCATACCTCAGCCGACTCTGTTTGTGGCGTGCTTGCAGAAATGGCTTCTTTCGCATCACTCTCCCATACAGCTTCTCCTTGTGCAAAGTGCGTTGCATAGTTGACCGATGCACAGTGACACCATCTCCAGCAAGTTGATGCTGCAGCTCTCTGGAGGTGGTCTGAGGATTGTCCTTGACTGATCTCACCATTCTTCTTCTCTGCCTTTCTGATGTTTTTCTTGGCCTGCCACTTCTGGCCTTAACAAGAACTGTCCTTGTGTTCTTCCATTTCCTTACTATGTTCCTCACAGTGGAAACTGACAGGTTAAATCTCTGAGACAGCTTTTTGTATCCTTCCCCTGAACAACTATGTTGAATAATCTTTATTTTCAGATCATTTGACAGTTGTTTTGAGGAGCCCATGATGCCACTCTTCAGAGGAGATTCAAACAGGAGAAAAACTTGCAAGTGGCCACTTTAAGTAGCTTTTCTCATGATTGCATACACCTGGCTATGAAGTTCAAAGCTCAATGAGGTTACAAAACCAAAAAAAGTGCTTTAGTAAGTCAGTAAAAAGTAGGTAGGAGTATTTAAAACAAGAAAATGATAAGGGTGCCCATACTTATGCACCTGTCAAATTTTGTTTGAATGCAGATTGCACATTTTCTGTTAGTACAATAAACCTCATTTCAAGGCAGAAACATTACTGTGTCCAACAGTTATTACATATATCAAACTGAAATAGCTGTTGCAAAAACACCAATTTTTATAAAACATTAAGCTTAAGATTAATAGGGGTGCCCAAACTTTTTCATATAACTGTATTCTGCAGCGCTTTACAATTCAGACAATTTATCTATAATTTATTCATTAATCCATCTGTCTTAATTACATATATAGTTCCTAGAAGAAATCAATTAACAATAGTTTAGTACAGGCCTTAAAGGGAACCTGTCAGTTGATCCATACTGTCCATGCCATAGGCAGCATGAATCAGATCCTAACAGCACAATTTTTCCTTGAAACACTTCAGCATTTCAGAGAAAACATGGTTTCAAGAACCAGCCAGGGACCATAGAGAGCAGAAATGAGACCGATGTGGTCCTCGGCCAGATTCTTTACTACCCGCTCCAGGTGATTGACAGATCTCAGTCTCTTTGGGAGAGACCTGTGAGTTAAATGGAGCGGAGCAGAGAGAATCTGGGGGCCGCATCTTACCTCTCCCTATGGTCCCCTTCCAGATCTTCATTCTATGTATTCTCTGAAATGCTGGAGCGTTTCAGAAGAAAACATACCTGGCTGCAATAGTATAGCCAGCCTCTGATTCATGGTGCCCGGGGTTTTGGGCAGATTGAATCGACTGACAGCATCCCTTTAATGCCCCTGTACACATGAGACTAAAGTAGGCTGAACTTTGCAGTCATGTTGGCAGACACAGAGATCAGGCGGGGAAGGACCCGATCTTATCCTTATACTTCTTTGCATAAATCAGAGCGACATGTTAATACATGAGACTTTGCCATAGATCTCATTTTAGGGAAAGTTGCAACTTCCTCATCTTCACAATAACAAAATTAGGACATTTCTCATAGTACAATTATGTAATATAATATTTAATGTGAGGCTTTGCTTTAATCAGTGGGTATCATCATTCATTACATAACATACAATCTTTCCCCAGATAACCGTAGATGTGTATTACATTGTTTCTGTGAGCATTCGATGCAGTTTGGGTCCCTTTTCTGCTAATTTCGGTATATGCCAGTACAAATCAGATATCTCCCTCCATAGCAGCTCTTGTTGGATCTATGGGCTCTTGGTGCCCACACCTTTGCAGAAAGGGCACTGTAAAGTAGAAGCTATCACACTGCTGCATAGTAAATTATATTTAGGGGGGAGGCAGCTCACCTATACTTCTCGGTGTTTCTGGAGCACAGAATCTCAAGGGACCGCTTGCAAACAAGGATTAGAAAAATATTCCAGCTTCCATTGTGGATAAAAAGAGTTTTTATTTAAGTAATGGCAATTCCATGTAAAAATATTTAGCCATAGCTACACGTTTCGAACGCAATGTGCGTCCTTTATTTATTAATATTTTTTTCCTGTCTACATTTGCCACTAGGGGGAGCTCTTAACATACAGATTTATAGACTAATTATTACATTTAAAGGAATCTGACAGTAGGATCAACCCTCCTGAGCCGTGTATATGGGCATGCAGGTCAT
Source organism: Phyllobates terribilis (assembly GCF_046119375.1). Classification (NCBI taxonomy): domain Eukaryota; kingdom Metazoa; phylum Chordata; class Amphibia; order Anura; family Dendrobatidae; genus Phyllobates; species Phyllobates terribilis. The sequence continues at coordinate 723,964,304 of NW_027362763.1, forward strand.
AGGAAGCTGAATAAAATGATACCTTGATATCTGCGATCCAATGTCTTATTCCAGAGATATTCATGTTTTTCTTATATGTAAATGAGCTGTTAAGATCTATGGGCCGGACATAGATCTCCCTGAGAATCTGCCTCCAGAGATTATTTTACATCAAGGGGCGTTACCAGTGTGATGTGTCATGGCCACTCTCTGCTCTCCTGTTCTCACTGCAGAGCTGGGGACAGAATTTTGGAGGCAGATTCTCAAGGAGATCTATGTCCGGCCCATAGATCTTAACAGCTTATTTACATTTAGGAAAAATGTGGTTATCTCTGGAATAAAATATAAAATCAGATATGAAGGTATCATTTAATTCAGCTTCCTATGACCTATGAGCCCATATAGACGGTTTAGGAGAGTTTATCCTACTGACAGATTCCCTTTAGGAATCTGTATATTGTTAGCTCCATCTAGTGGTGGCTGCTCAGACCCACAATTTTTAAGTTCCCACCGTTAAATAATATATTTATTAAATAGATCCTAAAAAATTAGCACTGCTTGGAATTTACTTGCTAATAAAAAAAAGAATCCTTTGAAGAATTCTGAAATGTATTTATATAGTATGGTGCTACTTGGTGTTCAAAGTATATGGGAATGTACACTTCCACTTAAAGGGATTGACTGGTGAAAACAAGTTATCACCTAACATAAGGTAAGTGATAACTTACTGATCTGTGGGAATCTGACCCCAGAATGGGGAATTTTTATCCCCAACAGGAAACTTTTGCCTGACCGCTGCTCCATTCATTTTCTATGGGGCTGCCAGAAAATACTAAGAGCAGCGCTGAGCTGCCCTATAGGGAATGAATGGAGCAGTGGTCAAGCATGTGCACTACTGCTCTATATACTACATACAGTGACTGCAGAAATTTAGCTGAAGCCTAAACCCCTTTTGTAAAGTAACTGTTCTACTAAAGCCACAATATTGTGTGATCACTAGAGTCTGACTGCTGGACTCCCTACCAATCCCAAAAATGGGGGGTTGCAAAGTCCATTGTGTGAATGGGTTGACACCTCTCATGTGTGACTACTGCTTCATTCACTTCTATAAGCCTGACGGTACGGCTATTTCTGTCAGTGCCATAGACGAGAATTGACCCGTTCGTCCCACATGTGCTCTACCATACGGCCTCTGTAAATAGGTAAATATAATTAATGGGACAACCCCTTTAAGTCCTCATTGTTAAAAAAAAGATAATCACAACAGACACTAAATTCTGAGTGATTGTGTACTGGGTTTGTTATAATACACAGCAACCAATGTGAACAAATATGCTGCAGTATAAAGCATGGAGGATAGGGAAGGAGCAGGGTCATAACTATAGTAAGTGCAGGGGCTGCAGTTGCACCCAGGCGCTGGAGTCAAGGGTGCCAAAAAGTTCCTTTGGCGCACATGAGAAGATTAATACTATTAAAGACTTGTGGTAGGTAGGGGCCCTGTTTGAGAATTAAGTTCCGCCTCCGGGAAGGAAGACTGTTTCAGACTACTTTTATAGGATGGATTCATACATCTGTGTTCCGGTTCACAGACCGGACATAAGTCTTCTGACAATAGGCATATATGAGGCCTAATGACAAATGGTGTGACCATGACTGGACCCATGTTGGAGGGAAGCCCGCAGATGCCAGCGCCTATTTCCCCTGGATGTGCATCCTCAGACTCTCATTCAGCTGAAATGTACTGCGGTGCAGAGACCCACCAGTTTCCTGCAGTAGAATAACAGGATGGGGTCCAGGAAGGAGGACATTATTACAGGAAGGGGCCAGGATAGGGGACATTATTACAGGAAACGACCAGGATGGAGGACATTATTACAGGAAGGGTCCAACATGGAGGACATTATTACAGGAAGGGGTCAGGATGGAGGACATTATTACAGGACGGGCCCAGGATGGAGGACATTATTGCAGGAAGGGTCCAGAATGGAAAACATTGTTACATGAAGGGCCCATGATGGAGGACATTATTACAGGAAAGGGCCAGGATGGACGACATTATTACAGGAAGGGCCCAGGATGGAGGACAATATTTGAGGAAGGGGCCAGGATGGAAGATATTATTACAGGAAAGGGGCAGGTGGAGGACATTATTACAGGAAGGGTCCAGGATGGAGGACATTATTACAGAAAGGGGCCAGGATAGTGGACATTATTACAAGAAGGGGCCAGGAAGGAGGACATTATTAGAGGAAGGGGCCAGGATGGAGGACATTATTAGAGGAAGTGACCAGGATGGAGGACAATATTACAGGACAGGGCCAGGATGGAGACCATTTTTACAGGAAGGGGCCAGGATGGAGGATATTATTAAAGGAAGATGCCAGCATGGAGGACATTATTAGAGGAAGAGGCCAGGATGGAGGACATTATTAGAGGAAGTGGCCAGGATGGAGGACATTATTAGAGGAAGTGGCCAGGATGGAGGACATTATTAGAGGAAGGGGCCAGGGTGGAGGACATTATTTCAGGACGGGGCCAGGATGGAGGACATTTTTACAGGAAGAGGCCAGGATGGAGGACATTATTAGAGAAAGTGTCTAGGATGGAGGACATTATTACTGAATGGGGTCAGGATGGAGGACATTATTACAGGAAGGGCCCAGGATGGAGGACATTATAACAGGAAAGGGCCAGGATGGAGGACATTATTCCAGGAAAGGGCCAGGATGGAGGACATTATTAGAGGAAGGGGCCAGGATGGAGGACATTATTTCAGGACGGGGCCAGGATGGAGGACGTTTTTACAGGAAGAGGACAGGATGGATAACATTATTAGAGAAAGTGTCGAGGATGGAGGACATTATTACAGGATGGGGGCAGGATGGAGGACATTATAACAGGAAGGGCACAAGATGGAGGACATTATTGCAGAAAAGGGCCAGTATGGAGGACATTATTAGAGGAAGGGGCCAGGATGGAGGCTATTTTTACAGAAAGGGGCCACGATGGAGGACATTATTAGAGGAATAAAGTTAGAGTTAAAAGTTGACCAGCGATTTCTCATTTTTCCAACAAAATTTACAAAACCATTTTTTTATTGACCACATCACATTTGTAGTGACTTTGATTGGTCTATATGACAGAAAATACCCAAAAGTGACACCATTCTAAAAACTTCACCCCTCAAGGTGCTCAAAACCACATTGAAGAAGTTTATTAACCCTTCAGGTGCTTCACAGGAATTTTTGGAATGTGGAAGAAAACAATGAACATTTAAGTTTTTTTCACAAAAATATTACTTTAGACCCACATTTTCTTTATTTTCACAAGGGTAACAGGAAAAAATGGACCCCAAAATTTGTTGTGCAATTTCTCCTGAGCACGCAGATACCCCATATGTGGGGGAAAACCACTGATTGAGCTCACGGCAGGGCTCGGAAGGGAAGGAGCGCCATTTGACTTTTGAATGTAAAATTTACTTGAATAATTAGCGGATGCCATGTTGAATTTGGAGAGCCCCTGATGTGCCTAAACAGTGGAAACCCCCCACAAGTGACACCATTTTGGAAACTAGACCCCTCAAGGATTTTATAAAGGGGTATAGTGAACATTTTGAACTCAGAGGTACGACACAGAATTTGATAACATTAGGTCATCATATTGAATAAGCTGTCTTTAGTCTTGAGCGCAAGCGCTCACTATTTGAGTTTGCATCGGGTATTCAGGTATGCACCATGTATCGCGGGTACTCGAGTGACATGCTCGAGTACCCACCTCGCGTGTTTCATGGTTGTTAGACACCCAACAAAAACATTTGAGACGGCTCGTGCATGGCAGGCAATGCCCGCATGTTTTTTGGCTGTATAAAAGCCGCGAAACATATGGGGCAGAGACTAGAGCAGGTCACTCAAGCACTCGCGATACTCGGTGCATACCCGAGCACCCGATGCAAACTCAAGTAGCGAGCACTTTCTCTCAACACTAGTCGCCATATCGTCATCATTTTTTTTCTTTACTTTTGTAAAATCCCAACCCCAACACAACCCTAACCCTAATACAACCCCAACCCTAATACAACTGACTCGCCCCCTGGGCCGTGGGGCACTCGGAACCGGGCTTCAGGGCAATGCTGGGAGTAGTAGTGGCGACCCGGTGCTGTAGGTAATGTCCGACTACGCCACCCGTGGATTGCGGTCAGGGCTAACCGCCGCTGCAGTGCAGACCGCTGGGGCTGATATAAATGTGCAGCACTGAATAGTTCAACTCCCCACGGGAGGAGTATGGCCCCAGGGCATATATATAATGGATGATGGAGGGGATGATTCCGACCGCGATAGCCAGTAAACGGAGGCCTCTTAAACAGTTCAGGGTCTTTATTAGAACAGGTAAAATGACCCAGAAACAAGCCCAGCTAGGAGGGGGCCTGGATGTCTGAGAACAAGTGGGAAGCTGACCCTGGTCAGGGTGAGGGTGTAGGCCTACCGTGCTCTCTGTGCTTCTTCTGGTTATTTCCCTCCTTGTAGTGTAACAGCCCACGTTCCCGAGCTCACCGTGTCCTCTCGCCCGTATGGCTTGCAACTTGGGTCCCTTTCTACTCCCGGCCAGGTACGGCTTTGCTGGTCCCTTCTGCTGTGGCGGAGCCTCCGGGCTTCTTAGGCCAAGGAACATACAGTCCCCTGCGGACTGGTTATCTGCTGTAGGACTTGGAATCCTCCCAGCCTCAGACACCAAAGTCTGGTAGATTAGTTTCTTTATCTGCCAGGACAGGCTCACTTCGCCTTTTGTCCCTGGCTCGTGGCTCTCCTACTGCCACACGTCCTCTTAGGCTGCAACACAACTGTCTGTCCCTGCTCTGGGACACCTCTCAATCCAGAGACAGGTTGTCCAGTTCTCTCTAACCCTGCCCCCAGCTCCAGCTTTTATAGGGGCAGCCTGCTCCCCCTACTGGTCTGGGACAGGAGGTGCTGCATGGTAATGGTCCTTGACTAGAGGACCTTCCCCTTGCTCTCAGACACAGCTTTATTATATTTGTGGCATCCAGGCCAGGGTGACACATTCCCCCCTAGTAAAATTTAGTACTCCGGGACTAAACAATAAACAAAGATAATATGCATGACCATAAAACATTAGTAGACAAACGACGCACAGGTTGAGTTCTTAAGGTCACAGTGTGGTCTGTGACCGGGTGTCCATATCACCAACACAACGGGGAGCCTTAACCAGGTGGGGGTCTGTCCTAGCCCCAAGTCCTTTACAGTCTTAGTTCATTCCTTGGTTAGGCTCCGAACGCAGTCCATACAAAGTCCCGGTTATTAAAAGTCCATAACCTTTGAGTCCGTACGGTAACTGTAAGAAGCTGAAATACACAATTACTAATCATGCATGTAACTTTGCAAACATTTCAACACTTGGCAACAGGGTTATTTACAGTTTTAGTGCACCCTATATTCTCCAGCAAGCGGGTATCTGCCCCTTTGTGCTCCTGGTTGACCTGTGTAACCCACTGTCTGGTGGTGGACCAACCTGGCTTTCCCCACTAGCGTTAGGGGTACAGCTACCAGCTTGGTGTACAGGTAGGGCAGGCAGCTGTCTACGGGTCCTTTGGCTCGCCGCAGGCATTACAGGCTCTCTGTCAGCAGAGGGTTGACTCTCCTGGGCTTCTGGTACCGGCTCTTCTGCCTCTGGGACTGCTTGCTCTTCTTCACCTTCCGGCTCTGGTGTAGGTTGTTGCTGAGCCGGTTGCAGGAAATGCAGGACGGGTATCATTATGGCATCGTTTATTCGAGTCCAGGACTGAGGGAACTCTCCGAGAACGGTGCTGATCATTTCTTCCTTGTCCTCTGCGGGTTCAAGGTCACTTTGATCCTCTTCTACACTACAGAGTTGCTCGGGGCACCTTTTTAGGTGGTCTCTGGAGACGGTACTAGTGGTTTCTCCTCCATCCTTGGTGATCACGCACACCTTCGGGTTGTCGTGATCAGACTGCAGTACGGTGTAGGGTTTCCCTTTCCCACTGGTCGTCCAACTTATGTAGCCTTCTCTTTCTCTTCAGGACCTGCTCACCAGGTTCTAGGGGACCAGCAGGGGCGTGTTGGTTGAAGAGTCTTTCTTGCCTTTCTCTCACCTGGGCCAGGCTCTTCTCCACACTCTCCTGTACCTTCTTGTACTGCAGTCGCCTTTCCGTATCCTAGTCCGCATCCGGGGAGGTGTCCTCAGGTGTTAGGACTCCCATCTCCAGATCTATGGGCAGCTTACCTGGTCTGGCTCGCATCAGGTAAGCCGGGGTGCAGTTTGTAGCATTCACCGGGATATGGTTGTATAAGTCTATCAGGTCCGGAAGTTTTTCTGGCCACAGGCTGCGTTCCTCCAGGGGCAACGTCTTCAGGAGATCAATGACTATATTGTTCATTTTCTCACACATCCCGTTGGTTTGTGGGTGGTAAGGCGTTGTACGAATCTTCTTACAGCCATAGAGGTTGCAGAACTCTTGGAAGATTTCGGCCTCGAACGCCGGACCCTTGTCCGTCAGGACCTGGTCCGGATAACCGTGTGGACGGCAGAAGTATTGATGGAAGGTTCTGGCCGCTGTTTGGGCTGTCAAGTCTTTTACCTGGACCACCACTAGAAAACAGGAATAGTGGTCCACGGTTGTCAGGGCGTAGATGTATCCTGACCGGCTTGGAGCCAATTTGACGTGGTCCAGAGCTACCTGCTCAAGAGGCTGCTGGGTGACTATGGGCTTCAAGGGTGTCTTCTGGCTGGTGCGGTCTTTTCTCCTTAAGTTACAAGGGCCACAGTCCCTGCACCACTTCTCTACAGCCCCTCTCATGCCGACCCAAAAGAACCGTCCTCTTAGCAGGAACTCCAGTTTCTTCCAACCGAAGTGCCCCGCTCTGTCATGGTAAGCCCCCAGGACCATAGCTGCATCCCGCCTTGGGACCACAACTTGCCAGGTCAGCTCGTGTGTCCGGTGGTTGACAAGTCTTCTGCACAGCTTGCCTTCATAGAGGAACAGCTTGCTCTTCTCTTTCCATAGCTGCTTGGCTTCCTCTGGAGCATCCGGATCTAAGCGGGCGTCTTCCTGGGTCAGCAGATCTTTCACCAGGCGGATCGCAGGATCACTATCTTGGGTCTCAGCCCAGCTGTGGTGAGGTAGGGGATTGATCATAACGGTTGTTAAATCGTCTTCCTTCACGCAGTGGGAGTATTGAGCGGCCCGATACCAGTGAAACGCGGGGAGTTCTACCTCCTCCAGCTCTTCTGGGTCTTTGTCACCTTCAGGTAAGTGAGGCATTCTCGACAGGGCGTTAGCATTGGCATTGGTTCTGCCTACTTGATCACGAAGTCATAATTGGAGAGACGGGCCATCCAGCGCTGTTCCAGAGCAGCAAGTCTTGCACTGTCTAGGTGTGTTAACGGGTTGTTGTCTGTGTACACAGTGAACTTTGCGGAGGCCAGGTAATGCTTGAAGCGTTCCGTTACGGCCCACACCACCGCCAAGAATTCTAGCTTGAAGGAGCTGTAATTCTTCGGGTTCCTCTCGGTGGGCCTCAGCTTCTGGCTGGCGTACGCGATCACCCTTTCTCTGCCCTGTTGGTTTTGTGACAGTACGGCTCCCAGTCCCACATTACTGGCGTCTGTGTGGAGAATAAAAGGCTGGCCATAATCAGGGTAGGCCAGTATCTCATCCCCTGTGAGGGCCATCTTCAACTGTCGGAAGGACTCCTCTTCCGGTATATCCCACTTGAAGGGTGGCTTTTGGCTTCTGGACTTAGACTGTCCTATCAGGAGGTCCTGCATAGGAGCTGCCATCTTAGTGAACCCGGGGATGAACCTTCGGTAGTAGCCTACCAACCCGAGGAATTGCCTCACTTCTTTGATGTTCGAGGGGCTTGGCCAGCTCTTGATTGCTGTGACCTTGTCGGGGTCGGGGGCTACTCCTTCCGCACTTACCACGTGCCCTAGGTACTGGACCTTCGGTTTCAACAGGTGACACTTTGATGGTTTCACCTTCAGGCCATAGCCTGCCAGGGCTTCGAACACCTCGGCCAGGTGCTTTAGATGGTCCTCGTAAGTCTTCGAATAGACGATCACGTCGTCCAGGTAAAGGAAGACCGTCTCGAAGTTTCGGTGCCCTAGACAGCATTCCATCAGCCTCTGGAAGGTCCCTGGTGCGTTGCAGAGCCCGAAGGGCATACAGTTGAACTCGCTCAGTCCCATCGGGGTGGTGAAGGCGGTCTTCTCCTTGTCAGCCTCTGCCACAGGAACCTTCCAGTACCTACTAGTAAGGTCCAAAGTAGAAAAGAAGTTAGCTGATTTTAGTGCGGCTAAAGACTCCTCTATTCTAGGCAGGGGGTATGCGTCTTTATGGGTGATACGGTTGATTTGTCTATAGTTCACGCACATTCTCATGGTGCCGTCTTTCTTTTTTACCAGAACCAAGGGGGCTGCCCAGGGGCTACAGCTATCTCTAATGACCCCAGCTTCTTTCATTTCCCTCAACATACCCTTGGCGTTCTGATAATGTGCAGGGGGTACAGGCCTGTGTCTCTCTTTTATTGGCGGGTGGCTCCCCGTGGGGATATGGTGTTCTATCCCTTTTACTCTGCCGAAGTCTAGCGGGTGCTTACTAAAAATTCTCTCGTACTCCTGGACCACCCGGTAGACTCCTTGTTTTTGGTGCAGGGGATTCGAGTCAGCACCCACATGGAGTTTCTGGCACCAGTCCTCCTTTTGTTTCTGGGAGCCATTACCCTCCGCCTGTGGAGATGGAGGCAAAGGCTCCACGGCCCTGATAGCTTTGTGTTAGAAAGCAAACAGTTTGGTAAGTGTGGCGTACCTGGGTAAGTGTACCTCTCTCTCCCCAATGTTGAGAATGCGAACGGGCACCCTCCCATGACGGACATCAACCACCCCCCGGGCTGTCAAAATGGTGGGCCTGCTGTCTGAGTACACGGGTTCTACCATGGCTTGGTAGTCTCTACCTCTCAACCCGATTGCAGTCCGACACCAGATCATCATTTCACTTTTGGGAGGCATGGAAATGGGGAATGGGTCACTCAGTATTACGCTACCGATCTCACCACCAGACAGTTCTACCTGCTGCCGTCTCATCAGGGCTTTTATCTCCTTGTTGAGGACTCTCTGTTGGCTGGAACTAGCATTCACCGCCACCTGTTGTAGAATTACAATTACCTCTGAAAGACAATTTTCAATCACGTTAGTACCCACAGTTATTTTAGGGTGACTTTCACGACGGTCAATGTCCACAATAATCACCCCCTGTGCCGGTAGTTCAACTTTACCAATTTTAATGGTCATATCCTTGAACCCCATCTGCGGCACGGGCAAGCCATTACTGGCGATGATGCTCAAGTCACTGTCTGGATACCGTGTTATATCAGCATCAGTCCAATACTGCTTAAAAAGTACATAAGGGATAGTAGTTACTTGTGACCCGGTATCCAGCAAGGCGCTCATGGGGATACCGTCCAGCACCACGGGTAAAACCGGGCGCCCCCCAACGTACTTATTGCGCCAATTGTAAGCGCCTGGTGATCTTATGCCTAGGGGTTGGCCTTCTGCCCCAGGTTGGACCCGTTTAAATTACAGTACCTGGAAATGTGTCCGAGCTGGTTGCATCGACGGCAAATGGGCTGTCCATCCTCTGCGTAGCGGTCTGTGGGCCTCCCTCGGAACGACGGGGTCCTCCTCTGTCGACGCCACGGGACATCCTCCGGACTTGAAGCCAACTCGATGGGTCTTGACGGGTCCACTTGTAATGCCTGGACGGTCCTGGTCAACGCCGCGACGCTCCTGGTCAGCTCCTGGACTTGGTGGTGCAGATCTTTCGACGGGGCTTGGTTCAGGGCCTGTGCATCGGCCCCCACAGAGTCCATAGAGGAGGGCACCGCCTCCTGGTGGTAGGTGAGAGCAGGGCACCGGGGGTTTATAGCGCCACTTGTTGCGGGTTCACGGAGCACCCTTATGGCCCTGTCCTTGAATTGGGCAAAGGTCAGGTCAGGGTTCTGAAAGAACATGAGGCGCAGCTGAGTCCTGAGTCCTGAGTCCTGCTAGACAGCAGACCTTCTATGAACTGTTCTGTTAGTAGCTTATCCGTATCCTGCACACTGCTAGGGTCAGCTTGTTTGATGGCTCTCAAGGCTTCCTGCAAATTTAGGGCATAGTCTCTAATGCTGTCCTGTGCCCGCTGCTTACATCCATAGAACCGCATTTTAATTTCAGTGGAGGTACGTGTATCAAAGGTACCCCGCAGCCGGGCCAGAATGTCCTTTAGGGTCCTTTTCTCCTTAGCGGGCCATGACTTTACCTCCCGCTGGGCTGCGCCAGTTAAGTGCCCTGTTAGTATGCTAATCTTCTGTTCCTCTGTCAGGGGGTAAACTTGGAACAAACTGTACAGCCTTTCCTTAAAGTCAGTTACGGCATGGGGCTCCCCTGAATACTTGGGCAGCCAGGCCGCTCCAGGGATGTAAGGCAGAGAGAATGGCATCACCGCTGCTGCAGCTGCGCTGGTGGTAGTGGGCGCCTCCGTGTCCGACATCTTCCTCCCCCCTAGTTAAGCGTGGCCTACCTTCCGACGATCCTCTTCTGTAGGCCGCGGCTCCGCTGGTGCTGCTCCGGACGAGGACCTTGCGTCGCGTCCTGGTGACGTCAGCGTCGCTCTCTCTCCCTTCCAGGACCTTGCGCAGCGTCGGTGCATGGGGCGGAGCTTCGGGTCTCGCGTGGTTTGGACGTCCACGCCCCTCTTCTTCCTGAAGATGGCGTCCGATGGCGGGAAAACGGCTGAAGATGGCAGGAACCGACGGAAGATGGCGGGAGACGGCTCAAAATGGCGGAAAACAGCTCCGGATGGCGGAAAACCTCTTCTTCAGGTACGTGTACAGTGTTTTTCAGGCACGCAATACCCGTTTGTGGCGGGTTGATTACAATCCTGCTGACTACGCCAAAGCTGACTCGCCCCCTGGGCCGTGGGGCACTCGGAACCGGGCTTCAGGGCAATGCTGGGAGTAGTAGTGGCGACCCGGTTCCGTGGCTCAGGGTGGTCAGACCAGTGGTAGTCTACGATGTGCTGTAGGTAATGTCCGACTACGCCACCCGTGGATTGCGGTCAGGGCTAACCGCCGCTGCAGTGCAGACCGCTGGGGCTGATATAAATGTGCAGCACTGAATAGTTCAACTCCCCATTGTAGGAGTATGGCCCCAGGGCAGTATATATAATGGATGATGGAGGGGATGATTCCGACCGTGATAGCCAGTAAACGGAGGCCTCTTAAACAGTTCAGGGTCTTTATTAGAACAGGTAAAATGACCCAGAAACAGGCCCGGCTAGGAGGGGGCCTGGATGTCTGAGAACAAGTGGGAAGCTGACCCTGGTCAGGGTGAGGGTGTAGGCCTACCGTGCTCTCTGTGCTCCTTCTGGCTATTTCCCTCCTTGTAGTGTAACAGCCCACGTTCCTGAGCTCACCGTGTCCTCTCGCCCATATGGCTTGCAACTTGGGTCCCTTTCTACTCCCGGCCTGGTACGGCTTTGCTGGTCCCTTCTGCTGTGGCGGAGCCTCCGGGCTTCTTAGGCCAAGGAACATACAGTCCCCTGCGGACTGGTTATCTGCTGTAGGACTTGGAATCCTCCCAGCCTCAGACACCAAAGTCTGGTAGATTAGTTTCTTTATCTGCCAGGACAGGCTCACTTCGCCTTTTGTCCCTGGCTCGTGGCTCTCCTACTGCCACACGTCCTCTTAGGCTGCAACACAACTGTCTGTCCCTGCTCTGGGACACCTCTCAATCCAGAGACAGGTTGTCCAGTTCTCTCTAACCCTGCCCCCAGCTCCAGCTTTTATAGGGGCAGCTTGCTCCCCCTACTGGTCTGGGACAGGAGGTGCTGCAAGCTAATGGTCCTTGACTAGAGGACTTCCCCCTTGCTCTCAGACACAGCTTTATTATATTTGTGGCATCCAGGCCAGGGTGACACACAACCCTAGCACAACCCTAACCCTAGCACAACCCTCACCCTAGCACAAACCTAACCCAAGCCTAACCCTATCACAACCCTAACCCTAGCACAACTCTAAGGCTATGTGCCCATGATGCAGAAATGCTGCAGATTTTTTCCATATCTCCCTGGCATGAAAAACGCATGCGGATTTTACATGCGTTTTTCCTGCCAGGTAGAAGCGTTTGTCAAGCGTTTTTGCATGCATTTCAAAATGCAAGTTATCAAGCTCTTTTCCAAGCGATTTTAGCATCACTTGGAAAAGTGCTTGACAACTTGGTCACACTATATAAATCCACGCAACCGGCATGGATTTATATATTGTGACCAAGTTAATAGTTAAAAAAAAGAATAAAAATGGTAAAAAATAAAGATTATACTTACCTTCTGATCCGCGGTCGCGTGACCTGTCACATGACTAAATGACGTCATGGAAGGTAAGTATAATCTTTATTTTTTATTTTAAATTATTTTTTTTAACAGGTTCTATGGTATCAGGGTCTGGAGGAGAGTCTCCTCTTCCCCAGACCGGGGTACCATCCGCACATTGAATCGCTTAATATCCGCGTGTGCACATGTGACGCCTTGATGTGCATGTGCAGCGCCCCGAGGGTTCGGCCGCTACAGGGGTATTGCACCTCTGCCAGAGGTGTGGTATTCCACTCCCAGGTAAGGATGGAGTATGGACCAGGGCTCAGTTAGCTGCATACAGCACACATACCCCATTTCCGAGGGACAGCTCAACGGTGCTCCCACTAGACAGAAGTGCAGGCACGACCGACTATGTCCCTGTCTGGAGTGGGGAGGGGGTGGAACACCCATTGCTGTAGGGGCAGATAGGGGTTGGTTCCTGAGCGCAGGTAGGAGCCCATTGGTTGCTGGTCACCTGGGCTCATGTTTCTAGAGGGAGGTATAAAAGGTGGGCACCATCTTAGTTCTGGGTCAGTTCAAGCAGGAGGAGAAGAGAGAGGAGTTCGGCCGGAGAGGGCTGACAGGGAGCTGTGGCTCAGTCTGGGCCCAGCTCCATGAGGCAGGCCTGAGGAGAGGGCCAGGAACAGAAAGGAACAAGAACAGAAAGGAACAAGAACAGAAAGGAACAGAAACAGAAAGGAACAGCAAAGAAAGAGAGGAAGAAACAGAAGGGCTCAGGAACAAGAAGGTGGAAGGGACCCTAAGAACCCACGAGAATCCAGGGTGCAGGGTCAGACAGATTAAGGGTACCGGATCCCAAGTTGGTGGAGGAGAAACAACCCTCAGCCAAAGACCGGAGGTCGTGATCATTTATTGGTGCGACACCTCATCAAACCTGCTAGGAAGGCACCATATAGGACAGCGGAGGACGGGGCCCACGTTTAACCGCACAAGTCCGCGGCAGCTGGACAAAAGTGGGTCACTGGTTAGGCAGGCCAGAGAAAGGACAAAAGGGGGTCTTGAGCCATACTCCTGAGCTGCCTGGGAGTTGACCGAGCCCCTCACCTGGTGTACGCCGCACGGTTCGGGTAGTCATTCCCTGCAGAAGTGACTTGGATATTAACCGTGAGTAAAGACCCTGGACTGCAGTACGTTGTCTGTGTGCTTTTTCGCTCCTCCGGCACTACCGGTACTGGGACTCTCACCACCATCACTCCCACCATCCACTACACTGCCCTGGGGCCGCACTCTTCCCGTGGGGAGTCACACCATCCCAGCTGCGTACATCATCGGCCCCAGCGGTCTGCCCTGCAGCGGCGGTTCCTAATAACCGCAATCCACGGGTGGCGTAGTCGGACATTATCTAAAACATCTAAAAGATTGCCACTGGTCTGACCACCCTGAGCCATGGGACCGGGTCGCCACTACTACCCCCATCGTCTCCCTATTGCGCGGTTCCGAGTGCCCCACGGCCCAGGGGGCGAGTCACATGGAGTCACAGATCTAAGGGGGGTGCATTTCAGGTTTTCTCCACAAGAGGCCCTCAAAGCATGCACACACCTCCACCCTACCTCAGAACCACCAGAGGGAGCCCTACAGGGAGATATAAATAGGGATGGTGGAGCTAGGCAGAAAGGGACTCAGCAGGTTTCTGCGGTGAGAGAACAGACTGGAGTCTGCTGCAGCCTGAGACAGAGAGACAGCTTGGAGCGTTGCCGACGCTCTAGAGAGCGGCAGAAGAGGCAGCCAGCTAACTGCCAGTGCGTATAGCCTAGTGAGGGCCCAGAGTAGGCTGAAGGCTAGTGGAACAGTAGTATTGGGGACTGAGGAGCTTCATAAGCTCGCCCCAGTAATATACCGGACACCGGCTCCGAGTCTGCAGAGCAGTATACCCTCTGTGGAAAACAGCCGGATCTTTCCTGGAAGACTTCAGGTCTCAGGATAGCCCAGGAGCTGACACATAGCAGGACCAGGAGGCACGGAGGCTCCGCCATACCAGGAGCGTGCTCTTCACCAAAAGGCCCTAACACTAAGTCAGCCGGCGCATCACAAGGACTAAGTTAGGCCTAGTTTCAGACGGGCCATAAACAACACGAAGCGGCAAGGATACAGGAGGCCCTATACCTGCTCACTGGGGAGAGACCTGCAGTGCACCCCTCACCCTACAGTGCTCCGGGCGGTACCGCAACTCCACCAGTAAAAAGGTACTGAAGCCAATCGTGAGTGTGTCTCCCATTTTTCCTTGGACCCAGCTGGGTCACCGCCATATCGTGCACCTTACCAAACACCTCTGCCCTGAGGCCTAGCTCCACCTGTGGGGAGCTACACCATCATAGCTGCCGTAACACCGGCCTCAGTGGACTGCCGCAGCGCTGGTGGGGTCCTCACAGGTGGCGTCACGAACTTCGACCTTTCATTTTCCTTTTTCCCCTTTTTAAGAGAGACCCCAGGGTACGGGCCCGGGAGCCGACCACCGCGACATCCCCCAAGACCAGGCATTAAGGCCCGGGCGCCGAGTAGTCCCCATCCCCTGGGCGCTACATCTCTCTAACTGGCGTCACGAACAGGATTGCGTGCCCGCGGCAACGGAAAGAGTTGTGCCTGTTGCCACCGGGTACTGTGCGCCTTAAGAAACTGTAAAACTCACAGTGGTGAAGCTTTTCCCGCCATTTTCTGGAGTTTCCCGCCACTGGCCGCCATCTTTCCGGTCACCGCGCGAGAAGAAGGGCGTAACCGCGGGAAAACTAGGGGGCGTAACCGCTGAAAGCGCGCGAAGTTGAGGACACGCCCCACGCACTGACGCAGCGTCAGGTCCTGGCAGAAAAACCCAGCGAACGCGCTGACGTGGAACGTAGGCGACGCAAGGTCCTATCAGCAGACCATCACCTGCGGAGCTGCGGCCTACAGAAGGAAGGTAGGCCACGGTTCACTAGGGGGGCGCCAAGATGTTGCAGCAACAGCCCGACGTCGCTGCCCAGGCTGACAGCCCCGATGATGTACCCGCAGCCACCGCCGCGCAGGACGGAGCAGCCGCCCCATTACCAGGGCCTGTAGCCCCTATCGTACCATTGACTTTACCGTACATGCCTGGACCAAAGTGGCTCCCCCAGTACAGCGGCAAGCCGGACACCCTGTCTGGATTCAAGCGCAAAATGTGCAGCATCCTGGACATGTATTCTATGACGGGCAAACAAAGAGCTGCAGTAGTTGTGGGACAATTGATTGGTGCTGCGGAGAGGGAAGTAGAGACTTGGATGGCCGCAGACCAGGAATCAGTGTCCGTAATTTTCGAAAAGTTACAGACTGCCTTCGAGGACCGCACTGAAGCAGACCTCCGGATGAGGTTCTACCAATGCTCTCAGGGACCGGAGGACAGCGTTCGGGACTACGCCTGCCGCTTACAAGGGGCCCTGCGGGCTCTAAAACTGGTTAGTCCAATTAGCATAACTAATGAGAGTAAAATGCTAAAAGAACAATTTGTCCGGGGGCTGAGGTCCCAAGCGGAGAGCCGGACTGTGCGTTGGTGGTCCTTGGACCATCCAGATGCTACCTTTGACACCCTTAAGGACATGGCTATCAAGGGACTACAACCCCTGGAGACAGCAGATACGTCTATCCAGCGTTACCAGGGTGGGGCCACTCCAACGCCAGCAGCACCCACCTTTTCCCCGCTGGCTGCTGAAGCCAAAGTGCAGGCAGCGCCCCCTACTGAGCTGGACTGTCTGCGCTCAGAAGTGCGCCAGCTGACCAAAAACCTGGCCACTGTAATGAGTGCCCTGCAACTACGGACGGAGCCAGAGACGGAGGGAAAGATCCTGCTAGCCGATTGCCCTGAGGATGTCCCCTGGATGAACCAGAGGAGAAGGAGGACGTCGCCTCCCCGGAGGAGGACGTTGCCACCCCGGAGGAGGACAACGCCACCCCCAGGAAGGGCCAACAACCAGCATCATCCTCTCCAAGAGTTCGTCTGCCACCGCTGCCAGAAGGCAGGTCACACAGTGCACCAGTGTCCTTTAAAAGAGCAAACCCTGGGTCCGAGGGCCAGCACACAGGAATAGACTCAGCAGGCCCCTCAGACTGGCACCGCAGGTTCGTGGGAGGGAGACCTTTCCTATCCATCATACTGGACGGCATTGCGATACCTGCCCTGCTGGACACCAGATCCCAGGTAACAATCATACCTGATATCCTCTATAGCAAATACTGGTCCATGGACAGTCTCCAGCCCCCAAACCCAGACTTTTCAGTATACGCCTCTAACGGCCTCCCTCTTGACCTACTTCGGGTTAAGAATGTAGCAGTAAAAGTGGGGAGAGTGGAGTTAAAGGACCAGGGACTCATTGTGGTGAAAACTGCCAATGAGGAAAATGGACTGAATATGGTACTAGGCACTAACATTGTTGGTAACTGTTTGGAGGAGGTTGTGTTTTTACTCCAACAGCTCGCTGACGTTGCCAGACCAGGGCAGAAGAGAGCGATCCAGAAGGAGATCCGAGCCCTGACGTACCAGCAGCAAGTGAAGCTGACCGGTGGTGAGATTGGTAATGTGCGGGTAACGGACCCGATACCCATTGTAATTCCCCCAATGAGTGAAATGCTTATCTGGTGTAGAGCAGCAATAGGTCTTAAAGGACAGAGCTACCAGGCGGTAGTAGAACCCCTTAGCTCAGAGCACAGACCTACACTCTTAACTGCCAGGGGGTAGTAGATGTACGTGTAGCACCCTGAGGATTCGGCTGCTACAGGGGTATTACACCTCAAGCCAGAGGTGTGATATTCCACTCCCGGGTAAGGATGGAGTGTGGAACTGAGCTCAGTTAGCTGCATGCACTACACACATCCCATTTCCGGGGAACAGACCGATGGTACTCCCACTAGAGAAATGTGCAGGTACGACAGTGTCTGTTCCTGGCTGGAGTGGGAGGGGGGTGGAACATCCCAGTAGTGTAGGGGCAGATAGGGGGAGCAGTCTGGGTAGTGCTAGGAGCTCATTGGGTGCTGGTCACCTGAGCTCACACATAGAGGGAGTATATAAGGTGGGCACCATCTTAGATCAGGGTCAGTCTTTTTGCAGAGTCAGAGGAAGAGAGCAGAGGAGAAGAGCAGCTCCAAGGCCAAGAGAGAGAGAGAGGAGAAAGAAAGACCCAGAGGGGGAGAGAGAAGGAACTCCAAGAGCCCAAATTAGACCAGAGGGTGAAGAGTTGGCAACAGGGTACCGGATCCCAAGCTGGCAGAGGCTACAGCACACCTTAGCCAGGAACCGGAGGTCGTGGGCAGGACCGATCTGCCACGATCACCCACTAAATCCACCCGGAAGGCAGACCAGGAATAGGGTCAGGGAACCCAGAGACAAGGGTTTACCACCAAGAGGCCCGAGGGAGCCGGACATAGGTGGATCCCTGGTGGGGAAGGCCAGAGAAGAGGACAGGACAGAAAGGGAGCTCAGGACCACGCTCCAGAATCACCTGGGGGTTGGCCGAGTCCAGAACCTGGTGGACGCAGCACGGCTCGGGTGGTCACTTAAGGCCGGAGTGACCAGAACAACTGCAGTAAGTAAACAAACCCTGAACTGCACAGCCCGACTCTGAGTCTCATTTCCATCCCCGCTGCACCACCACAACCCCCATCCTCTGCAACTGACCCCCTGAGGCTATACCCCTCCCGTTGGGGGTTATACTACCTGAGCTGCACATACATCACCAGCCTCAGCGGACCCTGCTGCAGCGGCGGCCGTACTGACCGCAATTCAACGGGTGGCGTAGTCGACACAAAAGAACATCTAGTAACATCTATAAGGACTGCCACACACTGAGTTTGACACCCTGGGCACGGACCGGGTCACAGCCACTCGGAGACTACAACCCCCATCTGATCCGGCTCCGGGTATCCCTAACAGCACTGGCCCAGGGGGCGCGTCATACGCAATGGGAGGGTGCCCGTCCGCCTTCTTAACTATGGGGAAGACGAGGTCAGATTACCACGTTATGCCACTATTGCCAAACTCTGCACTGTAAATAATAACTCTATTCACACGGCGGAGTCCTTAACCTCCCCAGACCAAGTGGAGGATAATGACCCTACAACACAGGTGGAGGATTGGTGTCAACAGCTCCACGTTGGGACAGACACCACTCCTGCCCACCAGAAACAGGGAGTACACCGGGTGGTTCAGGAATACACGCAGGTATTCAGCAAACACCCACTTGACTTTGGGAGCATTAAGGGGGTACAACATCACATCCCCACAGGCAACCATCCCCCCATCAAGGAACGGTGCAGGCCTATACCTCCAGCATACTACCAGAAAGCCAAGGAGATGTTGCATGACATGAAGAAGGCAGGGGTAGTAAGGGATAGTTGTAGTCCCTGGGCAGCTCCCCTAGTTCTAGTCAGGAAAAAGGATGGAAGCATGAGAATGTGCGTAGATTACCGACAAGTAAATCACATTACACATAAAGATGCATACCCTTTACCACGTATTGAGGAATCCCTGGCTGCCTTAAAGTCTGCAAATTACTTTTCCACCCTTGACCTCACTAGTGGGTACTGGCAAGTAGCTGTGGCTGAGGAGGATCGGGAGAAGACGGCCTTCACCACCCCGATGGGACTCTGCGAGTTCAACAGTATGCCGTTTGGACTCTGCAATGCCCCCGGAACGTTCCAGAGATTGATGGAGTGCAGCCTGGGACACTGCAACTTCGAGACTGTGTTACTATACCTGGATGATGTGATTGTGTACTCCAAGACGTATGAGGACCACTTGAAGCACCTGGCGGAGGTATTTGAGTCACTGTCCCAGTATGGGATGAAGTTGAAGCCCTCCAAGTGCCACCTGCTCAAGAAGAAGGTACAGTACCTGGGACACATTGTCAGTCCGGAAGGGGTAGCACCAGACCCGGAGAAGGTCACTGCCATCCAGAAATGGCCGGAGCCGAAGAACCTCAAGGAGGTGCGTCAGTTCCTGGGACTGATAGGATACTATCGGAGGTTTGTAAAAGATTACACCAAGAGAGCAGCACCTCTGCAAGACCTCCTGGTAGGACAGTCCCCCAAAGGCAGAAATCCCCCGTTCTACTGGGGTAAAGAACAGGCTGGAATCATTTCAAGAAATGAAGGAGATCCTTACAGGTGATGAGATCCTAGCCTACTCTGACTACAGCCAACCGTTCCTGCTGTATACTGATGCCAGCAATGAAGGATTGGGAGCTGTCCTAAGTCAGAAGCAGAATGGCCAGGAGAAAGTCATCGCGTATGCAAGCAGGAAGCTCCGCCCGACCGAGAGGAACCCAGAGAACTATAGCAGCTTCAAGTTGGAGTTCCTGGCCTTGGTCTGGGCCATCACAGAAAGGTTCAAGCACTACCTAGCCTCCAGCAAGTTCACTGCCTACACTGACAATAACTCCTTAACTCATCTTGAAACAGCCAAGCTGGGAGCCATGGAACAACGATGGATGGCTCGGCTGTCAAACTACCAATTCACCATAAAGTACCGGGCGGGCCGCAAGAACGCCAACGCCGATGCCTCACCAGTCAGACACAGAAGAAGAAGTGGATGACCTGGAAGAGGTTGAACTACCTGCCTTCCACCGGAATGGGATGGCCCACGAGCTACGAGCCTCCAGGAAGCAACGCGGTAAGACGTTAAACCCCTTGCCTCACCACAGCTGGAAAGAGACCCAAGACAGCGACCCGGTTGTCAGCCGTATCAAGGAGCTGATAACCCAAGAAGGTTCCTCCCTGGAGAAGGATGCGTCTCTCCAAGCAAAGCAGCTGTGGAATGAGAGAAGCCGGTTGTTTATCTACCGTGAGAAGTTGTGCCGGAGGTACGTCAATCCCAAAACCCACGAGATGGTGTGGCAGATAGTGGTCCCCAAGACGGACATCCAGATGGTGTTGGAGGCCGACCACGATCAGGCGGGGCACTGGAAAAAGCTAGAGACCCTGTTGAAGTGTCGATTCTACTGGGTGGGGATGCGCAGCTCCATTGAGAGGTGGTGCAGAGACTGTGGACCCTGTAGCCTCAGAAGAAAAGACTACAGCAGCCAGAAGGCACCCCTGCAACCCATCAAGATGACTCGCCATCTGGAGATCGTGGCCCTGGACCATGTCAAGTTGTCACCCAGTCGGTCAGGATCCTCCTATGCCCTGACCATGGTGGATCACTACTCCAGGTTCCTGGTGGTCGCCCCTGTCAAAGACCTGACAGCAGAGACAGCAGCTAAGACGTTCCAGGCGTGCTTCTGCAGGCCCCATGGATACCCTGAGCAGGTACTGACTGACCAAGGCCCGGCCTTTGAGGCTGAATTGTTCAAAGAGTTCTGCCATCTGTACGGGTGTAAAAAGATCAGGACTACACCGTACCACCCCCAAACTAACGGTCTCTGTGAAAAGATGAATAACATCATCATCGATCTACTGAAGACCATACCACTAGAAGAGAGAAACCAGTGGCCAGACCTACTACCTGACCTAGTGGATCTGTATAATCACATACCAGTAAGTTCCACCAATTGCACTCCGGCATATCTCATGCGGGCAAGACCAGGGAAGTTGCCCATGGACCTGGAGCTTGGTGTTGTAGAACCTGAAGCTGATGTGACCACTGAGGACTGGGACACGACCAGACAGGAGCAGTACAGGAGAGTCCAGGCCTGTGTTGAAGACACTCTCACTCGGGTGAGGGATAAACAAGAGGCACAATACAACAGAAGTGCACCAGCAGAACCCTTCACACCAGGAGAAGTGGTATTGAAAAGGAAGCGGAGGAATCACAAGCTTGATGACCAGTGGGAGAGAGAACCCTACACTGTGTTGAATTCAAGGTTTGACAACAGGAAGACGTGTTTGATCAGCAAAGATGGAGGGAGAACCACTGCAACAGTATCTCGGGACCACCTGAAGTTGTGTCCGGATCTGCTCAAACCCCATGAAGAAGTGCCTCTCATCATCCAGGAGGAACCTGAAGAAGCAGTAGTTCATACTGACTTAGGCGACTTCCCGGCAGATTGGCCTCAAATAGGAGGAGCGGTAATCGTCCCAGTACTCCACTTCTTCCAACAACCAGAAAACTCCCCACAGCAAGTTGAACCTGCTAATACTGGAGAAGAGCCTGCTCAAGAAGGATCACCGGCGGGAGCAGAGCAAGAAGGCCCAGCAAACGGTACACTTGCCAGTCGGTTAGGGAGGTCAAAACACACCAGCAGTCCATCTATATCTAGTATTGACCACATGGGAAATTGTGCAAACACTAGTGTCTCACGCATCCCGTTTCTGCGCAGATCAACCCGCACCACACAAGGTCAAACCCCTGCTAGATATAGAATCTAAAATAGAAGCAATGATTCATGTAGATAGTTACCCCTGGGGTATTATGTATTATACTGCATATTGTATTCATGTGCGTATTTAACTTATATTTCTTCCCTTTGATTGGACAATCTTAGTGAAATGGACACTTTAACCCTAACCTGCTTATTCCTCATATATGAACTCTGAGGCTGAGGACTTTGTGCAGCCCAAAGACTTTGTATTATAAATATTTGCGCTCCATGGAGTGCCCCTTTTAGCAACCTCTCTGGAAGAGACTTGGACTTTCTAGTTGCTCATTGCCAATTATTTATTGCATTATATATATGTATTCATTACTAACTTGTTATGCAACGTTCGAGTGTCCTAACCTCCCATAAAGGGAAGCTTGTTATTTTTGTTATTACAAAATGTGCTTCAGCCCGGGAGTGCTGAGTTCAACTAGGGGGGAATGTGACGCCCTGCTGTGCATGGAGTCACAGATCCAAGGGGGGTGCATTTCAGGTTTTCTCCACAAGAGGCCCTCAAAGCATGCACACACCTCCACCCTACCTCAGAACCACCAGAGGGAGCCCTACAGGGAGATATAAATAGGGTTGGTGGAGCTAGGCAGAAAGGGACTCAGCCGGTTTCTGCGGTGAGAGAACAGACTGGAGTCTGCTGCAGCCTGAGACAGAGAGACAGCTAGGAGCGTTGCCGACGCTCTAGAGAGCGGCAAAAGAGGTTGCCAGCTAACTGCCAGTGTGTATAGCCTAATGAGGGCCCAGAGTAGGCCGAAGGCTAGTGGAACAGTAGTATTGGGGACTGAGGAGCTTCATAAGCTCGCCCCAGTAATATACCGGACACCAGCTCTGAGTCTGCAGAGCAGTATACCCTCTGTGGGAAACAGCCGGATCTTTCCTGGAAGACTTCAGGTCTCAGGATAGCCCAGGAGTTGACACATAGCAGGACCAGGAGGCACGGAGGCTCCACCATACCAGGAGCGTGCTCTTCAGCAAAAGGCTCTAACACCAAGTCAGCCGGCGCATCACAAGGACTAAGTTAGGCCTAGTTTCAGACGGGCCATAAACTACACGAAGCAGCAAGGATACAGGAGGCCCTATACCTGCTCACTGGGGAGAGACCTGCAGTGCACCCCTCACCCTACAGTGCTCCGGGCGGTACCGCAACTCCACCAGTAAAAAGGTACTGAAGCCAATCGTGAGTGTGTCTCCCATTTTTCCTTGGACCTGGCTGGGTCACCGCCATATCGTGCACCTTACCAAACACCTCTGCCCTGAGGCCTAGCTCCACCTGTGGGGAGCTACACCATCATAGCTGCCGTAACACCGGCCTCAGTGGACTGCCGCAGCGCTGGTGGTCCTCACCAGACACCAGACACCACAGGTGGCGTCACGAACTTCGACCTTTCATTTTCCTTTTTCCCCTTTTTAAGAGAGACCCCAGGGTACGGGCCCGGGAGCCGACCACCGCGACATCCCCCAAGACCAGGCATTAAGGCCCGGGCGCCGAGTAGTCTACACACATGTGCTCATGCGGATATTATGCGATTAAATGCAAATTAATGGCGGCAATTACGCTGCGTGTCCGCAAAATAAACCCTTTAGCAACCCTGGGATTTTCCTTTTTGCATTTTCGTTTTTTGCTCCCCTTGTTCCCAGAGCCACAGCGTTTTTATTTTTCAGTCAATATGGCCATCTGAGGGCTTATTTTTTGTGGGACGAGTTGTACATTTGAATGACATTACTGGTTTTACCATATCGTGTACGGAAAAACGGGAAAAAAATTCCAATTGCAGTGAAATTGCAAAAAAAGTGCAATACCAAAGATGTTTTTTTTTTATTTTTTTTACCACGTTCACTGAATGCCAAAACTGACCTGCCATTATTATTCTCCAGGTCATTACGAGTTTGTAGACACCAAACATGTATAGGTTATTTTTTATTTAAGTGGTGAAAAAAAAATCCAAAGTTTGCAAAAAAAAATAAATGGCGCCATTTTCCAAGACCCGTAGCGTCTCCATTTTTCGGGATCTGGGGCCGGGTGAGGCCTTATTTTTTGCGCGCCGAGCTGAAGTTTTTATTGTTACTATTTTGGGGTAGATTCTATGTTTTGATCGCCTGTTATTGCATTTTATTGGAATTTTGCGGCGACCAAAAAACGTAATTCTGGCGTTTAGAATTTTTTTCTCATTATGCTGTTTACAGATCGGATTATTTCTTTTTTTTATATTGATAGATCTGGCGATTCTGAACGCGGCGATGCCAAATATG
Source organism: Phyllobates terribilis (assembly GCF_046119375.1). Lineage (NCBI taxonomy): Eukaryota > Metazoa > Chordata > Amphibia > Anura > Dendrobatidae > Phyllobates > Phyllobates terribilis. The sequence continues at coordinate 723,988,283 of NW_027362763.1, forward strand.
TGTATGTGAGTTGTTTTTATTATTATTTTATTTTGAATGGGGCGAAAGGGGGGTGATTTAAACTTTTATATATTTTAAATTTTTTAAATATTTTTAAAACCTTTTTTTTTTTCACTTTTTGCTTGCTTCTATAGTCTCCATAGGAGACTAGAAGCAACACTTGTCTGATCGCCTCTGCTACATACAGATGATCAGCAGATCACCGGTATGTAGCAGAAATGGTCCTGTGCTATGAGCGCCGACCACTAGGTGGCGCTCATAGCGATCAGCTCATGACAACCACTGGAGTCTGCTGCAGACCCAGGGTTGTCATGACCACCCATCGGTGACCCGCGATCACGTGACGGGGTCACCGATGGGCGGGGTAAGTGACACCCTTCCGGCGCGGCGCTGTTAAATGCCGCTGTCAGAGATTGACAGCGGCATTTAACATGTTAACAGCCGTGGGTGGATCGCGATTCCACCCGCGGCTGTTGCGGGCACATGTCAGCTGTAATAATCAGCTGACATGTGTCCGATTCAGTGTAGACTCAGCGCCGGAGCCCTCACTGAACTGGGGGTTACAGCCTGGTGCGTACTAATATGTCCCAGGCTGTAAAGGGGTTAATGGACATGCTGCGTATTTTTTTCCCGCAATGATAATCCGCAGCGGAAGCTTCCGCAGCATGTGCACAGCACATGTGGATTATCATTGGGGACCATGGGGCACGTATTACTAAGTGTTTTTTAAGTGTTTTCGCTGTGGAAATTCCTCGGCAAAAACGCTTGAAAAATGAATAGTGGGCACGCAGCTTAACACAACCCTAACCCTAGAGTTTATTTTTTACACCGTTCCTAGTGCAGTATAAGTGATTAGATGACTTTATTCTTTGGGTCGGTGCGATTACAGAGATACCAAATTCATATCGGGTTTTTATGTTTGGCAGCTGTCACACACTAAAGGACGCTTTTTTTTTGCAAAGACTAGTTTTTGCAATCATTTTTCCATATTTTGGCCGGCAGCCATGTAAGTGTTTGTTTTTTGTGGGACAAGTTGATGTTTTTATTGGTATCATTTTTCAGGCACGTGACATTTTTTGACTTTTTTTTTTGCAGTCTATTTTGATTTTTGGGAGGCAGAATAAACAAAAACCAACAATTCAGGAATTTTTTTTATTTTTTATGCCGTTCCGCATGTGGTAAAATTGATAAGGCAGCGTTATTCTTCAGGTCAGTATGATTACAGCGGTACCACATTTATATCTTTTTTTATGTTTTGGCGCTTTTACAAAATAAAAACTATTTTATAGAAAAAATAATTTTTTTTTTGCATCGCTTTATTCGGAGAGCTATAACTTTTTTATTTTTTTGGCTGATGGAGCTGTATGGTGGCTTGTTTTTTTGTGGGACAAGATGACATTTTCAGCGGTACCATTTTAATTTACATTTGTCTTTTTGATTGCGTTCTACTGCATTTTTTGTTTGGCGGTAAGATGATAAATTGTTTTTTGCTTTGTTTTTTTATTTATATTTTTTACCATGCTCACTAAAGGGGTTAACTAGTGGGACAGTTTTATAGGTGAGGTCTTTCCGAATGCGGTGATACTAAATATGTGTACTTTTATTGTTTTTATTTTCATAATAATATTTATATATGGGTACAGTATATTTTTATGTTTTTTGAATTATTTTTTCTTTTTTTTTATATATTTTTACAATTTTTTTATTTTTTTTTTCACTTTCTGACACTTTTTTTCATTTTTACATTTTGTCCCACTAAGTTAGATCTATCTAACTTCCTGATGCCTGGTGACCCGGATGTCTCCGATCCAAGGTACTTCTGATTGCCCCGGAAATGCTGCGATTGACTTCGATCACAGCATTTCGGGTGTTTATGTGCCGGGAGTGGTGCGGGACCGCTCCTGGAACATAGTACCGGGTGTCAGCTGTTAGGATCAGCTTACACCCGCCGGCGATCGCCCCACACAGCCTCTGTGTGGGCACGATCGCCGGGGGATAATAATACGTCATTAAGGGCCAGGGCACAGGTACATCCCACGTCAGAATGGGGTTAATATTTTTGTTCAAAGATGCCGGAGATGTCCTGAATTTCCTAATGTACTCTGGGGTGAGACTTAAATGTTCTTGAGATGGTGTGATATGGTGTGTGGCGTATCATTCTGTCTATGTTCATATTTTTACTGATTTTAGGAATGTTGTCTTGTTGCCCTGTATACATTCAATATATTCCCCGTATTGTCTAGAGTCTTAATTACCTTACAAAAGGTCTGATAATTGAATTAGCTCAGTTACCATTTTCAGCCTGAATGTGTCCATGCCTCTTGATGAACCCCTGCTGAAATTTCCTGACTGTCCATTTGTAGGGGGGTTGCTGGGTGATGAAGACTGAGTCAAGACGGGGTTGATAATTGTTATGTATGTTTATAAGGTTATTTATTTGATAAAGTGTTTTGCTGTGTGAAATCCCTATGGCCAATTATTGTATACCGGTTCTCCTACAGGCTCTGCCTAAGGCCATCTCTGGGATGCGGGAGGTCTGCCCAGAGGGGGAACTTTACAATAGATAGGGATTCAGTACACTACACTGCTTAGACACGGGTTATTTAATCCAGGGGTTACATCATTAACTAGGAGGGGTGTAATACAGTTTTATAGAAAATCAATTCCGGGTTGCAGACAGTAGTGTAGGGGGAGAGTGAGTAGTGAGGAGCAGTAGTCAGAGAGTGACCTAGGTAGTGAGGCTGCCATTAGGAGAGGCCTATGTCAGGTCACCTCAGTCCTGGGCTCAAGACCCGAATGCACAGACCCGGTGTAGGGTCTGTTCCATAACCAAAGAGAGACAAACGGAGTGTGGAGGAAGACTGAGCAGACAGGAAAGCAGACTCCATCAACAGTGTCAAATGTTTTACTAGTACAAGTTATCAGAACAGAATGAGGACATATTTGAGACTGAATCTGGACACCAGCACAGTCCTAGGCTCACAGCCTGTCAGAGGTGCTCAAGGGGAGGCCTCTATATCCATAGAGGGGAGATTTTTAGCTTGGTCACATAAGAAGTGGATGATGTTGAGTCTCAGGATCGGAAGTATAGTGAAGCACCCTTGGTTAAGTGCCTTTCCAGTGTTTGTTCTCTTCGTGTCCTGAGACCCAACATTATCCACTTCTTCTGTGACCCAGCTAAGAATCTAAGTCCAGAGACTTGGATAAAGCCTGATTACCCTGGAAAACACTGCTGGAGGAAGGAACCTATACGTAGAAGTATCTGGAGCCGCACTGCCATATCGATCTCTAAGCGAAGGATTGTGACTCTCATCTCCCAGGGCATTTATTCCGTTACTGGACTGTATCCGTGTTCCTGGACTATTTCATCCTCTATGTGGTAGATTGTTTTATGGACCTTTCGGTTTGCATTTAATAAAGGTTCTTGGGACTGTTCACTCATCTCTTGCTCTGTTGATTGTGTGATACCAGAGTAGGACCCAGTGACAGTCCTTTTTCCACCACTAGAAATAGTTGGACAGTATGTATGGTCTCATACCATAATCTGCACACTCTGAAACCGGGGTGTGGAATTTAAAGGGGTTGTTAAAGTTTTAAAGTTATCTGCCATCCATGGGGGGACAATTTCCCAATCGCTGGGACCCTCATAGATGCCAAAAACTGTTACTTTGAAGAACCCTGTGTGAATGGATTGGATGTTGCTTATGCGCACTGCTGGTCTATTAATTCTTAATGGGACAGCCGGATGCGCTCTGCTGGTATTTGGCATTCGCCTAAGGATAAATGGAGCAGCAATGAGCATGATCAACCACTGCTCCATTCGCACAGGGTTTTTTGGAGCCGTGGTCCTTAGAATCGGTGTGGGTGCCAACGGTTGGACCCCTAGCAATAGGGGAGCTGTCCCCTATCCCATGCATAGGAAATAACTTTTGGAAACGTTTCATGATCGGGAGAGTAATCATAGGTTTCAAAGTTGTCACTTGTTGGGAGGTTGTGAAAACATTTGTCCACTTACACATAAAACATATCATCACTTTATATACCGAGAGAGAAATCTGACTCACTAATCCACTCCACCTTGCCCCACAATCTTCTCACAATACGAACCTTTCCTATCCTTCTTACAATGACACTTTTCTTAGTAATCTATATAAAGTTAGATTTCCTACATCTATTTCCTGTTTTACTATAATGAAGAAAGTCCAAATCGTTTTCACATGCTAGAAGAATTTCCCTCCCTATTATGTTTGGCACTTGGTGGAAACCCAATCTTCCTGTCAGTCAAACTCTGCATTGACTGTGTCCAAATGGTCCGTGGACTTTTGTTTACTCAAAATGGTCCCAGAAGTTCTGGATTTTCTGCTGAAAATTTCCTTTAAGACATACTATTAAAAACTAGTAATATCAGAGTATACACTGTACTTCATAGGCCCGTGTGCAAAATCTTTCCCCTTGAACCCAAATAAATAATGATTATCTAACAATACAGGGATTGCATATAATATACCCGAAGGAGAGAAGGAGAAAATCTTTTTCCATTTTTTTTTAATGGCCTTCAGCTTGATCTCGAGCCATGGCGACTTGTTGATGAACGATCTATAGGAAGAATGATTTTGTGCAAACCTAGTTAGGTCCACCAGGGCCCTCTCCACCATTATTTTGATTGTATCAAGCCATCGGGATGCTGGTCTTCCTCTTCACCTTGTTCCTTCTATTCTTCCGACCAAGATGTCCTTCTCCAGTGATTGCTTTCTTCGTATAATGTGTCCAAAGTAGTCAAGTTGTAGCTTGGTGATCCTTGCTTTGAGTGACATATCTGGCTTGATTTGTTCCAAAATTGATTTGTTTTTTCTTCTTGTCGTCCATGGTATTGAGAACATCCTTCTCAAGCACCACATTTCTAAGGCGTCGATTCTTCTTCTGTCTTCTTTATTTATCGTCTGGGTTCTGTATCCGTTTGTTACTACAGAAAAGACCAGACTATGTACGAGCCGTGTCTTCGTCAACAGTGAAATGTTCCTCGATTTGAAGACCTTGTCCAGTGACTTCATTGTTGATTTGCCCCATAGCTATTCTCCTATTGACTTCCTTTCGTCGCTGCATCTTGAGTGATCATTGATCCGAGTAGGTTGAAGTCCTTTACAAATTCAAGTCCGTCGCTGTCCATCTCAAATGAGTTCTGGTCGAACCTAGCAGTAGTCAATATCTTTGTCTTCTTTGTGTTGAGTATGAGTCCTATACTTGAGCTTTCCATCTTGACACTCCGTAATAAGTCCTTTATTCCATCTACTCTTGTTGCTATCAATGTTGTATCGCCTGCTTATTTACGATTGTTGACGATTCACCAGCAATTTTGATTTCTTTTTCTTTTTCGACAGATCTAGCCTTCCTGAAAATAGCTTCTACATATATATTATTGAAGGGAAATGGTGACGGGATGCAGTCTTGACTGATGCCTCGCTTTACTTTGAACCATGCCATGTCATCATGATCTGTTCGAACTGTTGCTTCTTGGTCGATGTAAAAGTTCCTAATAAGGCTGATCAGATGGTTCGGTACACCCATAGGAGAGAATCTAAAGTTTAGTAAAAGAGTTTACAATCTAAAACGAATATATAAAGAATTACTCCCATCTTAGCAAGTTATTATTTATCCAAAGGATTCCACTGATGCCAAAAATGGGACACTACGATGTCCTGTTAGAATGGGAAAAGCAAATGAGGATTCCAGTTTCTGGTAAGATGATAAAATTTTCTATTTTATTCAAACGTTAAAAGCTTCATAATGGTGAGCAGGGGACATAAAAACACATGGTGACGTGTTTCAAACTCAATCCAGCGTTCTTCCTCAAGGCCATGTGGATTCAGAGCGAATTCTGCTTACACAGAACGATGTGTCGCTGAGAATGATGATCACAAAAGATCACTTCACTCAATGAACGACCATTTTGCTCGTTCATCGGGTGATCGGCAGCCTGTTTACACTGCAAGATAATCTTGGAACGAGCGTTTTTAAGAATGCTTATTTATGATTATCTTGCAGTGTGAATGTAGCTTAATTATGCAGTATTTTTTCACACCTGCCTATTTATTTTGCATAGTACTATTTGTGAGCAGTAGGGATGAGCGAACCAGAACTGTAAAGTTTGAGGTTCATACCGTACAGCAAGTGTCCAGTACCAAATCCCCAAAACGGAATTTTTAGCGGAAGTCCAGTTTACTATTCAGGTTCGGCTGCCTAATAAAGTTTGTTGAAATGCTGCAGCGCAGCCAATCAACAAGCTTTTAGGCTTTAGGCACTTCCGGAGCCATCACAGCCATGCCAAGTATTGGCATGCCTATGATTGGTCGGAGCACCACGTGACCCAGCCTATATAAATGCCGGATCATGTGTGCCGCCGCAATTCTGCTCTGTTTAGCGTAGGGACAGGACGCAGCTGAATTGTGGGACAATGTTAGGGTCTGTGTGTGTACTCTGCACCCCCGCCTGTGGGAGTACTGTGTCAAAAAGCCTTTGTGTGTACTCTGCACCCCTGCTTGTGGGAGTACTGTGACAAAAAGTCTCTGTGTGTTCTCTGCACCCCTGATTATGGGAGTACTGTGCCAAAAAGCCTCTGTGTGTACTCTGCACCCCTGCTTATGGGAGTGCTCTGCCAAAGAGCCTGTGTGTGTACTCTTCACCCCCGCCTGTGAGAGTACTGTGCCTTTAAGCCTCTGTGTACTCTGCACTTCCCCTGTGGGAGTACTGTACCAAAAAGCCTGTGTATGTACTCTGCACCCCCGTCTGGGGGAGTACTGTGCCAAATAGCCTCTATGCGTACTTTGTACCCCTGCTTGTGGGAGTACTGCGCCAAAGAGCCTCTGTGTGTACTTTGCACACCCCGTCTGCGGGAGTACTTTCACCCCTGCTTGTGGGAGTACTGTGCCAAAAATCTCTGTGTACTCTGCAGCCGTGTCTGTACAAGTTATGGCCGTGCCTAAAAAAATTAATATAATCTACCACTGTGTTTGTTTGACTTGTGTCTGGGCCTAAAAAATTATTATACTCTGCAACCGTCTGTGTGCGAGTAGTTTGCACAAAAAAATAATTATACTCTAGCGCTATGTCTGTATGAGTTGTGGGCCTTAAAAATAGTTATACTATGCAGCCATATGTGTGCGAGTAGTGTGCCTAAAAAACACAAAAAAATGAGTAGACCATCAATGAAGGGATGAGGACGTGGCCATGGTGGTGCTGGTGTAGATGCTGCTGAGGGTGGTGGTGATGGACCTGCTGCAGGGAGAGGACATGGTCGTTCTGTTTCTGATACGTGCCCAAATACAACCCCTTCCTCTGGTGCACGCAGGTGACAGGAGGTTCTGTGTCATTTCATAGGGCCGAATACCGCTACACAAATGGTGAGGCCAGAACATGTTGAGGCGGTGTTACATTGGATGGTTGAGAGTGCTTTCAGTTACTTTGCATTACCTTCTCAGTCCACTGCAGAAAGCGCAGAGTTGGTACCTGCGGACCATGGTCATACGGCTTCCACCTAACTCCCTTGCAAATCCGCCAAGCAGTCTGAGCCCTAAGCAGCAGTCACTTCAGCTTTTTGATGACTCCGCTGGCTGTGGTTCCATGGGTCATCCACCTATCCCTGCCCCACAAATGGAAGATATTGAGTGTGCTGGTGCCCAACTACTTGTTCAGTTGGAAGAAGAGTACGTGGGAGGGTTAGTGCACGCGGTCAATGGAACACCACAGGACATCTCTGATGATGACGAAACACAGGTGCAAGCTGCGGCATCTTTCTGCAATGTGCAGACCAGCAAGGAAGGCAGTGGTGAGGAATGGGTGGAAGATGATGCAGGGGATGATAGGGTCCTAGACCACACATGGAGCGAAGGCCATGCTAGTGACATGCACAGGTTGGAGGAAGAGAAGGTGGTCACGCTGCCCAAGCAGCACAGCAAAAGAGGGAGCAGGGTACAAAAGCACAGTGGGCAGCCTCTAGCCAATACGTCGGCTGATACTCCCACACCCCCTGAGGAAATGAGAGCAGCAAAGCCAGCTCAAAGGATAGTGTTGGATTACTCCTCCCTTGCCTCTTTCACCTACACCTACATGTCCACCTCCATCTCCACTTGGACCTCCACCTCTTGGGTCTACATTGTGTTGTTATTTTTTATTTGGTTAATTCTATGTTCTTTTAAGTCAGTTCCATAAAAAAAAACATGAAGAAAATGAAAAAAATTAGAAAATAACAAAAAGAAAACACAAAAACAGTGTTGGATTACTTCTCCCTTGCTTCTTCCACCTACACCGCCACGTCCACCTCCTCCTCCACTGGGACTTTTGTTTCCTAGGTCTACATTGCTATTTTTTGTTTGGTTAATTCTATGTTCCTTTAAGTCAGTTCCATAAAAAAAAAACATGGAAAGCCTCCCCTCCGCACAAAAACAGTATTTGCTACCTCCTCCTCCTACGCCTCTTCCACCTACACCGCCACCTCTACCTCCTTCTCAACCTCCTTGTCCACTTGGACCTTGTCTCCTGGTTCTAGTATATAATTTTTTATCTTTTTTTTATTCTATGTTATTTTAAGTAATTTCCCTAACACATTTGTATGCAGGACAATTGTCCTTTTACAGCCCCCTAGCCTTTACTATGACCATCTTACCGCCATTTTAAAGCACCGAAGTTCGGGTCCCCATTGACTTCTGTTGGGGTTGTGTTCGGGATCAAGTTCAGGGTCACGTTCGGATATCGAATCGAACTTTGAACTACAGTTTGGTCGAACCTGACGGAACCGAACATCCACGGGTCCGCTCATCCCTAGTCAGAAGTATTTTCCAATATACACTTCCAATGGAAGGTGTATTGATGTATACTTCTCAGAGGTGTTAGTGTCAGCCATGGCCATCTTGCATATTATTAGCGTGCTGAGTAGTTAATTAAAGACAATGGAAGCTTTCCCATTTCAAAGTAATGCTATGCTATTCACCGGGTCAATTGATTAGAGGATTGCTTCAAGAAAACCTGTCTGTCCTGTAAGACCACAGAGCTAGATAGGGAAGAGATAAAAGTTGTCCTACTGGTCTGAAACGAGTATGTTCATCCTAAATATACAGCATGTAAACATCTCTATAGCTCCATTGTCCTAGTGCTTAACCATAGGTAATCATGTTTAAGAAAATTGGTTATCCTAAATAAAGGTTTAGGGTACATTTACACATTAAATATTGATACTTTTTTTGCCAAAATTACCACATCATTGTGCAATTTACAATGCTGTGACAAATTTTGGCAAAAAAATGTGATTTGACCGCTACATGTGAGTACACCCCAATTTCAAAGTAACTATGCTCAAAAATTGCCTGTGCACCATGCTCCAGATACGTTCCTCTCCATCCTCCCCTCTTACGTCCCTTTCCTAGATATATCAAGCAATCTAAGGTGCTCTAGTAACACATGGCAATGCTCAATTTTTTGTCAGTCACAAGTTGATTTTAAAGTGCCCCATACAAGTTGGCCAAACCCAAAGATATTGGTGTAATCGGCAGACAGTCTAATGTGCATTGAGGCCTTTAGTTTAGGTAAATTTATTGCATAAGTTGGAAAAATTTGTCACCATCACAGGGGTGGGGATCGGGAATAAAAGAGTGTACCAGCCATGATCAGATCTCCATTAGTAGATGTATTATTTATCTATTTTGCTTGCTTATATAGCACCATTAATTTCCACAGCGCTTTACAGACATTATCATTACTGTCCCCATTGGGGCTCATAATCTAGATTCCCTATCGGTATGTCTTTGGAGTGTGGGAGGAAACCGGAGAACCCTGAGGAAACCCACACAAACACGGGGAGAACATACAAACTCCTTGGAGATGATGTCCTTGGTGGGATTTGAACCCAGGACCCCCAGCGCTGCAAAGCAACAGTGCTAACCATTTATAGATAAAAATGCGTCCATTTATTTTGACCGGCTAGTCTATGCTCAAACATGGCAAACCATTCATGCTTGGGCATCTCTTGAGGAGATAAATCAATAATTATAACCCATATGCCCATGATTATGGCAAAACACATGCCATTGATGTTAGAGACTTTAGTTTTCCCAACGTTGAACAGATCCAATGAGTCTTTACTCTTTTCTTCTTCATTTTTGTATTTCTGATTGTTTTATACTCTTTTACATAGTTACATAGGTTGAAAAAAGACCTAGATTCATAAAGTTCAACCTTCCTCCACCAATTGTACATTTTGTCGCTAAATTATCTAAACCCACAATGTTATGTGTAATGAGGAAATCATCCAGCCCTTGTATAAAAGCTGTTATAGTGTCTGCCATCACTACCTCTTGTGGTCGGCATTCCACAGTCTGACTGCTCTGACTGTAAAGAACCCTTTCCTGTTTAGCTGCCGGAATCGTCTTTCTTCCACCTGTAATGAGTGCCACCTGGTCCTTAGAATGGTCTTTGCAAGGAATAAGTCAAGTGCCAGTCCTTTGTATTGAGCAATTGGTAGGAGGATAGAAGTAGTAGTCTGCGCTGCTGTGTGGACATCAGGGGAATAGAAAGTCTCTGCAGGCGGCATGTCTTGGCAGGCTTTGCCCTTGGTGACTGGACTGAGTCACGGTGGGATCTCCCGATCTGAGGGTACTGCAGCAGTTGCCATACCTTGATTCCTGGGTTGTGGGTTATACAACCCCAAAATGTGAGCACTTCCTATATCTATCACCTAAACCAATTTCTCAACCAGATAAAACCCTATTGCGCTTGGTGTCTCACCCTTTTTTCTAGTCCTTTGTACTGCCCGCACATACTGTATATTTATACATATAAATGGGACCTTCACTGAGGCGTCGTTTTTCTAAGCTAAACAAGCCCAACTTTTCCAACCTCTCACCATATGAGAGGCCTTCCATCCCTTGTAATAATCTGGTTGCCGCCTTTGAACTGACTCTAACTTCTGAATATCCTTTTTAAAATGTGGAGTCCAAAACTGGATCCCATATTTTAGATGTGGGATCTACATATGTAAGGATGTATACAGCACAGAAACAACTGGGAAGATATTTCGCTTGGCCACCATGTTCAACCAATGTACTCAGTCAAGTCAATGTAACTTCTAGAAGACACCCAGGTTCATTATCCCAGGACAGGGACATATTTCCTCCTTGTTCTCAACTCTGCTCGATAATGTTAACTTTACATAAATGAGGTCAATAAAGAAATGCCTCATCAAAATCATATGATGGTTGACTTTCAAACAACTGGAAATCTGAAATTATTATGAAAAAATAGGATTCATATGAAAATAACTGCACTTCTTATTTATTTCATTTAGGTAGCATCATAACAGTGCCATGTGGTAGAGCATATATATGTATATTTTTTTTAACGGCCATGGCGACTTGATGGAAGAACGATCTATAGGAAGATCGATCTTGTGCAAGCCTAGGTAAGTCCACCAGGGTCTTCTCCACCGTTATCGGGATAGTATTAAGCCATCAGGTTGCTGGTCTTCCTCTTCGCCTTGTTCCTTCTATTCTTCTGATCATGATGTCCTTCTCCAGTGATTGCTCTCTTTGTATGATGTATCCAACGTAGTCATAGCTTGGTGATTCTTGCTTCAAATGAAATGTCTGACTTGTAGAGCATTTATGACATTCATTATGACTCATTCTACTGCTATTGTTTTTCTATGAACTGTGTTCCCAGTACAGGAATGTACGGGACAGAGCTCCCAACTATGAAGACTATTGAATATTTCAGCGATCTTGCCAATAACTTTAGCATATATCGGTGACCTTCACACTTCCATGACCTTATTCCTGTACAAGATACTTGATCTAAAATCTGCAATTTACACCTGGAAGGATCTGTTAACCCTTTGCTCTTTGTGATTCTTTCATACAAAACTACTAGTAATGGCAGGTCAGACAAGCAGTTGAACATTATATAGGTAGCATTGATGTCTTCCAACAACCAACTTATGTTATCTCTCACTTATCTCTCACTCTACTAGCCTCCATGGTGTAAGGGTGACATGACCAACGTATCTGGATTTATAGGAACCTAAAAAAAAAACATTCATAGCATTGCTAAATTTATAGTCATCCCAAGGAATAGACTTTATGACTAATCCTTGCTTTTAGTTGCCAAAGCGTTTAAGAACCCATCTTGCATTGTTAAAGGGGAATTCCAAGAAAAAGCATTGATAGCCTGTTCTTAAGGTGGGCTATCAATATGTGATTAGCGAGGATGTGATCTTCAGCAATCCCTACTCTCAGCAGTATACATAGCACCATATATAACTGCTTGTAGCAGCAAGCCGGAGAGCCTTGATAACCAAATAAATGTTCCAACCTTCAACAATTACACAATAAGGATGCTCGATTAATGTATTTTCCTTGAAAATCCCTTTAAAGTCAATAAATCATTGTAATGTGATGGCTACAGGTCTTGGGTAAGGGAGATCTAGCACATAGATACTGTAAAACTTGTTGGTTTTGACCATAATAAACAATTGTCAGAATGTTCGGTAAAATCCTTGCAAGTACCAGCCGGGCTTGTTGTATTCTTTTGGCTGATGATCATCACAGGGTACATCATCAAAGGAAAAAAATCCAGTATTGGCTATTGTAGTCTGTGATGTGTTTTGGATCCATGGAACAACAAACTTTCCTTTAATTGACAAACAATAGTCCAATGGCCCAGTCTCATCTGATATGTACAAGGGCCTTCGCTTTGAAGAACGTCTCGTCTATGGTGGAGCACTATCCATAGTCTGTGAGCTGCTAAAAGAATTTGTGTGGTCCAAACAGCCCATTATATACACTGGCCTTATTGTTAATGGTAAGGATTTTTTTAATGCCCTAAATATATTATTTTACTGAATTAAAGGGGTTAACTAGGACTTTAACATTGATGGGCTATCTTTAGGATAGGTCATCAATGTCTGATCAGTGGTAGTGTGACACCAGGCAGTCCCGCCGATCAGTTGTTCTTGGTGTCAGCCAGAACAGCACAGCTCTGTCGACTGTATAGTGGCCGCAGCCGGTTGTTGCATATCCGCCACCTATTCAAATCAATAGGGGGTGGATATGCACTATTCCACTGTCAGAGCTGTGCTGTGCAGCTTTGTAACTGGTCAGTTCTGGCCTGCTGCCGACACCGGGAACAGCTGATCGTCGGAGCACCTGGTGTTGCACCCCCAGCGATCAGACATTGATGATCCATCCTTAGATAGGCCAGTAATGTTAAGGTCCTGGACAATCCCTTTAATGGGTTTTGGTTGTTACTTTAGGGTCTTAATAGAGCCCTGGTGCTTTTTGAAGTAAGTGCAGATGAATGCCCTTATCACAGTAGATAAAGAACCAATGGCCTGAGGCCGGGGTCCACCGGGATGGTTGTGGGACATGTAGAGACACAATGATCAACGCCCAGCTGTGACCTGTATAACAGGTCTTGTACTTTTTTGTGTGTCCTTGGAACACCCCTATAGTATATTGTAGTCATACAACTTGCAGCAAAAGAAGGACATTATGTACAGTGTTCCAAATTATTATGCAAATAATATTTTCTCAGATTTTCCCAAATTACCTATATGAAATGCAGTCATTGTAATTTTCCAGTCAAATAACTATTAGAGTACAATTGAAAGGTTTTTGTACAAACTGCCTATGATAACAGTATATTTAAAAAAAAAAAAAAACTCAAACTGCACTCAAAATGCTTGTTCCAAATTATTATGCACAGCAGAGTTTTCAACCTTTTCATTTTAATAAAGAACAAGAAAATGGTCATTTTGAAATTCTAAGCATTAGCAGGTTATTAGAAACTGAAATCAAACAGTTTTCAACTCAAAACTTTATTCTAGGTGATGTTACATTTGCACATAGGACCGCTTGTTCGAAAGGAGCTTCTGAACTCTCTCGTGCATTGAATTTGTCAGGTTTTGGATGGTTTCTGCTTCAATTGTTTTGCATGAGGACAGAATACCCTTCCAGAGCTGTTGCTTAGATGTGAACTGCCTCCCGCCATCATAGACACTCCTTTTGATGATGCTCCAGAGGTTCTCAATGGGGTTGAGGTCAGGGGAGCATGGGGGTCACACCATAAGTTTGTCCCCTTTTATGCCCATAGCAGCCAGAGATGCAGATGTGTTATGTGCAGCATGAGACGGGGCATTATCATGCATGAAAATGATCTTGCTGCGGAATGCACGGTTCTTCTTCTTGAACCATGGAAGGAAGTGCTGTTTGAGAAACTCAACATACATTATGGAGTTCATCTTTACCCCTTCAGGGATCCTAAAAGGATGATGATTCCAGCCCAAAACATTACTCCACCTCCTCCTTGTTAGCGCCGTAGCCGTGTTTGCATGGGGTGTCCATCAACCAGCCATCCTCCACTCCATCCATCTGGACCAGCGAGATCATTTTCATGCATGATAATGCCCCATCTCATGCTGCACATAACACATCTGCATCTCTGGCTGCTATGGGCATAAAAGGGGACAAACTTTTGGTGTGGCACCCATGCTCCCCTGACCTCAACCCCATTGAGAACCTCTGGAGCATCATCAAAAGGAGTGTCTATGATGGCGGGAGGCAGTTCACATCTAAGCAACAGCTCTGGGAGGGTATTCTGTCCTCATGCAAAACAATTGAAGCAGAAACCATCCAAAACCTGACAAATTCAATGGATGAGAGAGTTCAGAAGCGCCTTTCGAACAAGCGGTCCTATGTGCAAATGTAACATCACCTAGAATAAAGTTTTGAGTTGAAAACTGTTTATAATTAATTATAATGCTTATAATTTCAAAAATGACCATTTTTTTGTTCTTTATTAAAATGAAAAGGTTGAAAACTCTGCTGTGCATAATAATTTGGAACATGCCTTTTGAGTGCAGTTTGAGTTTTTTATTTTTTTAAAAATATACTGTTATCATAGGCAGTTTGTACAAAAACCTTTCAATTGTACTCTAATAGTTATTTGACTGGAAAATTACAATGACTGCAATTCATATAGGTAATTTGGGAAAATCTGAGAAAATATTATTTGCATAATAATTTGGAAAAAAGTGTATTATAAAAAGGATTATGCAAATAGTTTTATGTAAACGCTACATTTGCATTTTACTGACTGTACATTAAACTATGTGTAAAATAAGTTGCTGATGTTATGTCCCTAATTGTTTTGGAGCCTTTCATTTTACACAGCAATCAGATGAAGAATAACATTTATTATCTATTATTGTGCAATTCAATTTGTATCTATTAATAAAGTAGATAACTTCAAAAACGCCACCCAATTTTTCCAAATTGTAATTGGAAAATTGGGAAAATGTAGCTTGTAGGCGCGCTTTACCAGGACATCAGGACAAGCCTGCTAAAGACCAATACGCCCCGTAGGAATAAGGCCAATAATAATGGTCCTGGATTGGTATCTCGACCAACCTCGCCAGCAATGCGCAGATTGATCTCTGCTTTCGCTCGGTGACTTGGGTGAAAGCAGTAAATTCTGATTAAGTCCCAACAGTTGGTGTAAGAATGTTGTTTGTTGTTAATTACTTCCCAGTTATGGCAATGGCTGCCTAGTGCCTATGGTACTGATATTGGCCTCTTGTGGGCATTTGTTATGGTCTTCAATGTCACAAAAAGGTGCAGAGAGGTAATAGAAATTGGCCAGAATCAGCCATCCTGGAGCTTGGATTGTCCGGGTGGACTCATTTAGATATAATGTATTCCACACTTCTGTCCACCTTTTTGGCCCAGCAGGGCGTGATGTAAAGTCATCTATTAGTTTTGCGCTTCAAGATTTT
Source organism: Phyllobates terribilis (assembly GCF_046119375.1). NCBI lineage: Eukaryota > Metazoa > Chordata > Amphibia > Anura > Dendrobatidae > Phyllobates > Phyllobates terribilis. The sequence continues at coordinate 724,004,097 of NW_027362763.1, forward strand.
CAAACTACATGTTAAAATAGATATTTTTGGTTGTGATTTCCATCAGTTAGACATAAAGAGATCATTTACAAAGAGTCTCTCTCTTTTTCGTTCTTTATCTCTGTCCCTCCCCCTCTCTCTCTATATCCCGCCTTTTCTCTCTATTTCTTCCACTTTCCCTCCCTTTCTTTCTCATTCTCTCTCTTTTTCTCTCCCTTCCTGTCTTTCTTTCTTTCTCTCCCACCCACTCTTTCTCATTCTCTCTTTTTCTTTCCCTCCCTCTCTCTCTCCCTCCCTCTCTTTCTCATTCTCTCTTTTTCTCTCCCTCCCAGTCTTTCTTTCTTTCTCTCCCTCCCTCTTTCTCATTCTTTTTCGTTCTTCCTCTCTTTTTCTTTGCTTCCCTTTCTCTCTTCTTCCCTGTCTCCCTTTCTCTCTTTCCCTCCCCATCTTGCTCTCTCTCTCCCTCTCTCTCTTTCTCATTCTCGCTCTTTCTCTCACTCCATCCCCTTCTCTCTCTCTCCCTTCACTTCTCACTTTCTCTCTCTCTCTCCCTCCCTCTGTTTCTCTCTCTCACTATCTAGCTCTATCTCTATTGTGTAATACTGCATCTCTCCTGTGGGGGCACTGCAGGGAAACTGAACACTTGCTCCTCTCCTAAGTACTCCTGCAGATCACAACTGGTCAATGCAAACCGTAGTGATGAGACACCGTTATAAGCTTATTTTAAGAGAATCCTTCTAACAAAAGTGACATCCCTGTTTGTAAAAAAAAGTCTGTTTTGTGTTTTATGAAATGCCATATTTGCCCAATATTTTATGAATGTCGATGCTGAAGAAAAAACCCCATAGATCACTTTATATGTCACCTTGGTCAAACCATTTGCATAGTCAAGAATCATTTTAATTTACTTCTCCATATACAGGAGAGAGGTTTCCCAGGAGCTGATTTACCATCTGGTAACGTGACCCTGAAAGACCTTTTGTAAACACTCTTGGAGGTGCCAAGTTTTGAGTGTGGGTCCATTGCTGTATAAAGTAGAGGCTGTAACCCAAGCACAGGCGGCGCCTCCATGACATGATTTAGTTTCATATACTGATGGCGATGACACCAATAGATTAACAGGTCGGCGTCTGTCAGAAATACTTAACTGAAATGTGATTTATGGCTCCTCCATCCAGGCAGGGAATGATCGAGCCGCGACTGTCAGCTGAAGATATTATGTAACGTTATATAGCGCTGTCTTATGTTATTACATTACAGTTTAAAAAAAGAAACCCAATTAAAATGAGATTGTTATATTAAGTGAATTCCCATCTGTTAAAATATTCAAGCAATGCCCTGACATTCTGGCCAGATCTTCCGAAATCCTACTATGCAGTGACATAATCTGAGGGAAGATGGGCAACAGGGGCAGTTGCCCTGGGTGCAAAATTCTTAGGGGCGCAAATTTAAAAAAATAAATAAATAACAGTGGAATTAGTAGCCTCAAAGTCCAGAAGTAGTGCTCATGCCCCAGAGACTTCTTACTGGGTGCACCAGATGTATGGCAGTCAAGACTTTGATCTGTATCACCGATACAGTTGGATCTTGCTGCAGAGTAGAGAGACGTAGGCTGCACCACCATGCTGAAGACTCCCGTTGACCTAAGGTCAACGAGATGTCAGAGTCTCGGCACAAGTGATCTGTGCCATCCTGCTCTATGTGCAGGGGAGGAGATGACTCAGATGCTTGGATTAAAAAAGAATAAACTTTATTTTTTTGTGGGGGGTGGCACTATGAATTTTGGTAGGGGTACTCAAGAAGGCATTAATATTTGCTAAAGGGGGCACTCAGAGGGCATTATTTGTTTTAAGGGCACACTCAGTGGAGTAATAACTTGGTGAGTGGGCACAATGCTTGCCTTGCCTTGGGGGCCAGCAACCCACGCTACGCAACTGCTGTGATGTTGTCAACGAACATAGAAATATTCTGCGTGTATAGGCACTACGGAGAAATACTGGAGTGTACGGATTGGAAAAATTAAATGCTTATAAATACAGTAGTGCTCAAAAGTTTACATACCCGGCAGAATTTTTCCTTTCTTGGCCTTGTTTGAGAGAATATGAATGATAACAAAAAAAACTTTTTCTTCACTCATTGTTATTGGTTGGGTGAAGCCATTTATTGTCAAACTACTGTGTTTTCTCTTTTTAAATCTTAATGACAACCAAAAACATCCAAATGACCCTGATCAAAAGTTCACATACACCAGTTCTTAATAATGTGTATTGCCCCCTCTAACATCAATGATAGCTTGAAATCTTTTGTGGTAGTTGTGGATGAGGTTCTTTATTTTCTCAGATGGTAAAGCTGCCCATTCTTCTTGGAAAAAAGCCTCCAGTTCCTGTAAATTCCTGGGCTGTCTAGCATGAACTGGGCGCTTGAGATCTCCCCAAAGTGGCTCAATGATATTGAGGTCAGGAGACTGAGATGGCCACTCCAGAACCTTCACTTTATTCTGCTGTAGCCAATGACAGGTCGACTTGGCCTTGTGTTTTGGATCGTTGTCATGTTGGAACGTCCAAGTATGTCCCATGCGCAGCTTCTGGGCTGATGAATGCAAATTTGCCTCCAGTATTTGCTGATAACGTGCTGCATTCATCTTTCCTTCAACTTTTACCAAGTTTCCTGTGCCTTTGTAGCTCACACATCACCAAAACATCAGCGATCCACCTCCGTGCTTTAGTGTAGGAATGGTGTTCCTTTCATCATAGGCCTTGTTGACTTCTCTCCAAATGTAACGTTTATGGTTGTGGGCAAAAAGTTCAGTTTTGGTCTCATCACTCCAAATTACCTTGTTCCAGAAGTTTTGAGGCTTGTCTTTGTGCTGTTTGGCGTATTGTAGGCAAGATACTTTGTGGCATTTGCGCAGTAATTGGCTTTCTTCTGGAGACTGGACCAGGCAGCCCATTTTTCTTCAAGTGCCTCCTTATTATGCATCTTGAAAAAGCCACACCGCTAGTTTTCAGAGAGTCCCGAATTTCAGCTGATGTTATTTGTGGGGTTATTTTTGCATCCTGAACAATTTTCCTGACAGCTGTGGCCGAAATTTTTATTGGTCTACCTGACTGTGGTTTGGTTTTTACAGAGTCCCTGATTTTCCATTTGTTAATCACAGTTTGAATGCTGCTGACTGGCATTATCAATTCCTTTGATATTTTTTTGTATCCCTTTCTTGTGTTATACAGTTCAACTACCTTTTCCCGTAGATCCGTTGACAATTCTTTTGCTTTCCTCATGACTCACAATCCAGAAACGTCAGTGGCTGGATGAATGATGCAAGAGTCTGTTTGGATCCCAAAAACTCATTCAGCTTTTATGCACACACACTGATTACAAGGAAAAGTGAAGATATTACCTTTAGTAGCCATTCAAACCCACTTGTGTCAAATTCTGTGCATGTTATCAGGCCAAAATCACAAGGGTATGTGAACTTTTGATCAGGGTCATTTGGATGTGATACATGGCTGTGATAGTACAGCCAGGGGCTGATACATGCTGACCACGGTTTGGGCAGCATGTATCAGCTGACAAGTTCCCTTTAGACAGCTCAATAATCTTTCATTGTAAAAGCAGCGTAAATTGCTGAAAAAAATAACTATGACAATAACTTATCTTCCCGGAGAACAAAAGGATCTGGTGTTAAAATTCATTGTGTCCGATTCTTCTTTCCCCCTGACATCATTTGTAGGCTGATTGTTGGGAGACCCACATCCAAAGACTTGGCTGGTAAATAGAAAAACGTATAGTTTTACCCTTGTGGGCTCCAATGCAAAATCTTCAACAGGGTCCCAAATTATCTCAGGTCTTTTCATATGCGCTAAAGGGACCTTTTGGGCCTGGGTGCAAGAGCCTGGGTGCAATTGCAACCCCTGCACCTATTACAGTTATGGCCCTGGTTTAATCTCACCCTACGATAGGTATATAGTCTATATTCATCAGGCCACAGTTTGTTTGTTTTTGTTTCTAAGATGATTGATCGGCCAAAAAGTTAAAAACATCCAATTTTCATTCATTCATGTTAAAATATCAACAGTTCAAAAATGTAAAAACATTCTCAGACTCTGACGCGCTTTGAACCCTGATTCCTGGATCCTTAATGATAGAATAATATTGTTGTGATTTTCATGATTAAGAACCCAGGAGTTAGGGTTCGAAATGTATCAGGACTTTGAGGATGATTTTGAATGTTGGAACTAGTATGTTTTTTTAACCAAAATGTAAGTGCTTAGCCAGATTCCAAAGTAAATTACAGTATACAGTGAGGAAAATAAGTATTTGATACACTTCCGATTTTGCAAGTTTTCCCACCTACAAAGAATGGAGAGGTCTGTAATTTTTGTCGTAGGTACACTTCAACTGTGAGAGACTGAATCTTAAAAAAAAATCCAGAAAATCACATTGTATGATTTTTACATAATTAATTTGCATTTTATTTCATGAAATAAGTATTTGATACAATAGAAAAAAAGAACTTAATATTTGGTACAGAAACCTTTGTTTGCAATTACAGAGGTCAGATGTTTCCTGTAGTTCTTGACCAAGTTTGCACACACTGCAGCAGGGATCTTGGCCCACTCCTCCATACAGATCTTTCAGGTTTCGGGGCTGTCGCTGGGCAACATTGAGTTTCAGCTCCCTGCAAAAGTTTTCTATTGGGTTCAGGTCTGGAGACTGGCTAGGCCACTCCAGGACATTGAAATGCTTCTTACAGAGCCACTCCTTAATTGCCCGGGCTGTGTGTTTCGGGTCATTGTCATGCCGGAAGACCCAGCCACGACCCATCTTCAATGCGCTTACTGAGGGAAGGAGATTGTTGGCCAAAATCTTGCAATGCATGACCCCATCGATCCTCCCTTCAATACGGTGCAGTCGTCCTGTCCCCTTTGCAAAAAAGCACCCCCAAAGTATGATGTTTCCCCCATCATGCTTCATAGTTGGGACAGTGTTCATGGGGTTGTACTTATCCTTCTTCTTCCACGAAACACTGCAAGTGGAGTTGATACCAAAAAGTTCTATTTTGGTCTCATTGACCGCATGACCTTCTCCCATGCCTCCTCTGGATCATCCAGATGGTCATTAGCAAACTTCAAACAGGCCTGGACATATGCTGGCGTGAGTAGCGGGACCTTGCATGCCCTGCAGGATTTAAATCCATGACGGCGTAATGTGTTACCAACGATAATGTTTGAGAGTGTGGTCCCAGCTCTCTTCAGGTCATTTACCAGGTCCTCCCGTGTAGTACTGGGCTGATTCCTGACCTTTCTCAGAATCATCCCTATCCTAAGAGGCGAGATTTTACATAGCGCCCCAGACCAAGGAAGATTGACAGTCATCTTGTTTCTTCCATTTTATAATAATTGTGCCAACAGTGCCTTCTCACCAAGCTCTTTGCCTATTTTCCTGTAGCCCATCCCAGCCTTGTGCAGGTCTACAATTTTGTCCCTGGTGTCCTCAGACAGCTCTTTGGTCTTGGCCATGGTGGAGAGGTTGGAGTGTGATTGATTAAGTGTGTGTACAGGTATCTTTTATTCAGGTAACGAGTTCAAACAGGTGCAATTAATACAGGTAATGAGTGCAGAGTAGGAGGACTTCTTAAAGAAAAACTAACAGGTCTGTGAGAGACAGAATTCTTGTTGGTTGGTAGGTGATCAAATACTTATTTCATGCAATAAAATGCAATTGAATTATTTAAAAACCATACAATGTGATTTTCTGTATTTTTTTTTTTAAATTCTGTCTCTCACAGGTGAAGTGTACCTATGATAAAATTACAGACCTCTCCATTCTTTGTAGGTGGGAAAACTTGCAAAATTGGGAGTTTATCAAATACTTATTTTTCCCACTGTATGTCCAAACAAGGTAATATACAGTATATGTCCGTACATGGCTAGTATTGGCTAAACTGGCTGGCAACCTCCTGTTCTTCTTTACTAGCTCCCACAGTTACACAAAGTTCTGATCCCTAATGCAAAACTTGTCGCAGTGATTCCCAACTATAATTTAAAATATAATCTTTCTAGTATTGCTCATATTTAATACATTGACTCCTTTTGATGCTACGGCCCAGACACAACCCACTATAGTAACTTTTTTAACAATAATCCAAACCCAAGCCAAGTCAAAGAGTCTATGTTGCACCATTGGGTACAGTAGGATCACAGCTTTATTTAGGCAGAGGAATCAGATATCTGGTTAGGGTAGACAGATACGAGACTAAGGTGGTGTCACATGAAGAGCCTCGACTTTATAGGAATACTAAGTAAAAAATTTCTTCAGCCATAACGGAAATCTAATATATACTCCAGCATAATTCTATGCAGTAATCTATAGGTAAGCCAACGCACGCTGGAATTTACGTCCAAATATTCACACAGTGGTCCATTTAACATTTTGAATGGAAATGGTCGGAAAAATGAGTCCAGGACCATAGAGAAGCTATCCTACCATAATACTGCCTGGACTATGAATCTGAACATGTATAACAAACTTTATGGAACCGTTCCTCTATTCTTCTTTCTCTGATAATCTCATTATTTCACAAATCCATTTGACCCACACGTCCGCGGTTTATCCAGAACCCAAAGTCCAGCTGTGAAGCAAACCTTGGAGCGATTCCAAATGTCAGTATCCCACATTAACTAATGATCTCCTATTTCCTGCAGAGCTTGCTGGGAGCAGACCACATACATACATAGAAGTGAAGGATCTGGATGTTACATATACAACATGGGCTTCAGTTTATATTCCATCATAAATGTCACTGCTGATTATCTTATTTGGAACAAATTATTATTTTTTTTATTTTTGTAATATTTATTGAAAAGTTATTACAATTTATTATCTGCAAAACATTCATTTACTTTATGTGACTGAAGATTTCCAGCATTAGGAACCGGTTCTCCTCCACTGTTGAGTTTTACATTAGTAAACCACACTTTGTTTGGAAAGGAAAATGCACAGTCATACTCCAAATAGTAGAAACAAGTCATGCGTGGTCAGAGTAAACCAAGGAGAAAAATTCCTCCATGTTGATGGCAATTTTCAGCTTGCACTATAATCACCTCGGCTGCTGGGGCGCTGCTTGGTGAAACGTTCGCATATTGGAACAGTTTTTGATTTGCTTACATTTTGTCTTGACTTGATGCATCCTGAGATTATAATAAAAGCTTTCTTTCAAGCTGAAGTAAAATAACTTTATTGATACAAATGATATAAAATATGTGTATATTAAAAACAGGATGGATATACCTGGAGATAACTATAACAATATCCCGCATAATCATATTGAAAACCTCTGTAAATCAATAATATATATCACAATACTCTGCAGCTTCATTGAAAAAGATTGTAGAACAATAGTGGATGGTAACCCCTGGATGAAGCATTTCATTGCGAAACGTGCATCTGGTGTGGTGGGTTCCTGGATACACATCTCTGATACACATCTCTTGGATAATGTTCCTTTGTTTAGATTCACATGGATATTCAGTTTCATTGACTGTGAAATATTCTTAAGTGGATGGTATGTATGAATTGACATAACATTACCATCCACTGTTGTTCTACAAACTTCGTCAATGAAGCTGCAGTGTATTGTGATATATATTATTGATTTGAAAAGGTTTTAGATACTCTGTCGGGAGATATCTATTCTATATGTGTCTATATGATATGAGTTGTGGTCTCTGGAGTATAAATTGTATTTATGTACAGTATGTATATATTAAAAACAGGGTGGGTATACCTGGAGAGAAATGTAACAATATCCCACATAATCATATTGAAAACCTCTGTAAATCAATTAAATATATCACAATACACTGAAGCTTCATTGAAGAAAGTTGTAGAGCAAAAGTGGATGTTAACCCCTGGATGAAGCATTTCATTGCGAAACACCTGGTGTGGTGGGTTTCTGGATACACATCTCTTGGGTAATGTTTCTCTGCCTAAATTCACATAGATTCACATAGATATTCATTTTCATTGACCGTGGAATATTCTTCTGTGGATGGTATGTATGAATAGACGTAACAGAGCTATATTAAGTTGGCATACTTAACCTGTGTGAATTTACCATCCACTGTTGTTCTATAAACTTCTTCAAGAACCTGCAGTGTATTGTGATATATATTATTGATTTGCAGAGGTTTAAGATACTCTGTCGGGAGATATCTGTTCTATATGTGTCTATATGATGTGAGTTGTGGTCTCTGGAGTGTAAATTGTATTTAGTGTATATATTGAGAAATTGTAGTTCTTTACAAAAATTGCCGAAAGGTAAAGGTGGACTTGTGTGATACAAGGGTTTAGGATGGACTGTCGCCACAATAGTCTTGTTAAAGGGTTAATTCCATGAACTAAAATATACTGGATCAGTGTGGGTGCAACTGGTGGGATACTCACACATTTTCAGATTTAAGGGACACAGTGTCCACAAAACTGGTTTAGTACTGCAAAAGTTTTTTCCTGCACAGCGACCTGCTCAGCTGCCCCCTGTGCAGAGTACCATAGCACAACCCTATTTACAGGAGTTTTGAGGTAGATTAGAGGTGTAACTTAAAGCTCCTTGGCCCAAATGCAAAATCTTTAACACTGCTCCCAACTATCTCACTATCTCAAGCCTTTAATATTATTGGTCTGTCACGCATGGTGAGGGAAAGAATAGGTGCAAACACTAAGGAAAGGGGTAGTGGAAACCCATAGCCAGATCTGATAACACCCTAACTCCCCAAACGTCACTAAATATTTTCCACACCTATCGTCGAGCAGGAAACCTAATCCCTGACTGCCCCTAGGGATAGGCCCTAGATAGGGAGAGGATGGGGTGAGCACTAGTCAGCCCCCACTGCAACTAAAGACAAACAGGTAAACAGATATGGGAAACACTTAGCTTGAGAAGACACCAGAGAGATCACGCCAACTATCCTCCAAGGGAACTCCAAGAAGACACTAGCCGACTACTAGTACTTCAAACCTGGACAGAGGAAAATAGAGCTATCACCGGTGACTCTCTGGAGAAACTGCAGGTGTTTAAACATTCAGCAAGGGTGTGTCAGTTAGCAGAAGGTGGAGGTCACTGCTAGGTCCTAGAGGGAGAATGATATCACTACCCTACAGAGATGAAAAGATCAAGAAGGTGCCTGCAGAGCCAAGCGCAATGACCTTCTACAGCGGGATCCAGAACGACTGTCTCACACCTGATACACCCGTGACCGTGTCTTTTCATATGGGCCAAATGTACCTTTTTGGCCACATTCCCACTAAAGCATTATGGTTCATGTGTGACAACAACCATGCCACCCACTATAGTTTTTTTTTCAATTTTCTTTATATTTCATTCTTTTTTTTACATTTAAAACATTTGTTTTAAATTTTTTACCATTAGATAGCTATATAAATCAATATATTTTACAATTGACCAAAATTACTAAGAAAAAGGAAAAAAAGCAAAAATAAAGTAATGCCATAGTTCTTCTACTGTATGAGTGTGCGTGCTATGTTGCATGATTACGATAATTTTGCTTTTTTTTTCAAAAATTTTTCTGAACTTTCCTCCTTTTTGTAGATGACTTCAATGTATAATATTTTGCAGTCAGATTTCATGTATAGAATGTGCAGTTAATACTGGGTTGTCTATGCAGAGCTTTTACTTTGGCCTACGATATATGCACAGGTCTTCTTTTATTTTACCTACAGTGGTGCTTGAAAGTTTGTGAACTCTTCTGAATTTACATATTTCTGCATAAATTTGACCTAAAATTACATCAGATTTTAATATTCAAAGACCTAAAAAATCTCAAAAGTAGATAAAGAGACCCAAATAAACAAATAAGTAAAAAATATTAGACTTCATCATGTTTTAAATAAGAAAAATTATCAATGTCACATGTCTGTTAGTGACAAAAGTATGTGAACCTTTGCTTGCAGTATCTGGTCTCACCTCCAGGTGAAGCAATAACTGCATCTGAACATTTCTGGTAATTATTGATTAGTCCAGCACATCTACTTGGAGAACTTTTATCCCATTCCTCCCTACAAAACAGCTTCAACTCTGCTGCTTGCTTCAGGTTCTTCCACAACATTTCTATAAGATTAGGGTGAGGACTTTGTTTTGGCCATTTCAAAACTTAGGGCCAAATTCATTAAGGTGTTTTCGCTAAATTTCTGAGTTAAAACACCTTAAAAAGTTGCACATTTTTTGTGGAAAAATATTGTGACTTTTGGGGGTTTCACTTCAGTCCGGGACAGCATCCTCCAAAATGGGTGAAAACGGGGTCGCGATGGAGCGAGGCTATGCCCGCCCATCTAATTCATGAAAATTTACACCACTTTGGTGGTGTAAATGTTGCCAGATATTAATATAGTGTAGTCCCTGACTTGAGCACATCTCTGGCGGAGGTGCACGGCACTTCAAATATGTGCCTAATTCATCAAGTGTGATGCACCTCTTAATGAATTAGGCACATTTTCCTCCACAACGCCCCTTCATTAATACTGCCAATTACAAGCCATAATGAGTCAGGCCCTATAAATGTATTTTTTTCCTAACCATTCTTTGGTAGAACGGGTCATTGTCTTGCTGCTTGACCCACATTCTGTTGGGATTCATCTCATGGATAGATGCCCTGACATTTCCCCAATGATAATCCGCATGTGCTGTGCACATGCTGCGGAAATTTCCGCTGCGGATTATCATTGCGGAAAAATCCGCAGCACTACCAATTATTTTGCGTAATAGCGGCGTTTTCGCCGCCATTGACTTGCATTGGAACACATAATATCCGCGTCACTGCATGTGCACATGCGGATATTATGCAGTTCAATGTGTGGATGGTACCCAGGTCTAAAGAAGAGGAGACTCTCCTCCAGACCCGGGTACCATAGTACCTGTAAATAAAAGAATAAAATAAAAAATAAATATTATACTTACCTTCTGATGGCCCCCGGTGTCTTTATCCGATGCGTCCTGGCTTTCCGGCAGCTTGCGGTAGACTAAAGGACCTGTGGTGACGTCATTTAATCATGTGACGGGTCACGCGACCGCTGACGTCGGCAGGCCATTAGAAGGTAATTATATATTTATTTTTTTTTTTTTACCATTCTCTAAAGTCACAGTATATAAATCCATGCCGGTTGCATGGATTTATATAGTGTGACCAAGTTGTCAAGCAATTTCCAAGTGATGCTAAAATCACTTGGAAAGCGCTTGTCAACCCACATGCGGAAATGCAAGTGAAGAACGCTTTACATCCGCATGTCCCTGGCAGGAAAAACTCATATACAATCCGCATGCGTTTTTTCTGCCAGGGAGATGTAGAAATGCTCAAAAAAAATCCGGAGCATTTCTGCATCGTGGGCACATAGCCTTACATTAATTGTATGGCTTAATATTGAGCACACGTAGCCATCTATACACAGCAGGAGGCCGCACGTAGTCATCTATACACAGCGGGAGGCCGCACGGTGCCATCCATACACAGCAGGAGGCCGCACGTAGTCATCTATACACAGCGGGAAGCCGCACGGTGCCATCTATACACAGAAGGAGGCCGCACGTAGCCATCTATACACAGCGGGAGGCCGCACGTAGCCATCTATACACAGCAGGAGGCCGCATGTAGCCATCTATACACAGCAGGAGGCTGCACGGCGCCATCTATACACAGCAGCAGGCCGCACGTAACCATCTATACACAGCGGGAGGCCGCACGGTGCCATCTATACACAGCAGGAGGCCGCACGTAGCCATCTATACACAGCGGGAGGCCGCACGTAGCCATCTATACACAGCAGGAGGCCGCACGTAGCCATCTATACACAGCGGGAGGCTGCACGTAGCCATCCATACACAGCAGGAGCCCGCATGTAGCCATCTATACACAGCGGGAGGCCACACTAGCCATCTATACACAGCAGGGGGCCGCATGTAGCCATCTATACACAGCGGGAGGCCGCACGGTGCCATCTATACACAGCGGGAGGCCGCACGGCACCATCTATACATAGCGGGAGGCCGCACGTAGCCATCTATACACATCAGGAGGCCGCACGGCGCCATCTATACACAGCGGGAGGCCGCACGGCGCCATCTATACACAGCGGGAGGCCGCATGTAGCCATCTATACACAGCGGGAGGCCGCACGTAGCCATCTATACACAGCGGGAGGCCGCACGGCACCATCTATACATAGCGGGAGGCCGCACGTAGCCATCTATACACATCAGGAGGCCGCACGGCACCATCTATACACAGCGGGAGGCCGCACGGCGCCATCTATACACAGCGGGAGGCCGCACGCAGCCATCTATACACAGCAGGAGGCTGAACGTAGCCATCTATTCACAGCAGGAGGCCGCACGATGCCATCTATACACAGCAGGAGGCCACACGGCGCCATCTATACACAGCAGGAGACCGCACGGCGCCATCTATACACAGCGGGAGGCCACACGTAGCCATCTATACACAGCAGGAAGCTGCACGTAGCAATCTATACACAGCAGGAGGCCTTACGGTGCCATCTATACACAGCGGGAGGCCACATGGCGCCATCTATACACAGAGGGAGGCCGCACGTAGTCTTCTATACACAGCGGGAGGCAACACGTAGCCATCTATACAAAGTGGGAGGCCGCACGTAGTCTTCTATACACAGTGGGCGGCCACACGGTGCCCTCTATACACAGCGGGAGGCCGCATGGTGCCATGTATACACAGCATGATGCCGCACGAAGCCATCTATACACAGCAGGATGCCGCACGTAGCCATCTATACACACCAGGATGCCACACGTAGCCATCTATACACAGCAGGAGGCCGCACGTAGCCATCTATACACAGCGGGAGGCCGCATGTAGCCATCTATACACAGGGGGAGGCTGCACGTAGCCATCTATACACAGTGGGAGGCCGCACGTAGCCATCTATACAAAGCAGGATGCAGCACGGTGCCATCTATACAAAGCAGTAGGCCGCACGGTGCCATCTATACACAGTGCGAGGCTGCACATAGCCATCTATACACAGCAGGAGGCCACACGTAGCCATCTATACACAGCGGGAGGCCGCATGGAGCCATCTATACAGAGGGGGAGGACGCACGTAGCCATCTATACACAGTGGGAGGCCGCACGTAGCCATCTATACAAAGCAGGATGCAGCAGGGTGCCATCTATACACAGCAGAAGGCCGCACGGTGCCATCTATACACAGTGCGAGGCTGCACGTAGCCATCTATACACAGCGGGAGGCCGCACGTAGCCATCTATACACAGGGGGAGGCCGCACGTAGCCATCTATACACAGCAGGATGCAGCACGGTGCCATCTATACACAGCAGGAGGCCGCACGGTGCCATCTATACACAGCAGGAGGCCGCACGGTGCCATTTATACACAGCGGTAGTCCGCAAGGCGCCATCTATACACAGCGGGAGGCCGCACGTAGCTATCTATACACAGCGGGAGGCCGCACATAGCCATCCATACACAGCGGGAGGCCACACGGCGCCCCCCAGATACAGCGGGAGGCCACACGGTGCCATCTATACACAGCGGGAGGCCGCACGGTGCCATGTATACACAGCAGGAGGCTGCACGTAGCCATCTATACACAGCGGGAGGCCGCACGTAGCCATCTATACACAGCAGGAGGCTGCACGTAGCCATCTATACACAGCAGGAGGCCGCACGGTGCCATCTATACACAGCGGGAGGCCGCACGGCGCCATCTATACACAGAGGGAGGCCGCACATAGTCTTCTATACACAGCGGGAGGCCACACGTAGCCATCTATACAAAGTGAAAGGCCGCACGTAGTCTTCTATACACAGAAGGAGGACGCATGTAGCCATCTATACACAGCAGGAGGCCACACGGTGCCATCTATACACAGTAGGAGGCCACATGGTGCCATCTATACACAGCAGGAGGCCGCACGGCGCCATCTATACACAGCGGGAGGGCGCACGTAGCCATCTATACACAGCAGGAGGCCACACGTAGCCATCTATACACAGCAGGAGGCCGCACGTAGTATTCTATACACAGCGGGAGGCCGCACGTAGCCATCTATACAAAGCGGGAGACCGCATGCAGTCTTCTATACACAGCGGGAGGCCGCACGGTGCCATCTATATACAGCGGGAGGCCGCACGGTGACATCTATACACAGTGCGAGGCCGCACGTAGCCATCTATACACAGCAGGATGCAGCACGGTGCCATTTATACACAGCAGGATGCAGCACGGTGCCATCTATACACAGCGGGGGTCCGCACGGCGCCATCTATGCACAGCGGGAGGCCGCACGTAGCCATCTATACACAGCGGGAGGCTGCACGTAGTCATCTATACACAGCGAGCTGTCACACATAGCCATCTATACACAGCTGGAGGCCGCACGTAGCCATCTATACACAGCTGGAGGCCGCACGTAGTCATCTATACACAGCGGGAGGCCGCACGTGGCTATCTATACACAGCGGGAGGCCGCACGTAGCCATCCATACACAGCGGGAGGCCGCACGTAGCCATCTATACAAAAAAGGAGGCCGCACGTAGCCATCTATACACAGCAGGAGGCCACACGGTGCCATCTATACACAGCAGGAGGCCACATGGTGCCATCTATACACAGCAGGAGGCCGCACGGCGCCATCTATACACAGCGGGAGGGCGCACGTAGCCATCTATACACAGCAGGAGGCCGCACGTAGCCATCTGTACACAGCAGGAGGCCGCACGTAGCCATCTATACACAGCGAGAGGTCACATGTAGCCATCTATACACAGCTGGAGGCCGCACGTAGCCATCTAGACATAGCGGGAGGCCGCACGTAGCCATCTATACACAGCGGGAGGCCACACGGCGCCCCCCAGATACAACGGGAGGCCGCACAGCGCCATCTATACACAGCGAGAGGCCACACGTAGCCATCTATACACAGCAGGAGGCCGCACAGCATCATCTATACATAGCGGGAGACCGCACGTAGCCATCTATACACAGCAGGATGCAGCACGGTGCCATCTATACACAGCGGGAGGCCGCACGGAGCCATCTATACACAGCAGGAGGCCGCACGTAGCTTCTATACACAGCAGGAGGCCGCACGGCGTCATCTACACACAGCGGGAGGCCGCACGTAGCCATCTATACACAGCGGGAGGCTGCACGTAGCCATCTATACACAGAAGGAGGACGCACGTAGTCATCTATACACAGCAGGAGGCCACACGGTGCCATCTTTGAACATCCAGCAAGGGTGTGTCAGTTAGCAGAAGGTGGAGGTCACTGCTAGGTCCTAGAGGGAGAATGATATCACTACCGTACAGAGATGAAAAGATCAAGAAGGTGCCTGCAGAGCCAAGCGCAATGACCTTCTACAGCTGGATCCAGAACGACTGTCTCACACCTGATACACCCGTGACCGTGTCTTTTCATATGGGCGAAATGTGCCTTTTTGGCCACATTCCCACTAAAGCATTATGGTTCATGTGTGACAACAACCACGCCAGCCACTATAGTTTTTTTTTCAATTTTCTTTATATTTCATTCTTTTTTTTACATTTAAAACATTTGTTTTAATTTTTTTACCATTAGATAGCTATATAAATCAATATATTTTACAATTGACCAAAATTACTAAGAAAAAGGAAAAAAAGCAAAAATAAAGTAATGCCATAGTTCTTCTACTGTATGAGTGTGCGTGCTATGTTGCATGATTACGATAATTTTGCTTTTTTTTTCAAAAATTTTTCTGAACTTTCCTCCTTTTTGTAGATGACTTCAATGTATAATATTTTGCAGTCAGATTTCATGTATAGAATGTGCAGTTAATACTGGGTTGTCTATGCAGAGCTTTTACTTTGGCCTACGATATATGCACAGGTCTTCTTTTATTTTACCTACAGTGGTGCTTGAAAGTTTGTGAACTCTTCTGAATTTACATATTTCTGCATAAATTTGACCTAAAATTACATCAGATTTTCATATTCAAAGACCTAAAAAGTCTCAAAAGTAGATAAAGAGACCCAAATAAACAAATAAGTAAAAAATATTAGACTTCATCATGTTTTAAATAAGAAAAATTATCAATGTCACATGTCTGTTAGTGACAAAAGTATGTGAACCTTTGCTTGCAGTATCTGGTCTCACCTCCAGGTGAAGCAATAACTGCATCTGAACATTTCTGGTAATTATTGATTAGTCCAGCACATCTACTTGGAGAACTTTTATCCCATTCCTCCCTACAAAACAGCTTCAACTCTGCTGCTTGCTTCAGGTTCTTCCACAACATTTCTATAAGATTAGGGTGAGGACTTTGTTTTGGCCATTTCAAAACTTAGGGCCAAATTCATTAAGGTGTTTTTGCTACATTTCTGAGTTAAAACACCTTAAAAAGTTGCACATTTTTTGTGGAAAAATATTGTGACTTTTGGGGGTTTCACTTCAGTCCGGGACAGCATCCTCAAAAATGGATTGAAATGGGGCCGTGATGGAGCGAGGCTATGCCCGCCCATCTAATTCATGAAAATTTACACCACTTTGGTGGTGTAAATGTTGCCAGATATTAATATAGTGTAGTCCCTGACTTGAGCACATCTCTGGCGGAGGTGCACGGCACTTCAAATATGTGCCTAATTCATCAAGTGTGATGCACCTCTTAATGAATTAGGCACATTTTCCTCCACAACGCCCCTTCATTAATACTGCCAATTACAAGCCATAATGAGTCAGGCCCTATAAATGTATTTTTTTCCTAACCATTCTTTGGTAGAACGGGTCATTGTCTTGCTGCTTGACCCACATTCTGTTGGGATTCATCTCATGGACAGATGCCCTGACATTTTTCTTTAGGATGTGCTGGTATACTTCAGAATTTATTGTTCCATTAATGATGGCTGTTCTTGACCACATGCAGCAAAAAAGGCTCAAATCATGATACTACCATACTACCACCGCCAGGGGTGGATTAAGAGTAGCAAGGGCCCCGGGCAGTTTAGAAGGCGCGGACCCCCCCCCACACACACACCTGATTTATCACATGTCACATGATCCCCTGTGATAGATCATGTGATAGTTCACGAGAAATTAATTTGGCACAATATTAATATATTAATTATAATATTTTTTTTTAGGCTGTGTGCCCACTATGCGTTTTTTAAGTGTTTCCGCAGTGGCAATTCCGCTGCAGAAACGCTTAAAAAACACATGGTAGAAGGCCTGCCATGTTCCCCAATGATAATCTGTGCACATGCTGCGGAAATTTCCGCTGCGGATTATCATTGCGGAAAAATCCGGGAGGCCGCACGTAGCCATCTATACACAGCAGGAGGCTGCACGCAGCCATCTATTCACAGCAGGAGGCCGCACGGTGCCATCTATACACACGGCTCCCCCCAGATACAGTGGGAGGCCGCACGGTGCCATCTATACACAGCGGGAGGCCGCACGGTGCCATCTATACACAGCAGGAGGCTGCACGGCACCATCTATACACAGCGGGAGACCGCACGGCGCCATCTATACACAGCGGGAGGCTGCACGTAGCCATCTATACAGAGCAGGAAGCTGCACGTAGCCATCTATACAGAGCAGGAGGCCTTCCGGTGCCATCTATACACAGCGGGAGGCCACATGGCGCCATCTATACACAGAGGGAGGCCGCACGTAGTCTTCTATACACAGCGGGAGGCAACACGTAGCCATCTATACAAAGTGGGAGGCCGCACGTAGTCTTCTATACACAGCGGGAGGCCACACGGCTCCCTCTATACACAGCTGGAGGCCGCATGGTACCATGTATACACAGCATGATGCCGCACGAAGCCACCTATACACAGCAGGATGCCGCACGTAGCCATCTATACACACCAGAATGCCACACGTAGCCATCTATACACAGCGGGAGGCCGCACGTAGCCATCTATACACAGCGGGAGGCCGCATGTAGCCATCTATACACAGGGGGAGGCCGCACGTAGCCATCTATACACAGTGGGAGGCCGCATGTAGCCATCTATACAAAGCAGGATGCAGCACGGTGCCATCTATACAAAGCAGTAGGCCGCACGGTGCCATCTATACACAGTGCGAGGCCGCACGTAGCCATCTATACAAAGCAGGATGCAGCACAGTGCCAACTATACACAGCAGTAGGCCGCACGGTGCCATCTATACACAGTGCGAGGCTGCACGTAGCCACTATACACAGCAGGAGGCCGCACGTAGCCATCTATACACAGTGGGAGGCCGCATGGAGCCATCTATACACAGGGGGAGGCCGCACGTAGCCATCTATACACAGTGGGAGGCCGCACGTAGCCATCTATACAAAGCAGGATGCAGCAGGGTGCCATCTATACACAGCAGAAGGCAGCACGGTGCCATCTATACACAGTGCGAGGCTGCACGTAGCCATCTATACACAGCGGGAGGCCGCACGTAGCCATCTATACACAGGGGGAGGCCGCACGTAGCCATATATACACAGCAGGATGCAGCACGGTGCCATCTATACACAGCAGGAGGCCGCACGGTGCCATCTATACACAGCAGGAGGCCGCACGGTGCCATTTATACACAGCAGTAGTCCACAAGGCGCCATCTATACACAGTGGGAGGCCGAACGTAGCCATCTATACACAGCGGGAGGCCGCACATAGCCATCCATACACAGCGGGAGGCCACACGGCGCCCCCAGATACAGCGGGAGGCCGCACGGTGCCATCTATACACAGCAGGAGGCCGCACGGTGCCATGTATACACAGCAGGAGGCTGCACGTAGCCATCCATACACAGCGGGAGGCCGCACGTAGCCATCTATACACAGCAGGAGGCTGCACGTAGCCATCTATACACAGCGGGAGGCCGCACGGTGCCATCTATACACAGCGGGAGGCCGCACGGCGCCATCTATACACAGGGAGGCCGCACATAGTCTTCTATACACAGCGGGAGGCCACACGTAGCCATCTATACAAAGTGAAAGGCCGCACGTAGTCTTCTATACACAGAAGGAGGACGCACGCAGCCATCTATACACAGCAGGAGGCCACACGGTGCCATCTATACACAGCAGGAGGCCACATGGTGCCATCTATACACAGTAGGAGGCCGCACGGCGCCATCTATACACAGCGGGAGGGCGCACGTAGCCATCTATACACAGCAGGAGGCCGCACGTAGCCATCTATACACAGCAGGAGGCCGCACGTAGTATTCTATACACAGCGGGAGGCCGCACGTAGCCATCTATACAAAGCGGGAGACCGCATGCAGTCTTCTATACACAGCGGGATGCCGCACGGTGCCATCTATATACAGCGGGAGGCCGCACGGTACCATCTATACACAGTGCGAGGCCGCACGTAGCCATCTGTACACAGCGGGAGGCCGCACGTAGCCATCTATCCACAGCAGGATGCAGCACGGTGCCATCTATACACAGCAGGATGCAGCACGATGCCATCTATACACAGCGGGGGTCCGCACGGCGCCATCTATACACAGCGGGAGGCCGCACGAAGCCATCTATACACAGCGGGAGGCTGCACGTAGCCATCTATACACAGTGAGCTGTCACACGTAGCCATCTATACACAGCTGGAGGCCGCACGTAGCCATCTATACACAGCGGGAGGCCGCACGTAGTCAGCTATACACAGCGGGAGGCCGCACGTAGCTATCTATACACAGCGGGAGGCCGCACGTAGCCATCCATACACAGCGGGAGGCCGCACGTAGCCATCTATACAAAAAAGGAGGCCGCACGTAGCCATCTATACACAGCAGGAGGCCACACGGTGTCATCTATACACAGCAGGATGCAGCACGGTGCCATCTATACACAGCATGAGGCCGCACGGTGCCATCTATACACAGCGGGAGTCCGCACGGCGCCATCTATACACAGCGGGAGGCCGCACGTAGCCCTCTATACACAGCGGGAGGCTGCACGTAGCCATCTATACACAGCGAGAGGTCACACGTAGCCATCTATACACAGCTGGAGGCCGCACGTAGCCATCTAGACATAGCGGGAGGCCGCACGTAGCCATCTATACACAGTGCGAGGCCGCACGTAGCCATCTATACACAGCGGGAGGCCGCACGTAGCCATCTATACACAGCAGGATGCAGCACGGTGCCATCTATACACAGCAGGATGCAGCACGATGCCATCTATACACAGCGGGGGTCCGCACGGCGCCATCTATACACAGCGGGAGGCCGCACGTAGCCATCTATACACAGCGGGAGGCTGCACGTAGCCATCTATACACAGTGAGCTGTCACACGTAGCCATCTATACACAGCTGGAGGCCGCACGTAGCCATCTATACACAGCGGGAGGCCGCACGTAGCCATCTATACACAGCAGGAGGCCGCATGTAGCCATCTATACACAGCAGGATGCAGCACGGTGCCATCTATACACAGCAGGAGGCCGCACGGTGCCATCTATACACAGATGGAGGCCGCATGGCGCCATCTATACACAGCGGGAGTCTGCGCGTAGCCATCTATACACAGCGGGAGGCCGCACAAAGCCATCTATACACTGCGAGAGGTCGCACGTAGCCATCTATACACAGCTGGAGGACGCACATAGCCATCTATGCACAGCGGGAGGCCGCACGTAGCCCTCTATACACAGCGGGAGGCCGCACGTAGCCATCTGTACACAGCGGGAGGCCACAAGGCGCCCCCCAGATACAGCGGGAGGCCGCACATAGCCATCTATACACAGGGGAGGCCGCACGTAGCCATCTATACACAGCAGGAGGCCGCACGGCATCATCTATACTCAGCGGGAGGCCGCACCTAGCCATCTATACACAGCGGGAGGCCGCACGTAGCCATCTATACACATAAGGAGGATGCATGTAGCCATCTATACACAGCAGGAGGCCACACGGTGCCATCTATACACAGCAGGAGGCCACATGGTGCCATCTATACACAGCAGGAGGCAGCACGGCGCCATCTATACACAGCGGGAGGTCGCACGTAGCCATCTATACACAGCAAGTGGCCGCACGTAGCCATCTATACACAGCAGGAGGCCGCACGTAGCCATCCATACACAGCGGGAAGCCACACGTAGTCTTCTATGCACAGCGGGAGGCCGCACGTAGCCATCTTTACACAGCGGGAGACCGCACGCAGTCTTCTATACACAGCGGGAGGCCACATGGTGCTATCTATACACAGCGGGAGGCCGCACAGTGCCATGTATACACAGCAGGATGCCGCACGTAGCCATCTATACACAGCAGGATACTGCACGTAGCCTTCTATACACAGCAGGAGGCCGCACGGTGCCATCTGTATACAGCAGGAGGCCGCATGTAGCCATCTATACACAGCGGGAGGCCACACGGCGCCCCACAGATACAGCGGGAGGCCGCACTTCGCCATCTATACATAGCGGGAGGCCACACGTAGCCATCTATACACAGCGGGAAGCCGCACATAGCCATCTATACACAGCAGGAGGCCGCACGGCGCCATCTATACACAGTGGGAAGCCGCACGTAGCCATCTATACACAGAAGGGGGCCACACAGCATCATCTATACACAGCAGGGGGCTGCACTGCGCCATCTATACACAGCAGGAGGCCACACGGCGCCATCTATACACAGCAGGAGGCCGCACATAGCCATCTATATACAGCAGGAGGCCGCACGTAGCCATCTATACACAGCAGGAGGCCGCACGTAGCCTTCTATACACAGCGGGATGCCGCATGTAGCCATCTATACACAGCGGGAGGCCAAACGGCGCCCCCCCAGATACAGCGGGAGGTCGCACGGCATCATCTATACACAGCGGGAGACCGCACATAGCCATCTATACACAGCAGGAGGCCGCACGGTGGCATCTATACACAGCAGGAGGCCGCACGTAGTCTTCTATACACAGCGGGAGGCCGCACGGTGCCATCTATACACAGCCAAATGTGGTGAAGGTAGAGATATACGTCCGCGCTGCTGAAAAATCCTCAAATCAGGAACATATAATAAAATCCTTGTTTATTGGTAAATGCCTACGCGTTTCTGGGTGTTCCACACCCCTTCATCAGGGCACCAACAGATATATCAATGTATGCACTGAAACACTCCATTTATATACAGACATAAAGTGAGAAAAAAAAAGTGTGTTCAAAAAGGAAGAGCAGAAAAAAACAACATAACCTTTGCACCTGAGGCCGTGTGCAAAAAACTTTCAACAAAACTTTATCAATGAGTGTCACCAATATAAAAAGTGAGTATAAAAAACATGTTTTAAGACACGTATTACAAATAATGTAGTGTAGAGATGTATAAATAATCAATATACAGAATAGTCAAATGCATCAGTCAAATGGAGTAAATACATGAAAGGAATATTACTTACTAATAAGTAAGCGTTCACATTAGGTAAGAAGAATATAAATATATATATAACATTAAAATCTCTATTGAGAATACACTCATCAGCTGTCGTTCCATAAAGGGAGATGGAAAACGAAGGAACAAAATAAAAAGTACTCCCATGTAAAAAATAGCCCGTAATAACCTCTATCAACAGAGGAATGGTACAAGGAACAGGTTATCTGACCTATATCATGTAGTGACATAGAGACCTAGTGTGTAGTAATAGGACCCAAGGAAAACGCCGCGATGTAGAGCAAAGGCTGTGGCACAGATAGAGGAGATACACAGACAGGTAGTGAATCACCTGATGTGCGGTGGCATAGAAGGAGAGAGGTGTGTGATTGTAGCAACCAGCAGAGCGCTACGATGTGGGTTCGAGTTGTACTGCTCCAAAAAGGAAACCATAAAAGAGGGAATATTTATAATGGCGTGCAGGATTTTAGAGGAACATAATATGTGTGTCAGTAAAAACTATGATAAATGTAAAAACACAGATTTATGTGTGTATATATAAAAAACAATATTAACTATAAAAAAACTTCAGAGACATCATTCAGACCAAAGGGCTTAAGAGTATTCAGTCTGTAAATCCAATAAATTTCCTTTCTGTTTAGTTCTTGGAGTCTATTAGGATAATTCTCGGGAATTTGATCAATAGGGCTGATCTTTAGACTTAAAAAATCTTTATTATGCACCATTGTGCAATGTCTAGAAAGACCTTGTTTAAGAAACCCTTTAAGAACATTATGCCTATGGGAGTTGAGGCGTAGGTGGAGAGGCTGTGTCGTTCTCCGCACATATTGTTTATTACAACTGCATTCTATTAGATAGATAACAAAAGTAGAATTGCAGGTGAGATATTTATTGATCTCAAAAATCTCCATATTAGTCTTTGATTGAAAGTGAGTAAGACCATGTGTAATACTTTTACAACATAGACAATTTTTGTTGCCACATTTAAAGACCCCTTTACAGGATGTTATAGGAGTCATACAGTTGTTCTTTGTCGTATTCCTTATCCTACTCGGAGCTATGATATTTCTTAGTGTGGGGGCACGCCTAAAAGTAATACCCGGTTTTTTAGGCAAGATCTTTTTCAGTATGGGATCATCTAGAAGAATTTTCCAATTATCTTCTAGTATTTTTCTTATTTGTCCATGAGATTTGTTGTAGGAAGTAATGAAATTCAAGGAATAATTACTCTTCTTGGTATTTTTAGTTTTTTCTTTACCTATCAATAGACTATCCCTATTTTCTATATTTAAAGCCTCCAGATATGCTTTTTTAATAAGATTACCGGGGTATCCCTGGTTTTTAAACCTGTTAGCAAGAGTGCTAGATTGTGCTATAAAGTCGTCTTTGTGAGTACAATTCTTTCTAATCCTATAGAATTGGTTTCTAGGAATATTTTTTAGCCATTTAGAGTAATGGCCACTTTTAAAATCAATATAGCTATTTGTGTCAACATCTTTAAAGTATGTTTTTGTGCAGATATTCTCTCCTATTAAAAATAATGTGAGATCCAAAAAAATGATAGTATCAGGATTAACAAAGGGTGTAAAAGAGAGACCCCAAACGCTTCCATTCAAATGATTTAGAAACTCAGCCGGACCAACAAGTTCAGCATCCCAAATAATGATCAAGTCATCAATGTACCGTTTATAAAATATGATGTTCTCAAAAAAAGGGGAGTTATAGATATATATTTTTTCGAAGAGACTCATAAAAAGATTAGCGTATGTAGGTGCTATTTTTGACCCCATCGTTGTACCTGATACCTGATGATACATTTTATCTCTAAAGGTGAAATAATTATTGTTCAATATAAACGACAACCCTTCATATAAAAAATCCCTTTGTGTAACCGTAGGCCTATTATCTAAATCTAAGAAGTGCCTAAAAGCCACCAGACCAATTGTGTGTTCTATATTGGAATATAAAGCTGCTACATCTAAAGTGATGAAAGTATAAGTATTTTTCCATTTGATCCCTTTTATTAAATTAATCAAATGTGCGGAGTCCCTAAGGAAGCTATCCAAATGCAATACATGTATTTTCATAATTTTATCAATGTATTCGGACAATTTACTCGTTAGCGAGCCAATACTTGAAATAATGGGTCTACCAGGGGGATTTTTTTGATTTTTATGTAATTTGGGTAGATGGTAAAAAAATGGGGTATTGGGACTCCTAATAGTCAGGAATTTTTTCTCTGTTTCATTAATGCTCTTGTTAGCAAAGGCCTGGTTGATTCTTTTAGTATATTCCTTAATTAAATCAAAGGAGGGATCAATATAAATATTTTTATAGTATTTAGTATCTGACAAAATATTGTGGGCTTATTTGACATAATCATCTTAATCCTGTATAACAATACTGCACGCCTTTGGATTTATTCTGGTCCTGTGGGACACCTATTGGAGATCCGCTGCAGCTGCCTTTTATATGTTATGGTAGTTGTGTCCTCACACAACTCAACCAGGTGAGAACCACCATTTTACTATTATTCCCTATGTCTACAGGTGTAACCCTATTGGGCTTTGCGCTCTCTCTCTTTGTATTTTATCTATACACAGCGGGAGGCCGCACGTAGCCATCTATACACAGCAGGATGCAGCACGGTGCCATCTACTATACACAGTGGGAGGCCGCACGGCGCCATCTATACACAGTGGGAGACCGCACGGCGCCCCCCCCAGAGACAGCGGGAGGCCGCACGCAGTCATGCACACACACAAACATATACAGACATATACATACACGCATAAACACATTTGAAACACAAAAATACATATAAACAGACATCACACAATGATATCTGCCTGCACACACACACTCTCACACATACACACACACACACTCACACACTTACCATCCCCCGGCTTGGCTCCAGTCGTCCAGCTTCTCTCCGGTGCAGCAGTGCAGGCCGGGCGCGCACTGCGTGACGTCACATTAGCAGACACGGCCGCGCACAGGGCCGTGTCTCCTAGCTGTGACACGGCCGGGCCAGCATACAGGGAAGTTAACAGGTGCAGTGCTGGCCCGGCCGAAGAAGAAGCAGCGGCCATGCGCCGCTGCTGGAGGAGCGGTCCGGGGGCCCCCCGCCACTGTCTGCCGGTATGTGTCGCGGCGCTGCACATATTATAATGAGGACAATCTGGCCTTTTAACTCACGGAGCCCCGGGCTGTAGCCCAGATTGCCCTCATTATAATCCGCCTATGACCACCGCCATGTTTTACAGATGGCATGTGGTTTTTATGCTGTAATGCTGTGTCTTTGTTTCTCCAAACATAAAGCTTCTTATTTAAACTAAAAAGCTCTATTTTGCGGTCATCTGCTCTCATCAAAAAATTATTCCAGTATCCTCATGGCTTGTTTAGGTAATTTTTAACAACTGTAGATGGGTGGCAATGTTCTTTTTGGAAAGCAGTGGCTTTCTCCTTGCAATTCTGTCATACACACCATTGTTGTTCAACCAATTCCTGATGGTGGATTCATGAACATTACCATTAGCTAATCTGAAAAGAGGCCTTTAGTTGTCTAGAGATTACCTTGGGTTCCTTTGTGACCTTGTAAGGGGGAAGACCGGGGTGTAAGTACTTTCAGAACAAGGGATCCGGAACTGGTTGCAGGGGGAAGACAGACTGCGAGCACAGGAGTCAGGTGACTTGGAAGCTGGGGGTGTTTATCCAGAGTGAGAGCTGGGAGGTCAGGACCGAAAAGCTGGTGGCTTAGCTAGAGAGAGGGAGAGACGAGGTCTTTTGAGCGGGAAAGCGGCAGGACAGTTCTGCTCAGGAGAGCAGTGTGAGAGGGTCCAGGCTCCTGGCTCCAGTACTTGGAGCAAGATCCGAGTGCAGTGGGCCGGAGGAGTCAAGCCGACTAGAGGAAGAGGAGACGCAGGGTCCGTGGAGCCGGGCACGTGAGATGCCGTGTTATGGACTAGAGGCTCAATGGGTAAAACCGGAGACCGCCCGCTGCCGCCAGAAGACGGAGCATTGTTTGGGCGGGGAAGCCTGAAGAAAGCAACACCGGCATCAGCTGGCAACTGCCTTGTGGAGGAAAAGAGTCAGCTAAGTGTAAAAACTGTCGATTGCAACTGGTTCGACTCTGCTACATCTAGTCAAGCTGTGAACTGTCAGTTATAGACTTTAACCTGCTACTTCCCCTGTCTTTCCCCATATTTACCCCTGTTACTCCCTGCGTGGAGATTGACCCTGTTATCATAAACCTCCCCTGTTTATTAACCCTGTATTGGCTGCTCTGTGTTTCTGTGTCACTGCATCTAAAGTACCCGTGTTACAATCTCTAGGACTATTATATGCCTTGCTCTTGGAATGATCTTTGTTGAACGATCACTCCTAGGGAAGGTAACAATGGCCTCGAATGTTCTCTTTTTGTACATGATCTGTCTGACTGTGGATTGGTGGAGTCCAAACTTTTTAGAGATGGTTTTGTAACCGTTTACAGCCCGATGAGCATCAACAACTTTTCTTCTGAGGTCCTCAGAAATGTCTTTTGTTTGCCGTTATACACTTCCACAAACATGTGCTGTGAATATCATACTTTGATAAATCCACGTTCTTTAAATAAAACAGGTTGCCCTTATGTCATCCCATTGAGTGAAAACAGCAGAGTCTATTTTCATCTTCAAATTATCCATTAATGCTAAAGATTCACATACTTTTGCCACTCATATGTGATATTGGATCATTTTCCTCATTTAAAAATTGACAAAGTAATAATTTTGAAACATTTGCTTTATTTGGTTTCATGTATCTACTTTTAGGACTTGTGTGAAAATCTGATGCAGATTTAGATCAAATTTAAGCAGAAATAAGGAAAATTCTATAGAGTTCACAAACTTTTAAACACCACTGTAAGTATATACAAAAAACTACTGTGTTTATTCTTTTTTTTCCAGACTGCTTATTAACAGTGATATCAACAGCTAATGAGCTCCAATAATAGAGAATGGATGAGTACCGGTATGTACATTCTTGATGAAGGTGAAACTCTTTCCCATGAAGTTGTACTGTGTCCTTGAACGCACTGCACAAATGCAAATTACCAAATCTTTTTGGTTTCACTACAAATTACTTTCAAACTATTTATAATGATGTCCAGCAGAGGATGAAAACACCTGAAACTGGCTTTATAGGTTACTTTTAATTAGGGCATATACACTGCTCAAAAAAATAAAGGGAACACTTAAACAACAGAATATAACTCCAAGTAAATCAAACTTCTGTGAAATCAAACTGTCCACTTAGGAAGCAACACTGATTGACAATCAATTTCACATGCAGTTGTGCAAATGGAATAGACAATAGATGGAAATTATTAGCAATTATCAAGACACCCTCAATAAAGGAGTGGTTCTGCAGGTGGGGACTACAGACCACATCTCAGTACCAATGCTTTCTGGCTGATGTTTTGGTCATTTTTGAATGTTGGTTGCGCTTTCACACTCGTGGTAGCATGAGACGGACTCTACAACCCACAGAAGTTGTTCAGGTACTGAAGCTCATCTGTGGCAAGAAGGTGGCAAGAAGGTTTGCTGTGTCTGTCAGCGTAGTGTCCAGAGGCTGGAGGCACTACCAGGAGACAGGCCAGTACACCAGAAGATGTGGAGGGGGCCGTAGGAGGGCAACAACCCAGCAGCAGGAACCCTACCTCCGCCTTTGGGCAAGGAGGAACAGGAGGAGCACTGCCTAAGCCCTGCAAAATGACCTCTAGCAGGCCACAAATGTGCATGTGTCTGCACAAACAGTTAGAAACCGACTCCATGAGGGTGGTATGAGGGCCCGACGTCCACAGATGGGGGTTGTGCTCACAGCCCAACACCGTGCAGGACACTTGGCATTTGCCACAGAACACCAGAATTGGCAAAGTCGCCACTGGCGCCATTTGCTCATCACAGATGAAAGCAGGTTCACACTGAGCACATGTGACAGACGTGACAGAGTCCGGAGACGCCGTGGAGAGCGATCTGCTGCCTGCAACATCCTTCAGCATGACCGGTTTGGCAGTGGGTCAGTAATGGTGTGGGGTGGCATTTCTTTGGAGGGCCGCACAGCCCTCCATGTGCTCACCAGAGGTAACCTGACTGCCATTAGGTACTGAGATGAGATTCTCAGACCCCTTGTGAGACCATATGCTGGTGCGGTTGGCCCTGGGTTCCTCCTAATGCAGGACAATGCCAGACCTCATGTGGCTGGAGTATGTCAGCAGTTCCTGCAAGATGAAGGCATTGAAGCTATGGACTGGCCCGCCCGTTCCCCAGACCTGAATCCGATTGAGTACATCTGGGACATCATGTCTCGCTGCATCCACCTACGTCACGTTGCACCACAGACTGTCCAGGAGTTGGCGGATGCTTTAGTCCAGGTCTGGGAGGAGATCCCACAGGAGACCATCTGCAACCTCATCAGGAGCATGCCCAGGCGTTGTAGGGAGGTCATACAGGCATGTGGAGGCCACACACAATACTGAGCTTCATTTTGACTTGTTTTAAGGACATTACATCAAAGTTGGATCAGCCTGTA